>NW_024040596.1:15666163-16271163 GCF_014851395.1 Micropterus salmoides
AGTCTCATCTGGGAACTGAAGAGACAGAAACATTCAGATCTGGATCTGAATGGTCTGGAGCGAACTTAACTTCATCTTGGACATCTCGCTCTGCTGGCTGCTGTGTGTAGGAGCCAATAGAGTAGCAGAGGCTGTAGCCTGATGATAAACAGTCCTGGGCCTGTTTAATACCGTTTCAGTGCCATCATTAGCCTTCTTATCCATCGCATCTCAAGACAGATCAGACGCTCGAGAAATAACGTTACTTTATAGGACCCACTAGTCTCAATAGCAGTATTGAGAAGCTCAAACTTTGATTTTGAGAAATGTTGGATCCGGGTACTTTTAGAACGGGGTCTCGATCCCCATCCCTACTTAGCGCTAGCCAAACTTATTAGCATGTTAGTTAGCTCGCCAGTTAAATAATTTCACCAACCAGGGACATTAGTAGAGCTGGGCGGTATACCGAGATCATTTCAAAAGAGATAAAAATTGGACAACGCAGTTTATACCGATATAGTTTATGGTTGATTGAATTAATGTTTTGTAAAGTCCTGCAAGCGTTGCTCCTCTGTCCCTCACCGTAGCCTACTTATGGAGAAAGTTACCAGGGAGAGACAGAAAGCGGGGCACACTGACGTGTTTGTAGCAGAGGTACGTGAGGTCTGTGAGTGTGAAGAGAACTGAAGGAAGCAGATTAAATAAGTGAGTGAGCCTTGAGTTCCTACAAATAAAAACATGCCCCTAAAACCGACCCATATCACGCAGCCCTAACATTTAGAAATAAAAATAATGTCCGTGGGGATTAAAACATGCTTTTGCAGGGTGTAAAATGTGAAGAATTTTCAATAAAGAATTAAAGCTGCAAGCAGCTTTGGGCGGGCCCTCGCACGTGTAGCGCGTTGGGGCACGAGGCGGCCGAGTTGCATATTCCGGAGCTCTGCCGGTGCGGCTGTGAATTTTCTATGCGCTTCGGACGCTGCATGAAGGTGTTATATGTCACTTCCTGTGTCACCTTTGTGGCACTGCATAGCACTTGGCGCTATGAATATAAATTGCCGTGTAGATGTGTTTGGGGCAGGACAGTTATCAAGTATGTAAAGTTTTGTGGAGATGTGAGCACTTACACTGAAGTTACAACAACTTCCTGTGTCATGGCTGCTTCACTTCTCCAGCCCTTTGGGAACAACAGACTTTTGTTGGTCTGGAGAAGCTGAAGCATTTATTACCTGACACACCGACACTGTACTTTTACTGCCAGAATATTTTCCTCCTGAGATTCACTGTCACTCGGTCAATCCAACACTATGAGATTAAAGGAGCCTAACAGCACCTGTTAGGTAGACGTCCTGCAGGGTTTCCGCGAGGTCTTAAAAAGTCTAAAATATCAAAATCAAAATTTAAGGCCTTTAAAAAGTCTTAAATTCGCTGAAGTTTGTGTTCTAGGTCTTAAATAATTTTAACTGAGTATTTATTTTCCAACGTCCATGTAACTCTACCTCTAATGCTCATTGAAATGCCCCCGCAGCGCTCAAGAATGTTTTTTCCTCCCGTGGTGGTGTATTACTTTCTGTCGCTAGTCCAAATTGGTCCAAATATAATTTACTGTATTACGACTACAAAGAACAGGCAGCTTTCGTGTTATTGCCACAAGTCTCTTTCAGATTGTACCACAGATATAAAACGGATTTATACACTCACCTAAAGGATTATTAGGAACACCTGTTCAATTTCTCATTAATGCAATTATCTAATCAACCAATCACATGGCAGTTGCTTCAATGCATTTAGGGGTGTGGTCCTGGTCAAGACAATCTCCTGAACTCCAAACTGAATGTGAGAATGGGAAAGAAAGGTGATTTAAGCAATTTTGAGCGTGGCATGGTTGTTGGTGCCAGACGGGCCGGTCTGAGTATTTCACAATCTGCTCAGTTACTGGGATTTTCACGCACAACCATTTCTAGGGTTTACAAAGAATGGTGTGAAAAGGGAAAAACATCCAGTATGCGGCAGTCCTGTGGGCGAAAATGCCTTGTTGATGCTAGAGGTCAGAGGAGAATGGGCCGACTGATTCAAGCTGATAGAAGAGCAACTTTGACTGAAATAACCACTCGTTACAACCGAGGTATGCAGCAAAGCATTTGTGAAGCCACAACACGCACAACCTTGAGGCGGATGGGCTACAACAGCAGAAGACCCCACCGGGTACCATTCATCTCCACTACAAATAGGAAAAAGAGGCTACAATTTGCAAGAACTCACCAAAATTGGACAGTAGAAGACTGGAAAAATGTTGCCTCGTCTGATGAGTCTCGATTTCTGTTGAGACATTCAGATGGTAGAGTCAGAATTTAACGTAAACAGAATGAGAACATGGATCCATCATGCCTTGTTACCACTGTGCAGGTTGGTGGTGGTGGTGTAATGGTGTGGGGGATGTTTTCTTGGCACACTTTAGGCCCCTTAGTGCCAATTGGGCATCGTTTAAATGCCACGGCCTACCTGAGCATTGTTTCTGACCATGTCCATCCCTTTATGGCCACCATGTACCCATCGTCTGATGGCTACTTCCAGCAGGATAATGCACCATGTCACAAAGCTCGAATCATTTCAAATTGGTTTCTTGAACATGACAATGAGTTCACTGTACTAAAATGGCCCCCACAGTCACCACATCTCAACCCAATAGAGCATCTTGGGGATGTGGTGGAACGGGAGCTTCGTGCCCTGGATGTGCATCCCACAAATCTCCATCAACTGCAAGATGCTATCCTATAAATATGGGCCAACATTTCTAAAGAATGCTTTCAGCACCTTGTTGAATCAATGCCACGTAGAATTAAGGCAGTTCTGAAGGCGAAAGGGGGTCAAACACAGTATTAGGGTGGTGTTCCTAAAAATCCTTTAGGTGAGTGTACTTCACCAGTGCAACCTTATTGGTTGTTGGATGGAAAAACAGATCTTGGGGCTTAAAACCAATCTCTAGCAACGTTTTTGAAACCTACTGTTGCTGCTTAATGAATGAGTGCCGCTATTAAAATTTCACATGATCGTCAATGATTGACAGTAAGCTACGGTAACACTCAACGCATGGCTGTCTCCCTCTCCTCATGTCATCGTCCATCCCGCTGTTTCATTGTTGACATCGTCCGATGCCAATTTTGTAGACATCACTAAACCCTAATTTGAATACATTTATTTACTCTGCAAGTAATTTTGTGACTGAATGTCCTTTGTCCTTTAAATTTCTTAAAGTCTTAAATTTGACCAGTTGAAACCTGCAGAAACCCTGATATTGTTCCATTAACTCATCTGCCTGACTTGCATTGTGTGGGACTTCTTATTTTAAACAATCTTTATTTGCTTATGATTCCATAAAACTACACATTTAAAGCTCCCTTTTATATTATTTAAGTGCTGCTGATGGAATAAAATTATACATAGTCGCTTTTTCCACAAAACACAGTAAAGTAAGTAGTAAAAGGAAATTTTATTTAGCACAAAAGACTTTGCTCAAGAGATTCACTTAACACCAAGAGAGCTTATTAAGAATCTGGAAATGGAGAATGTTCAACATTATTGCAAAAAAGAATGAAAACAAATTGATTATCAAAATTGTTGCTGGTTAATTATCTGATCAAGCAGTCAGTTACTTCAGTCTATTCAGCTTTATGCACGATGTGCCTTATTTTGTGTCTGTTAAATGTACAAATAACAGAAGATGTTTAAGGTTTTGATACTAATAAAGATAAATTGAATTGTAATAATGGAGTTGTATTTGTATTTTTCAGGACTATCTGAAAATGGGCATTTTGTAAATTTCAAGTTTACTAGTAATTTTGTTGAGTGAGTTTCCATTAGTACTTGAGTCTAGCACAATTCATTGTTTTTAGTAGATTTCCCTCAGAGTAAGTTGTTCACAGTTACATTTATTGAGTAAAGAATTAGTGGAATTTAATGTTAATAAGCATCAGTTAATGTAATTTAGTATGCAGAAATTAAAGGTTTTATATTTAAGTTAAGGTTTACTAAAAAATATTATTACCACTACTTAAAAAGTTTGAGGTAATCAGTTTCCATAAATATTTTGAGTATTCTGAACTTATTTAGGTATACAGTGTAGTCCCTTTAAATGCCTGTTGCTGATAAAATCAACATGGATTATATAAACACATGTATCCAGTAGAGGAATTTTTCCTTGTTTGCCCAGATCACCCGTCCCCACCACCAGCACCATACACGCTCCTCTGTTACAGCTGCAAATTAGACTGTGAAATTGACAACTCGTGTTGCCATCTGGTTGCTATGACACCTAGTTATTAGGCCTTCTGACAGTCGTAGCTCAGCTTGTTTGTTCCGTCTTCCCTCTCCTGCACATCAACATTGTTTGCAATATTAAAAAGGCATGAAACATCAGAAGGATGGGTTGAGAGTGGGCTGATAACCGTTCTCTTCAGTGGTGGTGACTTCCAGCTAACATACAGCACATGTAATATATTATCTGTCACCATGTTCAGTCACTAGCACATCCTCTAGTGCTCCAAAATCCTAGAAAAACAAAGCAGGCAGGCATCAAGCATCATTACCATCAGAGCAAGGAGGACACCTTAAACATGATGACATACTCTTGTGACTCAAAAAGAAAAATGTTTCCCCTTAATGTATAATTTCTCCCTTTGATTTCCCTAGTGATTTCTGCAATTCCTCTGAGCTGCACGGAGCTGTACAAGAGTCTAATTTCCACACATTTCAGCACCTGTCTGGACCACATTGAGACTTTAATGCTCTACTGATCAGTGAGACGATTAATGCAATTTAAAAGCTCTTTTTGTTGGTCTGTGCATTGGAATCTCCTTCATCCTCAAAACTGCTGGGCTGGCAGGGTGTTCCTCTTCTCCTCAGGATGAAAGCCTCATGAGCTCATGTCCCCTGGAGTTAAAGTGCACAGGGCAGACATGGCCTTTTTTATTTTTTTGTCAAGGACTGCTATATCCCACACAGATAGCCCAGGGACTGTGCTGCAGTCTGGGAGTGATGGGGGTGGGGTTGGCGTGGTGGCGTGACTCATGCAGCTCCCCCCTTTCATCTTGACATTTGACATACTGATGTAGAGGATCTCAGCTGGAACAAATACGGTGTCACAGCTGCAGTGTCTGTGCATCTGAGCCTGTGGCGTACAGAGCCGAGAACAGGTAACAATGAGTCAGCGCCTATTTAATTCATACACCTACGCTGTGAATCTCGGGGGGGGGGTTGTTTTCAAGCTGATTTTGTTTTTCTTCTTCAGTCTGTTCCCCACTGAAAATTCAACATCTCCCTATGCTACCTAACATTCCGTGAAAGTCATTCTTGCTTTAGCTCTGCAAGGACTTTTGGAAAAGTTGAACTGGAGTGCACAATGACATTTTAAAAACCCCAGTGCAAGAGACAAAGCTGCGCAACAACTATTAGGCTGAATCCTGTAAAGCATTCGGTAATCCATTCTCATTGAACTCTTTCCCTGGACAACAGGGATATTAAACTGTGTTTGGCTATATGTTACCACAAACACAAATGATACTGCTGAAGAGTGAGTGATGCCAGAGGGATTCTAGTTCCTAATGAACCCCACTGAGACCTCTCACCATCAGGCCCTTCGGCCCTCTGCCCTGTCTCACCAGGGTGGATAAAGCACCTCAGCAAGCAGCACAGCACAATCAGACCACACAGACTCACATCAGGCAGCTGAAAGGTGGATGTTGACAAGCGCCTCAGAGGAGATGCTGGCCCACACTTCCCCCAGATCTATTAATTGGTAAGTCCCCCAACAGGCCACTTCCACTCTGCACCAGTGATTCAAAATGATCTCTAAAATTAGTTGGGAGAAAACCAGGGAGAAAGGAGAATCAAAAACATAAAGGAACCAGTCTTTTTTAATCATCTCCTCTTCAAACCATTTCATCTTTAGATTCACCCTCTCTGACACAAGGGATTAACTTCAAATATATGTTACCAAAAACTAAATCATATAATACTAATAATAATAATTTGATATCACTATTATGTATTAGGTTCTACTATGTACAATCCATTTTATTTTATGGTACTCTGCAAAGCACATTGTATCTTGTTTGACCTCAAAGACACATGAAAGGCAGTGTTACAGCATAATCTGTCTCATCAAATTCTGTGACGTTTCCTAGAAATTTTAGCCATAGTAATTTAAAAAATAAAGGTATGTTTCTAATAACATGTCTTAAATAAGCATGATATCCTCTTTAGAAAAAGTATGTTAAAAATGTACAGTATATAATACACCATGTATTACTGTCTATCTGGAGAGTCAGAATGAGTCCATCATATTAAACATTAAGACTTCTGTGATAATTAGAGATAAATAATAAAGGCTTCATGACAGCCCTGTGCTCTGCGTAGCTACAGAACATTGAGCCCATTAAAGATAAAGGTTCAGAGGTATTGGTCAGCATTTCAAATGAACAGCAGAGACACAAGATAACCTGGAACATAAAGGAACACACACAGTTCTACCATGTTCAACTGTACTGAGGTTAGAAGGTCAATTTAAATAAAAAAAACTTACTCTTCTGCAGACAGTTTAAAAATCTGTCTTTCATCTTTCTCAGCACAAATTGGCATGCACTGTGTCAAAGTGTTGAAGTTGAACTAACTCAGAAAATTCAGAGCTGTCTGATTACAAACACACACACAGAGCTTAGTCACATCCCTTTGTTAAAGCTGGCCTCTGTTCCTCTGCCTGACAATTTATTTTCTGAGGAATTCTGTCTTTTTGAAAAGACGAAAGAGGGTTTATTGTACGTATATAGTTAACGGGTACCTATCCTACTGTACTGGAAACTTAAAATCTGGTACAGCTTTCAAATGCCCATAGAAGCTGTAGTTGTTTAATGCTAACAAAATATCTTCATATAATTTTATCTTTAGTGCAAACTTTTGACCTATTGCCAAGTAGGTTTACACATACATGTATTCATTCTGTTCTCCTCGGCTCAGAGAGAGAGAGAGAGAGAGAGAGACGCCTGTAGGAGATAAACAAGACCTTTTTTCTTATTCCACCTTGTCCAAACCACAAGCAGGCCATTCGACAGTCGACGGGAGGCTGACCAAAGTGCTGACGGGATAACACAGAGGGGAAGTTTGGGGAAGTTTGGTGCAGTTAATGAAGAAGAAATGATTAGGGTGTCGTTTGCTTGGTCACTAAACATATCTGCAAAGTGAATCTTTTCTGGTCGTGTGTGGCCTACAATCCAAACAGGGTGTGATGTCTGTCACAATGACTGAAGCTGTATTAGCTTCTGAAGCTAGGTAACTGTGAGGGAAAGGGCTTTTATTCCACAGTGGTGAGCTGAACGAGCATGCAGGCTGGAGGAGGCCCTGGTGGGCCCTGTTACAGACGTCAAGACCAAGGTGAGTCATGGTTGGCTGAAAAGGGCTTATTGCTTTACTAAGTGGCCTAAATAGCCTGATAATGAGGCTAAATTTATATTTCATTAATCAGCCTGACACTGGGTTAGCCAATTTCTCACTTGCTAGAGACGTATCTGTCACACCGCGGAGGAGATTTGCAGAAATGGAGGCTATCAGCTATAAAAGGGGATCAAATTATAGCTCAGAGCTGACTAAACTACTAATTTTCTTCCTGTTTACATCCCTCCAATTATGGGAATGATAATTCCAATTCCTAGAGCAAAATGATCCCCAAATCAATGTCACACTTGCACGTGGGGGCCCACAGTGTCAGACTTCCAAAAGCCCTGGTATAGAGAGTGGTCAAGACCTGTTAATGGATAAAGCCTCTGTAAAATATGAAAAAATGTTATAGTTATTATGTAGAATTACAAGTAGGAAAAGCACAGTAGAAAATAAGCAATTTGGTTATGAAACAAAACTCAGCAGCGTGACTTTGAGCATGTCAGTCCACTCACTTCATTTCACTCTGTGACATTCGGTAGTCTCAGTCAAGTGTTGAACGCACTTTTATTGTTTAGGTGTCAAATGTAACAGTGTCACCATTCAGAGAGGGAATAAAGAGTAAATGGTCACATAAAAAAATATAAAATCAACAATGAAAATGGTTACTCAGGGAAAGTCTGGTTCCCGTGGCAACACAGATGTACAGTTGAGACAGTGTCCAGATCCAGACGTGTATGTGTTTGGTTTGCACATTTCCACAGCCTATATTAAACTTAAACAGTCCTTTTTTTGTTTACTAGCCATGCATACAGTTGACAATTCCACATGTGTTGAGTCAGTGTCTTCACAGGAGCTGGCACCTTCAATACAAAATATTTACACTACCATTAATTAATCTTATCATTGCCGTCGTCGTTACTATTTGTTACTATGGATTTGAACACTCTGAGCACATAAAGAACGGGATCAGTATGTTGTAACACTTGAGCACCCCATTTCATATTGATACCGGAGGAGAAAATGAAATGTAAAGTATGACAAATGTTGGCATCTTCACTTTAAATGTCACCCATTCCTGAAAATCGTCTGTAGAGATATTCAAACACTAAAAAGATGAACCCTTTGTCCCATCAGGATGAAACAGTTAGTTACATTACTACTCGGCAATCTGCTGTCAAGCGTCCCCCAGAGAGGGAAAACAAAACATCACACGATATGTGAAAGACTCTGCAATATTTACTACTGTATCTCAAAGTGAGAAAACAGGAAAGAGATGACTGCACCAATGTTTCAAGAAAGAAACTGACTTATCCACCGTTTTCTCTCCATTCCTTTTTTAACTGAAGAAAAATATAAGAAAATGGAGGAGCTTTCAGGTCACCTCTTTGGTTCAGCCCTGTGATGAGTAGAAAAACCTCTCACCAACCACTGCGGAAAATAAGCTGGGAGAAATATTGTACATACTATAAATGAAATATACATTTCATATTTAAACAACTGGATCCAAGAAATCTGTTATTGGATTTGTGTACAGTAGCTACTTGAGTCATGGCAACAAAAGCATGTTGGTGTTTTGTGTGAAAAAATTTTTTCATCATTTATAGCAGATTGTAGAGCGACCTAAAGAGTAAAGATCCTGACTTGTGATTCTTCAGCTGATGATTTTCACCCACAACTCAAAGGATTAAAACAAACCCAAACAACAAACGACAGTAACATAAGGCGAGGGCATGTCTCCTTATCGTCATTTGTCAATTTCTCTTGCGGCAAATTCCTGGCATTCCTCCTTCACAATGTATTCATGACTCAAATGTCGTTATTAAGAATCATGTCACTGCTGATTTTATGCTCCATAGAGTTAAAATCCATTGCGTTCAACCGTGAATTTATCTTCCGTTTAATTGGCGCGCGTGTGTGCGTGTGTGTGTGTGTGTGTGTGTGTGTGTGTGTCTCTTAAGTGTGTATCTCTCTGCTGCGAGTCGAAGTAGCTTCCTCTAAGTAGACTTTTTGCCTGGCCCGTTCCTGGAGGCCCCCGGGGCTATTGTATATTGCAAGAGGAGCAGCAGGGGTCATCCTTGTCTGGCTGGGCGGCGTAGTCCATCTGCCGAACTATCTCTGCGAACAGTTCGTCTACCATGGTTTTGCTCTTGGCCGAGGTCTCCATGAAAGGGCAGCCCCACTCCTCGGCCAGGGCCTGACCTTCGCTGGACGATACCTCCCTCTCGCTTTCCAAGTCCACCTTGTTCCCCACCAGAATGACAGGAACCTTCTCGTACCTGAAGACAGACACAGACCCACATCGGATTTTCAGATAGATGCATGCGTGAGAATAACATATACTCAGCAGAGGCTCATGCAGAGAAACCATATGGATGCAATCAGTGGGTTTTTGATTGCTTATATTGTCACTGAACTTAATAATGACTGAATAACTGAACTTACAAAGTTCACAAATCTGTATTTAGTGTGATGTTCAAAGTCCCATGATAAAAAAATCTAATTTCTGTTATCAGATCTAATCAATTGGTTTCTGACTTCATGTAGAGCAAAATTTAAAGAGGTGGTATTATGCTTTTTGGCTTTTCCCCTCTCCTTTATTGAGTTATATCTCTTTTTTTGTGCATGTAACAGGTTTGCAAAGTGAAAAAGCCCAAAGTCCAGCCCAAAGGGAGCTCCCATCTCCCACAGAAAACTCTGCTCTGAACCGCTTGAAAACAGCTCGTTTGTAGTCCAGTCCTTCACTTCCTTTACTTGTGACATCACAATGAAAACGCGTCATAAAGCTTGCCAAGCGGCTAGCAGGGTCAGGCATGCCCTCAAACCAAGCTAGTCTGAGCGGAGGCCCTTTGGCTCGACTCGCCTTTTGGGTTTCCACTGTAGAAATGTTGTACCTGTACCCATAGATATCCATAATAAAGGCTAGATGTCTCGTCCGTGCTGCTGGCCAGTGGAGGTCGACGTCTGCACCTGGCGGCCATCTTGTCACAGGCAGCTCGCTCACTCGTAACATTGTGCTTTAATGGTGCATGTACTTTTTAAATTACCATAACTTCCTCAATTTTCTAACGATTTTCAAACGGTTTGGTTTGTTATAAACGTCAGAGATGTAGTTATGACTTATGAATAATTATAACCATGGACTTTCATATGAAAATAACATTGAACAGAACAGATAGGTGCAATGAATATACACGCACAAGGTATTTATGTTAAATCAATATATATAGTATGTGTGTGTGTGTGTGTATGTATGTATGTATGTATGTATGTATGTATGTATATATGTATATATATATATATATACACACACATATATATATATATATATATATATATATATATACATATATATATATATATATATACATACATGACATGTATATATACATATACAGAAATATTTGCATGTATATACTGTATATAGACTTGTATATGTATATGCCAGACCTGGTCTGTATGTATATATAATTTATATTTTATATAAATATAAACATTTTATATAAAAATAACACATTTTTCTTAAATATATACATGTGTGTGCATTTCGAATTTCAAATCGTTATTGGTGTCAGTAAAACCTATATAATTGAACAGCTCGATTGTGGTCTCAGCCTTGATAACTTAAGCAAGTAGCCGTGATACATAAATATGCTACACGATTAAGTCGCTTCTCGAAAAGAAAATCTGCAATTTCAACATGTTCAAGCATCCAGAATTATAGCCACGTTAATAACGTTTGTAAGAAACCGTCAAGATTTCAACGAGATAAGAGTATTTGTGTTCGTGCTTATCACTCACCTTACATTAGATGATGGCCGCCGGTGATGACGATAGAGACTCCGCCGTAAGACATCTAGCCTTTATTATGGATATCTATGCCTGTACCTGCTTCCAGGTCTTTTTTTCATATCACCTTACCTCATCGAGGTTCCAAGCGAGCTGAGAGATACTAAACTGTAACGTGAAAACACAACAGACTGCTGATTGGTCAGAGAGAATCGTCACTAATTCACTGCATCATCATTGCTGCACCAGACAGAGGCCAGCAACAGAAAGTTTTATATTTTACAGTTTTCATATGGAATTTCATCACTAAATCCACTTCTGAGAAGTTTTGAGGTGAGAAATCAGCTGTGTAGATTTCGAATATTGACAGTTTTACGAGAAGTGATGGCGGAACAAAAACGTGCTTGAATATTTTCGGAGTTGAGGAGCTCCGCAAGTGGCTGCGGGGGAAGCCTGTACCAACCCGCGGGAGGAGCGTGTGAGGCCGGCCAGCCGCCCGCTCACAGAGCCCTCTGCTCCCGCCGTCACACAGACCGCTGCAGCAACAACGGCAGAGGAAAACACAGCTGGAAGGTTTTCATACCGCTTATCTGTCTTTACATTCTGAGTAATGTTGAAACGTTTAACTTAAAAAAGAGAAAGCTGTGTGGATCGCTGGTGTGTGTGTCGCATTGAACATTACGTCGCGGCACTTGTGTGTGGCGTCGCTATGACGACAAGCTACGAACTATCTCTGGGTACTATCTGCAATGGAAAACGGAGCAGGGCCGAGTTTGCGCTATGGTAGCATTTTTGGGCAAGGCAGCATAGATCGTCACAACACCGGCAACAGCTCAGCGTTTAATCCTGATGGTAAGATGCGGAACAATGATGTTGTGGACTGGTAATAACTTATACCATCTGCTAGGTTACGGTCTCAGTCTGAAGCAGTTTTTGATTTGGATCACACTACCTTGCTTCTTACGACCCGCCCTCCTCTGTTTCTGACTGGCTAGTAGTCCTTACGTGGGAACTGCGCATGTGCAACTCCCAACAAAGATTTTGTACAAGTAAGATGCGTCACTCTGTAGCTCAAGAGCGGAGCGTACAACACAGGGTGAAAAGAGGAGCTGCAGCAATGTGCAGTATGAGAAAAATATGGTGTTTTTTCAAAATTAAACCATGTAAACCTGTTCTGGTACAACCCCTAATTAAGATTTTGAACCTGAAAATGAGCACAATACCACCTCTTTGAATATATTTGTTAAGTATTCCTAATCCATTGATATTACCAAGATTATATAGATGATGATAATGATACATGACAATTTTACATTCTCATCTAGCCTTACTTTCATTTTCACAATTTGCATTTCTACTGTATTACCATGTTTATCTACACTAATGCAAATAAATATGAATAATAAAATGTCAGCTATCTTCTTCTTCCCTTGTGTGGTAGTTGGGAGTCTTAATGGTGCATAATGGCACTTTTATTTATGATGCACATTTCATTACAAGTGTCATCTCATCTCTCTCTGTGACTGACTGCTTAAATGTTGATAGGTTTCAATATAGTTGAATAAACATTAACATCTCTTTCTGGTTCTACTCAGTATAAAGTAATGATTTGATGGATAATCATAAATGGCTGCTGTTGACCAAGTGTTCTAGTAATTCCTAGACTTAAGCTTTGAGGCATCTGAACATCATATTTTTGTACAAGTGCTGTCATTGTACTTTCAGATGAAAGCTAACATCAGCATGCTAAAAGGCAAAATGAAATGGTAATATACTGATGTTTAGGAGGTATAATGTTTACCATGTTAACTATCATAGTTTAGTGTGTTAGCATGCTAACATTTGCTAGTAAGTTCTGAATATAAGGTATAGCTGAGGCTCATGGGAATGACGATAGTATTTGGTCATTAAACAAGTTATTGGACAAATAAAATGTGGCCCTAAGAAAAATTAGGGGATCACCAAAGTCATTAGGATTTATCACGAACAAAATAGCCACTCCTAGGGCCAGGTCACCGTTGCTAAAAATTCAATACTACAAAAAATTGGGATGAAAACAATACTAAGTGGATTTTGATTATTTCAAGGGGCCCTGGCACACACTCTGAAAGTCATTTGTGCTTTCTTACTACCATCTGTCTCCCTCTTACCTTTCTTTTCACTTTCTATTACAGAAAATGTTTTCTGTAATGTTTTCTGTAGGCTGTCCTCATTGTAAGAGCACTTTTGTTTGCTGTTGACATGCAGTCAAAACTTCCTTTTGCAGCAGGAAGCAACTATTTTTTAAATGTGTGACGACATTACATCTGCCAGAAAATCTGTTTAAAGCTGACTGTTTCATTACAGGAACCCAGATGTTTTGTGACAATCTGTAAGATAACACAAAAAACAGGCCTTAAAAATAAGCAAATTGGAGGTAACTTCCCAACATTTCAGCACAGGTTTACAATCTGGCAATCATTTGTCTGATGTTTTTGAAAAGCTCAGTTTCCCCCATCCACATTATCTGTCTTTTTCAGAATCACCAACATGTATTTTCAAAAAGCATATTTGGGTGCAAAACATGGGCTATAATGGATGGAAGGCTAAAATGGAAAGAAAAAGATGTGTTTCTACTTTGGTCTTTGACTGTGGGGAGAAGCTGTTCACATAAAGAACACAACCAGCACCTTCTTGCAATAGGGAATTAACATTGAAAGCCGTTCTGCCTCATGTAAGCACCAAGTCTAAAGCCTGACCCAGTAGAGAACAGGAAATGGGTAGTAGAGTGCTGACCCCTTAGGGTAGGAAATGGCCATAATCCTCTGAGCTCTGAACTCCCTGCCATGTAGCTGTAGGAAAACACGTCACCGCGGAACTGGACTACTTAGTGGACAGCCAGAAGAGACGCTCAGTTCAATTAAATAGGCTACTGCACTATAATTATCAAAAGGAGCGGCTGTGACGCAGTTTCACCAATATAATCACTACATCGGTTTTGATATTGGGAAGCATGGCGGGCCTCTGAGGCAGTTTGTACACATCAGAAGAGACACTAAGATCAAAAACATCAGACATGGCAGATCATGCGTATTCACATCCTTTGTACACAACAGGTTGTTATTCCTTTCATCCTTATCTGTGTGTGAGGCTTGCAAGGGAGCACTTTCCGTCTGTTGGAACCATCGTTTGATACAAGTTTAAATGTCTCTGTTCACGACACTTAGCAACATCCTCACATCTAACTAGAGTCATGCACCCGAACACCTCTCAACATCATTAGGGTTTTCAAATGCTCCCCTCGCTCTATGAAATATACATGCACTTAAATTATTGATAGAAAATCATCCTCATCCTTGATTTCTATGGTAACAGGTATACAAGGAAATAAATAATTCCGGAGAGATGGGGAGACTGCAGAAAAAGGAAGGGTGATACTTTTCCAAGTCGAGCAGCCTGAGCATCTTTCAGAGGCCAGGGGCTGCAGGTTTTCAGCGTTAAAATGTGCTTAAATTCGAGAACAGGGAGCCAACTTTGATCTACTCATGAATACATTATCCAGAGTGAACTTTAATCTCGACTATCCTGTTTTGTTCCCAGGATCGGCTTGCCAGCTGAGAGGAACTACCAGGATTTAAGAGACGATCTTAAAGGACAACTTGAATGAAGAAACTAAATAATTACGGACCACATCTGGGTGGTAGTGTACTGTTCTTGACTTCAACCTTAAATTCCCTTTCCCACCTTAACCGAAATATCCAAAACATAGTTGTGGGTGAGCAGATTGAAAGGCAAAACCTTTACTTTTATAGCTGCACTCGTTTAGAGGAAGCCACAGCGGGCTCAGCAGTTAGTTGGGTTAATGGTGCCATTTGGGTGTCTTTTTTTGCCCCAGGCTATGGTTTTGGCTCATATCTCTTGCTGTAAATCTCTCAAGGGGCCTATGGAAAGCCAACTATCTTATATAGTATCTACCATCTGATGCCAGGTTTCCCTTTACTGCCTCAAATCTTACTTGCTCCATAAAAAAAATCAATTGTTTGGTCTATAGAATGTCATAAAACAGCAAACATCCCGTCACAACTTCCCAGAACCAATGGTGGTGCGTTAAAATGTCTCGTTTTGATATTCAGTTTAATACAAGAGAAGAACAAGAATAATTTTCACTTTTGAGAAGTTGGAATCAGTAAAGTTTAGGGACGCACTGACATGAAAATTCTTGGGTGAAGCCGAAACTGAATACAATGAAAAAATTTGCCGAATACCAAACAAGTACAATCACATATTTTCCATTTATTTTGTCTTTTTTTACCATTGCATAAATTGAATAGTCAAAATGTGCTTATTTGTTTCCCACAGGATTTGGAGAGACTATGGTGGGTGGGTCCGAAGCCCAAGTCCGGTAAAGTAAATTGTATGTGTCCATTTACTTTTAATGTACACATGTAACATGTTTTATACTTTCTGTGAATATAATCCAATTAATCTTATTTCCATCCTCTATAGACACCTTATTTTGAAAAACGGGCGTTGTCACATGTGTATCCTCACGCTGAATTCATCAAGTCCGACCCAATTTGATAAATAATGTATGTGGTATGGCGTAACATGAAGACGTCACAGCCTCTCTTCAGGTAGGACTCTCATACTGCAACACTTGCCTTTGTAAAGAGAGAAAATGACAGGATAAGTCGCGAACCTGTTTGTCAGCTTGCACTGGTCCGTTTCAGTGGATTTACCATAAAGGCTTGAATACGTGTGCACTCCAAACTTAGGTGCAGCTAGCTTAATCACCTTCTCATAAACAAGTGACAGAAACACTCAAAGCGGGTCAGACCTTTTCTAAGAAGTCAGCCACAGACGAAGTGGATGTGCTAGGAGACAATTCAGCAGAACAGTGTCTGCAAACGGTGATTTTTTATCGGACACTTTAAAATGCTTCCACACTGCCTATATGTCAACGTAATTGTTCGGTGAAATTTCTTCAGTCTTTTTACGTATTAGACCAAACACTGAAAGTGCTTTTTTTGCTATTTTCAGCCGATTAATTTCGGTGGCCGAACATTTGGTGCATCCCTAGTAAAGTTTTACAATTTTTGCTTAGAAATGACAAAAGATTCGATTATCGAGGGTTGCCAATTATTCTCTATTTACCAATAAACGAACTGACTTATAGTTTCAGCTATATGCAACAGTAATTATTATCACCATTATCAAATTGTTTATTTTTTTTGTTTGGTGTAAAACACCCAGACTATATAGATTTCCAATCCTGGGACGACATGTAAAACTGTGAATCTCCATGCTGCTCTTAGTAGAGCTACCTGCATGTCAGACCTCAGAAACCAAAGGAAAGACTAATAATTATTTTTAACTAACTAATTATCATGGATGTCTCAAACAGCAGCAGGAATCCAAGCTAAGTCAGTTCAATAAGGTCATGTCAAACATCAGAGTGTGCTGTGTGTTTCCTCTTTTAACCATAATGGAGGACTGAACAGCCATATGCAAGTTATGTAGCTCATTTGGGCCTCATCATAACATAAGTGTGGCACAATGACATCTGGTACCAAAGGAGAGGGTCTATATATAGTCATAATAACAGAGGAGGAAACCCACAGTCCCAGGAGGTGTGAGACAGTGGCTGCCACGAATACCGAGGCTCCCAGGGCCTCAGCATAAAGGGTGTTGGCCACAATGTGTCTGGACTCAATAGTGGCTGATGCAACGAAGGAAGGCTTGTCCCTTGTCACAGAACATATACGGAGTGGTTTACATGGTTTAGTCATGAGTCTAAACTGAGTCTGCTTGTGTTTGTGCTGTGACACAAACAGCACAAACAACATGTCACACTTTAGCCTTCAGCTTGTGAGCTTGACGCCGCCCGCACTGGAGCCCTCTGACTGCAAACACCCTTTGGAGCTCGCCCAGACACACCTTATCTATAATGTATGATGCATCAACTCACATAGGCCTTGCTGACGGACGGCGGCAACAAAGTGGCCCAAGAGTCACTGGATTTGACTCTGGCCAACACTGTCAGGATGATGGAGAAAACAGGCTGTGTGCTGGGCCTCCTCCCAACGGCCCTTTTGCGGAAGGCCTCTTTTTAGTTTTAGTCAGTAGAGAGAAATCAGCTGAGTCAGAGAGCAGCAATAAGTGAATCTCTTCTGGCCCAACATCAGAGCAAAGAATAGATTTAATCAGGAATAGATATCTGGAGAATATTTGGTAAACAAACCACAACAAGCACATTTTCTGCTTTTCAAAAGAAGGAAAGACAGTATCAGGGATACTACTTAAGTCTCTTTTTGGATTCTCTCAAGAATGTGAAAACTAGTCCTTCGCTTCCCCTTTCCTCCTGAATCTGATGTTATTCACAGATGATGGGACACACTGGCCAAGGGATGTCAAAATGGGAAAGCTAAACGAGTAGTATACTTGACCGACTGTGCAGGCTAGTCGTCCTCTTAATGTACAAAGTACAAGACGATAAAGAGAGAGAGAAGATAAAATCTGAAATGCAAAGTGCCACTGCATCTGAAGTGTGATTGCTTTTCCATAAAATAGTGGTAAGAAAGGTGAGGAATAAGCTTTGAATAGTTAACAGACTCATTCATACATTTTATAACCAAAGAATATGGCCTAAGTGACCTGAGTCACCTTCTCCTCTGATGTCTGAAAATGATACATTGCACTGAGGAAAATTGTAGTGTAGACACTTGCCTTAGCAGCATAATGCCCGAAAGATCTCTTCTGTATATGTATCTTAATAAGTCACATAATGTTAATATATAGGGGAATTAAAAAAATAGGACATAAAATTCTTGTAGATTTGACTTTGTCAAAAATTTTTAAATATTCATACACAGTATGACTAAACAAAAAAAAGTGAAAAACCACTCGCAAACACTATCTGTGCAGTGTACAGCTTGACATCATCCTTTGTTAGTAGCTTTGTGCTACAGAACTGGACTTTATGAGATAAATGTTTGTCGCATCAGTGAGGCTCTTGTAAAGGTACAATGTGATAAACTGTACATAGGCCAAGCATCTACCGTGAGTCACATGAATATGCTTGATATGTTTAAAGACACATTTCATAAGGTGTACTGGCAGGTGATGCCAGTCAAAACAGTCATATAATGTAATTATAGGAAGTGTTGGATCTAGTTGTTAGCTCTACTATTGCTTTACTCTGTAATTGTCTTAGTGCACATAAAATGCCTATTCAATGTGCTTTCAGGAGACCGCTCATAACCTCACAACCGCCTATCACTTGTGAAACATCCTGGCTCCCTGGGGGTTTGCTTCATTGAAGGCGGTAGGGAACCTGTCAGCCTAGCTGCTGGCCTGGCTGTTCATCTCTTGCTGAACACCAACTGCCTGGGAGGTGTGCTGTAGCCTCTGTGGCTGCTAAGAGCAAGAGAGATGTAAAGGTTCTTTATCAAAAAGACTTTTTATGTTTTCTGGCCCAATTTTGTGCTACTGGATGATAAACCTGACTTACTCTCCAGCTGTACAATTCACCAAGGCTCACTTGGAATAATTTTAGTTGGGCATCAGCTTATCCTCTTGTCTCAACAAAAAAACAGTTTATTTTATTTCTAAAATGACTGACCATCATATCAGATGACTGACATTATCTAAAAGTAAGTTTTGCCCTGGATTTTAGATGGATGGCTAGTGTTTTTTTCCTAACATGCTTGTTATCGCATGTTAGTAAAGGTATCATCCCTATGTTCACAGCGTCCTATGTTTCCAGGGTCCGATGTGCATATGCGTTTCTTGATATAAATAAACATTGTAAGAGATTGGTATGGCTAAATTTGAAGTCCTCAAATTTGAGGACATACATTTCAAGAAGAATAACATCAGTAAGCTTTATTAGCTTGTAGGTGGGTGATATCTATATTTAAAACCAGGGAAACATACATTGAACATTTGACCTGGGGAAAAAACATTGTTGAGGACATAAAACTCTTTGAAAGGTCCCCTTAATGTGCCATTTTACGAGGATATTGAGCATGGAACCCTGGGAACATTGACATTTGACAATGGAAGTCTGAATTTCCGAGTTCAAAGTCTGACTTTTCAAAGGGTCCGCCCCTTTAAGTCGGAAGAACTGCATTACCCCGACTTTGTGATCCAAGATGGCTGCTCTGCGTATCAACAGTTAGTGAAAGCTGTAGTTTATACTGTTTATTAGCACTTCTGTGTACTTGTGTCTCATATAAATTTTCCAACACAAAGTGCTGTCCAACTGCTGTCTGTGGACGTGTTGCTACTGTGTTAAGTGAGGGTTAGACACATCGCTAACGTCATGCCATGCCATGCTAACTCTAGCATGGCAACTTGGTCACAATGACAATGCGAACGTGCTGATATTTAGGAGGTACTGTACAATGTTTGCCAGGTTCATCATCAGACACATTTGACCTGAAAATGACACTGAAAAAGATTTTTATTTATTTATTTTTACAGTTTAGCCTTAAGGGTACCTACATGAATGTCCAAATTTCATTGAAATCCAGTCAATAGTTGAAGAAATTTTACCTAAAACCACAAATGTCAACCTCCTGGTGGTGCTAGAGAAAAGTTCAGGGGTTCACCAAAGTCATTAGCACATTTAACATTTAAAGCACAATGGCCAGAAAATCTTTCATGCAATAATTGTTGATATTTCAGTCTGGACCAAAGAGTTGGACCGACGACATTGCCAATCCTAAAGCCACGCAGCTAGGCTGGCTAAAAATGTTGCCTGTTTGTAAATTAAATTAACGTGCATTTCTCTCACTAATTACACCCCTGCAATTAGCATTTGCTCTAACTAGTCCCGCCCTCTCTGAAGTAGTGACTGCCATCAGAAACAACTTGTTGGATATTTGAACAGGGCGGCTACACTACAACCCACCACTGCGTACGACCCAAACCATAATCATCACTGAACTTTAGCTCAGTTGTTTTGCCCAGTTTTCACAACAGACAAAGACACAGATGAAAGAGGATCTTTCTGGGAGTACTGGTAGACTGCTGCTCCTCCATTTATTGATCTTGATCCTTTTTACCAGTTGGCACATGAACAAGCCTTGATGATAACCCCACAGTTTGTAAGCCTTGGTACATTGCTGAAAGGAGTATGTACACATGCACAGCAGCACACTTTATTATGGTACCCTATTTAACCTCTTCTTCACTATCTTCTGACCATATCACCACTATTTAGTGCTCTGTTAAGTCACCAGTATATCCCTGGTGTGTAGTTAACTGCAACTGAAGTGAGGAGTGATGAGGTCCCCAGTGGAGGCAGGCAGGCCAGGGTGTAATCATGTGCACCCATGGCCTCTGTGCTAAAGCCCCATCTGAGCCACTAACAGCAGATAGTTGATGGGATGATGGGTTCAGAGTGAGAGCGACGCACAGTAGCGCCTGACCTGAGCGAATGCCAATATGGTTACAACGGGTCGCCAGTGTTTTGGCAGCGAGGAGGGACAGACGGGCAAGAGAAGCAGTATAATGTGCAGGAACAGTCTGACTGCTATAGATTTTCAAAATAGTTGCAGATTATATATCTGTCAATCAACTAATTGATTAATCAACTAATTGGCGCTCAACCACTTTTTTTTTAATGTCATGACTTTCTGTCATCAGTCTGTGATGTTGTCAAATGTTTTGTCGTCCCCGTTCTTTTTGATGTCTCAACCTGTCTTGTCTTCTTCTACTGCTTTCACACATTTCCTACATGCCTGAACTTGTTGCATTTCAGCTGTGGGGTTTAAGAGAGAAATAGCACTGCAGATCAGAACAAAGCAAGCTATTCACTTGTTACCGAAAAAACAAAATGCCTTGATACCGGATTGGGTTATGAGCTATCATCTGTAGAAAAAAATGTCATCTTTTCCCATTCTGTTATAGATTCTTATGCTGTAATTGTTAAAAACTGTTGCAAAGTGGGAGACGTGGAATTAAGTTTTCTATATTTGGTTGGTTATCGGAGTTGAGGATCAGTCAAAATGTCTGCATGTTGAGGCATATATGTAAGTAAATGTATTTCAGCTCATTAACTAGTATTTATACAGGAACCTTTTTTTGCATTTAATAACAACAAAACTTCAATGCTGACTTACCCAAATAACCATACAACTTAGTCTTTAAAATGCAGTCCATTATTACCAAAATTCTGCAAACAATCAGCCAGGATCTGATCAAATGATAAATAAACAAGACTGAAGAGACAAAGAAAAAAACATTCAATGCCATCTTCAATACAGTCACTACACTACTGGTGCTGCAGATACAACTGGGCTAGTATCTAAACAGAACAGGATACAGGCATGTTTAACAATGTGTTTTACGCTAGGTTAAGAGTTGACTTTTAATTGGCTAAATATAATCACAAGATCATTTGTGATTTATTTGTTACCATCCTTACCTTCAGCAACAAGACCGACTCGTGGTTATGGATGTTTAGTATGTTTAGAAATTCAAACACAAAGTACGTTGTTCCTGTATTCATCTTTGATGGGTACGCAGTGGGAGCTTGGTTGCCACACAGTATGTGCCAAGTATATATTGGTCACTCCATTTCCTCATCTCGAATGAAAAAAGGATTTGGACACCAGTTTTTGTTTGTGATATTGTAATGTTGAGTATACCATACACAGTCACCTTATATAACTGCTGTCAATAGAAGCTTTTATTAACAGTCTGTGTGTAGGTTTGAAGAGGCTGCATACAAACAACTTTAATTTGTTTAGACATCATCTATAACACCAAGTTGAGTAAAACAAACCTTTTCTGATCTTAACATATAATCTTCCGATTAAATGTTTTGTGTTTCCGGGCTGATAGCAACTAAGGTCAACTGTGGGGATGGTAGAAGGAAGACGCTGAGGTCTCTAAACCTCAAGACTTGAGATATTCTTAAATTTGTCTGTCCTTCATAACTATTTATAACTAAACACATGAAGAGGAATTATCTGAATAACCAAAGAACAAATGCTTACTTCCATTCAGGACAAACTCTGTAAAAGGAGTCACAAGTGAATTAAAGACTACCCATGATTTTATATTTTTAACTCCACTGTTCAAATGCAATCTAAAGCTTTGACTGTCTAAGCCCACATGAAGCATAGGACTCAAATAGGACTAAAATTAACTATTGTCTAGGAGTGGCATGTGGAGCGCAATGGATTTTACTACAGAAAATAAATTCTGCTGTGACATTAGAGAATGGCACCAGACACAGTGTTAAGTGTGAAATCACACAACAGTGTGGCTGCATCTGCTGTGTGAGCACACATGTATACGTTTACATACAAACACAAGCGCACACACATATTAACACACAGACACTGCAGACTGAACATACCTCTCCCCATTCTCCACTCACATGGGGGAAACATGCTGACCTCATTCTTTCATCCTGTGTCACAGATTTATAGGATTTTTTACAAGGTGCAATTGAAAAAATGCCTAAATCCAATTAGTTGACAAAGACTAAAGTCACCTAACAGAACTAAACATCTTCAAGATGATTAAATAATATTGCAGAGTTTAATAGAAATAGGCAATGCTGTCACAACCAAGCTAGAAACACAACACTAAAGCGTGATTTGATTGCACTGTCCTGTCCAATGCTGAGCATTATCTCAAGTAATTAGCTGTATCAGTAAACAATGTGAGCTTTAAGCTGCACTTCTTTCAAAATGCCGGGAGGCTATTGGACTCGCAACATTGACTGCAACACATCCACTGACACCTACAATGACTGATGGACCCACACAGTCACAGCCCAGTACACGCTGCTTGCACACCGTAACACAGGAATGTAGCAAACGCACAGGCAATGATCACCGATGATTTAACCAGCAGCACCTATGACATTGTCTATTTTGGCTCTCACTGGGTTTTTATAACATCATGCCATGTCACCAGGTGAATGTACAGTGCTGTTTCACAGCACATTGGCCTAGCCTCAGCTAACCTCTTGCATGTATTAATCAGCAGCTCACTCCGGTGACCTCATATCTGGATCATCTGTGTAACAGCGCTCAGACATCAGACGCTTTCACGCTTTCAATTGTGCTGCTCTTCCTAAAGAGCTTGTGCAGCCCGTTAATTAAAAACATGGCTTCTCCACTGCAGATGCTAGTGTGCTTTCCCCAACCCCTACAGTATTTGGGTATCTGTGCTTCCTTGAAGCTCTCTGCAGAGCCTCTGTTGCGCTGGATCCTGGGTATCCCCGGTTGGGTGTTTCACAGGGGTTGCAGCATCTGGCACAGCGGACATTCAGCGCTACAAAACAGCAGCTTGGCAGATCACAGACAGTATCTACCATGTTATGACCGCACGATTTCACAGTGCTGATGGACAGGATGGATCAGCACTGTTGCCCTGTTAGTTACTGTCATTCCTAAGCTGTAACAGTCAGGAGTGACACATTACAAAGTCTACAGAAACACTGATGCTACTGTTAGAGATCACAAATGAATACTTTAAGAGATGAAGGGACTGCAGTGCAAGGGCATTTGCCTACCTACAAGCATTGTGGGTGAGACCTGGTACACCGAAATACAACAGGCATGTTGTGTTGTTCTGTTGTCTGAAGAGCATCTCCATTCAAGCAGTTCTCAGACCAGGCCAAGGCCAATCCTGAAACTACAGAGCCTGTGAGGCCAGCCCTATGTGTGAAGAATAATCTCCAACATCCACACTTGACAATCTGGACATTATTATATTCCTGCTCATCAGTTCACCAACCTTTTCACTCTTATGATCTGGTCCCTCATCGGCTTTATGTCCTGGAAGCTTTGCTGGTTGACAAGGCTGTAGACCAGTATGAATCCTTGCCCGTTTTTGATGTAAAGGTCCCGCATGGAGGCGAACTGCTCGGTACCAGCGGTGTCAAGGATCTCCAACACCGAGGGCGAGGAGTCCACCTCGATCTCCTTGCGGTAAAAATCCTCTATAGTGGGATCGTACTTTTCAATGAACGTCCCGGTAACAAACTGCA
This sequence comes from Micropterus salmoides, assembly GCF_014851395.1. Taxonomy (NCBI): domain Eukaryota; kingdom Metazoa; phylum Chordata; class Actinopteri; order Centrarchiformes; family Centrarchidae; genus Micropterus; species Micropterus salmoides. The sequence goes on from NW_024040596.1 coordinate 15,690,354, forward strand.
CAGTGAGGGCGGATTTCCCGACCCCACCGCTGCCCAGGACCACCACTTTATACTCGCGCATCGTGGATTAAATCAAGTCAGTTTCGGGTATCAGTCTCCGCGCGTCATTGAAACGAACTCAAAATATTCCCGCACGAATCACAATCACCATTCGTGTCCCATTTTGAACGGGTTGTCAATAAAACAGTCCTGCTCGCCGCTGCTCAGCTACGGCAGAGCACAAAGAGTCGGTGCCCCAAGATGGATTTCATTGTAGAAATTCCCCCATGCAGGCCAGACACTGACAGCTATACGGGCATCCGAGGAATGAAATTGTCCACAAAATGTGCACGGGGAAGAAGCAAATATCGCCCGATGATGTGCACCGTGCGGGTTTTCATCTGCTTAGCTCACCCCTCTGTAGCCTATGCATCACAAAAAAACAAACTTGCTCCATCGAGGACACTGGAAAAACGCTTAGTAGTCCCTAGAATGAACTGCAGGCGCGATTAGTCAAGCAGGAGCCCCCTTCAGGAAAGCAGCGCCAACTAAAACTGTCGCGACACTTCATTAAAGAACTTGCGCCTCTTTGTTTCTTTTTCACCATCTCTGGCATGTCTCCGTCTCTCCCTGGCTCTCCAGCGCAATCCCAGCCGCCATACTCTCGGGTGGAGACCCACGGCCGCAGCGTAACCAGCTGGTCCCCGCTCGGCTCCCGTACCGAGGCAAAAAAAAGGGGAAAAAGCGTGCGGACCCTCCCTCCTGTCAGACGGATGTGCGAACAGTCCAACGGGCTCCTCCGCTCCCTGCATACCTCACTAGTGTCTGAATGGGAGCCGGACGGAGGCAACCAGTCACATTCAGCGGCTGCGTTTCCGTTCATGTGTTAAAATTCCCATCATTCGGTTGCCCCAGTGACACCCAAAGGGAGCTCGTCCAATCACAGCGGCAGCTTGGGGAAGCGTATCCAAGAGGAGGAAAATGCGCCGGATGCTGTTGCCATGGTAACGCTGCATTTTGTAGAAGCTGTCCAAATTTGACAATGTTGTTCAAAAGTTGGCTATATATACAGTAAGCAATATCTATGTGTGTGTGTGTGTATATATATATATATATATACATATAGATCTCTACCAGTGCAGGATGCAAAACCAAGACACTATAATTATTTATTATTTGCCATGTGGAAAATCATTCAGTTCAATTTCAGGAGACAGTGAGTGCAGTTCAGTTCAGTTCAGTGTGCTTTGTTGGCGTGAATGTTTCATTTAAACAATGTTGCCAAAGCAGTCTGCAAAATAAAAATAAAAAGTTTACATTTGAATATGACATAACAATATTAATCCAAGACCACTCAATTTAGCAGGTATAAATTACAAAAACAAAGATAACAAATACAGATAAACTACAAATAAAAGTGAACAAGGTATAACCTGCCATGCAGTGAACATTAAGTTGGCTGAGTCACTCGCTGTCCCTTAGGTTGTGACACAGGGACACACACATGTCCTTCTCCTAGGATTATTCTTAATTTATTGTTATCTTCATGTTCTTTGAAATCTGGTATTAAAAGATGGAATTTCTCAAAAATACTGCTCTCTTATTCTTCTATATTTATCACATTTCAGGAGAAAATGTGTCTCTGTCTCCACCTCAACTGTTCAACAATGCTCACATACACTATATTCTTTTGGTATCGAGGACTTTTTATATCCCTTTTTCAATTGCAAGGCCCTAATTCTGCCCTACACACAATCAATAAATCTTCCAGACACATACCTGAAAGAAATCATTTATTATTTGTTTTATTTCTTAAAAGAAAACATGATCTTCTTGTCTGATTTGCCTTTTTAGGGTACATGACCAATCCAGCGTTCTCTACAAATAAAATAATCTCCAAAGGGAGATTATTTTATTTGTGAATTGACTGATTCAGGTTGAGTTTTGAGCCTGATGTCAAACAGAATCACAAACATAATATTAGGGTCTTACTGTAGAATTAAATAAAGTGCAAAAAAACAACAGAACTCCCAGCATGGCATTTACTTGACATTTATTTATTTGCAATATTAGATTTTCTCACAATTTTGAATTTACAGGAACAAAACTATCTACAAGAAATATTCAATTATGCACAAATTAAATCATTTTCACAAATAAGTTTAAAAAAAAAAAAAAGAGGGAAAGTTTATATTCAGGCCAGGATGGAAACAAACGGCACCGGCATACTTTGCAAGCTAGCCTAGCCCTATCAACATCAAGCCTTGACCTCAGCGGTATGTTTGGGCTTATTTTACAAACTGTCATTTTGGCTTCAAACTGAAAAATCATGCAGCAATAATTTCAAAGAAAAGTTCAGTGAAATGCAGTTTTTTTATTTATTAGACAATATGGAATTCATAATTTCTGAACAAATACAAACTTAGGAATAGATCAAAGATAAGGCAAAGTTCACAAAAAGCATGTCTTCTCAGTCATCTGACTAGTGAGAAAGTGCTTCAGTGAAATGTTGCATCAGTCAGTCTGACCAAACATTCTTACTGTCCATATCTTTTTGACTGGGCGATCACAATCTCAAACAACCTCCATGTGCAGGTGTGTCCATGTCATTCAAGCTTTTTAACAAAAGGTGAATCAAACATTCGGTTATATGCCTTTTATTTGCTCATATAATAAATAAGGGAAAATGTATCATATACAGGTTCTGGTCTTATAATTAGAATATCATCAAAAAGTTTATTTATTTCAGTAATTCCATTCAAAAAGTTAAACTTGTATAATGTATACATTCATTCCACACAGACTGATATATTTCAAATGTCAAATGTTTATTTCATTTAATTGTGATGATTAAAACTGACAACTAATGAAAATCTCATATTCAGTATCTCCGAAAATTAGAATATTACTTAAGACCAATACAAAAGGATTTTTAGAAATGTTGGCTAACTGAAAAATATGAACATGAAAAGTATGAGCATGTACAGCACTCAATACTTAGTTGGGGCTCCTTTTGCCTGAATCACTGCAGCAATGCGGCGTGGCATGGAGTCGATCAGTCTGTGGCACTGCTCAGGTGTTATGAGAGCCCAGGTTGCTCTGATAGTGGCCTTCAGCTCTTCTGCATTGTTGGGTCTGGCATATCGCATCTTCCTCTTCGCAATACCCCATAGATTTTCTATAGGGTTAAGGTCAGGCGAGTTTGCTGGCCATTTAAGAACAGGGATACCGTGGTCCTTAAACCAGGTACTGGTAGCTTTGGCACTGTGTGCAGGTGCCAAGTCCTGTTGGAAAATGAAATCTGCATCTCCATAAAGTTGGTCAGCAGCAGGAAGCATGAAGTGCTCTAAAACTTCCTGGTAGATGGCTGTGTTGACCTTGGACCTCAGAAAACACAGTGGACCAACACCAGCAGATGACATGGCAAAAAACAACACTGACTGTGGAAACTTTACACTGGACTTCAAGCAACGTGGATTCTGTGCCTCTCCTCTCTTCCTCCAGACTCTGGGACCTTGATTTCCAAAGGAAATGCAAAATGTACTTTCATCAGAGAACATTTTGGACCACTCAGCAGCAGTCCAGTCCTTTTTGTCTTTAGCCCAGGCGAGACGCTTCTGACGCTGTGTCTTGTTCAAGAGTGGCTTGACACAAGGAATGCGACAGCTGAAACCCATGTCTTGCATACGTCTGTGTGTGGTGGTTCTTGAAGCACTGACTCCAGTTGCAGTCCACTCTTTGTGAATCTCTTCCACATTTTTGAATGGGATTTGTTTCACAATCCTCTCCAGGCTGCGGTTATCCCTATTGCTTGTACACTTTTTTCTACCACATCTTTTCCTTCCCTTCGCCTCTCTATTAATGTGCTTGGACTGTGAACAGCCAGCCTCTTTAGCAATGACCTTTTGTGTCTTGCCCTCCTTGTGCAAGATGGTCATCTTTTGGACAGCTGTCAAGTCACCAGTCTTCCCCATGATTGTGTAGCCTACAGAACTAGACTGAGAGACCATTTAAAGGCCTTTGCAGGTGTTTTGAGTTAATTAGCTGATTACAGTGTGGCACCAGGTGTCCTTTTCACAATATTCTAATTTTCTAAGATACTGATTTTGAGGTTTTCATTAGTTGTCAGTTATAATCATCAAAATTAAAAGGAATGAACACTTGAAATATGTCAGTCTGTGTGGAATGACTGTATACATTATACAAGTTTCACTTTTCACTTTTTTGAATGGAATTACTGAAATAAATCAACTTTTTGATGATATTCTAATTATATGACCAGCACCTGTGTGTGTGTGTGTGTGTGTGTGTGTGTATATATATATATATATACATCTTATAACAACCTAAAATTTGAAAGTGTTTGTATTCTGAAAATAAAAATTAAGGTTTAAACAACCACTGAACCATCAACTCCCGACCGAGGCTAGATTTGCTGAGGGAGGATTACATTTTCGCTGCAGGATGTCAACATGCAGTGGAAACCATATAAAACACAAAATTCACATTTCAAAATATATCCCTATGCACTGGATCACTTACAGTGTTTTACCATGGCATAATAAAGTGAAATATCTGACAGCACAATCTAATGTGTTATTGTGAGTGGGGAAAACAAATCCATCACCTACAAAAATAAAGTTTTTAATCACTGCAAATTCGGATTGCCTCAGCAAAACACATTAAAACAATGACAAACTATTATTACACTATTCTGAAACGTATTTTTTCCATAAAATGTGGCCTGTACAATGTACTTTTGTACGTAAAAAGCAATCCTATTTCCTTGCTTATTCAAACGCTTGTTACAGGTGACAAGGCAGTGACAAGGATGAAATGTTTTAAGCTTCTCTTTGCTCCAACATTCGATCCCTGGACACAAGACAGGCTTTTCATAGGCTAATAAAACAGATCAAGGCCCTTTGAGGAACCTCCTGCAGAGCTAAAGCCAGTTTAATAAATTACATTCATCATAAAGTATAAGAGAATACATTTTTAAAGGTGTTCTTTTCTAATCTTAAACTAGTAAAATATGCAATTAAACTCCTTATATTCCATCCAATAATGTGTAAAACCTATAATAGAAATAACGTGAACATATTCAATAATGGGAACAAATGCAATTTCTCTTGGAAAATCAAAAAAAAATTGTAGATAGAAGTTTTCATTATAAACCTTACAGCAGTCACTTGAAAAGACATGGGAAACAATAAAGGAAAGGCTGATATTTGCACTTACTGTTTGCAAAACAGGGAACTAAAATGCAGGGGAAAAGATGTTTAAGGGAACATAACACACATGAGTGAAAACTGTTTTTAACATCAGTTTTGTAACTCACTGAACCAGACACAATACCCACTCTGTCTGCTGTAAGATCCAAACAAAGATGGGTAATTTCATAATGTGGTATCAACCATACACATTTAAACATCACCCAAAAGCCTATCTCCTTAAATTGTACTTTACTACATAAAGGTATTTTAACTGTGCATACAACTAATTAGGAAACACTGTCATACACTACGTAATCATCTTAAGAGAGAAAGAAATTATACATTATGTAGGCCTACAAACACATTTTAGCATCAGTGAAAATTAATTGTAAGGCTAAATCTAAACAGGTGCACACAACATACTAAAGCACTGGCATAGCATTGCAAATCATTTCTTTCCACATGTCAGTCACTTGAGTAGATTTAACTGAGTGATTTTTTGCACAAAGCCTTTTTAAATTTGCGTGGATATCCTCATCTGCACAATTCTTTAGGCACTTGTAACATTCAAATAGTACAGTACTGACAACTGACTGTAACATTAAGACTACCATTTCACACACTACTCAACTCAACCCTTACAGGATTACTTTAGTTTGAATATGTGCAGTAGTAATTCCACACAGTTTGAACTTTAACCTTCATGGCTGTGGAGGCTCTTCTTAAAAACATGGTTATCTGGTTATCTTAAAGTGGAACCAGGGGCCATTTTCACAAAGATATGTTAGACTGGTTTGTATTGTTGTTAATATTGTAATATTGCGGAGCGAGTCATCAGCAGGGAACAAGTTTTTAGAAACCAAAGTAACCTGTTGAGCAGAAGTACGGAGCCCTGCCACATTAACAAGCCACATCTTGTTTTGTTACACTCTTCCCTGAATGTTCCCAGTAAAATGTTGTAACATTTTCTGCTGAGCGGTTTAATGTGGTTACTTACCCAGTCATTAGTCCTACTTAAGATAGTGAATAACCATCTGACCATCTTTGGGAAACTAGCCCGTCAACCATCACCGTGACCGGTAGTCCAATCGATTTTTTTTATAATGAAGAGGGGATATTTTAACAGTTTGAATCATTGTTGCGTTACTGCCTTGAAGAAAAAAGTCTTTGCAGCAATTGTGTTCTACAGTATTTTCTCTCAGCAAACATACTGTATATGCAATGCAAAGGCACACCAGGAGGTGGAGCACTGATCCTATTCTCTAGGAATGATAGGGTAAACAATACAGATGGACTACCCTCAGAACATTTTAAAGGAACTTCCATAATTTTTACAATGTGGAGTTTAAAGTTAATATAAGTGTGTTTTACTAGATTGTTTAAAACAATTAAATCTGGCACTAGGTAGACAATTGTTAACATGAAAAGGTTTTCTCTTAGTTTACATAACATATTCAAGAAAGAAAAAAAGTATTTTATGCTCAATATTATGATGATATAATTTTAACAGTCTCCAATATAGGAAACTGACTTCAGATGAGATCTGGCATCCTCATCTCTTTCTCTTATAATATTTACAAAAATCTAAATTGCCAGTGAAAAACAGACTCATATCTGCATTGCCTATTTTGTTTGATTTCCATGTGTTTACTGGTTGAATTCGTGTCGAAGTTGTGAACTGGAGACACATTGCTTTTCAGCTCTTTAAGAGGCTAAATGCACCTCTGATCTTATAAGAACTGGTTTAGGAAACAGGAACCAGCATGTTATTTGCACGTTACTGAGGATGCATGTTAATGCAGGTGCAAAGGCGCGTACATACAATAATCTTCTGTGACACGTATCAAACACAGTATAATCCTAGTAATTGAGCTTATTATGGGGGATCAAAGTGATGTGTACAACTTTTTCATCAGTGATGTTATCAGCATGCAGTCTGTTGTAAGTTGTGTGTGGAGTTAACAGAGTATTTACAGAGCAGATGTTTGGGGTCTTTAACAGCAGCAACACGGCACTGACGTCTGTTTCTGGTGGTTACTTGAGGATGATCTGTTTCAGGGACAAAAGACAGTCTCTTATTGGTTGCATGCAATGGAAATATACTTGGTCCAAATGTATTTTTTGTTACATGTCAGAGATCATCATGTGCTCATCAAGAACAATCATTATGATGGATATAAAATGAAATGAAACAAACCCCTTAAACTCCCCTTAGGTGTTTAACTTAAACCCACTCGCCAAAACCCTTTTCACAATTTATGACATGGTTTTCAAGGTTGGTACATCAAATTCAAGTGTATTATGCATCGTTTTTTACAGTTTCCCAAAATTCTACCTAATATAAACAGTATTGTATAACAACACTGCAATATAAAGTAAAATGATGCGTAACGCTCAGCTGAACAACATGTTAAGTGTAAAGATGGACCCAACAGTGGGTAGGCAGACTTTAAATATAAAGTTTTGTTTAAGTGCATGACACTACACTTACAGTGTAGAGTAATTGTTTGATCTAAGAAAGGAAGAAAATGAACATAGTAAAGAAGATTGTTTGGATGACCAAATATTTTACATTGACTTCTCTACAATCCCACCAATCAAAAGCATCACATGTTTTAATAAGGGCAACTGAGATTATCAAAATATAAATGATACAAATCTCAAATGTAGCACATACGCACACACACTCCTGAAATATATCAAAACCCTGATCAGGATAGCGTATTTTCCCAGATGATAATAACACAATGAATGCAAATATAAACTAATTAATATAACCAATATGACAAGTACCTAAGATACAATTGTGTTTTAAGTATTTGCTCCTCACTTCAAAGAACATTTTGAAATTGAAATACATATTCAGTAATGAGACACTGACATCGAACAAAGCAAAAAACATGCAACAAAGAATATATGCATATATACTGTTTGCAGGTGGAAGACAGAAAGGATGTCTGTCATGAGGGAAAGGGGTGAGATGCAGCCTAGTTCTACTGAAGGTCTACAGGTAGATGAAGCTGAATTAAAGGCAATGCAAGCAGGACAATGCTATGCTGATGAAGCAACTCCCTGATTTAAAGATGAAGCACTCATCCAGAGCTCAAGGATTTATGAAAGAAAGCTTTAAAAAGGAGCAAACCTGATTGGCTGGTGCTGTTGCTGCGTAGGGGACACTTGTGGCGGGAGTAGTTGCTGCAGAGACAGTAGCAGGCGTAGCACTGTACATCATGGGGACTTTTTCAGGAAGGGAACCATGAAAGCAATGAAAAGGGAGGTGGAGCATTATGGTAACCATAGCAATGCTTTTCTCTCTCTTGCCAGGCAAATACAAAATGACATTAGCAGCAAGCCATCATTGGGTTAGACCAGCAGATGGCATGTGATCACACAGCAAAGCGAGACAGCAGGGGAGAACATAAAAGGAGGGTTGATAAAGAGATAAAATTAGGAAATCTGTCCATAATTTGATATCCAAAAAGAAAGTTCATGTACACTAATGCCACCAGACATGATCAAAGTGGTTTAATAAGATACCTGAGGAGTAATATTAATAACATTTAAGAGAAATTATGAAAAATCACTGAAGTGAATATCGGGGATGCTGAGCCATGGTGCAATTCTACAAACAAAATGCTTAAAATTTTATATTGTCTTTATATGTTTTAAAAAATGATTATCAATATATTATGTTAGATAAGTGTACATATAACAGACACACTAACAAAAATATTTACAGAAAAAAAAACTCAGCTCTGATAATTTTTAATTATGTGTTTTTTACTAAGGTTTCCTGAATGATGCTTTCCTATGCTAAAATTACAAGTAAACCAGATTAATATGAAAGTTTCACCTGTGTTCTCCATTGATTATGAGACATAGTTTATACAAAACAAGGAAGGGACCTACCGATGCTGTTAGCCGGAGTCATGCACAAGACAGAACCTGTGTGATTATCAAATGGAAAGAGAGACTGTATCAATATGGCCAACACTGCTATGTAGTAAGAACATGAAAAACCTCTGCCAAGTTCTGAAGTGAAGGGACGACATTAAGTGTGTTTGATATTTTTTGAGCAGTATCCACCCCCAGAAAAAAAAATTAAGACAGACATGACATCAAATGGAAAAGTGTATGAAGTGCCTATTTAGCTTTCAATCCAAGTTTAGATGCTCACCTGCAGGATAAAATGCCGCAGTGGGCTGCTGCAGCTGTGAGTTGGCCAGAGCCTGATGGTAGTGCAAAAAACTGGGGCTGAGGAGAGAGTTGGCCCAGCTGCTCTTCTCATAAGCTGGTCTCTTTGGTAGGGGTTGTAGGAGACTGTGGGGAAAGCCCTGAAAAGTAACAAGAGGAGACATGACACACCAAAATTTCCCAAATTTCCTGTCTCTCTGTTCAACTACAATTTACACACTTAATTTTTAGTATACATTGTTTAAAAAAAAAGAAAAAGGTGAAAAAACAGCAAACACGACTACACAATAAAGGTGACAGTTATCACATAGTGGAAAAATCAAGCATGGTTTTAGGATACAAATAGGAATGGAATAATGTAACAACCAAAATATGTTTAAATATCTCTCAAATTAAGCACTGTGTACACAAAGACTATATGAGAAAATTAAAAGTTATTAAAGTACAATTAATAGCTACAACCAAAGCAAAAGGTGAAAATACCAGGTCTACAGTTGCCTCGAGGGATCGCTTCATTGCTTTGGCAGTCGACTGAGTCTTTTAATAGCAGGCAGCGAGCACATGATGGTAGTGGGCCAATGGGATTCAAGCGTATTAACATACAGGTAACAGCAAGCAGAGGTGCATCATGGGGGACAGCATTGTGGATAGGTGAGAAGGGGAAAACAAAACAAAATAATCTGAATGTAGTATACCACATAAAACACAATATGCATGCACAGTAACCAAAACAACAGATTAAAGGACACACTAACTAAAGATTCTTTAATTAGTAGGTTAACATGTACACTTAATCAATAGCTTTACACAGATTTACAATGATACGGCACAATTTGTTATACTATTTAAATTTTATATTGATCACTATGGTAACAAAACTTGATCAAAGTTAATTGTAATAAAAACATTACTATGATGCAATCAGTGCAACTATGCACATTATAGAATAACAATGCAATGCAAATCAAGCCCTGCACATGTTTATTGTTTAAAGATGCCTTGGTTTTGTGAGAGCTAGCCAAAGGAAACATCACAAATAAACAGCTGAAATAACCATCCAATGTCATAAAGCACCGAATGTGGAGCTCCATTTACTACATTCACAATAAGGGGTTTTGGTGGAATGGCAACTGGTACTCGTACTGTACACAACAAAACATGATTGCTGTTGCCTAAATGTCATGCAAAAAAATTATAATGTAAATGTAAGTAAGTAAGTAAGATGATGTACATGACAGGGTACATAGATGGTCTATGGAGGGCAAGGAAGCACATTTTACTGAAGCAAGTGAGAGGCTGAAAATGCATTACATTTAAAGTAACTTAAGTGAAGTAAGTTAATGTTAAAGCTGAAACCAAACCAAGAAACGTTTTTTAGATGCAATAATTGGCAAAAGAAACAGCAGAAATTATGAAGGGGAAAACTGTGAAGAAAAAAAACACTTTGCTCTTTTGGGCACTAATTCACGCAGGCAGTTATCACAAGTCTTACTCCGCAAGTCCACTGACTCCGACTACGGCGCATTACGGCTGCGCTACAACTGTGATCCGTCCTCAGGCCGGCGTCAAAGTCCACAGGAATTATCCCAGAAGCTTTTCAGCAGCGGAGTGCGTAGCCTGCCCAACATTATTGACTTGTTATTAATTTGTCCTTATTGTGCTTCCACGACCTTCTTCACATTTGTGTTACGTTCTGTCGTCTGTAGGCTGCATATCTGCATTTCAGAATAAGAGCATTTTGCCTGCCTGATTTTGCTGACATGTTTACATTTAGTTGATTTGGTAATCAGTGCTTGCTTTTGTGCTTCTACTATGATTAAGTAGTCTACGTAGTTAAGTGATTTCTTTGTGTCTATTTTAATCGTGTTTATTGTCGTTTTACAATCGGGAGCCGTTCTGTGTCTGACTTCCTGCCCGGTTTGATCTGCTCTGTGCTGCTTGACGCGGCTTCTGTCAAAAATAGCCCGCCTACCTATTCTCTGCAGAGCGGAGAGCCGCGTCTGGTGGACTCACAAGCATTAACTAGAAAGGCCGCGATTAGCTCTGGCAACCGCGGCGCAGCCGGAGTCAGTGGACTTTGGCAGTTAACCATTACAGTGATTCATACTGTACAGCACAGAATACAACTGTTTATAAGGGAGAGATGTGATGCAAATATACTGCATGAGGTGAAAGTGACAGGTGCAAGCTGTTCTAAAAACAGCAGGAAGTAAGTTATTGTACTTTGGCCTGGTGATTTTGTCCGCAATTTACAACATACATGGCACTCCTTCTCAGAGTCATAACCCAAGACATTATTATTTTCAATGTCCATTGTGAATAAACGCTAATATATATCCACTTAGGAATCGTAGAAAAAAAGATGCTCCTTATAACCTCAGACCTTGCCTGAGAATCATCACATTTTTAAGTTTTTTTATCCATATCAAAGCAATCCAATGATAACGGGCACATAGAAAACAGGTGTTAATAGCTAATTCAGCATGCTTTTATACTGGGAAAATCAAGGCCAGTTTGGGTTAAGGAGCCAGACACCATCTTCACAGTTAAGCACAGGCTTAAGACTTTCCTATAGTTACGGTTGGCTTAGGTGAGCCATGAACCATCCCTTTGTAATATAGTGCTACAGGCTTGGACTGCTGGGAGACTTCCCATGATGCACTGAGCTCCTCTCTCCTCCACTCCCTCCCCATCTGTATGCATTCCTATCCCATAATGCATGTTACTAACTCGACCTCTTCCCTCCATAGCTGTAGAGTCTGGATCTATGATTTCAAACTACCTCTTCCTGCTCTATGGAATCAGATTTGTGCCAATTTAGTCAAACAAAACCTCTTAAACATCAAACAAAAAATAAGATTTTGAGAGAGAATAAAACTAACTGAAGCTGCCTGACTTTTTGTTTTCAGTTCTGACACAAACGTCTCTTGTGGGCAGGTTTTTAATTTTTCAATGGTGCATCCCCATTGGCTAGTGAGTGTTTGAGTGACAGCTCAGTTACCCAGGCGTTGTTCAGTGTAGCAAGCTGTTTTGACACCCAAACACTGGAAATTTGTTGAAAATGGATTGCTACAAGATTGATAAAGTAAGAATTGATCATATGCTGTCTGAGTTGTAGCCTACTAGCCATTTTGTTCTCTTAAATTAGAAGTTAAACTAAGCCATGCAGACTGCATCGTAGGTCTGTACGGGTCTACAGGTCTCACAATGTTACATTGTTGTACAAAGAGAAGGCAAATTACTGTGCTTTTTTTAACAAAAGCTAACACTCACAACAGGCTAACATTTCTTAGCTAGCAATCGTTGTACTTATATGTTTTATGTTATATGTTTTACTTTTGAGATTATTATTTTTTGTTTCAGTTTAATTCTCTCTCAAATTCTTATTTTCTGTTATTTTTAAGAGTTTCGTTTGACTAAATTGGCACAAATCTTATTCCATACAGCCCAACAACCGCTGCTACAATTATTAGCTAGTCTTCTTATTATTATTATTATTATTATTGCTATAATTATTATTACTATTTATATAAATATCGTTACCACGACCACTTCCATTACTATTATTTTAAATCTGTAAGCTACTGTTGGTGTCTTTGCCCCCCAAACCGGTTGAGGCAATCGGCCACCCATTTTGAGTCTAGGTTCTGTTCGAGGTTTCTGCTTGTTAAAAGGGAGTTTTCTTAGTCACTGTCGCAAAGTGCTTGCTCATGGTGGGAATTGTTGGGTCTGGTAAATAATATCACAAAGAGTACGGTCTAGACTCTGGCGCTCTGCTCTATATGAAAAGTGCCCTGAGATTACTTGCGCTTTATAAACAAAATTGAATTGAATTGAACTGAATTTTAATGGTGCCTAATTTGCCAGAACATAAACAAATATAGGATAAAATAATGTCACGGTGTCAGACTGAAAACCCCTGCTCTTGGAAAATGTGTTTAACAATTAACCTAATTGCTGATATTCTGCTTTAATAATATAGGTAACAGGTAATATACTATGCCACTACGTTAAATGTCCCATCACAAATGATAGTATACGAATATATATAGTGCTCCACATTCAGTGATGTCAAGGCAAACACAAGTGCACCAGAGGATAAGGCTCTGTCTTACCATGGCTGCAGCTGCGGCTTGGGCTGCCACGGCTGTGTGATTGACTTGCTGTTGACTGGATTTGATTTTGGCCTGCAAGTGTGCAGGCGGGTGAAAATACTTGCACTTCTCCCTGGAGCAGCGGCTCTTTATGTAGTCCATGCAAACAGTGACAGTGTTATCAGTGGTGTCAATCATTGGACTGTCACTGGGGTGAGCAAAGCGGCAATCTGTCTCCCCTCTCGCACAGTTTCCCCGCAGAAACTCACGGCACACCTGAGAGGAGCAATTATAAAGACAGTGAGAGGAATACAGCTTTCAGCATGTAGCCAGATTATGCCAAAAAACACAAGTAGTGATGACATTTCTCATGTTAAAGCATGCGTGGTGTTGCATTAATACCTCTAATTTGTCTGTACGCTGCAGCTTCTGTGAGGGAGAAGAAGAAGAAGAAGAGGAGCTCTGGATCGTGACAGGTGGGCTCCCAGGAACAAGAACCTGGGTGTTGGGAAGGTTGTCTGTTTGGACGAGGCTCATTCCATGGGTCATGGGAGTCATGTATGAGCCATAACCAAGACCAGTATTTGTGCCAAGTCCCTGTGTAACAGAAAATGTTGGCCATGAGAGAAGAGGTTATATATTACAAGGGAAGCAAGCACCATAACACAAAAAGAATTGCCTCCCTAATAACTATGAAGACCTTACCATAGACTGCAGACTGGGTCCGGGGATCATGAGCTGCATCTGTTGGGCAAGCACGGCTGCTGCTGTCTTCTGCTGGATGAGATTGTTGCGCCCATTTATCTCTAATTGGGTCTTTAAGTGTGAAGGTGGATGAAGATACTTGCAGTTTTCTCTAGAGCATCTGCCCTGTAATTCAGAGAAAACAGAAAAGTCATAAAGTTAGGGCTGGGCAATAATGATAATTATCGCAATATAATTTTCCTCAATAATAATTTAAGTGTAGTCTCGTTGGCCTGAGACCAACAGGACAAACAGTAAGTGATATGTGAAGAGATCATAGCATTAAAACACATAAAGGATGCTTCAGTTGTCAAACTATTCCTAATATGTCTAAAGATAGAGATATTATATTTAATAGAGTTGGTCATTATTTTAATATGTTTTTTAAAACTTAAGGTTTGGTCTAAATGGACACCTAGATATTTTATCTCTGTCACGATGTAAATTTTTTGTCCATTAAAGTAAATGTTAGGCATATCTTTAACTTTATTGGACTTAACAAAATACATTCCAACTGTTTTTTCAGTATTTAGTGTTATACAAGAAGATTTAAGCCAATTAGTTATTTTGTCCATGGCTGAGGACAATTTAGTGGCTACTTGCTCCATATTCCTCCCATTTACGTAGATGACAACATCATCCGCGTACATGAAGATGTCTACGCCGTTGCACACAGCTGGAAGATCATTGATGTAAATACCCCAGTTGTGGTGGGCTTCAGAGAGGACAATACATTTTTTACCCTCACACATTACATACATTCCATCAGATTTGAGAGATATGATTGTATCCAATGCAATGTCTCCATGGACAGATTATACATAGAGAGCTTAGTCAGGAGGACACTGTGGTTTACCGTGTCAAAGGCTTTTCGCAAGTCCAGAAACACGGCACCGACCGTACCCCCTTCGTCCAAGTTGGCTTTTATGTTTTCCATCATATAGCAGCAGGCTGCGTCGGAATCAAGAACGAATTACCACTTCTATTAAGATATTTCTTTGTAGAAGAAAAGGGACTAAAAAAAGATTTTACTTAATTTTACTAAAGCATATTTTTTGAAAAAAGATTTTATCTTAATTGTTTTGAATGTTCTTTCTCAGATTTGTTAAGTGATCCACTGTTTGGCAAGTGTTTCAAACCAAAAGCAAAAATCAGCCTTTAAACATGAAAAAAATAATTATTTGACATTTATTACATTATTATGATATGAATATTTTTATTGTGATAAAAATTTTGGCCATATCGCCCAGCCCCACATACTAGCGTACAGAGTGCACTCAAGATTAAGAACTTTCCTTCTCCTTTTATTCCTCAAAATGATCTCACTGTACCTTATTATGACATTTTTCTTCCTCAAAACTTGGGAGAAAACCGTTTTAATTTCAAACATAGTGGCTTTAATTATTGGCCTAAATGAAATGCAGACATCCTCCCTACACAACTACCCATCACCTCTCGCTACATTACTGCCATTTCCCACGTTGGCATTTGTTTGGACGTAGATGATGTGCTGCAGAATCATCCAATACAAATGCAATAGACAGCACTGTAACAGGGTTCTTGCACCATTTTAAAAGTTAAATTTAATGCTTTTTAAGACCTTTTAAGACTTCAACAAATATAAATTTTGAAACAATTTCTTTGATAGAAAAGAGACGAATGCAAATGTGTTATCTATCCACATACAACAACTTCTTGGGTGGAAATATGTACTGGTCGCAGTCCTCTGCAAATAATATCAAAAAGTCTGACAGCACAGACAGTTGCCTGGACAGCGTGTCCATTCAGTGTTGTGCACAAACGCACTCAAACCATAAAGATTATTGATCTTGCTCATGTTTTTGGTGATCTAATCGTGTCCGTTTGTGAACGTGAACTAGGGGGGCATTAAAACAATAATGTTAATTATTGTGATACAATCTTCCTCAATAAAAATACAAATGTTCAATAAATATTTGATTTAATTCATTTGAATCACAAAGAAATGAGCACTTTCTATTCTATTAAGATATTTATTTTGTTGAGGAAAAGGGTTTTGTTTTGAATGTTCTACCTCAGCTCTGTGAAGTGATCCACTGTTTGATACCAGGCTGCTTTTTGGCATCAAGTGTTTGTCATGTTTTGAACATAAAGAAAAGTTTAAAAGCACAATTAACCATCTAGTTTCTTCAGGAGAAAAACCTTTAAACTTTAAACTTATAATAATAAAAATAATGATTAAATAATATTTTACTACTTTTTTCCATATGGCCCAGCCCTTACTCATACACTGCTGCGTTAAACCGCTAAAATAACAGAAAAGACTAACTTACACATTATAACGAACGTAGCAAGAAAACGATGCCGGACCGAACTTAAGTTTCACTTTCACTTTCCGGCCGAGCAAATACACAGCCGCACCGCTGAAGAGGGGTAAATAATCCATGGAGAAAAACAAATCACGGTGAAAGGCACACTTTAGAAAGTTATTCTAACTGTAGTTATAGATAATTTTTTGGACCTGCGCAAATGAGAGGAGGACGTGATGTAGGCTACAGCTGTTTGAACTAGACAGAACGGTCAGATCTTCCTCCAACCACTTTAACTTGCGTCTCCCAATCTTGCAGCCACGACTGACGATAATATGACAGTTTCCCCACCAGCCTTAAAAGCACCATTGGCTAATTTAATACCTACAGCAAATTTTCAGTAAATTTAAGACAATTTAAGACCTTAATTTCCCTGATTTCAATTTAAGACCTTTTAAGACTTTTTAAGGAACCCTGTGTACGAAACATGATTTAGATGAAGATCATTCAAATATCCATTCAGTGTTTTACTGTACTGCAGCTAAAAAAGAAGACTGGTAATGTAAGAAATCCCTTAGCTTGCAAGCTATTGGAATCCAGTGGTGATTTGCTTTAAATTCCAGCAGCCTGGTTATTAAGCTTGAGTATTACTATCTCCTTTAAGACTTCAAAATGAGCCTACCAACACAATTTCTGCCCATCAAGCATCTTTATTAGCCTAATGAGAGATGAGCTCCCTCTGCTCTACATATTCAAATCCTTCAATCAAGTTAACTAATTTCCCCTCATTTGCATTGCTCCCAAGAGATTTATATTAATTATTTTCAGTGAAAATCCATATAGGTTTAACTGTCATCAGTGTTTCATTAGTCTGTACAACGTCAGTGGAAAGTACCCCCTGAAATGCTTAATGTTTTATTGTTATACAACTTTGTACATCTTTCTAAGTTATAGTTGCTTAAAAGTATGAAACGAAATATGCCTTACACATTACAAGTGTCAGAGCTATAAGTCAAACCCAGAGACAAGGTAGCTGTTGCCCATTGACTACTATGTCTTGACTGTATTTAGATTCTTTCTAGTTTTAAGAGGACATATTTGTGAGGGCTGGTTGCCATTGCCTGCCCCACTCCCAAGATATACATGACTCAAAAGAATTATAAAGACAGAAGTTTATTGCTGATCTGTATGAAACAGTAGACTGAATTGATGAACGGGTATGCTCACTTGCTTTCCTGTCTGAGAGGCATAACACAGTCGCGAGAGCAAGCCACAGGAAACAGCTCAAGTTAGATTTGCGTGCCAACAAGACTCTCAGCTATTTTAATGGAAGTCATGCAATTCTAGTTACAATACCAAAGCATATGCACATTCTTTGGTATAATGAAGTTAACTCTGTTAGCAGTAGTTAATGAATTGGTGGACACAGCAAATGTTCTGATCTGTACTTTTTGTTCACAAGCCTGAAATCACATGCCAATTAAATGCCACCAGTGAACAAGCCAAAATTTGGGCAGCTAGCTAGCTATTTGTCTTTTAATAAATAAAGGTTGAGTAACAGCTACTGAGTTAGTACCTGTTGACATTATACCAGTAGCCATGTCGGTAACAAAACATCAGACAAAAGCCTATTCAGAATGAAGAGCTTTGACATAGTCACATGACTGCAATGGCTGTAGATCTACTAGCTGACCTCTTCTTTCCATCCTTGCAACAGGCTGCAAATCTATGCTAATACTTAATGCCTGCATTCTTAAATAAGATACAATTAGGCTAGATATTTACATTTTTAACAGGGTTCCCTTTTTTTAACAATTACAACCAAGAGTGGTCACTACTCTAACGGTGGACAAACTATCGAATGGCGGCACTGTTTGAATCACTAAATGTTGTTTTTAGATAAAGGAATAAGGTACTTTGGTAGCCAGGAAACTCAACAGGTGGAGCACTACAAATTTTTGGGTGTAATAATTGCCTCTTCTTTAAAGTGGGGAAGTCAACACTCAAGAACAGTACTGACTAAAGCTCAGCAAAGACCTTTCTTTTTAAGACAGCTGAAAAAAGTTACCAAAAGGGTTATGGGAACAAGACAGGAAAAGGCTGGACAAAATGGTGCCAACTGCATCAAAAATCATGGGCCAGGAGCTACTGTTCCTTGATGAAATCCACACCTTTAGACTACAGAAAAGGGACACAATATTCTTCTCAACTGCTGGTCCTGAACCAGGACAGCCAGGTTCTGCAACAGCACCTACCCAAAGGCTGTTCAAGCCCTCAACTTCTAAATGATTAATGTGTTGTTATTCTTCAGTGGTATACATCATAGCTGGTGATAGCATCCCCATGGGAATGCTTGTTTTAATTTTAATTATTTGTTATTATTACTTACTTATTTACTCTTATGTCCTAAGGTGGTCGCTGTATGCGAGGTGTTCTGCCTTGTTTTTGTTTTGTTTTGTGTGGGCTGACCAAACCAAATCCCTATCAACTATGTTGAACTGGAAATAATAATAATAGCTTGATTTATACAGCACTTTTCGATACAGGTAACAAAGTGCTTTACAGCAATCAATGAAGTATTGAATCTTGAATCTTTGTGTGAAAGCCTTTAGCCCAGGCCCTTCACTGGGGCTCAGAGGAGGCCCTCTCCCTGTCCAGACAAGCTGTTTATAAACGACCTACAGTGAGGAGATAAGACGATGACTCAACATGAGAATAATCCTGGGGGCAAAGCTGTATTGTGTTGTGATAGTGAATGTGTGAGAGTGGATTAAGGTAGCCCTGGTCTCATTCAGGGCAAATGAGCAAACATGAAAATAACTGGTTATAATCCAACTGGCTGCCAGAAATATGTTAGTCTACATTAGACAAGTGATGAGAGTTTTTTTAAATTTAAAAAAAAACTTTTCGAAAAGAGCAATGTACAAATGTGTTTGATTTGGCAGAATAGAATAGTGATGCCATTCACTCAGTGACATAACAAAACATTTGTTTTATGAGATTATTAAAGTTAATAGCATAATACCATGTATGCAATATTTCTTACCTTCAGTGAGTCAAAACAGGCAATAACTCTCCCATTTTCCACTTGGCAGCTCTTAGGTGGATGAGCAAATTTGCATTCTTCATCACTTCTTGAACAGTTTCCTCGCTGAAACTGCCGACAGACTTCCAGAGTTAGCCATTTGGTGTCTCTTACTGAAGAAAGGTTCAACGCCATCTCCAAAGGTTGTGATCATAAATTTAGTTTTTAAAATGTCTACGTAATAGTCAAGTGCCTCATACACCAAAAGCTGCAGGTTGGCTCTATTTAAAAAGTCCTCTTTTAAAACAACCTGGTGAGTCCTCCATCGGCTGGAGCAGGAAGATAAACTAACTTGTCAATCTGGCTGTAAAATAACCTATCAAAAAGAAACAACTGCAAATGTTTATTTTTTTCTGTGACACGTTCTACTGTATTTTCCACAAATGACGGTACCCATAAACATTCACATTCAAGTGAGGAAAATTCAATGCAGATTTGTCACTTTAGTCATACATTCTCAGTTCGTTATTCTCTGTCCTCTTATATTATGGCTCTATTTTAGAATTTTTTAGGTGCTGATGTTGTGCAAAGTGATGGCAAAGGACTCGCAGATGAGGTATCACGTGTTGGTGCTTGAGTCTGGCCTCAAAGAAAGCCGAGACCGGCAATGTACTCGGACCAACTTCAAGTCGGGGATATCTTCTCAAAGGCACTTTCTGTTGGTGATCTGAAAGACAAAAAACATGCATATTACTGAAATTGTATCCAAATAAACAACATTATCATTACGGTGCAATTCATCTATTGCTGGCACATTTCGAGCTACCATAAGTTATTTTTGAATACACTGCATCTCATGTAATTTCTTCTCCTCTCTAGAGACCGCTCATTCTCTGGAGTCATCTGTTCTTTAGCAGTTTACAGCAGAAATCTGATTAGGTCAAACAATAACAAATGTGATCTTTTGTAATTAGTCCAGTTATATTTAGTCATGTCAGATTCTAAAGAGCCTAATAATTTCAAGTCATTTTTTAAAGAAAAAACTCCAGTGGTTCTCTGGTTCCAGCTTTTCACTCTTTTCAAGAATCTCTCTGGGTGTTGGACTGTTGGTTGCGCCAAACGAAACATGTGTAGACGTCAGCTTGGACTCTGGAAATCTGTGATGGACATTTTGTAGACTAAGCAATGAATCGCTTAATAAAGAAAATAACTGGCAGATTAATTCAATGAGTGAGGCCACTGTGTGTCGTAGTCCCCCCACCCTTGTAGTATATGAAAAAAATATGATAGCAAACCAAGTGTCTCCCCTATTAAGCATGAATTAGCAGCTGATACTGAATCACACATTGAAATGCTAACCTACTCCACAAAATACTTACATGGATTAGCAGAGCAGTGATCATACAGCCTGATAAACTCATATTTCTCATTAAAGAAACCCTAAACATACAGATGCAAAGTCAGTTTACCTTCCACCAGATATTTTTTTCTCATCCACAGCATTTATTAATATGTAGTGCTTTGATCAGATGACGAGATCCATAAAACATTTTATGTACGGTGGAAGTCATATTTCCTGGTTGGTAAACTGAACCATTTCCTCATCATGTTTTTTCTGCCCTCTGCCGAGTCTGCACTCACATCTCAAGGCAAACATCTATGCTTTTCCAGCCTAACGTTTCTAATGTTAGCTAGTTAGTAGCGCATACAGACCATTCAAAACTTCATAAAAGTTGTGATGGCTGTTGTACATGTAATTATGTCTTCACATTTTACAATTGATTTCTCTGGCTGATGCATCTTCAATAACAATGTAAGCATGTGACAAGCACAGGGCCACAGTTTTTTTGCTAGTCTGGGCTATGTAGCTGGCTAGTGTCACGTAATCAATCTATCAATAACAGTATATGAACTTTTCCGAAGCTCAAATCCATAGAATTATAAGATGTGTGTTATGCTACATTTGAAAAAGATTTTACTGATTATCATACATGAGTATCGACTAAAACAGGCTGCCAATTAAAACGAGATTTAATCTTAATAATCACAGATTTCACTGTAATCAATTCTGTGCTTTCTCTATGCTCTCTATAACCTGTTTTCCATTACACTGTTACTCTCTGTCTGCTAATACTGTAGGGCGACACAAGCACTTGGTGCCAAATTGCTACATTCAAATACAGTGACTCAAATTTTCTAGTCAGTCAAATACAGTGTATGTGCTTTGGCCCACATATACAATGCAAGGAAAGAAAGACAAAGCTTAAACACACATCATGTTGGGTGTCACACACAGGACAGGATACTCAGACCAGTACACTAAGTGGTAAAACACACAGGAAGTTGCTGAGCAGTCAGAAAAGGTTAACTCATGAGCTGAATACATTTGTATTAGAGTGGAAAGATTTTTCCACTAATTGGAAATAACATGGTCTACAAATGTACAAAAAGGCACACATTCATAATAAACTCTGCTCCTGTTAACCCAGATCTGTAACAGCCTCTCAGCTTTACTGCATGCTATCCCACCGCATACTGCAGCAAATTCCTTTGGGCGCAAGTCAGGAAACGGTGCAAAAAAACCTACCTCTCTCTCTTCATGCAGCACTAAAGAACTTCTTCCCCTCCACGACGAATCTAGGTTAAAGATACAACTTTTGAGTACCTAACTTGTAAGGTAATGACCACAATAACAGCTTTTATCTCCCTTCTCTGTCCCACGGTTTCAGTGACCAAAGATTTTCTCAGTGAAAACAGACTGTCTGTCCAACTCTGGCTGAAACATTTCCAGCCACCCCCTTCCTGCCTGAGAGCCAGCCTCTGGGAAGACCCTCCCAGTCAGAAATTGGCCAATAGAAAACCAGAGGCTGATGCACTGTGTGAAAGCTGGCTGCATAGCTTGGAGCAAGGCACTGGCCGCAGTTCACCCTTTATCTATGAATTATATTTTATTATACTTGATCTTGCCTCCAGAATTTATTACTACAATGATGGGCAAGTACAGAATTAAGAAATGATATACCTACTAACACTGTACAAACCTTTACACAGTGGCTTGCAAGTAAAACGGTATAGTTACTGTAAATGTAGGCCAATGCCATAAGCTCCTTTTTGCATTATTTGCAGGTACGTCACAGTCCAACAGTCTTCTATTGCAATTTTGTGTAATAACAATTTATTAAACCTTAATTAGCTAGGTCTTGAACTTGGTTTGGTTACTTAATACTTAATATAGAAATAGTCCTGTACCATCATATTCACTGCACCATGAGTTCACTTCTAAAATGTGTGCAACAAAACAAGTGTTAAATGTAATTTTTCAGGCAATTTTACTTACCCACCATACAGAATATAGTAAGTTAATATTCTTTGTGTAGCACCATCATGACAAAAATTGCAAAAAACCCTAATAATTCAGTGTTAATTCAATGTTATGCCAAAAAAAAAAAGCATAAATAATTCATTTACGTCCCTGGCATGCTGCTTCTGATATATAATGTCTCACTCAAAAAGGGATTTCATGTGAAATTCAGCCTGAGATCTCCCAAGATGGACAGACCATAGACTCAATATTGATCACAGGTGTAATAACAATGTTTATAATACAGAATTATATTGCAGTACTAGCAGAGCACTTAAATTTAAAACTATGCCACTTAAATCATTACACATTTTTATCATTGGTGTTTACATCACACAGCACAGCTTACTTTGTGTTGTAAATCACGACAGTGATTTAGGACATCTGAAGTATTCTTGCTAAAAAAACATTTTCAAGTTTCAACAGTAGGTAAATGCTTAACGTTATTTCAGTGTATTTCTGACACATGCTGTCGCATTCAGTATTGTTACAGTAGTTACACCCATATGGTGATGCTAATTGGAGGTTTAAAGTATCTTGTGCGATTGTAACTCTGTTTAAAGCTGTTAGAAAATAGTTTAGATAGTCTATGAAGGGTTGAAGTCCATATTTCATTGAAGGGGGAGTTCATTTCGCCTGTCGGATAATACATGACCCGCCCATACAACGTTACAGTACGTACAGTCATGTTTCTCAACTTCAAAACGCAGCTAACAAACAGCAGAAAATACAACATCACTACAATCACAGTCTGACACTGTCTTATTTGCACAGTTTGGCACTTCAAACGCAACTAACATGTTTATGTCTCTGATTTGCATTCTCATC
The DNA here is from genome assembly GCF_014851395.1 of Micropterus salmoides. Taxonomy (NCBI): domain Eukaryota; kingdom Metazoa; phylum Chordata; class Actinopteri; order Centrarchiformes; family Centrarchidae; genus Micropterus; species Micropterus salmoides. The sequence continues at coordinate 15,714,080 of NW_024040596.1, forward strand.
CTAGGCTGCTTTAGCTAACGTTAGCTAATCACAAATAGTCAGCTAACAAGCTAAAGACGCAGCTGTAACCTACATTATAAAGAACATTAACACTAACGTTAACATGTATTAGCTTATGTTAGCCGCACTGTTAGCCGAAGAGAGCACCTGCTTACCTCATCATCACGGATGAACCGCTTCCCAGAGGATCACGCACCAGCCAGAACAGACGACACGACTGTCCAACTGAACTAACGAAAACAGGATGTCAAGTGCTCCAGAAATGTCCGCTCAACAACCCATTGAATTATTGCTCTGTTCGTAAAGTATAGCGTGTTATTTCGTCTATGCATCCGACCTCATTCCTTCATTACTTTATAGCACTGCACAGATTTAAGCAACAAGCTTTTGACAGCTAACTGTACGATCGTCAGTTTAATGTGATAAGAGGGGTTCCTGGAGTGCGCTGAGACGGCTAAAGGCTATCGATCATTGAATATAGAACGTTTTAAATTAAAAAAATAGCAAACATAAAAATATTAGATAAATTGAGTTGATTTGACCGAATCATATTTTCACAAAAATAGGTAATTATAAAACTTAAACCTCCTAAGATCCCCCCTACGACCACAACGTGGTACGATCCACACGAATGCCAGTAGGCTAAAAGGACAAGGGTTTGCTTGTTACCAAGGTAACAGCAATAAAACTGTTGTTGAGTTTGAGTTTTTCTGGATTAGTTTAATGAGAACACGCTTTCATGCACAAATATAAACATCTAATTAACGAAGTATATCAAAATAAATTTGACAAAGACAGTGTGCAGTCTGCCCAAAAATTTGCATAATTAAATAGTCAATGTGACCTAAAGATTTGTGAGTAGCTTAGCTATTAGTAGGCTATAATAAATAATGATAATGGAAGACTTTTAAAGATTTATGATGACTTTGACTTGTGTAACAAGAAGCAAAACAGTAGCCCAGACTCAAAGGTCTGCTCAAGGTCAAATGAGATGGATGCTAACCCAGATAGGATCAGTCAGGGAGGGTGAGAGGGAGGGAGACAGAGAAGGGAGGACGATTTCGCTATGGTATTTTATGTTTAACAGTCTACTTCTGCAATAAAGATAAAAAAAAAACAACTTTCTGTCAGTGCCACTTACATGGGGACATTCTGTCTTCTTTGGGTTATGCTATACGTTATAAAATATCCTGTGCCTCAGTTGTAGGCCTATGGCTAGCTGTAGGCTATTTTTTCTTCTTGTCAGTCATTTTGTAACAAATGGCTTCTGGGAAGATGTTTCCAGTAGATTTAAAATGGTATGGAATTTGTCTGAACACATCAGAACATGGAAAAAGGACTGTGTTTTGAATGAAATTTAAAATACAGAAATAAATAATACAATTAAATTAGTAATTTAAAAATGTTGTGACTTTTGTGTTCAGCAGCTGGCATATAATCACAATTGAGCATAAAACAAGAAATAACACATCCAATAGTGGCAAATGTAACAAATTTATCCTATCCATCACTTGTCATGAAATTATTTAGCTATCGTTTGTGCTTATGAAGAACACCCACACGCACACAAAGCCATTATTGCCAATTCATTGATCCGTCCTTTTATGTTTCTCCAGGTTTCTTGAGACAACAGGCGAGATTTATCGGATCTGTCACGCTGACAGATCTCCTCAACTGTGACTGTGGCATCAAGTGCCACAGGGAAAGGTCACCATATTGCTCCCTTTGAGGAAAATGTCACTTTCAGAGTGAGTCAGATATAAGAACAGAGAGATTGCAGCAATCCATGCTTTCATTTATGTGACCTTAACCCTGTTTGGTTTTATTATTTACACCCCATTTAATATTACTTGGCAATTGCATCACCGTGTGGCTTTGGTGTCACATTTTAAGGTCTTTTCCATAAATCTTCTCTTGAACTAAACTGTGGCTTGTCAGTTAACAAGGAGACACTTTCAACATTAATAGCTGTAGCTACATCACTCAGTCGACCTAAATTACTTGAAATAGTACTTACTTGGAAAAGTCGCTGCCAGTTATCAAAAGTATTTTCCTAAAAAGATTGTTTTTCATGGGAAACTGAGGCTTTGAGAGGAACAAAAAATAATTATAATAAATCCTCCAATGTGAAACAGATTGTCATTAAAGTGCTCTTTTACTACAAATAAAACAAAGTTAATCTGGTTTCCTCCCTTTCATATCGAGTTTAAAGTTTAAAATAACAGGAATCATGATATGCACTTTTTAAATTGTCTTTTGCTTTTGAGTATTTTATTAATTTTGGTTATAAGAACATACATAGTACACATCCACAGTAAACCTGCAGCACAATTAATTGTTGAGAGCAGCACTCCCATCTAGTGGTAAAAAAAAAAAAATTTAAAAAGAGGCAAAGAAGAATTGATGTTTATGTCCTATTTAAAACGGAGACAGGCTCATTTCATCTCCCATTCATTCCATTTGATACTGTTGAAAAAATTTCATATGGAAAACTGTTCTTGTGTGTTTATGGGAAATAGCCACCCGTGATACCAGCAAGGGGGACAAGAAAAGCAGCAATTTTATCTTTTGGCCTATAGATGTCAGTCTTCTCTAAACTATATTTTTCCAAATTGACAAACCCGGAGGCTCAACTTGAGGGACATGGTAAACACAACACTAGATCGTTAATTTTGTAATGCAAGCAGTATTACATCCAGGGGGTGTACAGTGTGGGTAAAATAATGACCTGCTAAAATGAGGATCAATATACTTCAGTATTCAGAGTCACGCTTGTACTGTTATCTGATCTTATCATCTCTGCCAAATAACTAGTTCCACCAGGCCAGCTAAGCCTGGTTCAGAAGGACCAAATTAATGTGAATATGAACTATAATAGAACTTAAAGCAAACTAAATACTTTTATTTTGGTTAAAACGTAATTTCTTCACAAAAATAAAAAATATAAGTATTCAGCAATCTTTATGAAAGTTTGTTGTGGGGTAGAATTTTTGCAAACATTATTGGGATCGTAATTTTAAAGTAGATTAGATCTAGTGATTCTTTTTACTTGTTTTGTTTTGTTATTTTATTGAACAGCAAAAACAACAAATTTGTGTAATTTCCCCCCATTTGGATAAAGAGTTTTATGTAATCTGCTGATAATGATGTTCATTCCAAATGTTTTAAGACCTATTTTCCTTCTGTGTACCAGCGTTTAGTGTCAGATTTTGTGCTGACTAGAAAAGCTCAGAAAGTAGAGCACTGTCTTTGAGCAATGCTGTGCTTTTTTAAAAGTCATTACACACTTCCTACAGTTAAACATATAGTGGAGGATAACACAGTCATACCATCTGGGTGGAAATGACTTGCTGCAGTCAGTGGCTGAAATGCTGAGCTAGCCATACATACTGTACACCCAGAGGGGAAGCAGAAGGTTCTGTATGTCAGTAGATACAGAGCTTTTTGTGAAGTGTGTGTGGAAGACCCCAAATGAACTCAACATAATCATTTTTTCTTTTGCATTTCACACTGCTTTTAAGGGTGACATTTAAATAAACATACTCCACTTTAAAATTTCAACATTTATTTAGCTAATTTACAGTAAATTTGTCATAACATTATCTGCAGATACAGAACTGTTCTGGCATAGGAGTAAATGTCTGCTAGTTGCTTATTTGCGCTGAAATATACTGAAATAAATGAAAATATCAAGCCATTATTCTAAGAAAAATACTGGATGTCTTTTAATTAGGCCTTACAACACCAGACACCTGCTTACCTTGTTATTTCTTCAGATCAGAGGAAATGAATATGAACTCTGTAACAGTGTGGAGTTATTTCTGAGTCTGAGCACACAGTACATTCTGTATAATTCCTTCTTGGCATCCTTCTCTACATTCTTTATTTCAGTTGGTGGACAAATGTTAAATTTGTCAACAAAATCATCAACGAATTGTGATGAAATGTCTGTGTATGCATCACAAAACTGTAAATATTACACTCCCTTCTATGTAGTTTGTAAGTTTGTACTAGCATTGAGTTGCTTTGTGCATTTTTGAGATTGTTCACAAAGCAGCTTTCTTGAGTCAGTTTTGAACATGTCTTTGGGAAGAGAAATGTTCTTGCAAAACACTTTATTTCAAGTGTTCTGCAAGAACATTTCTCTATATATTCATCTTTTTTATGTATTCCTAGAATATAAAAACATTAACACCATTAGATACCACTAGGTCTTTACTTTAAATTGTGTATATAGTGACTGATACAGTACATAAAACCTGTGCAATGAAATTAGTGCAAGTGCAATGTATATATGATGTGATAGATTCCAACCTCCTGAGCAGATGGAGATATGGATATGTAGTACAGTATGTGTGTACGTCTGTACTGACTATGAGAATATCAAAGCAACACTCATAACGTCATGGCCATTCAATGCATTTATTTCTGATATCTTAAGCAGAATTCACAATTTTTTTCAGGTCTGGCAAGAAAAATGGCAGATTAAATATACATGCCAAATGGCTGTTAGACTGTTTCATCACAAGACTTTTAACATGTACATAGAAATTCTTACACTAAGAAAGCTCTCTTCCATTATCACTGAGGTGTTGGTAACACTGGTATTTTCAATCAGGCAAAGCCATTCTTTAGCAACAGTTGAAATTATATAAATAAACAAATACATATAAATCAGCTTCTCAGAGATATGCGTTTTCATGGAGTGGCAGTACAAGTTCATTAAAATATTCTTATAAGCGGCATGTCACACTTTTCTGGGAATGGCAGTAAAATTTAGAGTGAAAATCCATGTTGGCTTTTTTCATCGTTTTATTTACACCGTAGTTTGAGAGTTTTCACTTTTCCAGTTTCAAAATTGGTGGGAAGTGTTTTAGGACATAATTTGGTGAAAACAAACGTTAAGAAGCCACATAAAAAATAAACCTAAATTTGAATAGTAAACTCCTGTCAGCAGTTGAATTGTCCCATATATTTTCTGTGTTCAAAAAGAGAATAAGCAGAAGACAAATAGTACAGATAAATCATAACACAGAGACTGTCAACTGTGACTAAGAAATAAACCCCGACCTCTGTAAAAGATTTGTTCATGAGGTGATGACATCTCAGCCTTTAAATGTGAGTTTTTTATGTATACATTGATCATGTCAAGGCAATGGCTTTATGACAAATTAATGTAATTGTTGGCATTGCTGGTACAGTACTTCAGCGCCATTCAATGTTGAAACATAATTCAGACTTCAAAATCTCCAAAATACTATGTTTTTTTAGGGATCCCCCCCCATACAAATGAGTGGAGGGAACGTTCAGAGTTAGAGTGGGTAACATCACACGCAGAGAGGGTTAAGCTGTTAAACTCTTCTTAAATATTCAACAAAACGTAGAATAATTTGCCCTCGCGTAATTATTTAAGCAAACAGATATACACATTTTGCACAATGAGCCTAAAAGTGCCATCCAACTGCCCAATTGACTACAATGTTAAGTGAGACCAGAAACTTCAGGAGTAAAACAGAAGAGGGGACTTTTTTCCACACATTTTTGACACTATACACATATTTTAAAGCAACATGTTCAGCAGAGTCCATTCTCTCTCACAATGTAAAAATCTAATGATGCCTTTTAACTAATAAATCAGAATATGATTGGGGCTTCTCAATCAACTAAATGAACTGTCTGATCCGAGAGTTACTCAGCAGTTACCATGACCACAGCAAATATTAATTGCAGGTGGCGGCAACCAGCTGATTGAGGTTTGCTAATTAGACCGGTTCTCAGATCTCTGTGGTGCCAAAGTAGCTTTATTATAAACATTTGAACATAATTATTTCAACTCCTTCTACTGCCTCTCTAGTAAGTGATCAGTCTGTAAACTATATCTCACAGCAGGCTGTAAGGCAGCACAAAAATTTAGTGGTAACAAAAATACACACACACACGCCACTCAACTCTTCTACACGGCAGCTAATTGCAGTGCTTACAGGGCTTAGACCTCAGCTGTTTTACCCTTATTCCAACTAAGACACTTGAATGACACCTCAACTTCTTCTCTGTTCACATACGCTCATTTAAGTCCTTACACTAAAACTCTCTTTTCAACACCTTTCATTGCTTACACAATATTTTGCACGCTTAATCCCTTTCACACTATTCCAACTCTTCATACTCCATACTGCTCCTTCATAAATAGTCAAACTGGCAATGAAGTTTAGCTCCCAGTTGTTCATCAAGCAATACAGCTCAGTGTCAACTTTTTAGCTGCCAGCAAACTTATATTTATATATATATATATGTGTGTGTGTGTGTGTGTATAAATTTGGGAATATTGCACATTAACAACACCAGAAGAAGCCTTTCATTAATAGCTATATGGCACTTCTACTAATCATGCGGTGCTCATGCCATCTGTCACTGGGGAACATTGTAATTCCTACAGCTTGTCACACAGTGCTGCAGCATGTTGTTTTTATTAAAAGAAATTTCCAGAATAAATGTCCTTTTGGCAATGACCATATAAAAAATCAAAAGTTGGTGAGATCACAGTGTCAGGCCACTGTCAATCAAATCCACTAGTGGAAGTTAATTAAGTAGATTTACTCACGTGCTGTACTTCAAGGTACAATGTGTAAGAATTGAGACTACTTTGCACCTATCGAATTCATAGGGGGCAGCAATCAGGTCATAACTGCTAACTGCCATTAGATAGTTAGCTCTGTTAGCCGTGCAGCTAACGGTCCAGAATAAGCACCAGAACCAGGCAAGCGAGCAACAGAAACGGGCTCAGCAGCCCTAAACTGATCACAGCCAGACCAGGACCGAACAGCGTCCAGACTGAGGCCAGTTTGACGACAGGGAATACAGTAACAAAGAGATTTACAGCGACTCCGACCAGGAGGGCAAAGACAGGGCGGGTTCAGGCAGGGACAGGAGAGACGTCAAGCAGCTAGCTGGATATCAGGAGATATCTCTGCAACACAATTAGACAAGACAACTTTGATATGACATTTCACATTCCGTTGATAATTTGAATATTTTAAACAAAAATTCTGGCCATATTGTACCCATTGTACCTTTAAGGAAAATTTTGAGGTGCTTATGCTTTTCTTGAGTATTTCTATTTTATGCTACTTTATAGTTTACTACTTTACTACTAGCCTACTTTAGTACATTTCAGGAGGATAAATTGTACTTTACACTCCACTAAATGTATTTGACAGGTATTGTTACTAGTTACATTGTTTTATTAATAGTACATGCTAAGTTTATGGCTTGTGATCACATCCTCAGAAATAGTGTTGGGTCTCCTTGTCATGTTTGTCTGTGGTTTTATTAAAATAATTATTTGAGGCTCGAATAGATAAAATATCCAATATTTCACAAAAACCAAAGATTAGAGAAAACTCCGAAATATGAAAATAGATTTTTTTTTCTTTTTTCCTATGCCATTAATTATCTCATAACCCACCACAATGATCCTGTGACCCTTTGGAGGGAGCATGACTCCTACATTTTAGGAAGTAGTTAAAACATCAGTATTAACAATCTAACAATTTTATTTTATTTTAACAATTTTATTTGTAAGGGACCATGTACAATATTAAACAACAATGTTACCATTTGATATATAATTATATATCAGTTATGGGGAACATATTAGTGTACGACAACTTTTACTTTAAGCCTTCAAATACATTTTGTTAACTATAAAGTATTTTAAATAGTTAGATTATTGTCCAATATGTCAAAATATAAGCAATATTTTCATGGTGAATGAAAAGTATGCAACTCTACCAACTACAGCGGTCAAATAAAAGTAGTGGAGTTTAAAGTTCCTGAAATGTATAAAGTGGAGACAAAAATTTATTGTAAAAGTTCCCCATACTGCTTCTTGAGTGAAAATGGCAAGTATAAATGACCCTTTATCAATCATTTGACATTCACATAACATTGTCACCATGCTATTTTCACTGCTGCACCATGAATGGCATAACTACATGAATTCTATTATAAATTATACACCGAATGATTCAATATTCAGAGCTGTAACTCCACTTGAAACACTTAAACGAGTGTTTTCAATGTGCTACACACTTAGTCTTTGTTCTTTTTCATCAATCTATGCACTATATAAGTGCATCCATACAGACAATGGCACCTGTACAACTCCTAACAGCTCAAACAACTGAACTGGTATTCATTCAACACATTCACTGGATCAGCTGGATGAATCACTCAAAAAAGACAAGACAAAACACAGGTGATTCTTTAAAATGAAACAAAAGTGTGCCGTTTGAGGTATTTTACAAGTAACTGCAATCAGAAGAAACATGAGAAATAGCAGCAGCCATACCACTTCAGTATTGACATTTAGTGAACATTTAATTTGATATGCAGGGATGGTGAGTGAATATGAGATAAGAGGCATAAAAAGCATCAATGAAGCCTATTTAACCATATAAAGACAAGCCCTCTTTCATCTTAGTGTGTTTGCCGCGCTGGGACTGGAAGCTATTGGGCAGAAAAAATGACATGTTTTTATTTCTCGACTATCTGCTTTGAGGCTGGTCTTTGTAGGGTGGCACTCTGCTGGCGTTAGAGCCCTCTCGCCGCCCACGGTGCAGTAGCCGTCAGCTCTACAAACATGTAAAAGCAGCCAGTGTGACGGGGAGGGGCATGGGAACTGAATGCTGATCATCTCATTCACAGTCGAGCCACACACCATGCCACGCTGACACATTTCATCACCTGAACTATTTACCAACTTTTTTCTCTCTGCAGGCCACTACTTCAAAAAGGAGTTACTCACAAAATCTGCTTTTCTCATCACAGAGTACTCGTTCGCAGTTCTCATGTAAAAACACAATATTCTACCAAAAGTATGGGGACATCCATCCATCCATCCATCCATCCATCGTCAACCGCTCATCCTATGTGCAGGGTCGCGGGGGGCTGGAGCCAATCCCAGCTTACATTGGGCGAAATATGGGGACAGACTGAAGTTATTTTGATCAGCAGGATGCCTTCTGTGTGACTGTGTGATTGGCTTTGTGTGTATGGTATTTTATCTTTGGAAGACGTGTTGAAGTCTACAAGGTTTTGCACTTGAAAAATTGATATATACTGGACTGTAACCAAAATATAAGCATTAGATATAGCCTTTAATTTGGTTTAAAACATAGGTACTGCATGCATACAACATGGTCTTTAAAAAAAAATACAATAAATACATTGTGTTTTTTGTTACCTTTGGCTCACAGTATATACTACTGTTATTATTACTGTATATCTTTTGGATATTGCTCTCCCCAATTGTCAGTATATTTGTGGACGTGTGACATGCAACCATTAGTACTTCTACAACTACATCTTTCAAATGGAATATGTTTTCTAGTTGCAACAAGGACCACGACATTCATCAGTTTTGCTGTGAATGTCAAAATTAAAAGCAATACAGTCTATGGTCGCTTCTTTTGATTGTTTTTTTTTTCTTTCACCTCAGTTTACTATCTTATTCAACACAACAAAATTGAATGACAAAAAATATATATAAAGAGCATTTAAAGATTTAAGACACCAAAGGGCACTCCAAGGCAGAGCTGCTGTGAGACTCACAGACTTGGCAGTTTTCATAAAGGAACAGCAAAGCACTTGGATCACACTGAAGCTGAGAAACAGACAGATGCAGGAGACAGATCAATGGTGAGACAAAAAGAGAGAGACATAGGATGCGCAAGAGAGCGAGTCAAAGGAAATGTTTGAACTAGTCTGTGAGGAATCTCTCTTGCTCCTCTCTCTTGAAACCAAAACCTCACCAACGGGCCACTTGGCTTGTGTAGTCCTCAGTGGTGGTGGGGAAGTCACCGTCAGTCCCTTTCTCCAACCCCTCTCCTCTTCTCCCAACTCTATTTCCGCCCCCTCTGTGTTTGGGCGGCCACGGCCTGCCCTGCTCTTTTTGCTCCCTCAGCCAGCGCCTCTCCTCACGTCTCTTCAAGCGCACCTCCTGGTGCTCCCTCTGGCGGGTGAACTGGAAACGCTGGAGGAACAGGTCCTTCGCATACTCGTACAACTGCATGTCCAAGAAGTTAAGCTCCTCGATGCGTCTGCGCACGGGCTCGCTCAGGTCCACGTTGGCGGCTCGTGTGCTATTGATTTGCGTGAAAGCGGAGATAAAGCGCAGGCTGAACGTCCGCTCAAACATGTATTGCGTCTTGCGTTGAAACTCAGTCAGGCCGAAGAAAGCCATGTTCTTCAGGTTGGTCATGGCGCTGCTCAAAAGGATGTGGTTACGCTGGCTCTCGTTCATAGAGGACAGGTTGTAGCAGCCCACCAGGTTCAGGTCAGCCAGCATGCGGACCTGCCGGTTGTTGGCCAGGTTGGACGGGCAGTTCATGAACTCTGTCAGGGTGACACCAGACCAGTCATCCCCGCTGTAGCAGGTGGGCAGCTCGTCCTGGGTGGGCGAGCGTCCATCACACATATGGAGGGCGGTCTTCCATGTGGCTCCGCGCTGGACGTGCTTCCACTCACTCAGGTAGCGGGAGACTGGGTCACGCAGCATGGTGATGTAGTAGAAGTTCCTGCAGCCAAAACAAACACAGTTAGAGAGCTGTGAGCACATCATCATCATCACAGAGGGCTGCCCTGCATTGTGCTGACAGATGGTGACTTTTGTCTGTGTATGACACTTCAAGGTTGAATGCTAATTGGCAAACTGAAAGTCTCACTAATGAGATAATTACAGAGTTTCTATATATTGACCTTGAAAATCGAAACCTTGCATCAGAGTAATGGTTTTACAAAATTGAGCTAGAACTGGTTACATTCCACAGATTTCTCACACCTGCCAGCATGGAGAATAATTGGGAATCTAGCCATAATGGTAATCCGTGGACATACAGAATGTGAGAAAAAGTGACCCAACTAAATCCCAAACATGTCACTCTTACAGAATAATGAGGTTTCAGTTTTTGTGTCTCTTTGTTGCACTTCTAACTGGGTGTCCCACCCATCATTTGTCACCTAATCACAGCAGCGCATTTAACATGTGAAAACACATTCAGCTGACATTTTGGTGGTGAAAAACTGGCAAATGAGCGCTATTCTTTTAACACAAACCACTGCCTCTCCCCTAGAGAGTGAATATGTCCTCAATCATTGCAAAAGGGCAGTCACTGAACATGGAAGGCAAACACAGATTCATCAGTTTTCTGCAGTATAAAAGTGAGATTCAAAGAGTCTTTGGTTGAGGAAGCAAAACTGCCAGTCACCACCCTTAAATGAATAGCAAAAAAAACCTTTCAAATATAACTGAACAGGTAGCCTACAAATCGCATCTAACTGTGTAGTTGATTTTTGCCCAAAAACACTGGAGTTTACATCTGTCCTTCATGCCAAGGTTGGAGACCCCCAAGGACAAAGACTCTCCTGAACCTCAGATATGTCAAGTGCAATCTGATGGAAAACAAAGATTGGACAGGTGTTGGCCAGGTAAACCTCTCCTAAGGTGATGTCCTGTGAGTGCCATGTTAATATTTAATGATGCGACCCCCTCCCTCGAGAACGGGCTGGGCAGATAAAGTGGAGTGTGGTGCTGAGATTTCACACTGACTCCAAAGCTGCTCTCAGTTCTTTCAACACAACGAACATCCACACAGTCTCAACCATGAGAGGAAATAAAAGAGCTCCACAGTCTCCTGTGCTTATGCGTTCTCGTCCTTCAGGGTTAGACTATATGTGGACCCTAGGCTGAAAAAAAATCAGAAATTGTATACACACTGGAATATTTTGGCCTACCTTTATTCAGGTTGTTTTTTAGGGAAAATATGCAGTTTGTTTGGATTTTTGTATTTGTTTTTTAAAAGCTGCTTGTTCCATTCTTTATCCTTACCAGTCATGTTATATCAGCTCTAACACAGAGATTACATCACAGGCATTATCTGAGACTGAATCTGCGTCACTATCTGCCTATGATGAGGATGGTCTGCTCTAGAGCTGAAACACTTGTTCAGTTAATCGATTAGTTGACTTAATTACCAACACTAGTTGATAATGTATTAATAATTGCATTAATTTAAAAAAAAAAAACTCCAAAGACTATCTCGCTCTATATATCCAATATGAGGATCAAAAACTATAGTCAGCAGATTAATTGATAATAAAAAACAATTGTTAGAGACAGTCACATTTGTCAAATCTGTCTTTCCTCCCAGCAGAAATCATGCTGTATGAAAACTTGGAGTAAATTGCAAAGATCGAACCTGCTCTGAAACCAACCAGTGAAACAGGGGGTAGTTTGTTTATGAGGTGTAAAGTGATACTATAGATGTTGAGGTGGGTAGGATATAGAAACTTTATTTGTATTCTTGCAAACCAGGTTCAATTCCAAACGAGTGAGCTTGTAGGCCACTGTGCATTACGGTTTTATTTTTGGTTTAACCGTGATCAACCTATCAACATCCTGCAAACTTCTTCTGGTTGCCTAACCCAAAACACTGAGACACTGAGAGAATTAGTATCTGCCTGTGCATAGCATAGATATGTAAGATATCACACAAATATGGTTTGAGATGAGTGCACAATATATTCAGGTGTGTTTAAATGTGCAAATAGCAACTTTATCTGACTGAACAAACCGCGAGACAGCCAAAAATATGTCTTGAGTTTCTCTGGGGAAGATTTTTCCTAACAGTGACATAGGAGCACTACCGCTGACAATGTTACCCAATATGAGCCTTGGTGGCAGCAGCTGCATCCTGGCATTTGCTCCTGGAGTTGGCTGGCTGCAGATACAACCTCATTAGGCTGTCTCTGGGACATAAACACATGCAGCAAGTGTTGTTTGAGTGCACTCGACAGCCCAAAGGTCAGTTGTGTGCACCATCAGTATCAAAATGCATCAGGATCAACGGGTCTGCAGAGCTGTCTCGAGGAGGCTTTCCCTGAGTGATACAGATGGCTGTTGAGAGGGGAGGGGGTTAGCTAACCGGCTTCTCTTACCCCCAGCCTGTGTTATCATCAGTACCACCCCTGCAGTCATTTCACCCTCACTACCAAAAGCACTGTGAAAGTTAACATTGCGCTGCTGCTTTCTAGTAAATGGTTGTTATTATAAAAGCAAGGACATTTTAATAATGTACTGTCTCATATTGCAAAGCTGTGACAGAGCCACATCCTCAGATGTGTTCATTAACAACACTGATAACACATTGGTTTATATTTATCATGTGCATCAGTGGTGCTGTGATTTAAATAGACTGTGTTTCACCTGTCTAGTAGACCTGTGAGTAATCAACTTGTGTATCGGAGATCTGTGCATAAAGGATAAAGACCCAAAAACTTTGCAGTGCGGGAGGAGTTCAGTGAACAGCCACTGTGTTTTGGATTTGTTTTAACACTGAATACTGAGGGGAGAAAATTTGCTTTATTTTAGCTTTTGGCATTTGACGACTGGTCATTAAAAATATTGGGGACGACAGTTTTCCACAATTCATATTTGAAAGGAACATGACCCCCCCTGCAGAGAAGAACCCAGTTGAACTCTAGTTAATCATGGATCAATAATGGATAGGAGGCATAATGTAACTCATTCCGCCCAAGAATACTCTTCTCTAAAGCAGCAGCAGCAGCAGCAGCAGCAGCAGCAGCAGCCTGACTTCACTGGAGCACAAACTAAATAGGGGCCATTAAGCAGAGATGGAAGAGGAATTCAAAAGTATGGATAAAAATGGAAACTAAAGCAAAAAATGATGAAGGGAACAGAGGACGGAGCTGCTGCAAATAGGAAAACTGAAGCTTAGTGTGACTTAAATAGATGTAATTAATGGATATGGAAAGAGCTGGATAAATACAACATACAGTACATTAAAGTTATGTGTGACTGATACATTTGAAACACAATTACAGCAAAAACAGCTGAGAAAGAAATTTGATATTTGTTTAAACTACCATCTAACAAATTATCTAAGGGCTTCATTGGGCATGGAAAAACAAGACATACTCTCTGTCCCAAATCCATACGGAATACTAACTTCCAAGTGTTCACACTGGAAAATTTTGCATTTCCTGTTAGTATTAAACTTTTTATTAGTGGATTTTTCAAAAGCTATGGCATTACTAGTTTTTTTGTAGTGCTATTTTATTAGGTATAGTAGCCCAATAGTAATACCATGTATCGTATAGTGTAGTATATTATATTATATAGTATTTTGTAGTTGTTATTAAACACACACTATAGTATATTATATTCCTATAGTAATACTATATTGTATATACACAATAGTACAATTATATCTTAACTATAAGATCACTATAGGCAAATCTATGCTATTTATATAGTGATTTTCTATTGTGCATTCCAAAAAGATATAGTTACTACAGTAATCCTGACTATTTTTGAGGTATTTCTATAGGAATTCATTATAGTAATACTACAGTGTTTTTGTCCTGGACTGGTAAAGACAGTCTCCCCTACACAGGGACACTGGCAGTCAACAACAGGAACTAATGCATGAGAACTGAAGTGGATAAAGAGGGAGAGACAGCGCCTGTACAAGAGAGAGATGTGACCCACGACCAGTCCATCATAGTTCATAATAATGCAGCGCAGTGAGGATACAGATGTTTCACAGAGGAGACAACGTATAACAAGGATCTATCTATATATCTGTCTGTCTGTCCGTTACTGTTAACAGAGAGTCCAGTCTGCAGTGGAGTTCAGACACTTCACTCATACCACAGAGCTGTAGAGTAACATTAGACTTCATAATCAAAAACGTTTTTTATATCACGTCCACACTTCTGTCCATAATCGCATGCTCCCTCTCTCTCTCGCCCGTATGAGCTGTTTCTGTCTCTCTCCCTCTCTATTTGATTATTAATTGATGTTTTTTTTAATTCCTGGTTTTAGGGGTGCTGAGGGGGTTTGTAGCACCCCTTCTTCCTGTGTCCATGTCTCTACACATTGAGTGAAATAAGTAGGCCTAAAAGTGGGTGAATTATTCAATTCTTGCATGTCAGTCAGGGCCCTTTGGAGGGTGGGCAATTTCAACTCAAAATGAGTGAAACCTAGTTAAGGTTTGCTATATTTATTTCCTTTATACTAACTGCAGAAACACTACACTATAAAGATTTATATACCGTATATACTGTATACATATGAAGTATGGAATTGGGACACAGCTGAAGAGTCAATAGCCATGCTAGCTGCTTCCTGAGGCTTTAGGCACAGCTGCTAATGTCAGCATGCTAAAATGAATGACTGTGCTAACATGCAGATGTTTAGCAGGTATAATGTTTACCATGTTCACCATTTTAGTTCCACGTGTCAGTACGCTAAAATTAGCTAATTAGGATTAAACACAAAGTAGGTCTACAGATAACAAGAATGTCAGTCTTCATCCAGAATTAAAGGATTGGATACATTTTTTTAAATTTAACCTGATGATGACACTGGAGGAAAAGTTCTTCATTCATTCTGAAGGGGGAAATGAATGTGTTACCAAATTTCATGGAAATTCATCAAAAAGTTGTTGAGATATTGTCCTAAAGAATTTTAATATCAACCTCATGGTGACTAGAGGAAAAGTCTGGTGATCACCAAAATCATAATGATTCATCTTCTGGGGACTATGAAATATTTTATGACAATCAATTCAACAGTCGTTGTTTATTTCAGTCTGAGCCAAAGTGGTGGACAGACAGACCAAGCAATAGACCGACATTTCCATCCTTTTTAGCCATGCTGCCTGCATGGCTAAAAAACAGTTCCCTGTGAATATTGTCACTAAAACAGCCCCTGAACGTGTGCAACACAAAGTAACAGTTTTATCTTCAGCAAATGCCAGTGCCACAGACAACTGGATATTAATTTGCCTGTAATTAGCCTCAATGACACGATTTTAGCCCACTTGATTGCAGGCTGCTAAAAGGAACGCTGCACTTTCAGCCTGAGCGCATGGTGTTTGGGAGTGCATGAAATGACTTCACTCGTCAAAACATATATGTGTGGGAGTTGGATATTGTTGCAGGTGCTTGAGGGTGGGCTAGACACTTGGGAAAAGCAAAACAATATGCTATCTCTGTGAGCTGGGCAGAAAGTTGTTCAGAGCAAAGGCTAACACAGTGAGCAGTAAATAAGTAAAGACAGACCATGTCCCAGTACAACAGTGGGACTAACTGATGTTGTTGGGATGTAGTATGGTACACGATGTGTGTGTGGCGTCCGAGTTTGAAGCAGCTGCTTCTGTATTGTGTGAAACCTCTACTTGTTTACAGTCTGCTGACTTCTCTGATTTATCCTCACAATGTTACATCTTTGATCTCTCTCCATTACTCCTCTGCAGTCCAAGAGCATTAAGAAGAACATTTTTTTAACATCCTTTTACTGTCATTCTCTGGGAATAGTTGCCTTTATAAAGTGGAACAGTCACAGTCAAGAGAAACCGTGTATGACAGTAACATCACAGTTACATGGTAAACAACTAGAGTCATATTTTGAATCATATCTTACTGTAGATTCATGTGTGTCTATTCAAACAAAGCTGCAAAGACTATTAAATAGTGTTTCACATTTAATGTCTATTATGTCTATTAAATTTTTTTATTATTTCAAATTCTTACTGCTCCCTACAGTATACTCTGTGTTGTTTATTTTCCCATTGGCATTTTGAGTTTCTCAGCATTGTCATTCCTTTCTTTTCTTTCATTTCAAAATAGTTTTTTTTGCCATGTTTCCCTCTAGGTGATAGAGAGAGAGAAGGGCATAAGAAGCTGAATTCAAACTAGGGACTTCACAGTAAACTTGTGTGGTACTAACCCACCGTGACGCCCCTGGATTGTACTATTAATTCAACTCACAATCATTAAAGGCAGTGAAAACAAATTTTCAGCCACAGAAGGAGGAGTTTAGGGTATTTAACATGACTGCTGTTTTGTCTGTGTTTGGCCCACCTGTTTGAAGTGGGAAGAGGTGCTAGGTGATACATTTGTGCGGCAATCAGTGGCTGCAACGTATTTCTACTGGGCAACTGTGCTCGTCAAAATTACGTTCTCAAAAAGTGCTTATTTGTTCCACTGACAGGCTCAGACTGTTATGCGAGGTGTCTGACAACATCATGGAGAGGATCCTTATGAGTAACACCCAGTGACACCTTCTGTTTTTAACAAGAAACAGAAGTCGCTCAAGGCGAGTTGGTTCTGGAAGAAGATGGTAGAAACGAGGGAAAGGAGTATGTTGCGTACGTAGAGGACCTGCTAGCATTTCCACCACTACAGCTGGGTCGCGGCTGCTGGCTAAAGCCATCTACTGCACAGATTCCAAAACGTTTTGTACCTAATAGTGATTTTGACACCGAAATATGTGAAAATAGGGCCCAGGTGAAAAAAATACCAAAATAATCCTTTACGTCCACATATATGTTTGATAAATGTACAAACTGATCCAACCACTAGCCTCAGTGTCAAATGAAAATCAAATCACCTTTATGGATACAACACGGCAAAACAAGGTATAAACAGAGCAAAATAACCCGTACTCTCAACAGAAAATTGGCTAACATGAACACAATATCAGGATAAATAAATGAGGTGAAATAAAGTGGCAATTCAGTGTAATTATCAGGTTAGTTTTGAGTGTTACAACTTCATTTAAAAGCCTAGTCCCAATTAGACGCCTGTTCCTTTTACTGGACCAGTGTGGCTGCACGTTTTGACAAATAAACGCAGGTATCAATTAGATGCCTCGTCTGGTTTTTAAAGAAAATTTCTGGAAGAATAAAATCTCTCAAAGCCCACTTGATTGAGCTAGTCATTTTATGGAAACAATGAGCACCAAATAATTATTCATTCAGATTTGCTGGCATAGAAAAGGAATTAAAGGCCTATACAGATGCCTCTCCCAAATATAAGCAGCCCTGGCAATTAATTGAAGTTTTACAGTATGTCAAAAATAAATAAAACAAAACGACTGTAACTGTTATTATTGGCCTTTGTTGTTATGTATGTTTCTAGGAGCAAAGAGTACAGTAACCCATGAGAATGAGGTATTCCTATAATTTTGCACCTCACTTGACTCCTGCCCTTTTCTCCACTCTGCTTCTCCTCCATGTCCTACATTAACATTAGACATTAGTGTTCCCTACGGATCCATAACCTTTTCTTAAAGGTTGTCACATTAATCACGCTGCTGATTTCACTCGTCAATCTCCCTCTGTATCTCTTGTGTTTATCTCTCGCCATGCTGTGCGTCGTCTCTCTTCACTGCCCTCCACTTGAAGCACTGCATATAAACAACCCCCCACTCTCCTCCTCCCCTCTTTTGTTTTTTATGGACTTTTCCAAGAGACTCCTCATTCAGGTAAATCACAGTAATGATAAATGTTTATGGGAGAGGACGGCAACATGGTGATGTCTGATTCTCATTTCAACAAACAATTTCAGGCTGGTATAGTTTTGTATTTTAAGATCTGAAATCAAAGAGTGGAACATAAAAAATGTTGCAAGCTGCTCCTGAGGAAATCAGTTTTTTAATAAAAACCATGGTGACCAGGGACCATGGAGTGTATTACAAAACTGAGTGCATAGAGACTGTTTATTTAACTATCTGTCTCCCAGAAAATTACATTTATGTACAACTTATTTGCAGAAGTTTGAAGGTTTTATGACCATTTCTATTAACATAATGAGGAAATGTTGTTGACAACATATTTCATTTATTTTTGCCAAAATATCCAATCTTCAAATATAATATCTGCTCTTAGTGAGTACAGCATTATTGAACTTGTGTAATGTTTTATTTATGGTTTAGCCATTCACAGCACTTGGTTAAGGTTAGGAAAAGATTGTAGTCTGGTTTAATACAGTGGACTGAATCATGAAACAAAATGTTTATTAACATTTAAGCAAAGCCACACTTTCCTGACTTTAACCAAAGTGCTTTTGGTGCCTAAACTAAACCACAAATGAGACTCAGGATCTGAACTTCGGACTTTGGTATCACAACCCCATGATTTCATATACTTTCTATCCACCCCGACCACCAGAAATACCATAGTGTAAAAATACTCAAGTAAAAGTCCTGAGTTCAAAAAGTTACTTAAGTTAAAGTACATAAGTATTATGAGCAAAATGTACTCTTTTCACAGTGTTATATTATTATAGAATATTGTGTTTTTATCACTAACAAAGTGTCTGTGAAGGTTCTCAGTCGTTCAGGTCATAGTTATCCAAAGAAGGTTTAAGGCGTTGCTGAACAGATGAGCGGGTCTACACTAACACTTATCTCCCACTTACGTGTCCTTTCATCACTTCCCAGGAAACTGAACAAGCATTCTTGGCCTCAGGTGAAGATACCAACATTGGTCGTTCAGACTCGGCCACGGGTGGTTCTAACCACCATAACTAAAATGCCTTTCAAAATGTTGCATGCCTACGTCTGATGTGTATTTCAAGATTTAATATACCCATGGTACAACAAGTTATTCCATAACGAAAAGCAAGACCAGTCAGACTAAATAAAACAATCAGATTATATCTTTGAGAGGGGAAGTTTCAATTTATACCTCCTGAAAAAGAAATAATAACCTTTAATGTAAATGTGTTACTGCACTGTTATGCTGCAATCCTTTACTCTATCTTATTTATTAATTTTTATCTTCTAATGTGGTGCAAAAGACTAATGATCCTACTTAGCTGCTTCCTCATCCGGGGTTTAATAAACTGGATAAAACAAAAATTTGTCTGTCTTGTGTTAAGTTATAGTCAGGGTCTTGTAAGAATTATTTTACAAAAAATACAACATACTGTACAATATATCCCAAAGAACAGCTTGTTCAACTTAAGACTCTGATATAGACAAGAGGCTATTGTGGTCCATTAAACAACACAGTCTATATGTAATGTATTAACTGATTCTGTAATTATAAATCAAGAAACTTGGCACATTTACTTCCTCCTCTCATTTGATAAAGATTAAATATTAAATAGTGCAAAACAGTCAGGATTTCAAAATCTAATTTATTTTGAAGTTATCTGGTTTCATATGAGTTTTTTCTCCCCTTCTCGATTATTTCCTATCACTTCCTTTTTTAAATACTCGGCATGTAGGGGGTAAATTAAGTGCAAACCCTACACACCATGATGATTATTGTAGCAAATATGGCATGACTTAGGTAAAAGCAAATGAAAGACCCCAGTAATTACAACAAGTTTATTGACCTTTGTTTCTGTACAGTGACAGAAGTGCCCTGGTCTCACTGAAATTACTTGTAGAAAAGAAAGGAAAACACTGGAATAGATTAACGTTTCCAATCTACTTAGCTAATTTAGTGTGAAAAAGAAAGAGCTGTTGATGATTTCTCATGTTGACAAAGAAAACGCGTGCAAGTTCATTCTTGGCCTTGGAAATATTAGACTGACAAAATAATCAAGCTTACTAGCTTTTTCTGGAGCTTCCATCTCTTTCATCTCAGTCTTCAACAGGAGAGTTTGCTCGGTTGTCACAGCTGCAACTTAGTTGTGATCCTCCTACATAAAGCCACCTTTTGTCATGTGAAATACGTTCCGCACGTAGGTCATGTGATGGAAAGTGAGCTGTATCCATGACAACTGAACAAACTCCATTTGCCAGTAATTGGCCCTTGATGTGAGATTATTTAGTGCAATAACAGATCTGCTTGCCCAGATCACCATAATTAGCCATTTAGCAAAAGGTGAGAACATTTTGTTGCTATCAGAAAAATAGATGCAGCTATAGGTAGATGTAGCTGTCAAACCACAGAAAGTGTAAAGAGTACAGAGGTGAACTGGGGATATGTGCTCTTATAAAATATATTGCCAGTGTGAAATAACTGATACGCTCTGCTGTAACTGTCACGATCTGTGTCTGAAGATGTTTCAGATATTTCTTGCACCAAAGGAATCATCAGGCATCTTCAGCGGGACACGGGTGTCTAGTCTTAATCGAAAGGATACAGAGGTATTAACATTTGGTGCAGTCTGACTGTTGCACTGAAGCAAATTTTGGTTAATTTCTGTGAAACAGATAATTTTTGTGACATGCACTGCGATGACAACGTTGTTTCGTGTAGACTACTACATTTATTTCATTACATTTTAAATGCTTTCTAGTAGAGAGTACTGCTCGGCTTCGTCACATGGTCGTCAGTGTGAATCCTTAATGCTACAGCCCGTGGCCCACAATGTGCCGAGGAACATTTAGCCGTCTACTTGACATTCATAGTCTGCAAGGCTTTCATTTGCACAAAAATCACCACGTATGAAGGCAATTTAGCTCTCTCATTAAAAAGACATAAACGCCTCAGAACTTAATGGCATCTCACAGTAAAAGGGAGAGCCTTTGGAGTTTTGAGATTACATTTTAAGATTGTCACGCGAATAGAAGCCACAGACCTGGTATCGACTCAATGTTGACTCATCACTGTTTGAATGATGAACGATTGTTTGCACTAACTACTTTTAATAGTTAGATTTTGCAAGATATATGTTATTAATGTGTTTTAGTCAAATAACTTCTACAATGATTGTATCTGCACAGATATAATTTGAAAGCAATAGTAGGTGAATCAGGGATTGTGATTGTAATAAACCACAAACCAGCATGTTACGTTTTGTTATCTGCACCTTTCATCATAAAATCTGACACAGGGAGATAATGCAGTGTGGTGCAAGCTTTGTGGGAACAATTTTCTGAACAGACTGGGTTCTCACAGTCTACATGAAGCATTAACAAATTAATATGATTACAATTTATCTTGATTAGTTCATCTTTTAGCACTTTAGAGATGTTACAGTAAGTGCTATGTGCTTAACCTTGTGAGAAAAAAACAAACCCTGTGCGCTGCACCATACACCACGTGCAAAGATGCTTAAAGAGAAATGACTTCTCTGGGTAATGACTTCCTCCATCCCTGTGGTCTTTAATTTCAGCAGTCATGAGAAGTGACATTGATATCACTGGCGGTAAGGTGATTGAGACTGATGAGGACTCTGCTTTATCAGTCCACTTTATGAACTGTAACATTACCGCCATTCCCAAAGCAGAACAATAAAGACAATCACAGTATGCTCTAATAAATGGAGCACAAAAATGTGGTGTGCTTTGAACATCAATAATGTAGGTTTGTTTCAGTTGTTCATACAGTTGTTTAAAGGCTTTAAAGTGGGATTATATCGCAAGCTCTTGCCTGAAACCTCTCCTCACAATCTCTCTGGTGAGCAGATGTCCTTGGTCTGTGAGTGCGAGGGCGTTATTCAGCATGCAAGGTCTCTGTAGTGCATCTGTACATCTCTGCACTGTCCCGTTTCTCTCAGACAAGATGAGAATGAGACTGGAGACATGCATTATTTGTAACTGATACCATTCCTTAATGGCGTCTGCGCTCCCCCTGGCAGCCCATAATGGACCATTTTTGAGGTTCTCAGCGTCTTGTTTGGCTTTTTGATGGTGACGGAATGGGGACAGTGGGTGTCACCTGGGAAGAAACAAGAAGAACGATGGGACCTTTCATTTACTTGTCAGGAAGCTGGCATTGCTTGCACTTGACATGGTGTGCATACAGAGAGTGCTTGTACTAGGAGTGGCAGATAACAACAAGGGGAAGAATTGCCCTTCATATGGGAAACATTTCATTCTTTCTTTTATACTACAACAGAGGATAAAAGGATAAATGTTACATATCTAAGTGAAGAACTAATTGCTCACGTAAGAATAACATTTCTTTCACCCATAATAATCAACGCCTTTAAACGCTATTTGAAGGGGAAATTCAGAGATTTTACACATCAGTCATTTTACAGGTTGTTCTAAGCCTTTTGTGACTCCAGAGAGATGCAAAGTTGGATAAACAGCATGACGTCAGTTTGAGTTGAAGACTACAAGTTTGAAAATGACAGAAGTTTGAAAGAAATGAGCTTAACACAGACCTGTACCTTGCTCCTATTAGAAACTTTTGAATGGGGGGCCAACACAGGGCAACATTTTTAAGGGGGGGGGGGGCACATTTGTAAAATTTGTAAAAATGTGTGCTAACTCATATTTAAACACATGTTTCTTGACAATAATAACACTAACACACCCAACCAACCAAAATGTTGGTTGCATTGTGCGTAATGTAGGCACCAGGTTTTGACAAGGACAAAGAATGTGTGGAAGAAAAAAAGAAATGGCAATGGAACACTCTTTTAACATCCTATTTATATGATTTGGGACTTCCTGAAGCCAAGATAACAACACAGCAGCTCACAGAACAATCTCCCTCCGCTGAGACACAAGAAACCACTTCATGGATGGTACGCAGAGCCATGTACTGCCTGAAAACAGTGAGTATGGACTGAAGTCTCGGGTAACCGACTGCTTTAACGGAATAAAATGTTGTTGGAGGTGAAATCAGCACACACTATTCTCCAATGAAATACACTGCAAGCCAAATCATATGGATCCCTGCCTTTATCGTCTTTGTGATATCCTTGCAGTATGACACAAAGGTGCGTGAAAATATAACCTAGCCACAATGAGCAGCAGCGTATAAGAACTGGTGTGTGTGTGTGTGTGTGTGTGTGGGGGGGGGGGGTAGCTGTATACTTTGGGAAGGATGAATGTATCTCTAGAGGAATCAGCTAAGGATGCAGCTCAGGGATGCCACTATCTTCACTCAAATCTGAATGGCTGTGTATCTTTAATGAGATCTGTCATCTCATTTCAGCTCCTGGGACAGCAACTGTTTGACCTCCCCTACTTGTCAGGCAGCAACGAACAAAGATTTAAGTGCCAGTTAAGCAGTGTCAATACAGGTACATTACTGTGTAACAATCATAACAGATCTCATATACTACTAACTAATGGTATGATACAGTTGAAATGTACAAATACAACTCCATTTACTGCTACTACTACTACTAAATGACTGCGCTATAACTGGACAAGATATGTTGAGTATAGTTTGGACAGGAAATCTGAATGTGCCTTTACATTGGCAAGCGACTCCCCGCTGTCTTAATTGCTTTTCTGTAATTTGAGACCAATTAGACATTGTAATATGACAGCACGGCTTCAATTACCACCATAGTGAAAATCCTCCTGTCTAATTATGCTCTCCTTTTAATCTTTCTCTTTCAAAGATCTTTCCAAGACACAGCAGAGGAGGAGACAAGCCGTGTACTCGCATGGTCTCTGAATTAATAATACAGCCAGAGGAGAGACACACACAGGCTGGCAGTGGAAACCACAGTTCATGTCACATCACATAACACAGAGCTGAAGACACTGAGAGCTTTGCATGCTGCCATGAGAGTCTAATGTCTCCCCAATACTTTCACACGCACAACTTTTGCATTTTATCCTCTCAGTCCTTCACCATATCGGATTTAATGTCCTAGAAATAGCATTTCAATTCAGAAGTGATAGATGTTACCCTCATTATGGCATTTCATTATCATTGTGGCCATGACCATCATCATCACCATCATCATGGTTTTTGAAGCAATACAATAAATGCTGAGGTAGCTATCTCCCTCTGTGTGGTGAGTAAAAAGAAGGAGGGATGGGGAATTATTAATGATATCAGCAACAATCCACAGGCACTGACACTACAAATACTCTCTAGTTATACTATTTCTTGTTAGCTACTGCCACGCTAGTGGCATGGCTTAGGGATGGAAATGTCAGTAGTCAGTCCACCACTTTGGTCCAGACTGAAAAATCTATCTAACTACTGTTTGGTACAGGCCTGCAGAGAACGAAATACGATAAAATATTCTTTGTGTGGTTCATCAATGGTGATAAATTATCCGCAAGTCCCGCGAGGTGCGGACAACTCGCCATAACACCAGTGAAGCGGGTCTCAGTCTCTTCAAGTGTTCCTCTTCCTCCGTCACCACACACACACACACGCACGCTACTCCTACACACTCCTAGGGTTACAATTTTGGATTTATTTACTTTTAAAAACATTAATTGAAAGTTTTATTCTTTTTACATGTTTATTTACTGCATTAAACATTGAAATGTATATTGTAATAGGCTGTATATTAACTTATTGGGTGAAAACTGGTAATTCTATGTAAAATCAGATGATGAGCACCCCCATATCACCAAAATGGCACGATCTTTGTTTCGCTGCAAAGCTTCGACTGTGAGATTGACAGTCGAATCAGGCTCCGCCCATCGAAGCATCGAATGTTCGACTATTGGGGGTCAGCCCTACTAGCGCTAAATATCGTCGCGTCCGGTGCCTGGTTGCAAAAAATCAAGATGGCGATGGCCAAAATGCCAAACTCGAGTCTTCAAAACAGTAATCCACAAACCAGTGACGTCACAGTGACTACATCCACTTCTTTAAAACAGACTATATGATTGGAGTCACACGGTCTCCGCTGGAGACAACAAGACTCCAGGAAGTCACTGCATGAGACCACAGGCATCACTCCTCTACATTTGCACATCTGTATTTCTTTTGGTTGACTGAAGATAGGCTATTAGATAATGTCAGGTATGAACAATAACAAAATAATAACATATTATACAATATACTGCATTTACACAAAGTATGTCAATGATGGACATGTTTCTATGAGTCATCTACGACACTTCACACACACACACACACATACACCCTCACAGTTGCCAATGTCTTGCTTACAGAGATGGTCTCCGGATAATTTATACAATTACTTCCACAATCTGAAGTGCTTTTACTGTTTCTGCTTATTGAGCCATACTATGTTATAATGAAGACATTTAATAAAGAGCACTGGAGATGGCATTGATTTTATGACCGTTATGTGATTTTACCCTACAATACTGGCCTGCTTTATCTGAACTGCACCAGCAAACAGCTTATGACCTCTGTGAGTTGGAGACTGTAATATGACTAATAAATATTTTTATGTTATTCTTGCAAATACCATAATGCTACGGTCAATAAAATTTGTTCTTTCAATAATTACTTTTATGTAGTTCTTCCAAATTAGTAAGTAGTTGTAATCACAATACATAAAGGTTTAAATTTCCCTTAATGGACATTTCTAATGGACAGAATCCTCTACCAATTTAGCTTTTGGTCATGTTGAGCAAATTGAAGTACAACTGATGTGGAAACATTTCCCAGCACTAAAGAGGTCTAATATTGAATTGGCTCGACTTTTGCTTGATTCTTCCATGTTATCCAGGAATGGATACTTGCATATCCAAGATACTACTTTGGAAAATTGGACTTGCTGTGTTTCCGCGTTTCAACTTATTACTGTCTCCCCAAACATCCAGCCAGGTGGGGCTTGCACAGTGTTATGAAGTGAGTGTCTCTTAAATATTAGTGTGGCAAAGAGAGAGTGTCATGTAGATGAGGCCGATTATCTAAGTTTCTGAAGCTCATTTTAGTCTCTGCTTGGCACAGAGGATCAAGCCAGCAGCACTGGAAAGGTTTTAACCATGGCTATAATCCCTGCCCTGCTGAGAGTCTGGATTTAGAGGGAAATGTGTGTGTGTGTGTGTGTGTGTGTGTGTGTGTGTGTGTGTGTGTGTGTGTGTGTGTGTGTGTGTGTTTGTGTGTGTGACTTTGAAACAGGGAGGGCTAGAGACGAAAAGATGTAGGGTAGGAAAAAAGAAATGAAAATAAGAAATGGATAATGAGAAGATATAGTAGGCTAAACATTTAGGGTTCAGATCAGAATAGACAGTTCAAGTGCTGAAACAGTTGGATGATCAATTGATGAGTTGATCCAAAAAATGTATTTTTATAGGGACAAGTATGCAGCATGAACCAAAGCTACATACCACAACATTTATAGCCTAAGTCAACATTGCCAGAGTTCAGTGGAGCAACACACACGCTCTGCCTGCTTTCTTCAGCACACATCGATACACCTACTTATTAGTCTAATGAGCACTGTGTTTGATGATATAGTGGAGCTTTTCAGCTGCATACCCACCACTGTATCACTGCCGTTCTCTCTCAGGATTTCGCTTCATGGCTCATATCTTGGTTTGCTTTTTTCACTAATATGATAACTGCAGAGTAAATTATTCAAAAGTGATCTGTTGCTCTCATGTTTAAGGAACCATAGCTGTGATCAAAGAGTAACGGTTCCTCTCTGCCGTCTCTCTAACAGCCTGCCTATGAGGAATGATCAAAGGACACACATGTAAACACATTTGTTCCATACAGTAAGTCACCATCTCAAAACCAGGTCTTTTTGTGAAATGAAAATGTGTGTAACTAATGAGATAGGTTTAAGTATATGAGCTGTAGGTTGTGTGCAGATGAGATGAGAGTGGGTCCTCCTTCAAATCCTATGGAGGTACAGCAAGACCGATATCTTTCATGTAGAACTTGTAGTCAAAAATACACTCACAGAAGAGAATAAAATTGGAGTAAACATATTGTAAAACATATCCATACATCATAAGATCACAGCTTTTCATTCAAGATGACATGTCAGGAACATGTCGTCTGTCTCAAGGGGCTCAGAGACGTCATTATCAACCCTCCATCATACACAAGCGAATAATGCAGCAACAAAGCTACTAATTATAATTGTATTGTTAAAACTGAATTCCAAACTGTAATCCCTTACTCATTACTGAAAAGCTTCAGCAAGCGACTACATATTTGTTTGCCAATCAATTATCACATACGTTTCGAACTGATATTATGAGTTTTAGAAACCACCGCTTAGGGCTAAATCCCTGTTCAAGCTTTTCCTAGTGAGGGCATTTTCACTTTACTCTGCAGATTAAAAACCTTATTTTCTGAAATGAGCACCAGAAATTAATTAAAATAGTATTGTGTTAGTGACACAATAATTACATTCTAATTCAAATGAAAGGAAAAGCTTAGTACAAGAAACAAAATCTACAAATGCTAGGTTATGGCTTCGTGCCCAGCTTCCCTCTGAGTTCTTCCTGGCACTGAGTGACCAGGATGTGCAAGCTGAGACTCCCATGCTGTACAAAGCAGCGACCTGAGGCCTGTATTTACAGACAGTAAATCAGATCAGCAAGTTAATCAAACAACAGACAGGTATTTGGATCTGAGATAGAGAAGAATCAATTATTCACAACAGTGATAGACCTTCTGAAGAGGGCTGGCAGTGTTGGGGCTTAAGGTGGTGGCATGGTGTGTCTGTGTGTGTGTGTGTGTCTCTTCAATGGAAGGGAAAATAGGCCCAGATTTATATATATTTTTTGTTGGAAAATTCATATATATATTTGTTGTTTGTCCAAAAATTGCTATCAGCAGAATGGGATCTAGCAGTTCCAAGCGTGATTGGCTCAAGTAGATGTAAGAAATATTTGTACTAGGACAAAGACAAGAGTTTTAAGGCTGAGAATCACATACATTGATGGTTATTTATGTCTTGTAACACTTAGCCACAAACAACCCAGAGAAGACTAAAGCAACTTTCTATGATGAATTCTTTCCTTTTTAAATGAACTCAGAACCTTCTAATTACAAGCTTGGTCTTTCTTAAAACCGAGGACACCTCAGGGCTTATATAGCAGCATATTCTTAGAGAGCAATAAAACAACACAATAAGCTCTAAAGAACAGCAAAATCTTCCAATTCACAATATTCACAGTGATGAGAATACTCTTAAAACTAACCCATCATTGCAATATGCAAAATACTGAATAAAATGAAAAGGGAAGGATCTCAAGTGAAAATAACTGTCTGTTATCTAATGAAATATTCAACACGTTTATTTCAGTGTGGTTCAAGAAGAATAAAGGTTTTTAAATACACTTGGCTTCTGACTATGAGTAAAATAATCACTATGTCAGCATTATTTACAAAGAAAGACAAGTGGATATTTCTTGGGTAGGGGATTTGTTCATTATTAAGACAAAAAACACTGATCTTGTCTGGAAGACCGCATGTTTGTCAGTAGTGCTATTCTGCCACATCAGGCATTTATTCATACAGGCTTTGATGTGCGGTGTCAGACTGGGCACGCTCAACGCTCCTCTTTGCTCCACTGA
Source organism: Micropterus salmoides (assembly GCF_014851395.1). Taxonomy (NCBI): domain Eukaryota; kingdom Metazoa; phylum Chordata; class Actinopteri; order Centrarchiformes; family Centrarchidae; genus Micropterus; species Micropterus salmoides. The sequence goes on from NW_024040596.1 coordinate 15,743,070, forward strand.
CTCCATCAGCCCAAACTCGCCGAGCTTCATTGAACCATAGCTCCGCATAAGTTCACAACCCATCTTACTGTCAGTCCTTTGCAGTCCACAGGTAGAATATGGCCCCACTTATTAAGCCCTTATGTTTCACTTTCTTTGTCACAAAGGAAATGTCTAATACGGATGTACCTTTTCCTTTGAAGAAATTACTAAATGCAAATCACTTTTAATTAATACCTTTAATGCATGCAAACACATACTTTGCTACACCTACACTACAAACCTACATACTTAAAGCTAAGGTGAGTTAAAAGCCCCGTAACAAGTAGTGTGAATACAGGCTGGGAGGAGGGTTACTGACATCCAGTTGAAGTTGAACTTTGACAAATGTTTGAAGGCACCAAAATGTCACAATTTTATCACCAGGTCAAAAGTGAATGTGTCTAGTACTCAGCTGCACTTTGTGATTAGTGCTAAGAAATGTTAGCATGCTAACACGCTAAACTAAGATCTTGAACATGGTAAACGTTACACCTGCTAAACATCAGCATGTTAGCATTGTGACATTGTGAGCATGTTAGCATGACTGTAGACCCTTAATCTTGTTTAAAATGTGAGTAAATTAAGTTAAGTACAATTTACACCAATTCTGACATTTTGATAGAAAACTCTAATGGGTCACCTTTCAGAAAAGATCAGGATCATGCCTGTAATTCAAAGATTTCTGTAACAGTTTTATTTTGCCTTTGCCTATGTAATTTTCCGAGCACACAAAAGCAGGTACTTAAGTCTGCGTGGGTGAAAAATATTACAACTTACTGTGCAAATACCAAGAATATCAAGAATAAAGTATTTTCATAGACTTATCCTGATAATGCTGCAGTGGGTTTGTACTAGAAAAATGGTTTGGCCTGCAGACATTTTTGCATCTTTAATGAGTCTTGTCCCCTGCGGTGCTGCGTGTTTCATTTATGGTGGGAAGAGTGTATCATTAGAAATGAAAAGAACAGTGTCAGACAGTTACGACTGCTCTTAAATAAATAACTGTGTTCCCTGCTAACAGTAATATCTGACTTTGTTCCACATGCTTATCTTTCAGGATGGTTTAACTATATTCTGCCTGCTTTCTGTTTACTGGTTTTGGTTTGTAATTAATATCACATGAATTACCATGTTAATTATATCAGGGTTACTAATTACTCAGTATGTGTGACCGCTTACACTATCTTTTACACAGAAATATGACTTTATGAGAAAATGGTATTTTCATGATGAAACTAACTGTGCGACCAATCTCTTGTTTTGTAAATAGAATTCTATTGATTGTAAAAAAAAAAAAAAGTGTTTAGTGTCAGGGCTTTCAATGGCTTCTCTATCTGTTCCCCTGCCTCACAGCTTTTTCAAGAGTGCAATTGTGAAATGAAGCCTCTGAAATCAATATGTGACAAAGCCAATTTTTACTCATTATCATCAAGAGCCCGGTTATTATTAGGAGTCAATACCAGGAAAATGCCTTCATCAACAAACACAGGAGTAGCACATTGTGGCTGTGTTAAACTAAACGACATAATTAACACACAAGATATGTTCGAATATCAGCACCCATGGTCAAATGAGAGTAAATGAGAGGAATTAATCTCAGTCTGTCATATAAATGCTGCCAAATACATAATGTGTTCCAGAGACTTCATCAGCACTCGCTGATTTATTGTATTTTAAATGTGCAAATATGGAATATCTATTCCAATAAATGTATGAGAATAAGAAAGATGTAAGGGAATGATTTCAAATGTAAACCCAAGTTAGAAAAATCTTTTTTCTCACTTAAAATTGTAAATGTATTTTTAAAAAAACATTCAAAAATGGCAACGTGTATTTCCAAAGACAGGGCCCCTATAACTCTGGATAATCCACAGAATGTGCTGTCAACAGATTTCATATTAACTGTTCCTTCAGGAGAAAGTAGTTCCAATTAAAATTAAAATATTTTATGCAGTGAGCACCACAAACAAAGTTCCACTTATCTCCATTATGTTGTGGTGGAGGCAGAATGCTTGAAGACATATCTTAAAAGTTGGACTGAAAAACCAAAACTATCTGCATGGCACATTTGTCATTTGGGTGAACAAAATTCTTTAGATGCAGCTGAGAGGAAATGTCAAAATGTGCATACATGAGGCTGTTTACATGCATAACCTGTTTGTATGTACTGTGCATATAGAGATACGCTAGGTATGTATATTTTGGCAAGCTAAAGGTTTTAATGGTCATCATTCCTCATATGAACTGCAGAAAGTCAGACAATGTATTGTTTAGCCAAGGTGGTAAGCCAGGCAGATACTGACACACTTCTTCATGTGATTAATTTATTTATACAATGTTGGCTAAACAATCCTCACGCTCAAGAAAACACCTCTGCTTACCTTAAGGTAAATGTTTCTTAAGTGATTTTATAAAATGCTTTCATCTTTTGGTAACATAACAACATCATATGCTTAGTAGTACACTCAAGACTAACTGTATATAGTAGGCTATATGACAGGTGGATATGATAATTAATATAGTGTGATCAAAGAATTTATGGAGAATCCTGTTGTTTAAAAAACTAATTCTGTTTTTCCATTTTGTAGGATGATGCTTAACGTGGCACAGCAAAGTTAAGTAATGACCAGACAATCACCTAATTCCTAATGAAGAACTACTAACTACTCAGTATGTTGTATTGCTTTTCTTGAAGAGGCGCAAAAACAGTAACTACTTTGGTTCAGAGTTAAAAAAGAGCAACTCATGAAGAAAGTGGTCAGAATGCTGATTAACATATTTATGAACTGATCATTAAAATTTCAATGTGTACGTTTTAGTGGCATCTAGTGGTGAGGATTGTGAATTGCAACAAGTGGCTCAATGTGCATTCACTTGCTCCTCAGATGAAATAAGTACTTTAAGTATGCACATTTTGACATTTCCTTCTTTTGTTCTATTCAAGCCACACACGCGAAGCGCCGCGACCTTGGCTTTTCCCTCATTTCCAGCAACTTACTTGCTTTTTATTTTATTTTATTTTTGTTTGTTAAAAGTTATCGGACCGTTAATTTACACAATTTTAATTCAAGAACGACCAAGTTCTTTTAAGTTATTCCGTCGAGCTACCTTACACTGCTCCCACTGAAGCCGGACCCAGCCACGTGGGCCCACCAGCAGTGACAAATGACATCCAAACCAGAACAGCCTAACTGCCAGGCCACCACTGGAGTGTTTTTCTTCATTCAGACACGGAGAACCCCCAGAAAATTCCCTAGCAGAAAGCCAGGAATTGGGCAGCCAGTGCGGGGACCCGTGGAACAGGCCAAGGCAGGCCGACGACACACAGTAAGGCAAACCAAGGCATTCTGTGACCATTATCTTTAATCCTTAAACTTATAGCCAAATTTAATTGAGTATCATCCAACTGCTTTCATTAGTTCTTTTTCTCCCTATGAATCAAATTTTTCCCACAATAGAACTCAACATTCTTGTCGTTTACATCATGTTTGTTTAGCCATTGTGTATTCCTTTGATGTATATTTGTATAACCGCTTTTATGTCACCTTTAGTTAGGTAATAAATTTCACTGACTCTAACTCCCAAGTCCCTGTCACAAGGATTTACTCCTTCGATATGAGATTGACTTATTGATTTAAGATAATTGAGTGATTATTAACTAACTGATCACTAGTGAATAAATTATTAAATCGCTACCCAGAGGTCCGGAGACTCTGGGCGAATTGAATCTCCGGAGGTGCCCTATTTCGAGGAATTATTTTTATTACATATACATAGACCTGATACATTTATAATAAATGTATGAATTCTAATGGATATTGTAAATTCAGCATTAAAAAACCTAACTTTGTACTTTTTCTCCATGTGGTTATATATTATATCAATTTATTTTCTAAATCCAGCAACAAAAAGGCAGTGAAAACTGTCAACATAATATTTTTTATTATAGTTTTTATTATTTGTGTCTTGCTATATTTGTGTACTGTTCTGTATACTACTGTATGTCCCATGAACACCTTATTCCTCTTTTTGCAATAAAGATTTAAGGAGGAAAAAAAGAAATCTGATTATTCCGACACCACATGAATGCACCATCAGCCATGCTCACCCCTCCCTGTGTAAGCATGGTGGAGACCGACATGCTTAATCGGGTCTTGTGCTAAATAATATGTGTCGTCCTTTATTTGTATAAATTTCACTTTTCTTCTTACTTCTTTTACTAAACTAAAGTTGTTCAAAAGTAATTTTGGCTATTGGATTGGATCAAATATTGAAAATAGGTTGTTCAAAAGAAAAATAGGATTCTGAAATCTGATCAGATCACCTAATCCAATCCTGGTTTTGATCAGGATCGAATCTTCAGTTTGTGTTGTTTAAAACCTTTCAGTAGGACTGGTTCCCTTTGATCCAAAAAAAAAATGTATTATCCTAATCCCAGTAGAAGGGTGGATTCATGGTGGATTTTAGGAACAAAATGTCATAAACTTTTAAAATATTCCATATAATACAACATTTTTATCATGTAGGAGCCTATATACACATTTATTTATATTTTGCACTTGATTTATTTAAACGTCATAGTGATAAAGTAAAGTAGACATTACCTACAGTATAAGCCCTTAATTACAGTAAAGTTAAAAAAAATAAAAATAAAAATCCCTCAAACAGTTGTCAATACCCAACAAAAATATTGCATTTAATTTCAACTGTCACTTTTCAGTGTACATTAACTACAAAGGCACAATCAAATCAAAAAAAGTGTGTGTTTTCTGTCTCTTCAAATAAAAGTGTCCCCTTATCCAGATTAAATTTTGTGAACAACTGGGCCCAGACGACTATTACTACTACACTACTTATTTTTCGTACGTATTCTATTTAGTGATGAAATGTGCTCTTTAGAGCAGTTTGTCCCTTTGGGCTACTCTAGAAACATGGCGGCGCAACATGGCGAGTTCCATGTAAGGGGAGCAGTGGTGTATATAGATAGAAATGACTCTTTTTAAGGTAATAAAAACAAAATGGTTCATTATGTAAGGTGTTTATACACCACTGAAAACATACTTATGTTTATTATATTGAATTTCTGTCAACAGATCCTCCTAAATATTACAATCTTAACCTTTAACTAATGTAACATTACTATTGTATCTCCCTGTCTCTCTAGTAACTCATCATTATTATATTCCTTGATATAGAGTTATTCAGGAACTCCTTATTAATGAATCTAAAACGAACAGGTTGTTCGTGATTCCCTGGGTTAGGTTTAGGGGTTAGGTACTCAACATTTTGTGTAATGTATTTTAAAGTTTTACCAATCTTTTGTTAAGTTAGTGGAGTTGTTCTTTTTTTCAGGCTATGAAACACTGCAGGAAACATCGGGGTTTGACTCCTCATCACTGGGTCGACTCTGCTGTCACAACAACTAAGCAAAGCCAAAGTTATGACCTCTTGATCTGGCTGTTTTTTTTTTTTTTCCAGGGCTGTCAGCTCAGGTCAGGGTGCTGGGGAACATGGCCACAGCACGGTCAAATGCCGCAGGAGTGGAAAACCAAATCAAACTGTCTTCAACAGCATATTGACTCTTGGACACAGTGTACTGCATGTCAGAGTGGAAGCATTTACAAAAACTTTGAGTGCTAGCTGCAGTCCATACAAAGGTACTCAAAGACTGGAGCTCGGTTTTAAGGGAAGGAAGGATAATAAAATCCTGATGTAAATCCAGTCCGCATAAAAATCATCATCAAAATAACAATCAACTAATGCACATTTTAGAATGACTTTAAAACTTTGGAAACTTTCACGCATGTCAACCAAACATATTTCAGCAGGTATGGAAAAATGAGAATGAGAGAGCAACCTTGGTACAAGATTTCCCATTACATCCCAATATCAGAGTTAATGAGTCCAATAAGCCTTTGAAGACCTGTTTCTAGCTGTATTATTGATGTTATAAAGATAGCTCTGCAGAGCCATCAGTTAACAAGAGATGTGAGGTATCTGTCACAGCACATTTCCCAGAGTTCAGTTCAGAAAGTAAATGGCTAGACTGATACAAATAACCACTGTTTCAATTATTTAGGCTCATCGTGGTAAAATGAAGATTGTTCTGTCTTTATTGCATTGCAATGAGATTGGTGAGCTAGAATGAAAGACAGAATACATATTTAATGTATGTGACTTTTCCCCCTTTCAGCTCTTTATCTTAAGTTGTGTTCAAGGATGTTGTATGTTCCCCTTTGCTAAGTCCTATGGAATACATAATAACACAACAAACAGCTCCATTATGGGTGGATTCTTTACTTTAGGGCACACATTTTCTCACTTCCAATCTACATAGAGTCTTGCTAAATTATTTCCCTCTGGTTTGGTATGGAAGTAATGAGGCTGACCACTGACAGAGCTGTTGACTTAATCCCCAAACTTGATCCTGCTACTAATCCTGCTGTAAACTTGATTGCTGGGTAGTGGGTAATATTATGTAGCCATCATGATTGCTAAAATACCCTTGAGCAAGGCATATTGCCCTGCATTAGACTGAGCTGTGATTTTGTAATTTGTAGAAAGACATATTTTCTTCTAAAATGCATTCACTTAATTTCCTGATTATTTTTACACAGTCCCCTTTACATTTCCCAGAAATATCGCAAAGAAAGTCACATGTGAAGTGACACAAATGTATCACGTTGGTTACATGCCAAAAATGGAAGCAGAGCGAGAAGAAATGCATGATATGAAAGAAACAATTAGACAACTTTCTTACAATGTGAGGTTCCATCATATAGTACGATAGTGCAGCAGACACAACACATGTTGTTCTGCTTTCCTACCTTTTTTTAGACTACTGCAAAGGCTGAGACACCTTTTGACTTCCCCGTTATATGGTTTTCCCGGTGGGTCCTTACAGCAAATGCTAAGCTACCAAAAACTGTTGTTTCAAAGTGTTATGTGTGCTCAGTGCAGAGGTGGAAGAAGTATTCAGATCCTTTACTTAAGTAAAAGTACTTATACAACAATGCAAATGTTTAGTAAAAGTCCTGTGTTCAAAATCCAACTTCTGTTAAAATACAAAAGTATTACCAGCTAAATATAATTAGTATAAGTATTACAAAAGTACAAATAGTTTTTCTGCAGTAAAATGTCCCCTGTGAGTGATATTATATAATGACATTATTAGATGTGTAAGCAACATTTTACTATTGGAGCTGGTCCAGGTGGAGTTTTAACTACTTCATAATAAGTTGTTGACTAGTTGACTATTCTGTGGAACCCCTTCAGTTAGGTAGTTTAGTCCAGTGGTTGCCAACCTAGGGATAGAGACTCTCCGTAGGGTCAAAGGATAAATCAATGATAAGATTAATAGGGCTAGAAAGAAGAAATAAAACAAGGTTCTGATACATACTTTGTATGAATTTTTTTGACTTTCATCTAATCTTCGTTTTGTTTAGTTTTTTGTGAAATATTGAAGAATTTTACCTCTTTGACCCATAAACTGTTATTTCAATAAAATCATCTGAGAGGTTTAAAGTGGAAATCGCGGTTTGGTGGAACTGGATAAAGCAAATTCCACCATCCCATTGCCTCGGTGAGGGTGACTCACTAATTGTGTTTGTAAATCTTCCATCGCCACGCTGTTTCCTCACTTTCATTAATAAATGGACACAGACATTTGGTATTTGTGGTTGAGTGTCTCCTGAGTTGTGGAAGTATTTGACATTTTTTTTTAATGCTTAAGTGCATCTGAAAAACTGAAATTTTGCATTTATTTTTTTTGACGACCTCTAAATGGAACATAAAAGTTAATTCTTAACCTTGGAAATAGTAGCACAAAATAATCTTACCTTTATGTCCACTTAGTCGCTTTTGCTGGTAAATCCACTAAAAGATTAGAGGGCCTGTATGAACTCACAATTTGATGTACTGTTTGTTTTTTGGAGGTCTTGTTTGAGGAGTTTTTTTGTTTGTTTGTTACAGCATTTTCTTTGTAGAAACCATTATGTCATTTTTGTTGATTGTACAAAAAGTTGAATACACACAAATTGAACTGTGTATTTTCTTTTCTTTGTTTTTTTTGAAAACTGAAATGCAGTTTTGACTTTATGTCAACTGTCCTGAAAAGTGGATTTTTCTTTGCCGTTTTTCTCACAATACATCCGAACAATTAAGTTTAACTCAACTTCTTCAACTACTTCAAAACCTGGCTATTTTATTTTATTTTTCTGACAAAATATCTTTAAGTAACAACTTTGAATCTGACACATAACAGGCAAAATCAATTGTGATCACAGTGAGTTAATGAATTCTCTTCTTCAATATTAACATGTTGACATATTCTCTTCAATGCTCTGTACAAGTCAACTCCACAGGACTACTACTGTGATTGGAATAATTCCTTTGATTTACAATGTTTGTCTCTCTTCACCTCAGCCCACCCTGCCATCTAACATGTGGGCAGCCAATTACTACTTGTACTGTTTACCACTACAATCTATGGCAGGACGTGAGGTCCCTGCCAGCCGTGGCTCAGGATGATGAGGCTTTCTTATGTAGCTGAACATCCAGCTAATCCAACCCTAATGCCTCATCTTCTCCTCAGACTACATGGAGCTCAGAGAGCCAAACGTTTAGTCCTGTTAGAGCAGTCCTCCAAGGACTAGATGCAAAATGAGACAAATTCACATGGATCTTTTTTTGATGTATGTGCTTCATACTCTATCGCGCCACATTTCTCCTGGAGAGAGCGGTTGTCACTGGATTCATGAGAGTGAATGAATTTCTTCACATTAATCTTATACTATCTCCCAGAGCTTTTCTGTTTTGAAAACCCATTTCAGACCCATTCAAAGACATTACATTGCATGTGCTTTGAATATGTATATAAAGCAAAATGAGACCCAAGGAGAATGATGGTAAAGGATGAAGTGGCCTACTGTAATGTGCCTACATGGCGACAGATCCAATATAGACTAATTTAGCATTCAGATCAAAAATCAAAGAATGAAGGTCCATTTCACAACAATGTCTCCCAGGCAATATTCAGGGAGAGCAATGGAGGTGTTTTTAAAGGTGGAGAGGAGTGCTGGTTGGACTGTGGGAGCTGTGTCCTTGAGTTAGGCAGGGTTATAACACTCCATCGCTAATTACCACATTGAGACCATGCTGCTCTGTTAGACACTTCTGTATGCAAAATGCTGCAGAAAAAACTGGGAAACAAATTACTCAAAAGACAAGACAGTAAGATTCTATCCTTTATTTGCATTTCAACAGGATGGTTAATGTCTTTTGCCAACTATGTTTCTTATATCATGATTATATACGTTAATAATAATATGCAACAGCAAACATGTTTTGAAGGAATGCTGAACAGATTATTATCAACTTAATGAGGAAACATTGTAAATTAACAAACATATTTTCAAACTGTTGATACTAAATGTATTTACGAAATGTTCACTGACAATGTATTTCAATTGTTTTCCCTACAATATCCACTCATAGCAACTACAGCATAACCAAACTTATTTATAGTTATATTTTGGCACTTGTTTAAAGGAATAATTTGACATTTTGGTAAATAGACTTCATTATTTTGTTGCTGAGAGTAAGATAAAAAGATCAGCACCACACTTATGTCTGTCTGATAAGGCTACACTTACTGCAGGTGGTTAGCTTAGCATACAGACTGGAACCAGGGGGAAACAGCTAGCCTGGCTCTGTCCAAAGGTAAAAAAATTATGACCTCTAAAGCTCACTATTAACATTAACATGTTATTGCTTGTTTGTTTAATTTGTTCCATTGCCCCATTCCCAACCTTTATGCTAAGATATATTGTGTTGGCTGTAGCTTCATATTTAGCGGGAAGCTTCCAGTCAGGTAACTGAGGCAAACGCGGAAGTTCTTTAAACCTGCATGCTATCAAACGGTCAGCAGGGGTGACTCTTCTGGTTGCAAAAAGAAGTCCGGATCCATTAGAAATAATGGTAAAATGATCCCACCTCTCACCTCATTTATTACCTCAGTAAACACTTTCCTAATGAGTTTGTGGTCTCAATCGTTAGTTTCATGTCTTCTTCAATACAACATGATGTTCATTTAGTGAATTATGGTCCCATTTAGAGGAAATTAAGACCTAAAAGCTTCAGGGCGGGATTATCTGTGATTGCCAAGTGGTTACCATGGCGACCTGTCAATCAGGCTAGAGTAACTCGTACCCCCGGCACTGTGTAAATTTAACTGGCGCCGTTGAAAAAGCTTATAAGACTGTTGTTCACTAGACAAAATTGTCAGCCCTGTTAAAATGACAGTTAACGTGAATTACAGATGCACCTAGCTAAGCAAGCTAGCTAGCTCCACACGGAGCGATTGGCTCCACAGTCTCTTCCAAAAGCGGTCATCTCCACTGCCGTTGGCTGCAAATAATCAACTTAGCGGCGCCCGCTCAGCCAAACTCGAGGCTTCAAAACCGTAGTCCACAAACTCACGTCACGATGACTACGTCCATTCTTTTATACAGTATATATTTACCATTTAAAAACCATTCTGCACAAAGCAGCTTATTATGACCGATTACGTCACATATTTACGTGTATTGTTTGGCTGCGACCTCTAGTGGCCGTAGTCATTATGACAGGAGCAAAAGAGATGTGTGCTCTCAAGTGAGGTAGTCTAAAGAGCGACAGAATCTGCATGGGGGAAGACCACGGTATGTGTCCCGTGTGAAATAAATAGTCAATGTTGAGTTATTCGACTTGTACGTACAGTTAAGGTTGGTGCCAAAACCTAACCAAACTGCGACCATTTCACAACGTTAACCCTGTGTTTATTACTGTTACCATGACGATGATGGTCTGGTACGCCTGCCGCTGGTACGCAAGCATGAAATTGTGAAGACAAGTGTGTGGCATGATAACATAGTACATTTATGTGAGGATAGTGTAAGCAGAAAGGTCATCATGTCACTTATGAGATTTAATGGTATCATATGTGTGTTGGTAGTGCAAAGATGTGAAAAATGAGCCAGAGAGTCATTTTGATCCAAAGAGACAAGGTTGCTTTTGCAAGATCTTGTATCTGCCTCTGACACATTCCAACACATTTGCTCCATAAAGAGGAAAGAGATCAGGAACAGTTGAAGTGTAAAACTACTTTGCTCTGACGTACATATTCAAGCCCCAGACCACAGTGGGATGAGTGGCACAGCAGGCTAGATATCTCTGCTTCAGTCTCTGTCTGTATCCTACTCAGGCCAAGCTGAACCCCACAGCTTTCCTAAAGCTCCACTTTGCCACGAATTAAGCCTTAATACGACTATTCTGTCTATTGATTTGTTAGCCATGCATTTCCTGTCCTGCTTTGATGTCATTGTGGTGTCAGTGTATGGAAGATTCCAGATAAAATTATGGAGGGTTTTAGCTTTTAAGCTTGTTATTTCAGGGGATTATTTGGCCGCAGTTGAATTAACATTTTTATTCTTTTTTTGGCCACAAACTGGATTATGTGACTCTGTTCTGCAGAGGCGATATCAAATGCTCATCACTGATATGCTACTGCCATGAACCCCCACCACTGCAGAGGAGACCAGTGCTGATTGGATCTGGGGAGAGCTCTGTGTAGAGGATTTCACCAGCTTGGCCTACAAGCTCTGCAGCATAGTGCAGTAAAAACTGGGCCTTAGAGCCAAGGATCTGAGCAAAATAAAACATATTCACTAAATGTAGTACAAAGAGATCATTATGTATTATAGTGGAATATTCACTTGTGTTGCAATTCTGCTGTTTGTTCATCTCATTCATATCTCTAAGTGTTGGCATTACTGCTTATTGACTGAACTATCTCAAAATGTCCTGCTGTTTCGGCTCCCTGTTTAGGATTGTGGAAAAAGTGAGTTTTGGTTTCTTTTGACCCACAGGGATCCCATCCCAGCTAGCAGGGAAGGAGCTGAACTTCAGTAGGAAAATAACCCCCTCCTGAGTTCAACAGACTGGATGTGGTCCACTGGTCCCTCTGCAGAGCTCAACACACTCTGCATTGGAGCAGAGTGACGCACAGTGCAAAGCACAAAATATAATACAATACAAACAAAAGGCAGATTAATGGCCACGATAATCACAACCCTGAGATTTGTCCCTGTTTGTGTTTGTATTTTCTGACTCAACAATTTCTACCCACTATTGAACTTTTCCCAAAGCCTCACATACTGCTGTGAACAGCAGCTGGGCTTCAGCTTCTCATCCTTATATGATGCAGCTGCTGCAACTCTGCATTAACATTGCAACACCGTCATTAAAGCACCACTGAGCTTCAAAATGCCATTCAGCACAGTCACATCAGTTGAAAATCTTTTGATTTGATTTTATAGCATCAAAGGGGGAATGTAAGTTATTTTTTCCTTATGGTTGAAGATGTAACTTTTTTAGCAGTTGAAGTATATCAGTTGCTACTAATTACATAAATAGTTCAAAAGATCAAAAATAGAGCTTTCACATGAGCCATGGTTCATGGTACACTTTGCCACATGCAGAGGGCACTTTTGTCTCTGTATAAAGGTTTTATTAATGTGTAAATTAGTGGCTCACATTAGAAGTTTCATTGCGATCACTTAAACCTGCACAACTGATTTTTTGGCCTCTTGGGGGCAGTAGAAACTAATTGTGAGCACAACATTGACATATAATGGACTAATGTGGTCAGAGTGATCCACAACAACAAATTTGCTGACTGAACAGCTGAACAATGAGCTGAAACTCAGCAGCTTCCGAAAGCTGAGGCTCCCCTGCAGATTCAGGCAATAACTTTCTTCAGCTTTATCACTGTGAGGAAGCCCTATCACATTGTCACATTGTTTTCACATTTGACACATTGTTACTATCAATTATTGCCACTTTAAAGAAGTCGTACCAATTCAACGCTCTTATATTATATTGACAAGTTGTTGTCAAAGTATTGTAGATTCAAGAAGAAGTCAAAGTCAGGGGTTCAAAGAAAACATTAAAAACAATTGTAATTTAATAAAAACATTATTTGGCAACTAACTAATAATTTTTTTCAGAGAAAAGACTAAACAGACTTTATTTTCAGCTTCTCAGTTGTCTAGATTTGTGGCTTTTCTTCAACTCATGTGATATTCAGTTAAATACGTTAGAGTTTTGGACTGTTGGTTGAACAACACAAGAAATGTGAAGAAATGTTTCACTGTTGTCTGACCTTTTCTTTATGAAAATAATTGTTTATTGCAGCCCTGATATAAACATATAGTAAACAAATAGTTTAAATCAAGTGAAGGCCTATTTAAATCCCAAACGCAATATTTTTCTGCTATTCATTTCACTTTATCAATATATATTCGTGAACATATAATCCATTTGCAAACAAACATTGATACAATACAAATGGAGGAGGGAGTGAAACTAGAAGCCAGTCATATGAGCTGTATTTTCTTACGCTAGTTATGAAACATATATAATGTGTGTCTTGCTGAGCCATTCCTTCCCACTAAATTAATTGTGTTGATGTGATGTTCTTTCAACATAGCTGCAGTTCTATGCTGCCACACTTCTGATATGAATGTCTGCTGTGCTCTCTGAAGGACTGGGAAGGTGGGATCTGGTATCAGGATCAACAAACAGTATAACAGTGGTATGTCTTAGTTCTTCGGTACGTTCGCTGTATATTAATAGACACTTACTTCACTTGAAGCAGTCAATGAGCTGCCATGAATGTGTTATGGCAGGCACATTTTCCCTTCATTACAGCAAAAGTGCCATTACCGATATAAAACCTTATGACCTTTTATGCTAAATGGGTAGAGTGATGGTCAACTGTGGTACTTAACTATGTAAAGTATGATCATGCTTTATGGATTTTGGGATAAGAGGTCATAAAACAGCCATTATGTGAGCTTACAGCAGAGATATAGACTTAATAGAACGTGTTATTTCATACTTTGGAATCTGATAAATAATTGATTTTCAGATCAATCATACTCCACTCACTGGATGCTTCTTCATGGATTCTTGGTCTCCTATTAAAAGCATTTCAGCTTGAAGAAACAGTATGGGAGAGTATGAGAGGGACATAGTTAAATCTGTATTTTATGTTAGTTATGTGTTTTGATATTTTAATTACACATGACTGCTGAGTAAGAGCTAAGATCTCCTGAGCTTTTTTTATGCAGGTATTGATTTGGGTAGAAATCACTGAACTAGTGCTTTTGTGCATCTGCCATTTTTCTTCATTCACATCTATGCAAATTAGACCTTTTTCAACCATGAGTTGAATGAATAAAATATTAATAAGAAACACAAAGGGGAGAAAATGAAATGTAATGGAATAAAGGAAATGAAAAACACTGACGAATAGGAAAATAATTTCCTGGGGGGCAATGCGCAGTTAAATCTGCCATTACCTATAAAACAGTCTGTGTGTCCAACATTTTCAGAGAGGTTGTAGACAATGGGACTGTCAGATTAATTTCTTATCAAGCAGGAAAAGCAGTCATAGGTGTCAGCTTTAGTAAGTCTACATGTGGTCCTGATAAGCCTGCTACCAAGGCCTTTCAGGAATTCAAAAATTAATTCATATTTTTAAGGACATGATGTTTCCAGCAAAGCTTCAACATTTAATACAAATGGAGAGTTGTTGAGGTGATAACCTCAGAAGATAAAACGTCCTTCTATTAATTGGTGCATCCTTTTTAGATAAGCTAGTGGCATGGCTCTATGGCAATGTCAGCAAATTTATTGGCTCTATTATGTGATATTTCAAAAAAAAAAAAGAAAAAGTAAAAAGTTGCAGATACTCTGAGATGCATGCCCATATAAGCAGAGTGTTCATTTCTTTGTACAAGAAGGTGTAATTCATCACACCTGATCACTGAGCACCTGCCGTCTGGTTTTGTTGCTGTGTCTGTGTTAGAAGTGAAACAACCTTCAATTACACTGTTAATTTTGCGCACGTTCACACTCAAATCCAACAAATATAATCTGCTGTAATCAGGTAAACAGTACATGTTGTTATCAGCACAGGTTTGTCTGATACTGACAACCATCATTTCATGCCCTTAGACTGAACTAAAATTTCATTATGGTTTGCCCTTGCTGTGAGAAGATTTGGTCTCTAGCTTGCGCTCCACACTGTGTGAGGGGCATTCAGTAAAAATATGAGACTGTCAAAATGACCTTTCCCCACGACTCACAGGGACTGCTCTAATTGGCACTTTTTATTGTTATCAACTGAGGCAAACAAAATTGTTCTCCTTTGCACAGCTATGTCGCCATTTCACATAACAATTTTAAAAAAGGGTATTCTGAAATGTCTGGCTAAAGATGATATATAATATTGTTAGCTGCTCTTTATTGATCCATGTAATGCCTCACAGATAAAAACCATCATGCTGGTTTATTTCACTACTTTGGCTTGAAATGATACAATATCAATACCAAAAGGCGGAAAATAAACGGTGTGCTTCATGGATATAATGTGTATGGCTATAATCGATCTCATCATGCAACACTATAAGAAAGGTCATACCTCACAAACACTGAGGCTTCTCCTCATCCGTTCAATCAATACTGACATTTTATCCACAGAAACAGTTGCCACACACATTGGGCTTCTACCCTGTAGCTAGTTAGCCAGGCATTAAACCTTTTACTGGACACATGCCCATGCACATATGAAAACACAGATACATGAATGTCCAAGGACTTCCACCCACAAACAAATTCAACACACATAATCACAAAGATAGACTTTGACCTTCCAGTTGTTCATTTGACTTCAAAGACAGGATGAGAAACCAAATACTTGCCAGGCATATCTCTCCCTAAACTGTTTTGAAATAATTTCTGTCACACTTCCAGCTTGGCTATTCTATTGTGTGCTTTTCTGCGTTATCCCATGTTAGGTCATGTCGTGTGCATAATCTTGATTTTGGGTTCTGCATTCTCAATTAGACGTCCACTCTTAGCTCTGCTTTCCTTCCCCGTCATGCCAGATGGACTCACAGATGGACAGAGCGATGTGCTATTGGTCCGTCGACTCAGTCGGCAGCCAGCACGTCATGCTTCAGTCTATCGTCTCCCTTGGTCCAAATCCCCGAATTAGATTTTTATTTGCCTGTAAATCATGAATTCATCATCATCTCACATATGACAAACAATAAAACTGAAATAGGCAGAGTGTGCTGTGGCGCTCAGCAGATGTCTGACACCTCCAGCACAGCACACAACAGCCACAAATGGATCCTATTTTGTTTTGAAGGCTATGCTTCAGATGCTTGTTAGTGTAGAGGAGCTGTGGAGTATGTCAGGGGCTCTGACAGGGTCAGGCGAATCTCTCCCTCTCTCACACAGCTCTTACTATTTGGAGTGATGCCGGTGTCAGATCCCTTCCTGCCTCCTGCGGACAGTTGGCATCCGCCGAGAACGACTGGAGAGATAGGAGTTCCTGGCCATCATTATCAGACAAATGTAGCCAGGGCTCAGTCTTGCGTTGCGGCATTTGATAGCTGCTTTTGCTTAGTGCTTTATAGCTATCAGCTCGGGGCATCTCGGAAGAGCAGGGCTGTTCAACTTCCCTGATCACCTAGAGAGCAAAGGAGCACCAGCGTGGCCCCGGATCTCTTAACCTGATAACATCTATGATTTATCTCTTTTATGTCATGCTGCTATAATATAGTCTAGTGGGAGACAGCAGCCAGGCTCTGGGCTGACAGCCCCGCAGCTCCTTTGACTTTTGTTGCAGCCCGATCAGCTCCGATTACAGGATGAGCTTCAAAGAGCAGACCAGATATGTAACCTAAACCACTGTACGGGCAAAAAGAAGATAGCATGGAGGGCCATGAGTTGGGGCAGTTAAATGTAAATCTTAATCTTTGTCTATTAAAACCTTCTCACTATGCAACAAAAGTCACATCACATAGATAGATGGATTTGAATAACATCTGCTAGTTGAGACAAGACTATAAGAATGCTAACACACTAGCATGTTAGCATGCCACGTCCATACTTAGGAACAGTGATGCTCGGAGTTAAATGCTGACATCAACATGCTTCTCATTTCGAAACTCTATTGTAGGTAACACCTACAATAGAGTTTCGAAATGAGAAGGACCACTAGCCGATATGTTTTTTGCCATTCTGTAATTCCTCAATGTTACTTGACATAGAGAAATCAGGTTTGTTTGTCCGACAGTTTGGCACACCAGGCTCCAAATACTACGTGAACCCATGAGTTTATGGGCCACGTAACAGCTTGGTGATTGTATGTTTCTTATCAAAAAGCATCTTTTGGAATCGTAGTCAACACCTCCTTTGATGTTTTAATGTACACAGGCTTGTATCCTTGACTCATTATTAAAGAACCAGGTACTTTGTAACACAGTTTTTGTACGGATGATTCACCCTTTCATGCCCATCCAAGTCGTCCAACTGTGAGTTACGTAACATTGACTGTGGGAAAAATGGATGGAACTTTTTACTCTTCTTATTTAGAAACTTAGGAACTCTTACTTTACTTGCTTACAACTTTTTAACTCTATGACATTGCTAACATGCTGACGTTTAGCAGGTATAATTTTTACCATGTTCACCATCTTAGTTTAGCATGTTAGCATGTCAACATTTTCTAATTAGCACAAAACAGCGTAAAAGCAGAGGCAGATGGGAATGCCATTCTTTTTGCAGGTATTTGGTCATAAACCAAAGTATTGGATAAATTAATATTTTAAGTAAAGGAAGCATTAACATTGTTATAATTTATCCACTGCAAACCTATCAACTTTCAACCTCATGGTGGCGCTAGAGGAAAAGCAGCAGATCACAAAAGGCAGTAGAGTTCATGATCCTCTGGGGATCAAGAATATCTGTCTGCCCACACCTTAGTTACTACATCTTATATCTTACTACTTAATATCTTCTACCCCAGTAGTGCTGCACACTCTGCTGGTTACGTCAATATTAGTGAATAACCAAACCTCCACTGTGTATTGTGTTCAATAATCAAACCATTTAACAAGGCAGAGTTTGATTCGTGAGCATATATTAGCAACGTAGCTGGTTCAATTAAAGTTCAGGTCAAAATGTCTGCTCAAATATTTGTACTGCTCCACCTGCTCCATACACATCAAGTATTTCACAGTGAATTACTCCTGAATAGTTGAAAAGACTGCTGCTGCCGAGGATCCCCCCTGTAGCCCTGCTATCATCAGAAGGCACAGTGTAACTGCTGGGTCTGACAGATGAGTGGGACTTTGAGTGCTTTGCTGGTGCACAAACACAAAGTTTCATTGAAATCTGCATGGAACGACTTACTCAATGAACAAAGGCTTCAGCAGAGCTGACAAGCTGATCACGGGGCTGCAGGGAGAAGAAAAAGAGAGGAAGAGACAGAGAAAGAAACAAAGAGAGAGAGAGGAAGAAGGAGACTGGCATGTCTGTATAATATCTTTGTTGCTCACTTGCTTCTGATCCTCTTGCTGTTGCTCCGCAGATGATGAAACTTTGTCAGCATCCTCATCACAAGTAATGCAGGACTTGTGATGAGACAGTGACACAAAACCCTCCACTCCGTCACACCACAACACGTCCATTCTGCAAACCTCTTGTTTGGTTCTTGAGGCTGATGTGTGCAGCGTCTTAACAGTTCAAGAGTGCTGAACTAACAGCCGGGCTGATAGATATGATACTGTGAAGGGGGCATGAAATAATCTTTGTTATTTTCTTGACACTACGCATGAGGAAATACAACATAGAAAAGACTTGGTGGTTGAGTTCCTTTGAGACACCATAAGTCAGAGTCCTCGTCCTCCATATTCCTCCCTTGTTTATCTACAGTGACAACTTTTTCCTTCTAAGGTCAACTTACCCCCCAACTCGACCCTTCAAACAAAGTAAAGCTATGGAATACACTCACACTTTATTTACTCTATTGTGGCTCCACCTTTATGACTCCCATGGGGCAGCACAAAGTTGTTTTTTTGCAGCTCAGCAGAAACTTCCCTGAATTTTACGGCTCCACTACATGCCTTTGATCTATAGGTACCAGGGCTGTATCAGCAAATGTCAATGTACATTTTATTCACCACAGCAAGGTTTTCTGACTGAATTCAGGAAATCAACTCAAAACTGCAAAATTTCACCAGTTTGTGAAATTGTCTGGTCCTGGCATTACAATTAGTCAATGAACGATTGAAGGTGAAAGATCCAAAACCTAAAGATATTTAATTTACTATGATATTAAATAGAGAAAGGCAACAAATAATCAGATTTGAGAAGCTGGAACATAGGGTAATCCTGGAATTTGTGCTCGAAAAATTACTTAACAAATGAATAAAACGATTAATCGTTTATCAAAATAGTTAAAATAATTTTCTGTCTATTGACAGCTTTTTACATGCATAAAAAGTTGAAAAAGGTTTTTGGAATACAAAGCCTTAACTACAATGATTTCACAGCTCACAGAGGAAGCAGCTGTGTTTCCATGTACTGTATGTTGTCATTGTGAACTGTATAACAGAGAAAGTGAACTGATTTGCTACACCACTGTTAAACCACGGCTGGCCAGGATGCATAATGTGGCTACCAACCTATTCTCATCACATGTATTTATAAGCTAAAGCAATCTGTGACAGAGAAAAGAAAATCAAAGGCTGTATTATTTCTGCAACTCTAAAACCAGCATCCGAGATCTGCCAAAATACCAAAGCCACGCTGCAGGCACAATATGCCACAAAGAAGCAGAGCCAAATTGTTTGTCTAAACTGTTTTTAGTGAGAAAAATAGAGGTTAACAGTAAAAAGGCTGTTATAGTTTGACCTCTATTCAATACAGGGCCGAGTTCTTTTGCCAATTAAATGGTCTTGGCATATGAGGATTTGAGGACAATATCTTCACACTTTCTCCCCTCTGGCATTGCGCACGAAACACACTTCCAAACACATTGATCTTGGACAACAGGGGAGACTTTCCGGCACCTGCTTCCCAATTACTCGCATAGGCTTATTCCTCTGACATAGTCACAAGGAAAACCCACCGGATTGGCCGCTAGTCATGACAGAAAAGCTTAGTGGAGGTAAATTTGTGGGCAGGGTGGGAGAGCTGCCAGCTTCTAAACATCCACTGCACTCAGCGAGGCAGATTTACCGTCTGCGCTCTTCTACAGGCCTCTCTGTGTTTGTCCTGTCTCCAGTGGCTGACTGAAGACCTTGCTCGCCCAACAAAAACACTGTCAGAGATAGCTCAGCCAGGCATGAAATTGATTTTGTATTAACAAACAAGGGGATCTGTTTCTCCCATACTGTTAATCAAATCATTTCGAGAAATGAGGAGAAGATGAGAGCAAAATCATTAACTTCCAATGGTAAATCAGGTTCACTGCCAACCTGTTGTCCCATTAACCCTGAAACCTGTTCAATAGCTAATTAAGGCAATTACTTCAGGCATGACACGCCAGTTAATCATGAATGACTAGTCCATTTATAGTGGTGGCTTCATTACCATTGGCAGCACTCACTGATTGCACCTCTCATATGCCACACAGACACACACAGACACACACACACACACACACACACACACACACACACACACACCCACACACACCCCAATACTGCAAATACTGAGAACGAACGTGACTGTTGGTCTGTCTCTCACACACTCCCCATTTACAGGGCTATTACTTGAATGGATGGAGGTATCAAAAAAGTGCACTGCAAGTTGTGTGCTTGGATTCCTGATGATCTTCCATCAGGTTTTAAAGTTTTTAAAATGATTGTGGTTTTCTTATGGGCATTTTCTGTCATGTAATTGATGGCTGACAGCAAGGGCTAACTGGCCATCAGGACGACCAGGACAATTGACCCTTTGCTAAGCCACGCCCTGAATACAAAGCTGACCAATCACAGCGCAGTATAGGACTCGCCCTAACTGAGGTCCGACACTTTCATGACTGTGCTCCATTGACTCTAATGCAAAAAGAGTCGTTTTCTAGCTTTTTTTCGCTGTATTTTTCCAAGATATGGTCAAACACTGTTCCTGGGGCACTTACTTAATAATTACAGTCGCTACCCAGAGAGGTTGATTGGAGAAGTACGATATATTCTTTTTCCAAAACCTAAAATAAATCCAGAAAAATGTCGGCTGCGGGTTGTTGCTAATGTAATGTTAGTTAGCTAACACTAGCTAACTTCCTACTGAATGCAACGTAATAAAGCCCTACTCATCTGCTTTTTAATGACTGTAATAATGAATAGAGGCCTACCCAGCTTTACAGGAACAGTGTTGATCCTTAATATCGTTGTCTTTTGTCTCAATCATCGAGGGATGCGGTGATTCACTTGTACTGTGTGACTGGTAGGCTTTGGCTTCTACCTTTAATTTTTTTACGTCCATTTGAGTCAGTTTGAGTCAGTCTGACAGCCTGAATACAACCTTCAAATGTATAATGCAAATGTAAAATGCAACTGCTTCTTTGTGAGATCGCTTTTTCCAACAAATTTGACAATATTTCTCCGGGGAGTGTAGTAATAGACAGTGGCACCGCCAACAGTTTCTCGGACATTAGCAACAGTAACTAGGGGTAAGGCGGGGCTTAGCGAAGGGTCAATTGGGCAAATAAACCACATAGTATTAAAACAAAGACAAAAAACTCGATTGGTATGGGCCTTCATCAAGTGGCCCATAGTGTGCGGTTACCGGCCCAGACAGGGATGGTACAGGGCCGTTGTAATCTGGTCAGGCATTTTTTTTTGCCCAAGTCCACCGATGACTGAAATGAGAAATGACAGGAAATGAGGGAAGAGAGGGTACTAATTCAACAAAGGTCTAAAGACATAAACTGGGAACAAAGTGGCTTACAGTCAGTGCCTTAACCCCAGGCCACCAGAATGGCCATTAAAAACAATTATTTTCCAAAATATTTACACAACAAAACAGAAATTTAGGGCCATCAAATAAATATGGACTTTTTAAATTAATAATCAAATGAAAAACTGTACTACATAAATGAACCCAACACCTAGCCAGCTAACTAGCTATGTTTTGTGAGGTTGATTACTCAGTGTTAGCTAGCTCCTGTTAACTAGAGTCACCACAGAGAAAGACTGTCTTTATGATCCTCACAGAGTTATTTGTCTTTCTCTGAGGAATATTTAGAATCAGCATGGTTTAGGAAACTATGAATTAACCAGCTAATATTAGATGCTGGCTTTTCATTTTGATGTTAAGAATCTAAGCTCACATGAAAACCTAGCCGTTAAGCTGACTTGCTAGGTAGCATGTGTGACCTTGTTAGGCTAAATAGTTTCTGTGTTGGAGCAGCCTCTGGCTTGTTGATTCAGAATTACGATGGCATTGTTGTTGCTCTAGCTAACAGGGGCTAACTGGCTAGTTAGACTCCGGCAAGATGACAAGAGGCGGACTCTGTGTTTTACATCAATGATGACTGGTGCTCAAACACAGTCAAGATGGACACTGTTTCCCAAATGACTTTTTTATGTAAAGATGAAACCATATTCTCATCTTGTTGCTGCTGTTTACATTCTCTGCAGACGCAAATTCAAATAATGCACTGCAGATCGTTCTGGGTTACCATAGGCTATTTTAATACACATTAATGATCTGTTAAGTTCTGTGTGTGTAGCATGAAGGGACTTGTTATACAACCTTGAGAGGTATAATTACAAATAAACAGCCCTGTACATTGTACCTTGTACCTGGTCGCAGTTATTCAGCTTGTTTGCTTAAGAGAGGCGGTGGTATTTGATTGGCTAAAAGGTGAAAGGGTGGTGACTGGTGACAACAGCACTGTTATAAAAAGTGACACTGAAATTAAAAGCGCAATAAAATAAAACTGTCTTTAGGAAAAATGCTATTATGAATTTTTGGAAAAGGGGCATTTTGTAATAAGATTTTCAACAAAATAAGAATGACAAAATGATTATACTCAATTATTATATCCTTAAATCATTTCACAATTTAGCCTATATGTTAATTTATATATTTTATTATTCATATGATTTAATAATGTCTTTTATCCATTTCTCCATATTGAACATACCCACAATAACAGGCACTCAAAAATTAGTTTAACTGAGAGTTTAAAAATTCACATTATCAAAATTCATATTAAACTTAATAAAATCTAAAGGTCATTATGTGCTAATGCTATTTTATGTTAATACCAGTCACAAAGAAAGTATGTTAAAATGACTAAGCACCTGCTGTACACTAATTTCATGTTTCCAGAAATTTAATGAGAACATGTTTTAAATGTGTGAAGAAAAAGGGCAGATAAACCTGGGACCAACATTTCGACCAAGCCCTTTGTGTCTGGCTGTCTGTCTGGAGCTGTCCGTGGTGCTGAACAAGACTTCAGTTGCTCTCTAACAGTGTGATCAGTGAGCTCTGACACCTACCTTGTCAGCAGTTCCCATCTCAACCCGCTTGAGGGACTGACTCTGACAGATAGCGGCGCTGAGGGAGGCCCATGTAGTGAACTGTCCTGAGTGGGAGTATTGATTTTCCTGTTTGTCTCCCCTGACTGCGGCAAGGTGGAGGCTAGCAAAAATGACTCCCTCAGCTCTTAGGCCCATTCCTCTCAGCTCCCCTCAGTTCCCTATAAAGGCAAAGCATACTATAGCCTGGTTCTATATGTGCAAGGGCATCTGCTGCAGAGTATTGGGTCGCTCATCCTCACGCACTTAAATGTCACTCTCTCCCCTTCACTGCACATCAATAACTAGGCCCTGGCACTGCAGGACACCCCTCTTGGTTGTTCCATTTCCATTTGCAGCCATGAATATAAATTTCTGGATGACCTGCCACTCTTGTCAACACAAAGGGGAATTTCATTCTGCTACTGCACTGAGTTACGGTGACATTAAAAAGCTGCACTGTATATTTCCCTGTAGCTCTCATGTTAAAAAAATGCAAAAAAAGCAAAAAGCTCACCTCAAATGCACACTGCTGGCGCAGCTTTGACTTTGATCTACTTTCACCAGACAACACAGCAGACAAATTTATTGCTGTGATTGCAAGTGTGGTGCGTTAATTAAAAACAGCAGTGGTTACCCTCGCTTAGACGTTGTTTGTCGTCTTAACGCAGTGAAACACAGCCGCTCATCAAAGCCGTGTATAAACAGGCGTCTGTTTGCTCTGACTTATCAAGGTCCTAAGGGGTCCTGAGGGAGTGTGGTTCTGTGCCTTTGCTTTAAAACAATTACACCAGGAGTCAGACATGTAGCCTCACTTGGTCACACTTTCTATTTCAATGTAAATGTCAGACTGATACATCTTGAGCAAAGACTCCCTGTGGACAAACTTGTTGCTTTTCCTGTTCTATTCATACCATACACAACAATGGCAACAAATTACATGGAAAGACTAATAGGTATGAAGTGACGTTTGTCAACAGATGATGGCAAAAGAATCCAATAAGCTTCTTATGGGTCCATCAAAGAGGAATCAGCAGCCCCATCGCACCTAAAAATAGTGTAAAAGTGTTTTAACCAATTATACAAATCTCATATGCTGCTGACCATTTTCTAAAAAGTTTAAACAGAGAACATGTGTCCCAATTTCAATAATTGCAGCTTTTAGTGTATAATAAGCTTTTACTTTAGCTTTCACTTGGGACAAAAGGAGAGCCCTGCTGTACAGAGACACATTATTTCACAGCCTTTAAACCCCCCACTGGGAAAACCATTATCATGGCTAATGTCAGCTGTTAGAGTGTGTGAGTGCAGCCTGTACACAAAGATCCTAGGGGCCAATAATCAGGGGGAATGTTAAGTGGAGCTGTGGGGGAAAGTTTAAAAACTCCGTGTAATTGCTTTTTTAGGTAACTCATAATATGGGAGCTATGATCATGACCAAGAAGAAACATAATGAATGTGATAATAACGTGTTTTTTCACACTTGCTTTAGCAACGTAAACATCAGTTTTTAATGCCAATAAAGCCCAGGTCAAAACACTATCTTTGGGGACATAACAATGTTTGAGTTCTCTAACTCTCCCCTTCAAAACATTGCATCCATGCACTGGTTCAGCCAAGCAGGACAAAGA
This sequence comes from Micropterus salmoides, assembly GCF_014851395.1. Lineage (NCBI taxonomy): Eukaryota > Metazoa > Chordata > Actinopteri > Centrarchiformes > Centrarchidae > Micropterus > Micropterus salmoides. The sequence continues at coordinate 15,768,151 of NW_024040596.1, forward strand.
ACCACTAATAAATAGCCATTCTACCCTAACCCAGAGTCAATGGAGTCAGCAACTCAAGGAGTGGCAGGTTGTGCCTGTGCTAATATATGTAACCTGTTCTATTACACAAGGTTTCTTCTTTCGAGAGCCAGCCCTCCAGCAGCTTGTGGGACCCTCACTGCCATCCTCAATGGAATATGATTTATAAGCAGATTGAATTATTTAGTGATTTCAAGACATTAATTCATATTTTAACCATTCTTGTTCGTATGGAATATGTCCAGGAATTATACATCCCAAAAAAATCCTTTACCCTTTACAAACACAGTAAGATGCTGTAGCTAAACTGAGAAAGAAACTGTTATCAGTAAATATAAGATAAATGCAGGTTAACAGGAGCTGGATAGTAGCTTTTAAGGCCTGTCACCCAGTGCTGATATGAAGTCAACTATGATTTATCTTACGGGGTAAATTGCAAACTCACTTGTATCTTAGCCATTAATATAATTATTTACCTCCATCATCCTCCACTAACGTTGGGCGCACTGGTAGACACGTACCAACAGTGAGGTATAGAGGCAGTCTATGATGGTTAACAAATAGATCTGACTGATAATTTTGAGGGAGAAAGTCGATAGCTCTGCTTTCCCTACACAAAAAAAATCCCCAAACACAAATGCAATTCAATCTGACTTATTATGAAGCGTTTCCTAGACACCTACCAGATGACCAACTTTATGAAACTTTGTTGACCTTATAAATCAGAAAGCTGAAAGAAACTAATTGTGACGAGCAGCCAAAAGGATAAGGGGCTCCTTTAGCTATGACACCCTTGGGTCTTTGGGCTCTATTTAAGTCTAAGGTTGTCATTTTAATGGTAGTGCTATAGTATCCCATCTGTCAATACATTAGGGCTGAGGAATCATAAAACCTAGCATTCTCTGGAAAAAAAGTTGTTACTGTTTACCTTCGTTGCAATGAAAGATAAAATTAAATGAATTACCTGCTCTCACTTGTGCCTAAAGCAGTGTAAGACTTTTAGCAACAAAGTCTTATGTTGTTTTAATGTGGTTTTAGGTCTAAATGCCTGGGCTGAAGTTAGACGCTTGCACTCCATGCTGTGACACCAGCACCACACTGTCTGTGACATTAGATGAAGTTAAAAAATAACCTTTTCAAGGACTTACCCCAAAGTCTTTTTAAACCCCTCTTTTCCTCTCTGTTCTTTGCCTCTTAATTTTTCTTTGGAACATCCCCCTCTTACAGGGAAAATGGATGTGGTAGCATTCAATAATGCTGCTTTTTGTGGACCTGGATGGATTGCATGTAAGCGATGAGATTGGTTTCAGTGTTCCCCGTGGACTGAAGCCTTTGGTGTTTGGTGATAAATGCCTCCTGTGTGGTAATATAGCGTGATTAACGGACACAGCCCAAAGCCTCTCCCTCCTCACCACACCTGAATCAATCATCTACATGGAAAGGCCACAGTCTTGTGCTGGAATAGCTGCTTAGAGCTCAGCTCTCTCCTTTCTCACGTTAGAGAAGCAGAGATGGCTGTAGGGCTCTCTTTGAGACACAGTAAAAACAAACAGATACAAGCACACACACGTGTTTGCTGTGGTGATTGTTTGCTCATGTCATTGAGCAACATAAACCCTTTTAAATTTCATTTAATACAGTGTGCTGAGGAAGTTCCATGAAAATGCTATAAGAAATCACTACAAGACATCCCAGTGGGACTTTGACAACTTGGGAAATTGTATTTCCTTATTTTTTGTCTGTCTTCAGACACAGTCTTTTGTAATATTGCTTTCCTAAAAAGTAAGACAGTGAAAAATTAAATAATGCTGCACCCCAGTAATCACCTATGTGATATTTTACATGTATATTTTGTAATGTCAGTAATAACAGTTAACAGTTAAACCTATAAACCTTTGTTACACCCACATCCAAAACGACTACAGAAGGAATGAATCCATGCGTTCTCATGGTGCTGAGGTAACACAGCAGGTTGAATTTAAAAGAATAACCCAACACATGGCTCCACACTGAGCAGTCTACATGATCAAATTTGATATTACGACGGACATAAAAAAAAAAGGCTGCAGCAGCAGTTTTACAAATAGCCGTGAAACCATATCATTGGAGGGGAGATTATGACAGTGGCATAAGCAGTCAAATCAATCCCTGAGTATTTCTGTGCAAGTCGATAGAGGATCCAGGTTAGGCCCATTAGTCATGTTGGCACCCTGCATTGCATTCCCAGGCCTGAAACGACCCTGCAACTTCTCTGCACATTGTTGCTAAAAGCTCTCAACACACCCAAAATGGCTTTTGCAGTATTCTGGCTTTTATAATAATTTGAATCAATATTAATTTCATGTCATATGGCATTAATATGCAGGGTAATACTCCACCTTGAAATATTTAGCAAAGGCATAATCTGCTTCTTGATGACACAAAGAGGGAAAAGCCATTTACTAATAATTCATATGTACTCTTCAAAAGGAAGCACTCAAAGACACTTAATATTGTTCCTCCCCCTGTAACTTATTATGATTCACAGGCATGCCTGGCATTACAAGTGAAGCAAATGCCTCCAGTGTTAGGACAATTTCCTCTCACCACCCTCGAAGAGAAAGTAAACAAATTCACAGCTCGGATTCCAAACATGAGAAGGGAGGCATACGCAGAATGATGAATGAAGCAAAGTCCACTATCCATTGCAGAATGAGGACTGATGGGAAGTTAAGTGATCCCTGGATTTGTGAGTGGGATTTAAAGCTCTGTTTTGTAGCCATTCATCTGGCACCTCGAGAGGACTGACTCACATTGAGGGACATCGGATTCCTATGATGAGGTTGATGTGCTGTATCCCAACACATGCTGGGACATAATGCTATTTGTTCCACATCAGCACTCTGTGATGGTGCAAGATGTTACTCTACTCTCCAGTGCCATACTGTTGTTAGGACAGATTTTCAATCCATACTTATTATACTGTGGCCTGGGAGCCAATTTATACTGCAATATTGTAGGAGGGTGTGAATAGAAATTGATCTACAGAGGGAACTCCTTTTCCTGTGGGTAATAAAAAAAAAATCAGTCAACATAAATGAATAAGAATAAATAAGAAAACACATCATATATGTTTTCCGCTTTTATGCTCGTCAACAAATATAGAGGTCATTAGAATAAATGTTGCATTGTAATCAAGTCAGGCATTATTACATATACATGGAAATAGTTGTTTGGTTGTGTAATTAACATGGAATATTGTTTCATAAGATTGTGGTATATTAAAATATGCATTGAACATTAACGAAAACAAGTGTCTGTCCTTAATTGTGTGCACTATGAAAAATAATTGCAAAATAAAACAGGACCAAGCACCTATTTATAAATGCAGGAATATAGAGGCAATCTGGACTGCAATCTGTTCAGTGAGATTATTCAAATCTCTTTCACAGTGGGTCTGACTGATGCCGCAGCACGAGGAAGACGCAGAGGACTCCAGCAGTAAAGATTTTATTGACTGAACATATTTTGTGGATTACCATTTTATTCCATACATACACACATGCCGTGACTGCTTTTGGCACCTTCTCCCTGTGGTGAAGCTATTCTGAAGTGTGGTGCTTAAGTTTTTACATATTTCAGCACATCACCAGCACAGCCCACAACAACATCAAAAAACAGAGAGCCTTATTCCACCAAAAGACATTGGGGTGGCACGCTCTTGCAAGTGGAGATTAGTCCGTGTGAAGGTGACTCTACCTGTGCTTACACTTTAAAGTGTGCCAGGTGCTCAGTCAACCACTGAATCCAAATTGGGGAGCAGTGTGAGGCAGGCAGCCTCAGCTAGCCTCCCCACAGTATAACTTGCCTGTCACCCGCACGCCCCAGATAAGGACAGATGACCTTTCTCCGGGTTGTTATAATAAATCAACTCCAGAGGCGGTTATTCCTGGCATGGGTCCTCTCGTCAGGGCTTACAGGTATCAAGTAAGAAATAACACACCCAGGCACCTCTGCTGGCATTTACCATGCCACTGTTTGATATGTCAATCTGTCGCCAGTATAAACAACACACATGCAGACACACAGGCAAGGAAACTCCCCCTTGAATCAACAAGGAGGCTAACCAGGACTGCCTTGTTTATGTGATTGGTGAACATTAGTCTTTTCTTTATTTTCTGTTTCCTTGCAGTGAATCTTGGCATTAATGGTATGTACCAAAAATACAAAGCAGGCTTCAGTTATCATATCACACACATATTTTACTGGGTTACACTGAGTCTTGCATTTAAGCTAAACTGGTTAAAAGAGCCAGTCTAAAGCCAAATATTTTTGCAGCACAGCACAAAAAGCTGTAGCAGCAGTATAAAGCCAACAACCAGTGTCTTCAAAGCAATATTCATGAACTTGCTGATCGGGCAGCTCTTGATCAGCAAGCACTAAAGAATTTATGGTAGAAATCTTCAAGTTGTGCGCAATTACTTTTTTATGGACTGCTCATAGTACAGAACTAGAATGTTCTTTTCTCAATTAGAGGGAAGAGAGAGCCAAAGTTAATTGCCCCTCTGATAATAGGAGCATTTGAGCAGCTCAGCCACCAAACAGGCCTCTTGGGGACATTAAACACAGAATCTCTGAATCACTGCACCAGCTGACTCATTCTCGTCACACTGATGACTACATTTAACTAGATCAGTATGAGGTGCTTTGCTTCTCTTCTTTTTACCTCAGTCTAGGGGGTGATCTCACGCTGATCAAAAGCTGACTGAAAAGTAGGAGTTCAGCTCCATGACAGCACACCTGGGATATGAGAGTTCATGATGGCACGCAGTTCAGAATAAGAACAAGGTATTCATCAGTTGTGATGGCATGGATTGAATTGAGAAAACAACATTTCTGACTCTAGTCAAAACATTTTAAAAACAAAATCTTCATGGTGTTGTTGCCTTCGTTGAGGAAACTGAAACCATAGAAATAAAGCAAGCTTCCAGGAAACTGTGCATGAGGACCCTTGCCAGCCACTGGACCAAATGCCACCCTTTAATCACACTATAAGAGCTGAATCAGACAATTGGAGATTCATATTTGCCGGACCAGCAAGTATTTGACAGCAGCATCAGAGAAGCTGCAAGCCTGCTCTGGCAAGCTGCGTGGCTTTCATTACCTAGAGTGGCTTTTAGAAAAAAACGGTAAGCTCCATCCACACTAGCCAAATGGACAATGACAAGCACATGCAAAGCTCTCCATTTACTCCAAATGCTAATATTGCAATGGCCTATAGGGGCTCAGTTATTCAATCAATATGCACTGCACAATAATGTGCAAAGAAAACTAAGGCCTCCGTGTTTAGTGCATCATGGATCAAGCAGCAGATTTTTCGCATAGAACTGGGACACTAATCCCCGTTCCAACAGAAGAGAAACCACATGGCAAAAAAACTGTAATCTTCCTAAAAGTGATTAAAAACTTCTGAAAACTGGGTGTACACTCACACAAGTACATTGGTACTAAGATGAGTATGTGTGATAAAATAAGAATTACAGAGAAGACCCCAGAGTAGCCAATGGCAAAGATAATTTTAACTCTTAGATCCTAAAGTTTGTCAAATAATCTCAATATGTCTTCCATCTTTCTGAAGCTGTTGTTGAGTATGCAATGAAAAAATATTTTTTTCATCTTAAATATCTAACCCATACTATATTTCTACCTTCTATCAACTTCTGTATCTTCTGTATTTCTTGTTTACTGCCAAGTATTATATCACTATTTATTTAAGAGGTCATATTATGCTTTTTGACTTTTTCCCTTTCCTTTATTGTCTTATATATCTTTTTTGTGCATGTAATAGTTTTTACAAAGTGAAAAAGCCCAAAGTCCACCTTGTTCCCATCTCCTAATGAAATCCCTGCTCTGAACTGCCTGAAACAGCTTGATTGTAGTGCAGTCTTTTTTTCCGTTACCATGTTGTGTGACATCGTGACACAAATCCTAAGCACAGCGGCTAGTCAGGCACACCCTCAAAAACACCGGTGGGCTTCAGCACATACACAGTGACAAGATGTCCACTTGCTGCCTCTCCTCATCCCCACTCTCCCTACCAAACGTTAGACAGTCAATGAACATAAACTTGTTACTGTGATGTAGAGACAGTGCACAGTTAAAACATTATATGAAACATTAATGTGTTACAGGTTAATAACTTACCACTCTGAAACTCTTGCTCCAGTCTTGGTTGCTAATAGAGCCTGACCGATATGGGTTTTTGGGGGCTGATGCTGATGCCGATATTAAAGTGAAAAAGAGCCGATTTAGTTGCTAATGTGGTTTGGGAACATATACAGCTGAACCAAAGCAGTGTTTACTGGCTTGTCAAGACCCGCACTGCTCTCCTTCTGATTGGCTAGTAGTCCTTAACTAGATACTGTGCATGTGCAGCTTCCAACAAAGATCTTTTAGAAGTGTGATGCATCACTCCATAGCTAAAACAGAGTGGTCAAGACACAGGGTGAAAAGAGATGCTGCGGCACTGTGCAGTATTACAAAAATATGGTGTTTCTTGAAAATTTGTCACTAAAAGTGACTCCTTTCACATTATACCATCATCATTTTATTAATTTTTAATATACTGTAAAGATATTAATTAGAGCAGCTTTAACTTGTGCTTTCAAATTGATATATAACTACATAGTAAATTAATCTGACCCATTTTATCCAGTAGTCTAATACTCACAATTGTCTTGAAAAGTTAAATGATGGAAAAAAAGGAAGGAGAATACAGTTAACCTGAAGCAAAGTAAGTGAGCAAAAGCAAACAGATATGATACAGCAACCACTAGGTATTATTTAATTGCTTCTCTGCCTCAGACTTTATCAGTTGTATTAGTATCAATCCTCTCATCAAGTCATGTCTGAGCCCTACAAAACTCTGACGTGGTTGAGTTAAGCCTAACCTCTCCTTAATTAGGATGTGAACTATTGCAGAAATATTATATCAGTATTGCAAAATGCCAGTATCAGTATATGTAGAGGTTGACAACATGGTAGAGCATTATAATGGTATTTTTATTGGATATAAGATCTGAAAATAAGTAAAAGAAATCTAGTAACTGAATCAGAAAATTGCCAGCCAGCTTTATGATTTTTTGGAGAATACTGCTTGACTTGAAAATCTTATCCTGTTAACTAAGTAAGGCTTTCTGCAAAGAAAAAATAGCAATACACACTTTCTTCTACATAGTCTAAGTTGAGTCAGTGACTTCCTTGACCGATTCATTTTCATTGTTATGACGGTGAACAAGTGCTTGACATATGCTGTTGCACTCTCTGTAGAGGTAACACTTAATTATCACACCAACTGGATTAGTGCTCAGGCCTGCCAGCAATGACGACTTGAATTAATGACACATGAAAAGCAATCTCCGCACCCTGGAAATCCAAGGCCAGCAAGGGCACCCGCAGTTCCGCACATAATAAACATCCCATCATTGTGATGAGCACTTTACCTCCTACCAGAACTGTAAATCTGCTCAACTTTCCTCCTTCAGGTTCATCTGTGTCCGGAGGGCATCCATTACCCTGCTGCTTCGCAGTCTCATTGAGGTCCTGCGCTTTCACTTTTCCACTAAGAAGGCTTCAGAGTAAACACAAGTCCAGAATGTGCAACAAGAGAATTTATTAATTTACTGGTATTACTGTATATAAAATAAAAAAATTGTGCTATTCTCTCTATTCTTATATAGCTTACCAATAGACTTGAAACACATTCACAATACACATGATATATTATCACAAAAAATATGTTTTAAACCACCAATAACTGACTCTTTTGGGCACTTGCGGTTTCTGAAACAACACAATATTGTCATTTGACATATAATAGCATTAGTGTAGCAATAGCATTAGCAAATTGTTTGCTTGTTTACACATCCAGCAGTTGCAGAGGAACATCTTAATTAGTCTGGAGCTGTGTTTTCAGCCAAAGTCCATTACTGGCTCTCTGCCTACTCCTGAGGGAAATGTCTACCTCCACCTACAGATCTCACAAAAGTGAATACACCCCTTTTTGTTAATATTTGATTATATCTTTTCATGTGACAACACTGAAGAAATGACACTTTGCTACGATGTAAAGTAGTGAGTGTAAAGCTTGTGTGAATTTGTTGACCCCTCAAAATAACACATCACACAGCCATTGTCTAAGCCGCTGGCAACAAAAATGAGTACACTCCAAATTGGGACCAAAGTGTCAATATTTTGTGTGGCCACCATTATTTTCCAGCGCTGCCTTAACCCTCTTGGGCATGGAGTTCACCAGAGCTTGACAGGTTGCCACTGGAGTCCTCTTCCACTCCTCCATGACGACATCATGGAGCTGGTTCATATTAGAGACCTTGTGCTCCTCCAGCTTCCATTTGAGGATACCCCACAGATGCTCAATAGGGTTTAGGTCTGGAGACATGCTTGGCCAGTCCATCACCTTTACCCTTAACTTCTTTAGAAAGGCAGTGATGGTTTTGGTGCTCCTCCTTGGGGGAGGTTGACTGGGGGGGCTGGGCCCCCATCTGTGGATGAGACCAGCCTCGGGTTTATGGGGCTCGGGGGCCGCTGGCTCTGCCTGCACTCTGGGGAGGGATGCCTCTGGCTGGGCTGGGGGACTATTGACCTGGTTCTCCCGCGCTGTCACTCCCTGGCAGCGGGGAGCTTCCCGGCACGGCTTTCTGCTGTTCTTCCTCAGGGCGGGGTGCAGCTTCCCCCGGGAGATGCGGTCTGGGGTCCTTTGCGCTTTGGGGGTTCGCGGGGTGCCCTGGCTACTAGGGGTGGGGGTCTCTGGGCGCTGCGAAGGTTGATCCGGTTGCGGTTTGGAGGGATCCGGTGGGATTGTGGGGCGATTGTCGATGCATCTTGATGCATTTAGTTTTTTTTCCCTTCCCTGTGCAGGGTCCCTTGATGGCTGCTGGGCGTTTAGTTTGTACATTGGAGTCGGGGGGGGGGGGGGGGCATTTCCTCGTTGGCTTGGAGGGACCAGTTTGCATCCCTGGTTTGCTTCGTTGGTCTCAGATCCATGCTTCCCCATTTCTCTGTCGGCCAGTTGTTGGACTCCTCTGGATACTGAAGTATAAAGTTTTTTTCGGGATGTGCAGTGTGGGTGCGGGGCAGGGCTGTGCTCCGGTTTATTCTGGGCTTGTGCCTGGAGTTCTCGGCCCTTGACGGGTGGGTGGGTTGGTGGTGGCATGCAGCTGAGCTAGTTGATTTTGCCTCGTTGCTGTTTGGCTGGTGTTGCATGGCGGCCTGGGCACATGCTGTGCATGGGGAATGTCGGCTGGCGCGGTTGGCCTTAGTTTTTCGGCGGTTGGGGGAACGGCGGACTTTTATTGGCGGGTGCACGGTGACCTGCGCGGTGCGTTTGCTGCCAGGACTTGCTGCTGGTGTTTCTCCCAATGCCTGCAGCCCCCCGCGAATCCCGCATGCGAGGTTGGGCAAACGGTTGGTGTGGCACAGTCGTGGCGCCCCACTCTCACTAACGACTACATTCTTTAACAGGCTTATGCGCACACACGTACACACACACACACACACACACACACATACATACACATTCACCCACACGCACTCAGACACACATAGTCTCACACATAGACACAAACAAATTTAGGTTGTCCCTGGTAGAATTATTCCTGATGCTTTTCTTTCAGCTACTTATTTAAATTAATTGTTATTATTCCAGCTCTCCTGGCTGTGCTGTGTTGCTTATTTATTGTGCATGACTGTTTCTTGTCTTCATTTTTCTCTTAGTTGTCTTACTATGTCAGCTGTTTATTGCTGCTGTTCGGCTGGTTGTCTTTTACTATTATTATTATTATTATTTTTATTGTTTGTTTGTTTGTATTTGTTTGTGTTTGTTTGTAGTTGTTTTTCTCCTCCCCAAGCCCCCCTCTCTGTTCTATTGCAGGTTTTGTTGCTTTCTGCAATTGGTGTTTCCCTCTGCTATTCCCTGTTGTCCCCACCTTCCATCCCCCTTCTCTTGCAGGTGTTGTCCTTTCTCTGTGCTGTCTGTTTGTTCCCCCCCATCCCCATGTCTGCCCCCCTGTCCAGCCCGGTGACAAATCAATACATAATTAAATAAATAATAAAACAGACAAAGGAGTATATTAATACTCTCTTGTTAAAGTCTGTCTAGCACAATATGGTATCCAGCTCATCATACTCTATACCAGGCTGCTGGGCAGGACAGGTTTAAAAAAAAAAGGAAAAAAAAGAAAGGCAGTGGTAATCTTGGAGGTGTGTTCGGGGTCGTTATCATGTTGGAATACTGCCCTGAGGTCCAGTCTCAGGGAGGGAGGGGATCATGCTCTGCTTCAGTATGTCACAGTACGCCACACACGCTTGACACCATCTGAACCAAATAAATTTATCTTGGTCACATGGTTCCAGTAATCCATGTCCTTTGTCGGTTTGTCTTCAGCAAACTGTTTGCGGGCTTTCTTGTTCATCATCTTTAGAAGAGGCTTTCTTCTGGGACGACAGCCATGCAGACCACTTTGATGCAGTGTGCATCGTATGGTCTGAGTACTGACAGGCTGACCCCCCACCCCTTCAACCTCTGCAGCAATGCTGGCAGCACCCATATGTCTATTTCTCAAAGACATACTTTGGATATAATGCTGAGCATGTGCACTCAACTTCTTTGGTCGACCATGGCAAGGCCTGTTATGAGTGGAAACTGTCCTGTTGAACCGCTGTATTGTCTTGGCCACCGTGCTGCAGCTCAGTTTCAGGGTCTTGGCAATCTTCTTATAGCCTAGACCATCTTTATGTAGAGCAACAATTCTTTTTTTCAGATCCTCCAAGAGTTTTTTGCCATGAGGTGCCTTCACATTCACACCTGAGTCCTAATGAGTCACATGACACCAGGGAGGGAAAATGGTGGCCCAATTTGGACATTTTCACTAAGGGTTGTACTCACTTTTGTTGCCAGCGGTTTAGACATTAATGGCTGTGTGATGTGTTATTTTGAGGGGACAGCAAATTTACAGTTTTACAAGCTGTACACTCACTACTTTACATTGTAGCAAAGTGTCATTTCTTCAGTGTTGTCACATGAAAAGATATAATCAAATATTTACAAAAAGGGGTGTACTCACTTTTGTGAGATACTGTAGGTGGGTTTTTAAAGCTCTTAGATTTGCCAAAAACAATGCTATGAGAGCGGTGACAGTGAACCAAAACAGTGAAGTTAAACAACAAGCTAAATCTAACTACAAAGCGCTGTAAAGCTGAACGGAGTTGCAGATTCAAGTGATAATTCTCTGTAGGTTGCTCACTATGAGTACCTCTCACATTGCACATAATTAACAATGTGTCAGATAAGTGCTCAGAAAAACAACTCGCCAAACTCCATCCATGAACATCATGTATTATGATTTAAAGCTCCAGAAGAGATGCTCCATGTGAGATTATTTTCTCAACTGCTTTTTCCAAGGTTAAGAATGGACTGTGACCAGCAACTATGTAGGTTCCTAGGAAAAAACAATACTAATTTAAGTTGAGCATGAACTCAAACTGACAAAGTGCCCAGATACTGTGCAACAACAAAAGAAAGAGTTGGCAAAATGTAAAATACAACAGCTCTCCTGCATTCAAGTTAATTTGGGTCAGGTGTGTAATGACTCCCTCCCAAGTGCTGATTCAGGGAGATGCACAACATTGGTAGATGTCTTACGCAGGTAGTAGATAGAATGAGACATGCATGGTTCAGTGATAAGAGCTGTAGTGGTAACGACCATGAAGTAACTGCAGCCCTCTCTGCATCACTTATTATGAATAAAATATGATGTGCGGTGTTAATAAGCCAAGTATTAGGACACTTCGTCAGTGTGCCAGGTAAGTAACAAGAGTCTATTACTACTCCTGAAGAATTGTTGTAGAAATGTTATTTTTATGACTGGTGGAAAGAACATTTAGTCAGGAGCTTTAATAGTTTCGCAGTACCACAGATTCAGTAAGTGAGGTACACATACAGTAGCTTTACATGCTTATACAGTTGCATTTTTACATACAAGTAATGTGATGAATAAAGAATGATCCCAGCAAAGCAGATATTTCTCATAAAGTATTGCTACCCATCATTCACTATTCCAATTAAGCCAGAGCAGCCATTAATGGTAACACTGGTGACTTACAACAGGCTGGAATAGAACCACATGTGACCACAATAATTTCCCTTCACCTTACAGAAGACTGACAGCAATTAGTTATATAAAGCAGCCTTTAAATTAAATGTACAGGAACTAAACTGTTAAAATAAACATCCTTCAGTTAGTGATATCATTAAGAAAGCACATTTTTCACAAAAAACATCTAAAATAAAATTATTTCATGTCGTCTTTTCTTTATAAGAATATACACAATGTTCAAGGCAGCTTATTAGTCCACATTACATAAAAACCTCAAGGACACTGTGATCTAAACATCCTTATCCAGAATCACAGCAAAGGGCATTTTCTGTCATTGCTCTATAGGCACATCCTTCTCTCTCTCTGTTTCATCAAAGGAGAGTATCGAGAAGCGTCCGTACTGTACTCAAATTTTGGCTTTGGTCTCTTTGTACTTCTGAGCTGAGCATTCATTATGCATAAGCAACAAGAAGGCTGCTAATGAAGATTTTATAATTGATAAAAAACTGCTACATCAGCATATGCATAGAACTACCATGAGGCCACAGTTAGAGGGGGAACATGAAATGAAACAGGGAAAAAAAGCTGTACATATTGTCCAAGAAGGACTAACACAAAACTATATATTATTTTTATTGGTCTGAATATGTATACATTTCCATGTGAATGTTCCAGAAGTTCAAGTGTACCTGCTAAATATGTAGCAAAATGTCAAATAACTCTGTGATGGCTGCCTCAGCTACATAGTGAAGTCAACTTTCTAACAAAATCAAGTTTGTAATTAAAAACAAACAGGCCTTATTTTGTGTGACAAAAAGTTTTAATTGCTAATTTGTCCTCTTTGATTGCAAGTCAAAAAGTTTTCCTTGCCAGTCAGAAAGTTTCGCAAGTTAAATAGTTATAACCTAATATCTCGAAGTAATCTAGCAATCATTTCAATTGAAATGAGAGTCATAATGTCAACTTACCTCCATCTAGCCTGTACACATAACAACTCTGTCTCTCCAGTAGAGCGGAGTGCAGGTTGGAGCGAGCAAGGGGATTGAGGTTGTGGCCATGCAGTCAATGCAAACCCATGATTGGTCAGTCAAACCCACCAATAGAATCTCTTATTTCGAGCATTTTTTACTCTTTTCAACTTTTCGACTTGCAAAACTCTCTCACATTTGCAAAACGGTTTAACCTGCGAAACTTTCTGACTGGCAAGGGAAAACTTTCTGACTTGCAATAAAAGAGGACAAATTAGCAATTAAAACTTTTTGTGACACAAAAAAGGCCTGTTTGTTTTTAATAACAAACTTGATTTTTGATTGCAGTGAGATAAATATGCTCTCAAAAAATGTTTTTGCTTAAAAAGACACAAATATACCTTCATAAGAAACAAGGATGATTTGTTGGTTTGTAATTAAGAACTACAAAACTAGAGGTATGCACTGGCGTGTATCTATTTAGATACATGTGCTTATTATCAGAGTTTTTTGGCTTTGTGAGTAACCTTATGTATTATGTGTATTTGTTGACCTGGGTGGTGGGCTGCTGCATACAGTTGCACTTGCAGGAAGAATGTTATTTTGAATTGAAATGAATGGAATTAAGGAATCCAGGTACACAAACTTTATATATTTTGGTTGTAATGACAATACAGGACTTATGTAACTCTATCCTCACCAAAACCTTGTCATTTTTCGCAATCATTTTCAACTAATGAAATCACTGAGATCTGTTTTGTAGTGATCAAGATATCTCTTGATAAACAGGCAGGCAGATAAACAAACAGAGCTGAACGCATAACCTGCATGGCAGAGGTAAGGACTTTGAAGATCAAAAATAAATATGAATGACTAATTGTCTGGCTCTGAAAGGCTCTTGAACTACGAAAATCTGCATAATAGATGTTCCACCAAAGATGCATTCCTTTCCTACATTCCTAGAAATCAGTGAAAGGACAAGGAGAGATATATACACAGTTAAAATCAGTTAGACACAAATTCAAAGGCACCAAAATACCACATGTCGAAATTTTGTAGCAAAACAAACTCTTAATTCCGATGACTCTATCCTCTACTGACACATACTGCAAGAGATGTTGTCAACAGCAGCACCACCACATTATGCAACAAAAAGGACAACCCTGATTAATTCTGTTCATTTGTATGTCAATCATACAACAAGATCAAGTTTCCATCTCAGTGCTTCAATGCATGTCAACCACCTGTGAAAGCCATATGATTTGATATTATACCACATTTTCAGGGGAGCTGTGCATTATTAAAGTTATGAACAAGAATGTGGAATAAATGAGAGACTGAGGTAGAATTGGTCATTACTTCTTTGTCTTCATCCCCTCCTGATTTTAACTTGAGATTACACTAAACTCACACTCATGGAGAGTGTCATGTAAAAGTCTGTGCCACCTCTACTGAAGAAGCATGTTAACACGCATACATGAATGTTTTTGTGTTCTGGTTGAGTGCTTACATGGAAGCTTCTTCTCAGTTATTTTAATGTGTGACAAAGGCTTCATGTGGCTCTTCTGCTATTAATGGCAAGTCTGCAGAATAATATCTCAAATGGTTTGTGTCATAATTATTATGTGGGATGATTTGATAAAAAATATTTTACTGTAGTGTCAAACTGTTATCATGAAATATTCAATTTTATATCATCTGCAGAGGACTTTTAAAAATAAGTGTTGCTGGCTGCTTAAATACAAAACAAAATCTGTAATTATTAAACAACAATGATTATACATACATTTCCACATGGACACTGCTGCTTTATTCAAGGAATATTGCGTATGCTTCACTGTAGGGACTTCAGGCTGTATGTTTGATAATCAAATTTCCTCACCTCAGACCTGTAGCCATAACAATAAAGCTGTGCTGTTGTTGTTTTTTTAATCTCAGTGACAGATGATCTGACTGCACCAGGATGGAAACTGATGGTGAGATATTGCAAAGAGAATCTGAATAAGCTCATTCTCATTTCAGTGGAAAGCAACATCAAATACTTCTCTGATGCTGACCTATAACTTTTTACTACACATGCAAGACACTTCTCAATACTTGATTTACTCAGTCGTTGCTCCATGCAAGTACCATTTGAAAATCAGCTCCTATTTTTGTCACCCAGTGTCACATTGAATACATCTACCTGAGTTACTTCAGACCAAACAGTTACCTAACGAACATGTAACAATCAGAAATCCTCATAATCAGCTCACCTCAGTGCCTGAGAGGAAAACAACCTACTCAACAAGCCATATTGACTCAGCAGCCAAGGTAATGCCATGATGCTTTCCACAGAGCAACATAAGAGGACAGAACTTAGAAGTATGTTTCCCCAAAAAGCCCCCTGAAGAGAACAGACAGGCCTGCTCCACTTCTCCCCTGACTGACAGCACACTCCAGAGGAGCCACGCTGCAGGACACGCACACTGATCCAGTCTGACACGCCTGACCTTTCCTGGGCTGCATGGCTGGCTCACCGCGCACCGCGCCCTGCCCGGCTGAAAAGGCCACGCAATGCCATGTAGGCAGTGCCATCGCTGCCCACCACGGCACCCTCTTACTGCCATCTCAAGAGCTGGCAAGGTGAATGCACTGCGGAAAGACAGCCACTCAATCTGAGAGGCTCTCAACTGCAAAACAAGGGTATGCCATCTGAATTTGGCAGTGATACATGTCCGATTAGTATTCCCTGTTGCACCCTTAGGTGGAGTAAAGATTTTTCAAACAAGTGGATAATTGTATCTTTATTGTCCAAAGGTTTTTTTTTACTTTGAACTTATGCCATTTAAGATGTTTTAATTAAGGCATTGCTCATACACAAAATGATTATGAAAATGAAATTTGCATAATACTATTAGTCATCTCACTTCATAAATGTACTGTGTGCAGGGGCTGGTTGGCGAGGGGGTCTAACACTGTGTGTCTGCCAACAGTCTCGGTCGAGGCAGAATTATCTCAGAATAGATACCGCAGGAGCCCACTAAAGAACAAGGGATGAGAGGACTCTAAGTGTAGAATAGATGCTGCAGCTGTGAAATGAAGAGCTGTCGCATCCAGTGAGCTCTTTCCTGAGTAAAGGAAACACTTTGCACAGCAGAAATAAATCATGTGCTCATGTTCTTCAGTGTAAGATTGTATTTTTTTAAACAGAGGAGGAAATTCTCAGCAGTTCAAAAATTCAGCTTGTGTGAGAAGACATTTGGTCATTGCTTTTCCTATCCGATGTGTACACAGGGAAGTATCTTGGAGGACATTTAATTGGATAATAGACTTTTAACATGCTACTTTAATGAATAACCTAAACTGTAATGCAATTTTAAGAATCATTGACTCCAGAAACACTAACAGTATTGGAAAATACACACATCCACACTGAGTGTAAACGCACACACGCACATTCCTCATGCACTGGCTACTTCATTACAATGCGCCCCCTTTAGTAATTGTACTGCATCTCTATCACATTAGTACAAGCAACTGCAAATGTCTTTCTACTGCAATTACAACAGAAATTACTGTAGAGAGAATGCCTTTCAAATGAACTGGTTCTACTTTTCTTTTCCTCTCAGATAACTTTTGTACATCTACCAAACCAAACATCTCGGGATTATTTGAACACAGTCCTAAGATAAAATGGTACAAATGTAGAGACAGTAGTGCTCTGGTTCTGTAAGCCAACATGAACACTTCAAAAGGGTGCAGGGGACCAAGGATGCAGGGAGTGTGTAGACCTACTGGTGTATGGGTCAGATTAAGTACCATACAACCCAACTTTGGACAATTTATTCAAACAGAGATGGATACCGTCACAAGGATGAAAATTCAGCAAAGAAAATCAGTCACTAACCCTTTAACCCTCAATGTGTGCGCTTTCATAAACTCCATAAACGTCAATTTTCAATAGGCGCAACTGGAGCTTTGATCTGGTGACAGAAATCACTGCAGGGCAGTAGAACATTTGGACCGCAGGTTCACCAACAATTCACTTCTGCTGCGAAAGAGGAGTTGTGTAAATGGTTCAGTACAACTGGTTAATGGAACAGAGCGGGAGAGTAACAGCACCGGCACAGCTGTGCAGGAGCATGTTCGTTGTGAAGGGCTGATGTGAACACAAAGGACAAACTCTGACAAATTACAGTATGAAGGTCAAGGAAGGAAGTATGTTAAATGTTGTTACAGCGTTTTGTGCTACAATGTCTCCAGTCTCACATACACCTTACACACCCACCTACCACAAATGTAAGCTAACTGATTGCTGGGTGACTGGTTGTAATTATATTTCTTTTTACAATCAGTGTCATTTGGTTTTCTTGTGGAAGCTTGCAGTAAATGACTAATCTGTCACTATGCACTGATGACAGAGAATTGGAGCTCTATGGCTCCTGGCTTCCTGAATAAACTTCTATAACTGAGTGCCCACCCCATCCATCCTTACACTCACTTTACTGTTCAAGACATTAAGCAATGCAAATTTACATCAGGAGAAAATTAAACGTTACTGGTTAATTCATCATTGGGGCTGCAGTGAATCTGGGGCCACAAAGCATGTAGCAAGTGTCTTGCATGCCTGTTTTGTACACACTTGCTCTGTGGCCCCGTACACACGCGCGCGCGCGCGCACACACACACACACACACACACACACACACACACTGGGAATATACCTTTTATTCCTCTGGGCATCCTTCTTATCCATAATGACAGGTACACAGTTCGTTAGCTCGGTCCAGTCTGCATGTAGTCCGCAGCTCCATCCAGTAGAGAAGCGGGAGAAAAGCCAGGACTCTGCTTTCCCTGGTCGGTGGCATGTGCATTTCTTCTGTCCTGGCTTGCAGTCGCACGGCTGCTCCAAGCGAATATTCCTCACCAAGTGTCTCCCGAAAGTGGTTCCTCCGGTCTTCTGGATGTGCAAAAACGCTATCACGTCGTCCCCTTTGATGTTGAACTCCACGTGTCTGTCAAGGTCTCTTTCGGTGAAGTTGAATTTGGACGGTAGTTTAGGAGGGCTGTCATCCTCCAGGTCTTGATCTCGGTCGAAATCATCGCTGTCCTGATACGGGGTGGAAAGTAGGCTTACCCCCCTTAATTTCTCCCCAGCCTTAAAGTGGCACGAATTGCTGCCAGCGGGGCATATGTACTGGTAACCTATCATAACAAAAAGGACAGCTAAAATAGGAACCAAGATGAGCTTACTGGGTCTATCATCCATCATATCAAGGTAGTGTCTTCATTCCATTTAAAAAGTAGCACCCATGGGTTCTTCAGGGATCAATATTCTTCCATGCCTTAGACAGCATACACTAAAGGTACCTATTATTTAAGTGCCACATGTTGATCAGATAACAACCTCCGAGGACACATAATTTGGACAAAAGGAGAAGTCCACCTTTGTTTTGCAAAATGCTGCACGCCGTCTGCACTTGTCCAAATCCAAGAGTCATGGCATTCAGATTTTTGTCTGTCCAACTTCTAAAGCCGGTGCACAGCCGCATCCGCGCCGACGACTCCCATGCATGCCCCGGAATCAAGTTGAAGATGAGGCAGCTGAGGAGAGTTTTTACTTTTACCCCTTCTCTATAGGCTCTTTTTTTTTTTTTTTTTTGCCTCCGTGCTGATCCCAGTCTAAATCGCAGCCTGTTTCATTTCGGCGAAAGACTTCAGCAGAAATGTGTCACGGCTCGGGCTGCTGGGCTGATCCTCCGGCAGCATCCTCCAGCATCCTCGGCGGGCTGAGGCGGTCTGACTGAAGCAGTGCTTTCTGAGAGGATGCTGCTGCATCCGAGCAGACAAATATGCGTTATGCTCTCGTCGTGGTTGGGCTGAGAGAGCTCTAGCCCACATCCCATCCCGTACATCCCATAATCTTGTTGAACACAGTACAAAGCCAGAAGCCCACACGGAAACTGAGACAATATGTAGCTTTAACCACACATAGCCTAAACCTATCAAATCCCCTGTAACTTTTTTGAATTCATCTGAGTGTGACCTTTGGTGATTAAAGAGATAGCACTATCCCTCTGCTTAGGTTATAGTCTTTTTAAATAGCCCAATTTAATGTTTAATATCTGTTGAAAGGACAGTAGTGGGAGAACCAATTAAAAGTGAAACAGCTGCATTATTTGCAGAAATAATGGTCATAGTCTATTGGAACCATTTACAGAAGAAAGTTTAGTTGTATGTGTGTGATGAAATAATTTCAGTTTAATTCAGATACAGCAAATTCTATCAATCTATCTATCTATCTATCTATCTATCTATTTATCATAATTTTTTCTTGTGTTCTTCTCTCATTACAGCTCATTTTATCATAGACTTATAGCCTAATTAAGCAGTGCTACCAATACTTTTTATGAGTTCAGTTGTTTTTTAATTAATTGATCTGTCATTTAATGCTGCCAGTGGCCAGCTGCCAAAATACCCAAAACATCAATGCTAATAGCCTATTTTAAATGAAACTGTAAAGTGACTGGTTAAACCCTTCTCCACCTGTTTTATTTGCGAGGATCAGTTTACTGGAAGCACAACTCAGCCTGTGAAAACAGTTGTATAATGTCTTCTGTGGCTCTGGAGGAAGCTTTCCAAAGTCTGCGAACATTACTCTGTGATGCCATCACTATTATCTTTGCTTGGGATGGGGAACGTCACATTTTGTAAAGCCTGCCTCGCAAGCTGGGCACATGGAGTTCCAAAGAAGTGAGCTTTTCCCAGGAAGGGAGGATCTAATGAAAGTGTAATTGCCTAATTTTTTTTTACTCATACAAATTATAAATCAGGATATCTCAGCCTCTCCTGCACTGATTTACCATTCTTACAGTATAGGACTCCAGTGGAAACACTGAGAGTACCCAATCCATCAGTCACTGCTCATTTTACTGTTCAATATAGGCTGCAGTATAGCAATGCAAATTTAGGCCTACACCAGGACAAAACTAAAGTTACATTTTTTATTTATCACAGGGCACCAGACACTCACAATTAGGCTATTACTCCTCTGGGCCCCCATCTTATCTTTAATGACAGTCACACAGTTTGTTAGATCGGTCCAGTCTGCATGAGTTTTTCCACCCATAGGATTATAAATCAGAATATCTCAGCCTCATCTACTTAATACACCAACTTTTTGAACACCTGATACAAAATTGCTGGACTACCCCCTAAATATTCAAAGTAGGCCTATTGGAGTAATTTTGTATTTTCAAAATACTTTCTTCATAATTCATAAAACACAAAAAAACCCAGACCCGGTCAAAACGTAGCCTGTATAATGGCTGGACTGAATATGAAACCGTGCAACAAGTATGAACTGATCAAGCCTTTTTACTCTAATTTAACACAATTCTCCCTTCTTCAGCTCCGTTTGAGACTGTCCTCATTTGCAGGAATAATACTCCATCTGTACATGAGTCGGTTAACAACAGAAATATTTGAAAAGTTTATTGTTCTTAAAGGCAATTAAATAGGCTCCTAACTGTAGTGGGTGGGTCTCAACCATAGACTGTATATAAAAACAGAGACGTTTTATAAGTCTAAAAGGAGGTGGTCTCAACCATAGGTCTCAACAGACATGTCTTTGAAATGGCAGAGAACACGTTTTAACATTCCCTACTGTACAAGAGTATTTTCTATATTGTTGTTGTTGTTTTTACAGTTTTGCTTAGATACAGTAGCATTCAACTTTGTGTTCTTCCTTCCAGCAGGGTTTAAACTCTCAACAGCCTTGTGTAACTTAAATTAGAATGTCCAATGTTTCCTGTATTTTGAAAATACAAAATACATGTAGGCCTATTATTCTAAAGCACACCAGTATTTTGTCTCATTTTAAATTCTTTAATCTGATGGGTAGGCTACTTTGTATTTTTAACAATATACATTTTACTGTAGTAGCCTACTTCTGCCCAGCTCTGTACACTCACTCACAGTGTTGGTCCAACATCATGCGCCAGTGTGGAGTGGAAGTGTTTGAGCTCCAGCGTCTCTTTAGCTGTCTACCGCTGTGCCAGAATAAATTCCAACTTTATCATCCGATTTATAAAAACTTTACACTCGCTGTCCCTAATTGTGTCCATGTAAACACGGTGAGAAGTTGTCCTTAAAATAATTATACGCCATCCCTAATTTTTCATATAACGGTTGTTCATAAACGAATACCGGTCAGCAGGAGCCACCACAATACGCGGCACCCCGGCAACTTGCTAACGTTAGCTGTACGGGTTGTTAGCTGCCCAAAATACCTACCTGAAGCCCTTTGCTTTGTATGGAAGCGGTCAGCATCTCTAACGGGGTGAGGGGTAATAATTTGCAACACCGTAACCGTTGGTTATGTATGTTTCTGCATACCTGTTTCATCTGTTATATGTTTGCAGCAAGAGATCTTTGTAACGTTAGACCTTATTCCCTAAATGACGCTAGTGAACCGTTTTCATTCACGGCAGGGCACTTTACTTCTGTGCTACAGCTAAGTAAACTTCGGTCTGACCCCTCTGAACCTTCGGTATTTTATAAGTCGGTCTAGCTAATGTCGTGCTTTTCTCGTGTAGCTAGCATCGTCTGCATTGGTGTACTGTGAGTGTTTTGTAGACGTGTGCACCGGTGTTGTGGTTTAGACAACTTAACGTTAGAGTAACGTTTCTACGTGGCACTGACTGGCACATCTCAAAAGGCAAAGGAACCGTGCTGACGGCGTTGGTGTTTGCTTTCTGCCACTGTAGGTTCATGTTACGTCGCTTTGGATATAATGAGGAACGTCATTGTGCTGTCACTGCTGCTGTTGAACATACATCATGTCATATCAGCACCCAAAGATGTCACTGCCAGTCTAAAAGCAAAGTGGAGCATGACGCCTTTCCTCCTGGAGACAAGGTACTCATCCCTGGACGTGTAACGTTTTATGTGGTACAAAAACAGGGATATACAAAAATGCACCTTATAAGTTACACCCTCAAAAAATGAACTCACCACTGAACAGGATTAAATTTATTCACCATATTTTGTTTGTTGGGTTAATTGCTAAGTTATATTTTGTTTAAATTTAATTTCCCAGCATGTTGGTGAAATGGTTTTTCAGCGTCTTCTGCACACTGCCAGTACTAAAAAACCCCATCATGTATAGGATTTAAATCGTAGAATATTAACTCCTCCCAGGATATTCAAACATCTCCACTAAAAATGCAGAGATCATGACCTAATTGTCCTTGACAGAAGCTATGGCCCTGGAAATAAACACAAATGATTCAGATTGTTTGAATACATTTTTTTTTCTTGTTTGTTGCTTCTGGCTGGGAACATCTTAAGATTGTAATTCCCTAAAGTTGTGTATCGAGGGAAAAATAATTCTTAAATTGACTCTCATTAGTCAAAAAAACGTTCCATCCTAAAAGACAACAATTCTGTAAATAAGATCATAGCTTTAGTATTAATACGTAATGGTCTTAAATAGCAGGAAGCTATAAATAGCATGGAAGTTCTTTTGTTGTTGTTAAAACTGTTAACAATTTGCTGTGTATAAAGTTCTCTTTTTATCTCTTTTATTCTACAAACTTTTGATTATGAACATATGATTTGTTGTGTTTCTTGTGTAGGTGTCAAAATATTCTGATTGTAATCAAAACCTATTTCATGGCTGTAAGTTCTATGTAATGCTCTGTGATACCTAATAAAGGACATTGTCAAACCACAACTGGAGACAAGTTGGGCACAATTATTACCTGAAAATATAAAATGATTATGTGGTCTGTAGTGCTAATCGTTGGGCAATCAGAAAATGGTTACTTAGGGACATACTGTGGTAACTGACTAATGCTGACTAATACTTCCATTTTCTTTTGTGTAGTGAGTTTATTGGAGAAGATGGGAATGAGAAATTCTGGCAGTTTGTTGACACTGTGAAAGAGCTCACTGTATACAAGCAAGGAGGTATGTTGTTTGAAACCAAGCACTTGCTTAGATTGTAGAGGTGCAACTTCTGTATTAAACAGATTTTATATAATTTTGAACCACGACAGATATGCTTCTCTTCTAAAAAGTCTCATTGTTCCTAATGTTGATGTGTCTTGCAGAGTCTGTGCGCTCGTACTACAACTTGATCGTTAAGAAGGCCGGCCAGTTTCTCACAGATCTTCAAGTTAATCTCCTCAAATTTGCTCTGGCTCTACGGTCATACTCACCAGCTGTTCATGCGTCCCAGCAGGTATGTTGTGATTAAAACAGAATGAATTTAACTATTAGAAAACTTTCTCTAAAGCAGCCTGAGAAAACAAGAGAGCCAGCTCAATTTCTTGTCAGAGGCGGTTACCCCAGTTTTGACCCAGGGTGCCATGCAGACCTTACATACAGTTTTTCTCAACTGTTTGGGCACAACTGTATGAAATACTCCACATCGATAACTAATTTTCTCGCAACAGTACTTGTATATCTCTGCGGTTTCTCACAGAATTCAAATGTGTAGGGTTGATTATCTGTTATTGATCCAGTGGCAAACAGAGTTGGCGCTGGTGATCAAAATCCTTTTTGTGTTACTCTCAGATGCAGTGTCAGCATTATCATTGCGCACAATGTTCCATATTCAGTCTAACCTTCCAGACAGTAAATTTACAGTCTGGCCTTGTCTTAATGCCAAAGGGATTAAAAACAAATCAATCTATAGATCCAGTCAATTCATTATGACATTTAGTTCAGCCTATCACATGTTGTCAAAACTACAGTAGCTTGTAGGTGCAATTCATGGAGTGTCATTTCTTAAAACACTATTATACTACAAGGGAGTGTTGGTACCACAATTCCTGAATATGAAACGGGCAGATATCAGAGAAAGGCATGCCAGATTCATGATGGTTTGGTAAGGGAAATGTGGACACAGAGAACATGGAAGCAAGACCTGCAGTGGATGATGCTCTATGTGAGCACATTACAGCAGAGTCCAAAAGATTATCCCACCATCAACAAAATTTGTGGGATAGCTGCACAGCTGTGGCACGATAGAGAGGAGAGTTTAGATGGACGGTGCGGTTGCAGGGTGACCACTGCAATGGTTCCTTATTTATGTAAATTTGATATAACACAAGTTTTAAATGGATGCTTCTCAGTCGGCTGTAGACTTTGACTTTAAAACTGGGTAAGTCTTATGCAATTTCAGTGCACTCAAGTCCTCTCAACCTTTACATTGTTGTGGTCTCAGCAATGATGAGAAATTTCATTTTGCAGTGGTTGATGAATTCTATCTAATCTCTAATTTTAAAATGTGTTGATTGTTGTGTGATGGCCTTTTGCCGGTGAAATGAAGTATTGTGCCCCACAGTGTGATCGCTGGAAAATATTGAGAATGAACCAATCACGTAATTGATTTAACTATGATTAACTTTGGCCTACGATTAAGAGTGAGAAGTGATGCTGTAATTACAGACTTACCATTTGATATTTTTCTTTTAGTCCAAAATGACATGCCATTTGATGTGAGTATCTCTTGTGGAGACAAATCACCAGATCCTCAGTGTTAGTGTCATATTATAGCCAGTGTGTTATAGAACATTATTCTCCTTCCTGCTCTTAACAGATAGCCAGTGATGAGCCTCCGCCTGAGGCTTGCCCTGCCTTTGTCTCCGTCCATGGTCAACATAGCTGCAGTACCAAGGACATCAAAAAGCTCCTGAAGGCAGCTGCAGGCAGGTAACATGGAATGGCTCTGTCTTCCCCTCTGTGGATAAACTCAATCCATGAGCAGAAGATGAAAAGTTTTCAGTTATTTTGTTATTAAAATGTTATTCTTTGATGCTTGCACTGACTTCATTTTGCCTGTGATGAAAATAGAAATGTTGTTGATACAAATGGTCATTCTTTAACAATTTTTCCCAAATGTTTGCAGGCCAAAACCATATTTATACAAGAATGATCATACATATCCAGGAGTCAATAAAACAGATGTGCCAGTTGTTATCCTCTACGCTGAGATTGGAACCAAGAAGTTCACCTCTTTTCATAAGGTGCTATCAGAGAAGGCTAAAGAGGGCACACTTCTATATGTGCTGCGGCATTTTGTAGTGGTGAGTAGCAATGCTTTTGCAGCCATTTTAATATATTATATAGATTTTAATAAATAATGTGGTTTGCTGTCCTTCTCAGTGAATACGTTGTCAAGTAATCTGACTTATTTACTGCACAGAAGAGACATTGTCCCACTGCCAAATATTGCCTGTGCAGCCAAAACAGCTAAAATGGCTTATTCATCCTTGCCTCATACCTGCATTGTGTCATATTTAGTGAGATGGTGGCACTATTGTGACATATTATTCCTTTCACTGACAAAAGCAGGGATCGTCAAAATGATGGACTGAACAGATTGCATTTACTGACCAGTGTTCAAGAGCAAAAATTAACAGATTCACTCAAATCGAACTGAAAACTCAAATACTAATTTGGATAAAGATACCTTTGATGCCTTTAAGACGTGTGTTGAAGAAAAGCAGAGTGTGGGTGTGAAAGTCTTCTGATTGTGACTGAGACTGAGGCAGTGCTTTGATGCTGGGTGACATTAGTTTCGAGGTGTCAGTGTATCTGCATGTGGCCATCCATGTGCTTCATATTCCCACTGGTAAAGCATGTTTGAGATGATAACTTTCACCGACTGTGTAGTTTTATGTTATACATCAGACACAGTTGGGCATATAATAACTTACATGGCCAGAAGAATGTGGAGCGAATGTGAAGACTGTGCTTCACAGTAATAGCGTACTGGGGCAAATCTAGCAGATCAGAGATCTGATGAACTACATTACAGTAACCAACTAATTAGAATGGGTGTCAATGTAATTGTGGTCATATACAGGGTTCCCGCGGCTTAAAATAAAATAGAGATAAAAATAGAATATATATATATATATAAAATAGAGATATTAAGGTCTTAAATTGTCTTAAATTTACCGTAAACTTGCTGCAGGTATTAAATTTGCCGATGGTGCGTTTAAGGCTGGTGGCAAAATTGTAACGCACAGTTGCCAAAGACGCCTAATTAGCGCGTATGTGTATGATCGCCATTAATATTACTCATATGTTACATTCACATTAGCTGCAGACATCTCGCTGCGTATTTCATTATTGTCAGTCGTGGCTGAAAGACTGGGAGACACAAGTTCAAGTGGTTGGAGGATCCGATCATTCTGTCTAGCTCAAACAGGGCCTACATCACATCCTCCTTTCATTTGCGCAGGTCCAAAAACTTATCTATAACTACAGGTTAAAATAGCTAAAGTTTGTCTTTCACCGTTATTAGTTTTCCTCCATGGATTATCCATGTTTACCTCTCTCTTCAGCGGTATTAGCCCGGCCAGAAAGTGAAAGTGAAAGTTTTGCTAGCTTCCTTTATAATGTGCAAGCTACTCGTTTCTGTTGTTTCAGTAGTTTATATTGAGTTTAACACAGCAGTGCATGAGTTAGTAACTTAATCATAAATGTCAAATTTAAAGGCTGATTTTTGCTTCTGAGGTAATGTTGAAGAAACCAGATGGTTCATTGTGCTTTTAAACTTTTCTTTATGGTCAGAACATGACAAAACCTTGATGCCAAACAGTGGATCACTTTACAAACCTGAGGTAGAACATTCAAATGAAACATTGAAGAAAAATTAAGTAAAATCTTTTTTCAGCTCATTTTCCTCAACAAAATAAATATCTTACTAGAAAATAAAGTGCTAGTTCATTCATGATTCAAATTAATTAAATCAAATATTTACTGAACATTTTTTATATTGTATTTGAGGAAGACTGGATCACAATAATTATTATTATTTTATTGCCAAGCCCTAGTTCCCATTCATAAATGAACACAATCAGTTCACCAAAAACATGAGCATGATCAATTATCCGCACTATTTGAGCACAACATTGAATGGACACACTGTCTAGGCGTCTGTCTACGCTGTCAGCCTTGTATTTTATTTGGAGAAGACGGCGACTGGTACATATTTCCGCCCAAGTAGTTGTTGTATGTGGATAGACAACGCATTTGCAGTCATGTGGTCTTGGAGTCCCTGACCACCTCCAGAGGTTGTTTTGCTGATCGAATCACAATCTGTCCTTTAAGTGTCTTGGGTGCATTTACACATGTACTTTCATGTAGTCAAGTGCTACCCGATCACAATCTGATCACCCAAAATTCATTTTAATGCCATGCGTAAACAGCCTCTATGTTCCCCGATTCGGAATATGCAAAGTAATTCACCTGTTGTGAAAATAAAACTGCCAAAAATGGCATTGCCTCGTTCATTAAGCGCATCTCTTTTCTATCAAAGAAATTGTTTCAAAATTTTGGGGTCTTTAATTTATATTTGTTGAGGTCTTAAAAGGTCTTAAAAAGCATTAAATCTGACTTTAAATCCAAGCAAGTGCAAGAACCCTGTTATAGTGTAAGTACTAAGTAAAGGCAGAAAGCATTGGATGGATCTGCTGTCTTGATAATTATCACAGTACTTTTGGCAGTAATGTACATGAAGATAAAACTCTGCACTGTGTTAACGTTCACGCCATTACTCTGCCTCTAACTGCTTGCAGGATCCAAAGCCACGAAAGATGCTTTTGTCTGGGTATGGAGTGGAGTTGGCTATCAAAAGCACAGAATACAAAGCTGTGGATGACACCAAAGTAAAAGGTCAGTTGTTGACTTCTCAAACATTGTGTGCTGGATCTGGCTATATATCCAAGGCAATGAAACACAAATCTTTTACTTTATAGATTCAAAGACAGCTATGAAGGCTGAGGATGATAATATTGACGAAGTCCAAGGATTCCTTTTTGGACCATTGAAGTAAGTAGCTTAACTCTAACATATTAATTGCAATAATGATCTTTTTGATCTCTAGTAGTTTCTGCTGTTGCTGCTGGGTGTCCTGTCCTTGGTGTGAATTGATAAAGAGATAAAAGAAGTCCTCGCATTCTATTTTGTATTTTCCTCTTTTACCGCTCTTAAGGAAATCTCACCCTGAACTCCAGGAGCAACTTAGTGAGCTTCGCAAACATCTCCTGGAGAGCACAAATGACATGGTCCCTCTCAAAGTGTGGGAAATGCAAGGTATTGATTTTCTATTTCAGTTGTTAAATGATTACAAGAGAAAAAAAATCAATACATTTGGAATGTATATTTACTGCAATGTGGACTTTTGCATTAGCTTTTGAGTTACTGTATATTACGCCATTTGTGGCTGGATAGGCTTTTGTTTTGTACTCTTTGATTAACTGTTAAAACATTGTCATAACACTTTTATTGTAATGTCCTTTGATTGCCCTGCATGGATTTAATTTGTCTTGTCATACTGTGCAATTGTACATGTGTAAATGTTGATGATTTCATTATTTGATCTACATAGATCTTAGTTTCCAGGCAGCTGCCAGAATCATGTCCGTGCCAAAGTTTGACGCTTTGAAGCTCATGCGAGACCTCAGTCAGAACTTTCCAAGCAAAGCCAGGTAAGAAAAATCATCATGTTTTGTCTTTCCCGCTGTCTGGTTAACACATTTTTAGGACCCTTACTCTGTGTTACAATGTGTGAATTCAGGCACAACAATTGCTATTCACTTGAAATATATCTTTTTTAAAACCCATTTGTTTGAGCATTATCCACAGTAATGACACCTTCAACACAGAGATCTAATCAACTTTTTGATGTTTGCTTATTTGGCCTCGGGCACACTGTAATAACACCAAAAAGTGCTGAGTAAGAGTTGGGTGTTTACAGGGAATTGAATGAAAACGTACCATCTTGAGGGCCCACAGGTTTTTGGAGATTAAAACTGACATTTTACTGCCGGCTGGGGATGTGCTAAAAACTGATGGTGACTGTACATTGTGTTTTACTGTTCCCACAGATCACTGACAAGAGTGGCCGTAAAGCAGGAAATGAGAAAAGAAATTGAGGAGAACCAAAAGGTACGATCATAAGGAGCATTCCCAACCTGATAGTGCAGGTTTATTTTGATGCCATTGTACATGTTTTTAGTTTAGATAATGAATTTAAAATCTTTATCTGAAATAGATTCCATAACAACATGACATTTTATTCTTACCTTTCACCTAGTCTGTGTGCACACTTTATGTCTTCTGCTTACTGCTGTAGCTGTGCGCATCTTTTCTTGTCAAAAGATCAGACATTAAAGGCAGAACCGCTCATTTAGGGGTTTTGGCTTTGGACTAACACTTTGAGCTTGTTCTTTCAGCGTCTCAGTGAGACCATTGGTGTTCACCCAGGAGACGGGGAGCTCTTCATCAATGGACTGCATATTGATCTGGACATTCACAACCCTTTCAGGTAGGAACCCAGCGGGAGGGAGCAGTGGTCTGCT
Source organism: Micropterus salmoides (assembly GCF_014851395.1). Lineage (NCBI taxonomy): Eukaryota > Metazoa > Chordata > Actinopteri > Centrarchiformes > Centrarchidae > Micropterus > Micropterus salmoides. The sequence continues at coordinate 15,797,653 of NW_024040596.1, forward strand.
TGTGCTCTCCCCAGGAAGCCTCAGACCTATGCACTGGCTCAGTAATCCCGTTGCGGCAAGATCAGAGATTGTTGCAACACAAAGCCACTGCCACAGCTAATAAAACAAAGCTATGATTTTGTATTTACAGCATTTTGGACATCCTCAGAGGAGAGGCCAGGGTCTTGGAGGGGCTTCATAACTTAGGCATTAAAGGAGAACATCAGGGCAAGCTGCTAAGGTTACCCGTGAATGCTGTGGATGACAGCTATGCCTTAGATATCAGACATCCAGCTATAATGGTGAGTCCTGTCCAGAAGCATTATTCTTCTGGCTTAGATCAACACTGCAGGTGTTTTGTTTTTTCTTTGTGTACTCGCACCAGGGTGTGGATTAGTGGATCACTCATCAGGCTCTTGCGAAAGTCTCGAGCCTGCCAGAAACGTTGATTATTAATTGGGAGGTTAGCCAAGAAAAGCTATCAAATTAAAAACTTGCAAGTTTTCATTTTGGCCCCTCTGGCCATTTTAATATTCTAGGTGCTATAAAAATGCCAAAGAAATTAAGATTTTAAGCCTTTCCACATTCAACCAAGAGGTCTGTCATTTCAGCATGCATCTCGCCTTCTAGAGAGGGAGAGTATGCATGTGTGTCCGAGAGACACACAAGGATACAGAGAGAGTGAGAGTGTAAGAGAGATAATGATTGTGTGCTAGCGAGGCAAACGTTTGCACTGTGGGGAGGTTCTGCTGTAAGTTACGGAGAGGAAGACCACTGTTGGTGGTAGATTGGTGATGGATGATGGATAATTTTGCAGCTATGATTCTGGTCATTTATCATAAAAAGTCATATCTAATAGCTTTCTCTGGTGGTGGGTGGTAGAGCGTTATACCAAGTGTACATGTTAAATGTTGTATTCATCAGATCCAGCATATTTTTGTCCACATAGCAGTTCGGTTATGTGTCATGCAACAGCTTTTTTTCCCATGTTCTATGTGTAATTTCCTGTTTATTGAGTAGGTAGGTTACTCTCGTTAAAGCACATGCAAGTTCAATCTATGCACCTTTTACACCTTGTGATGTTATTATTCAGGTATAATGCAGTTAACAGGAAAGAGAGTGTAATGTCAAAAGTTACCTTATGTAACTGTGCGATATGTTGTTGCTCTTGAGAAATAACAGGATTTGCTTAACACCACACTGAATCATTAATGTCAAGTACAGGGTGTAGTTGCTGTTAGAAATTCAGTGATGGCCATATATTCAGTGAATCCAGCATTGGATACAATTCAGGCATCACTGAATATATAAAGCAAAAGCCAGTATTTTGATTTCTTTGACACGTGTCCATTGCAGAAATGTAGCCATAATGTAGAAAACACTACTCCACCACCACCACTTGTAATTGTGGTGGTGGTGGTGAGGTGCTCAGAGCTACCGATTCCAGGGTTGTTGTTCTGTTCCTTGTACTTAACTCATGAATATCATCATTTTCACACAAGCCCTATTCTTGTCATGCACTTTCCAGTGGATAAATGACATAGAGAATGACCCAGTGTACCGCAACTGGCCAGCGGGTGTACAGGAGCTCCTCAGGGCCACCTTTCCTGGAGTCATCCGGCAGATCCGACGCAATTTCTTCAACCTGGTGAGTCTCCTAAAGGCCAGAAATGCTGAGTGGGTAGTGGTGATGACGGGGATGGAATCGACAAAGGTCTTCATTGTAGTTATTAACTTCGACTTGCTCAACTGAACTCTATGAAACTCCTCTATGTCAGACTCTGCTAGCGTCAAATTGTGGGGTGTCTGCTATCATAACATTTCAGTCAGCGCAGTGAGACACACTCTCACAGAAGAGTACACTGAGTACATTTTGACTACTTAACATTGCCTCTGATTATCAGAATTGCCTGGGACTGGATGTATTGTTGTATCTGCTGAACTCTAAGTCATGTATGATTCAAGTCAGCCATGTATTATGATTCAGATTTGACGAGGATGCCTTTTGTTGTTAGGTGCTATTCCTAGATCCAGTACGGGAAGAAAGTGTTGAGCTAGTGAAACTAGCAGATCTTTTCTACAAGCATAAGATCCCCCTGAGGTTAGTGCTGTTATTTCTCACAGCTGTTTTATATGGTCCACTCTTGGAGTTTATAATCTTTACCAGGTAGTGATTCTCATTTCACCTGAAAATTGAATAATTGTTTTTGCCCCCTTCCTATAGAATTGGATTTGTGTTTGTTGTCAACACCAAAGATGAGATTGATGGCTTCTCAGATGCAGGAGTTGGATTTTACCGACTGCTGAATTACATTGCAGACGAGTACGATTTATCCCAGGCTCTCATGTCCATGCTCTCAGTAAGTATGTCACATATATAAATCTGTGTTGTTTCAGTGGGCATTTCTTGAAGATTAACCAAAGGACACTCCCCGCCAGCTCATACCTGTTTATACCTCTGGTATCAGCTATTTCAATAGAGTTGGAAATTATTGACAGTTGGAGGGATTGGAAGACAGTGATGGTCAAATCTGATCTGACTTGCCACTCTCTTGCAGTTGTACGGCCAAGTAGATGTAGGGGGGACGCTGTCTGTTGATACAATTTCTGCTTACCTGAAGAGAAAATTCCCTAAAGCCAACGCTGAAAGGATTCTAGGTGCAGAATCTGAGTATGATGACAAAAGAAAGGTAAGGACAAGAAATAGCTCTCTCTTGTTTCTTTCTGCTTTTTGGAAGTAAGAATAACTACTTACCAGGAGCATCCAAGGATTCAGTCCATGTTTTGTGTGCTCCAGGATGGTGCCGCCTTCTACAAAAAGAGTGGCTTGGGTGCCCTACCTTTGGCTTTATTCAACGGAGTCCCTCTGAGCCCAGATGAGATGGACCCAGATGAGCTGGAAACCATCATCCTGCAGCATATAATGGACACCACAACCTCCTTCCAGAGAGCTGTCTTTATGGTAGGACATGAAAGACACTCACTTCATATTCAACATACCGATCCTACCTCTGCTTTCTGCTAGAAGTAGAACTTCTTAGGCAGTATTTACTATTTGCTTAATATTAATATTAGATTGAGGTGAACGTTGATGTTCTTCGATAACTAAAGCACAGAAACATATGAAAAACATGATGCTAAATGATGTAAATGATCTCTGTCTGAAAAAAGATAAAAACAGAGCTAATACTGTGTGCTTAACATAATGTGGTAAACTGTGAAAAGCATATTAACTAACTGACCAATAGCCAGCTTCTTCTTTTTTTTTTGCTAGATAGCAGGGCATTTCAGTTTGCAGTTTTACAGCTTATAGCGTATAAATACTCCTCCCTGGCCCACATTGTTGCATTCACAGGCATGTTTACATTTAACTGCATGTTAGCTGTTCAGAAATAGGGCATACCCAAGATCCAGTATTTCTTTATAGATTGATGTCCTCAATGACATCACTCTCATCCATTCTGTCCTATGCCTACAGGGTCAGTTGACCGACAGTTCAGATGTGGTGGATTATCTAATGGAGCAGGCCAATGTGGTTCCCAGGATGAACCCTCTAATTCTGAGCACTGACCGACAGTACCTCGACTTCACTGCCACCCCAGGTGAACTGTGCTACTCATCTTGCATTATTGATTCACTGGCTCCATATACATATAATATTTATTTATTTACATTTATTTATTTTTTACTTTTTCTGTCTTGCTTTGCAGTTGTAGATGATTGGGAGGACACAACTATGTTTTCATACTTGGACTCTAGAGACAAAACAGCTGTGGTGGCTAAGAGAATGAAGTACTTTACAAATAGTGGTAAGAAGTCAAGTATTATTTTATGCCTAATTAAAACAGTTTCAGCAATTTCCGATGAATACGCACCATTTCATTTTCAGCAACACAGTGACTTGCAACAATATCAGTCACTTATTCAAGCATCTGAAATTGTATCTGGATCTAAAACAGAACAACCATTCTGCATTTACTTGTTGAAAATCTATTAAAAAAAGAGGAGTATCTAAACAAAAATGAATCCTACACTGCTTTACTGATCTATGAAAGTGTGAAATTGACCTTTGTAGAACAGACAGGCTGCGCCTCCAGCAAGATAATTGCTGGGTCTGCTGACTGGCTTCCAGCCAACAGTCTAAATGGTCGTCAGAGCTGCATTTCACTGCTCGGGCCTGGAGTGTAGCTGTCTCGCTGTGGCTGAGGAGGCTGATTGCCATCCTCCCTTTGTGGACCGGCTGACCGGATGACTTCCTGCTTTTCTGACTGACTGACTGACTGACTGACTGACTTGGGGGCATATAACTATGACAGGTGGCACAGTTCTCCACTGATATACTGAGCTCTCTGCCAGATGCCTCAGTCGCTCTCACTTTTCACAAGCCGAACATTCACTGTAACGCCGGTACCTAATTTTCCTTCTCACTTCTCAACTGATTGTCAGTGTATAAGCATAAGCCAACCTATTTAAAGGATTAGCAGCTCTTGCAAAAATGCCACATAAGGATTAAGGTTGACGCTGAGATTGAAAAAAAACTGCTCAAACATACATTTGCCCTCCACTTGTACTTTAATTATATATCCGTTTATCATACAAACGAAAGGAAACCGCAGCAGATGGCAGGTTGGACTAGTTTGAATTGTCATGTGATATGTACCATGTGTATTTAGAGTGCAGTAGATTTATTGTTTTTGTTTTTTTACCTTAGATGAGGATGGGATGAGTGCTGTGACCATGTGGATAGCCGGAGATTTTGAGAAGGTCTCAGGAAGAAAACTATTGCTGAATGCTCTGAAACATCTGGTGAGTATCCTTTACTGTCTGTTCTGTTCACTTCTATGCATTAAAAACATAAATATTCATCTTACTGAAGTGAAATTGAATGAATGAATCCCAATACCAGTGCCAAAAAAAAATAAAAATAAAATATATAGTCTTTACAATATACCACAAGCCTTAAATTCTTAGAAGGAATGAATGTTGACTCAATCAGTAACATTTTTCACATTTCACAAATCTTGCAGCTACAGCTACAAAACGCACCCGCTGTAAATCTGTACCTCACATACAAGTGGAAGAGATGACGTACATTGAGATACTTTTCATTGGCATGACCCAAAAGAAAGCAAATTTACACTGAAAATTTATTTTCTGCGTGTGTGTGCTAACAAAAATCATAAATACAAGCAAACAGACATTTTGTATTTGTCATAAAAAAATTCCATGCTGGTAGAAAAAGCAGAATAGGAGAAACCTTTACTGTTGCTTTTAAGCAATCAACACTCTTTCCTCCTAGTGCTCTCCCTCAGTGACACCTGTGGTCTGTGGAAGTATGAGAATGTGTCATTGTTGTGTGAATTTATATCACTGCTCAGTTTATATATGTGTGTCTGTGTCTGTGTCTGTGCACGCAAGCAGAAGTCCAGCCGCGGAGTTCGTGTAGGGGTGATAGATAACCCCAGCGGAAAGCCCAGCGGAGTTAACACTGTGCTGTATAGGGCAATCTGGGCCTCTCTCCTCACCCAGAAATATAAGGCTGCAGCAGAGTTTGCGCATAAACTCCTGAAAGAGGAGAGCATCCAGCTCCTCCAACAGGGGACCAAGATGAAGGACTTACTGATCCAGGTAAACGAGGGATTTAGTAACACAGGTCTGTTTTTTGGTCAATTCAGAGAAATTCAGTTATCAGTTGATTTTTCTTTTCAAGCAAACTGGACCCTTTAGATTCTATATTTTTTGCAATTACATCAAAGTTTCCTGAGTTTCAGGTACAGCTTTGCAATATATTGATTTGCTGATTATATTGGGTTATGACTAAATTAGATCTTTATTTTTGTGATTGAAATGACTTATTTGCCTCTCCTTAAAGCTGCAGTACAGTGCTTTAGGGATTCCACCTTAATACTTCACTGATACTGACTGAAACGTGTCTGTTACACAGAGTATTAAAAACGGTCAAGAACCGGAAGCTGGCATCAGATATCTGGTCAATTTCACATCCTGGTTATCTTATTATGTGATCAGATAGTTGTAAGTAAGGTATGTGTGAATTTCCCACCTGCCACCACAATTTGCTGAAGTGTGTCAACACAAGCAGTAAACATAGAAATGTTTATAGGATACAAAAGTATCGTTTGTGTGTTCCACTCCCAAAACTTATCAAATCGACAAGTGAGATGCTGTCAGTTATATATAGATATTAGAGGAGGGCTACATGCATAAAATCTTCTGTCATGGTATATAGTATGTAGTTTTATATTACAATAGTGATAAATATTGTGTTAGTTAATTTTCTGGAAATTCAATTGATAAACCATTTAGCCTGTTTAGTTTGAACCGGTATAAGAAGTATAGTACCTGAGGTACTTCATCACATTGATGTAAAATCCTATAAATCCAATACTGCCATAAAACGGCCCTGCTCAGTGATTTGCAACCCTTCCTGTCATGGATTAAACACCCAGAGATATTAAATAGCTACCTAAGTATAAAAAGTATAGCAAAAGCTCTAACAGCTGATACATTTATATTGTCTTATGGTAAACAGCTTCATATCATCCAACCCTAAAAGATATGCAGGACTACAGTGTGAATGTAACTGTGTTGAAAGTAACTAATTCATTTTACTAATTCATAAAATTGGAGTAATGTTGTCACCACTGAACTAATTGAGAAGTATTAGGCAGAATTGATGAGCATGGCGGCAAAAACGAGGAAAACAAAGGTTGGATATAACGACTTGAAGAGATTTGCCTGCCACTGCTATCATGATTTAAGTGCACAGTCAGGGAAAAATGGTGATTGATGAGCCCTTCTTCTCATTCCTCTCCTGAACATCAACTAACAGAATACATTTAGAGCACGCATGATGCTCCACAGCCTGTGGATGCCAAGGCAATCAGCCTACTCCCTGTCAGTTCCACTTGAGCTGTCACAGGGGCCAGCACAAGGAGGGCTCCACACGCTGAATCTTTAACTAAAACGCGATGGTGGATACCTGGTCTTCAGGACCTGGAGCTGAGCTCCTGCTCACCGTTCATGGTTGTGTGAGCCTCATGTGTTCAGCCAAGCCTGACCATCACTCTGCTCTGTAAGCAGTCTACAGGCACTAGTGTTTTCCATGCTGTGGTGTGTGGTATCCACCCACACAGCATTACACATAAGAAAAGGCACCAATCAACAAATCATCTGACAGGAAAGCTCCCATCAGGAATAAGTCACACAGCACAGGTTACATTTGGGGACCATCAGTAACAAACTGCCCTTCAATTATACCAGCCTTAAACAATGGGGAGAGAATGGGCTGGAAATAGCAACGGAAAGATGGGTTGGAGGTGGCTGTGTGAATTGAGACCCAGAGTCGAGGGATATGAGTTTATTATTGGCTGCCAGACAGACTTGCTGACTGGATTGTGCTGACATTATTGGTATTTCACCTGTTCTCCTGAGGAGAGATGTTGGAGAAACTAATAACCTGACTCCACAAACCCTCCACACTCCCACACCTAATTTGTTATGGACAAAAATGGCTGAGGCTTAATTAAGTTTGTTATATTAATTACAAATTGATTCATCTAATTTTCAAAAATGTGCATTTCTTACAGCTCTCTCCTCTGGCTGAAATATTTTAGGTTTGAAAGCTGCAGTAATTGCGCTGATGATGCAAGGCATCAATGATATTGTGAATATTTGTTTTGCCTCCCATACATCATTCTTTGTGCCAATGCATGACTCCGATTTTGTTTTGGACTATTGGACTTTAAAGTTACATCACAGATTCTTCAGAAATACGTGAGTCAACAATTTATCTAACATCCTAAACAAACTTTTGTTATTCGGCTCCAGGGCATGGCCGAAGATGCCTTTGAAAAAAAGTTCAACACACTGGAGGTGGATCTTATCCGTAGTCAGCAGCTGTTTTGTAGAGACGTCCTGAAACTGAGTCCTGGACAGCGGGCAGTGATCAGCAACGGCAGGGTGAGTGGACTTTCACAACACAGTTCAATTAGCATCTTCTCAGTTACCTCAGAATTTCTACATTGGATCACATTCTGATGCCAGAAAGGTAAAACACCGGTTAAATGTTGCTGCTATTTTTTGGTACAGTGGCGTAGGCTGCTGCACTTTGGTGGATTTTCCCTCTTGTGTTTTCAGAGTGCTTCCTTAGTACTGTCAGATCAGCGAGACTGTTTCTCAAAGGTCACAGGTGGCACAAACTGCACTTGGCGTGGATGTTTGTGTGTGTCTGTATGTGCTGACTGAATGTGAGTACGGAGCTGATGACTGATGTCTCAGCAGCAGTGATGCTGACAGCCGCGGATGAAGAGGCCAGCCTCTGAGATGGCAGTAACAATTAATATCATTTTACATTTCTCTGCTGCAGTGGCAGGACTGTACTCCCAAAAATAGAAAGGAGGAAAACACAGGCACCATGACTGAATCCCATGCCTTTAAGTGGATAAAACCCTGTGTTACAATCACATTACATTTAACACCCCCCTTGGCAAGTGGTAAATAATACATGCTGAGATAAGAATTGGGAAAGTCGTGTTCTGACTGCATTATTTTTCCCTCATGTTAGATCCTTGGTCCATTTGAAGAGCAGGAAGAATTCACTGTGGAGGATTTCCACTTGCTGGAGAAGATTACACTGAGCGGTTCTGCAGAGAAAGTCAAAGCCAAAGTTAAACAGATGGGGATGAAGCCAAAGCAGTATGTTTGTATTTTTCTGCCTTGTTATGTGAGAAAAATGTCTCTTCCTTCTGTCTTTTTTTAACTGTCTGTGATAAATATTGGAGCAGCCCGTCATTAGAGGATGACGGCAGTAGTTGTTATGATGTGGAATACCTTTTACCTTTTTACACTTTTCTTGAGTTTGTCTTAAAGGTTCTACAAACAGTCCTCTTCTTTTCCCCCTTGAATGAAAAAATCTTGCTGCTCAAATAAGTGTTCTATAATGCAGCAAATATCCGTTTCTGAGTTTGAAGGTAGCGTTGAAAGGTTGACATCACGTAATGTGAGCCCCGTTTGACATCTCTCCTAACATGTAGTAGCATTAATAAATGATGGACTGACCCTGCAACACCTCTTTTCCCTTAGTGCCAGTGACTTAGTGATGAAAGTTGATGCCCTCCTAACTGCTGCCCCCAAAGGAGAGGTCAGGAGGGATGTTGACTTTCTCAGAGACAGTCACAGGTGGGCAAAGTTTTTTCTTTGTTTACTGTCCTATTGGCTCTGCAGTCTCACAGCAAAGTGTTTACTTTTCTTTTGTTACAATGGATGTGAAAATCGCTACGCCATCATTTCAAGCAGTCCAGAAAGGCGAATCTTTTGATTTGCAGTTCTGCTGAATAAGGGTTGTATAACCTTTTTGTTGCTGAATCCGCTTTGGTGCGCTGTTCTCGTCCTCAGTGTGCTCCGTCTCTCCCCGCGTGAAAACGAGGTGTTCTATGATGTCGTCGCCATCGTTGACCCCCTCACTAGGCAGGCACAGAAGATGTCCCCTCTCCTGATTGTAAGCTGTATTCTTCGCTTGTATTGTACTCCTCTCTTTTCCATCGATTCCTGATACAGCAAGAACACTTTAGAATCACTTTCACTGAAAGTAAAAGTACAGAAACACAAAGCTTGCCAAGGTGCACTTCAGATACATTCTTTATTCTTTTTTCTGTTACATGATGCTAATGATCAGTTTCATGGTTTAGTTTCACTGTATCCCATGGGCTGTCTGCTGCATATTGCTGGAGGCTTGGTGTGTTGAGGATTTGACTTGGGTGAGCATGAACATATGACTCACCATGCCTTTACAGACAGCCACCTTCAGTAGTGTTACAGTGTACACTTTTCTGTAGCACACTGCAGTATGCAGTAATATAATGCCAGCATATCAGCGTCACAGCTGGTTTGAAGGAAGGTAGCAGTCATAACCACTGGCTCATTATTTTTGACCGCTGTAATATCATGACAGATGTAAAATATGTGCCTAGCCATTTGAGAACCTCTTAAAACTCAGTAATGGTAAGGGCAAAGGTAAATGAAACTACAAGCTCTCTTCAGTCCTATTGTTCAGCGGTGGTCTCATGTGTCTTGTACCTCCCTGCTCCTGGTTTCTAGCTGGGTCTCTTCTTCTGTGACTCCTGCAGGTGCTCGGTCAAGTGGTCAACCTGAGACTGCAGGTGTTCATGAATTGCCGGGCCAAGTTGTCCGAGATGCCCCTTAAGAGGTAAGCTCTGGCTCCAACAGTAATTAAATTTTCCTGTTCAGCTTGTTTGTGTATCCTCTGACCCCTGCAGACGTAGCATCTCTGCCTCGCTCTTTCCCTTTGTAAGACACACTGCACAGATGCAATCTGCTTAATAACACTACCTTATTGCTTTGGGCCTCCCCTTGCATCTCTGGGCAAATTGCTTACAGCTTGCACTGTTGCGGTTCAAGTCATGCAGTAAAAACAACAAAGTAATTTAAAAAAACAACAAAATAAAGATTGAAATTGCCCATTAACATTCACACCATTGAGTGAATTGAGCAACACTGAGTAATTTGTTATGGTATTTTGTTTTTCAACACCAAAAGGTGGTGGTGGTGGTGGGGGGGGGGGGTATGACCTTACAGTATGACCTTTGTCAGAGACCAAAAGTAATAAATAAAAAAAAATGATAAAATGTTTCCCTGTCCCTCCTGAGTGACTGTAATTCACACAAATATGCTACATGATATTTTCGCATGAGAGATAAATTAGCTGGATGTCTGCAATCAAGCTGCTACTAGCAGCTCCACTAGTCCAGTAAAAAATAAATCTTCCACTTTGGGGAATTAATGACCTTTAAATTCACAAACAAATGTAATTTAAAAAATACAAAATATTGGATAATGGACATCTCTCCTATTTTTTTTTATCTCATCATAAAGATCCTGATCACGAGAGGGTGACATCTAGTTTAACTCGGTAGATGATTTTTGTAACCGCAAAGTTACAACTTCCCTTCTTGATGTCCCTTGTAGAGCCATCTGCTTGTTAATCCTATAGCCCAAGCCCTGGGGATAGTCCTGCTGGGGGTTGCACATGAATCCTTTTCTGCGTCAGTGGGTTCATTTCATTTACTTTACTTCTCATAGTGGTGAGACCACAGGGCAGCTCACCTTTTTTCTCTCACTTTTCTTCTTATGCCGAATTGGTCATCTCACATATGGGAACCAATCAAATGAAAATTGTCTTTCCCCTGGTGTACTGGCTTTCTCCTCCTTAACTACAGCCTTTCCCTCACCACCTTACTGCGCTGTGGCAGCAGCTCCCATCTCACCCTGGAGTCAACAGCCCCTGTGTAACTGCTCCGTTATGCTGCACAGAAACATGGCTGCTGTCGCGGGAATTAACTAAAGAGAATGTAAAATGTGATGATGCACCTTTTGAGGATAAGAAGGCACTCTAAATAAAAATAATCTGCAGTGGTTCTGTTTATCATCTGCTATGTTATCTTTACTCATTATGATTCCTGGGTGTCAGAGGGCACACTGAAGAAAATAAATTAGCCCAGAACTAGCCTCTGCGACAACTTTGAGTAATAATGTAGAAAGGGAACATTTCTGGTGCACAGACTAGCGCACATATTTCTGTTATTGCCTGAGCAGGAATACTGGCAGTAATAATATTAGATTCTTCACTTTGAAGAGATTGTATATACCCAGCTGTCACAACAGAGCCCGTCTCTCCTGTCCTAGAAAATAGACTATTGCACAACGTGTCATCATTTTAGTGCTTGCTGAAGAGGACAATGCGTTAGTTGGATAGAAGTGTTGACTCAGTCCAATGGAAAGAAGTCCTGCAGGATATCCACCATTTTAGGGCTTTCAGCTGTCGTGTCCGTTGTTAATTTTCTGTTAATGGACAAGCACTTAAATATTTTTTCTCTGTCTTCACAGCTTTTACCGCTTTGTCTTGGAGTCCGATGTGAATTTCATGGCCAATGACACAGTGTCTCCAGGACCAGTTGCCCGCTTCTTGGAGCTCCCAGAATCTCCCCTTCTCACTCTTAATATGATCACACCAGAGAGCTGGATGGTGCAGGCTGTCCGCAGCCCCCATGACTTGGATAACATCCACCTGCAGGAGGTGTATTGCTCCTTTGTCACGGCTACAGGCAATCGTGTCATTCTCATCCCTCAATTAGGGCAGAGGCGCTTTCTATTAACTGTCCCCACATTGTTTTTTTGTCCTCTGTAATTTGCGGTTTCACTCCAGGTGAGCGGGGTTGTGACAGCAGAATATGAGCTGGAGCATCTCTTGCTGGAGGGCCACTGCTTTGACCTGTCGAGCGGCCAGCCTCCCCGTGGACTGCAGTTCACCCTGGGCATGAGTCGGGACGCGCTCATGTATGACACTATTGTCATGGCTAACCTGGTCAGCAGCCTTCTCTACTTAATCTTACAGTAGTTTTCTTGCACTGCATTAGTGCCACGGTTGAGAGAACAAGTGTGAATTGTACGCTTACAGTAAATACTCAGACTGCTGTTTCAACCACAACAGGGATATTTCCAGCTGAAAGCCAATCCCGGTGCCTGGATCCTGAGATTACGTAAAGGGAGGTCAGAGGACATCTATCAGATTCTCACGTGAGTGTTCACCACTGTCTAAAGACTTTTGCATTGTCTTTCCCTTCTCATTCCTCACAGATATTAATATATTTGAAAGAAGTTAGTTAATAGTTAATGATGCCAATTAGGCGGCTTCATCAGTAGTTCAGCATCAAGGTTGTTTTCGGCTACCTCTTCATTTCATACTGGTAGCTATGAAACCCATCACTATGGTAACACGGAGAGCTGCTGACACTGTAGCAGCTCAAGGTTTTGATGAGTGCAGGGAGTTCTGCTCACCGCAGAGGGGAGAGAGACAAGGAGGAGGAAAGGGGTGCTATTAAAGAGAAGACAGAGTGGAGGGATGATTCAGCTGGTCACCTGCCATGCTATCCACCTCAGGCTGCAAAACATCAACAGCAGAATGTGTTTTAGTTTGGACGGCGTAGGTTTCAAAGGCTGCATATACTAGACAGAGTGTGTGGGCGTTGCCTAATTTCCCTGGGCAAATAGAAACTGTATTGTGCTTTTGGTGGGTTTGATGAATTTTTAAACGATGCCTTGTATTCTTTTAATTCTGCACTTTTTACATTAAAATATACTGTGGTACCTTCTACTTAACAAATACTTAAACAAATTATTTTTCAAAGGAGCTGTATCATGTCTATATAACATAATAAAGAACGATAATCCCTCTCTGCCAAGTTGCGATAATTGCTTAAATCCCGACCATGTATGTGAGTCTGCATGGGCATGTAGCGCGGCGGAGCTAGATGTCCCTACAATCAAAGATATTGTCCTCTCTAGCTATCCTCACATAAGATTTAGGGCACATACAGCCCTCGGTTCTTCTGGAATCATATCAGACAACCAAGATTTATTCTCCAATCCTCCAGGTGAAGCTAAGAGGTGATGTCATTTTTCACCTTGGCAGTGTCATTATTCTTGTGGTTAGCGGCACTCTGCTCTGGTTAGGTGGCCGATCACAGTCTAGTGGGAGTGTCTGTGCTTTCTGGTCCCAGAGCCTGCGTTTTCCTCTTGCACCCTGTGTGCTGCCACCGCGCCTTGCCCTGACAGCGATGAATGAGATGGCCAGCTCTCCTCTCCTCAGAGCAAGGATACAGATTGATCTCTGATGCTTTCTAACACGAGCCCTAAAGGCTGAGTTCATCAGCATCAGCATCAGTGACAGCAGAGGGGTGAAACACAAGCAGCACATGAGCATAGGGGTTGAAATGCTCTTTGGGCCCAATGAGGAGGGGGCATTTATCATAGTGATAAGGTTAGTTTTTTGCCTTTAGTAAGCACTAGGATCGTAATGGTTTGCTGTGCATCATGGCCTATTGCTCATGTCTTCCTGAAGTTGGGTCTCTGGTGTTTCACCATCAGACCGTGCAGATCCTGTCTGCCAAAACACATTCTCCACTGGGCAAATCAGCCCTAAAACAATTACAGTGAAAGGCCAGTGTTACGCAATCAATACTGTACAGACTTTCTCATTAAATCTACCAGTATATACAGCATGGCTGGGAAGTAGTGATGGATAAAATAATGGTAAGGTGATTCCTAATGATGATGGAGGGTAATGAATATGGTCAGAGTGTAATCCTGGCATCTGTCCCAGTATCTGCTTTTAAGTGTGTGCTCTCACTGTCAGTGGTCTGTCCATTAGCCGCTGTTGTCTCCTTCATGAGAGGTGCTTATGCTGTATATTTTTCTTGCACTGTTGCCATGGCTAAAACATGTGAATCAGCCTCCTTCACAGATACACAAAAATGTATTTCACCTAAATGGTGGACTCTTAACACAATATTAAAACGGAAATCTGATTGGTCGAGCAGTTCTGTAAGTACTACTCATTTTAATAAGTGGTGATTTAGATATTTGTAGCAATGAGAAGTGATTAATGTACAGACTGCAGCGAATGGCCTAAGACATTTAGATGTCTAAAAACTGATATTTGTAGATCAGCATTGGTTGGTTTTAGTTGTTAAATGGTCTGGGCCTTATTCTACAGTTCCACTGCTAAATGCTGTCTGTTTACACTATATCTCTGTGCTGCTGCCAGCTCACTTGTCAATCAAACTCTATACACTGGCCCTTTGTGGTTTCAGCTGGACTTTAGGATATGTTACAACAAAAAAGTGTTTAACCTATAGAATTTAAAGTTGTATAATGTATGATAGTACAGTCAATTGAATTGTAAAAAACAAATTATAGTACTTATCGCTATCATGGCCAATTAATTAGTTTGCCGGATTGAATTTGCTACTGATTTGTAGTTCAAAAGATTTCTAAAGATTCTTCAAAAACTAATTATTTTGTCTTACAATTCATGTGTCTGTGGCTTAGGGCTAAGGAGTACCTTTCTTTGTGTCCAGGTTACATAATAAGGCTGAAGTTATATTTTCTGGGGTTGTATTGAAATGCTATTAAATTGAATTATGTAATTTTTATAAAACTTTATTCTCCAGTCTTTTGATGAGTTTAAATCTTCAAATGGGAATTCACTTTGTTAAACTAACTAGCTGCAGATCGATTGTCCAGATTTCATAACCATTGAGTTTCACTCTCAGTGATCACTTTCTTACTCTTTATCCACCCTTTCAGGCATGATGGAACAGATTCTCCTGCAGATGCTGGTGATGTCATAGTTTTACTAAACAGTTTCCACAGTAAGATCATCAAAGTCAGAGTGAGTATGTTTCCTAGATGTTTGCAAAGTATATTAGATTTCTCATAGCACTGGGCAGTATTCAATATACAGTAAAATGCCCTTCAGCAGGTCACAGATTGAGGATGTTGGAATGATTTTACAGTCTGAAATCACTGAGAAAATCTCCATTTTATGTCTCCTTTTTCATTATAGGTGCAGAAAAAGGCAGAGATGATCAATGAAGATCTTTTAAGTGAAGCTAGTGAAAGCAAAGGCATATGGGACTCCATAGCAAGGTGTGTAATCTATGCTCACATACAGCTAAAATTTGGTAAGTGTTAGTTGTTTTAAAACTCTCCCCCAAGCTGACTGACTGTAACAACTGTGAGGTCATTGATTGGTGGGTTTATTCATGTGCCTTCTGTTTGTCAATTATACGTTGCCTTTTCAGGAGATCTTATTCCTCCCCTCGATCCAGACTGCACTATTATGCTGTAAGATCTAGTCTTGCCAAAAATATGTGCTTCTGTAGGTATGTGTGTGCATTTGTGTGTTTCCCCCAATACTTCCTAACTGTGTGATCCTGTCTCCTCACTTAATGCTTGCTGTGTGAAGTGTTTGGAGCACTTTTGAGAAAAGGTAGGCAGTGTTGCTGCAACTCATTTAGCACCTGGAACTTTTTTTTGTTATACTCCTTAGCATGCAGTGTTTATCGGTTGCTTTTGCAATGAATGAGAATGATGGATGTTTACTTTTTTTATTTATTTATTTATGCAGCCATTTTTAGAACATCAAGAAACACTACTAGTGTTGTAACCTGCATATGTGTGTGTCCATGCACAAGTGCGTAAAACTACAGTATGTACACAAACATAACACACTGTACCCACATACACAGGGCCATACTTGGTTATAAAACTGTAATGTGAATTTAAATATTGTCGCTTAAACTCACAAACTATGTTTTGGATTTATCATCAGCTATGTTGCTGATCAGGCGGCAGGTAAAGGTGCGGGCCTTAGTGTGCGATCCCCTGGCTACAAAAAAAGGTTCTTGGAACGTGGGTTGTCACCTGTCTGGTGGGAAAGGAGCTCGATGTGGGAATACTTTTGAGCCCTTGGTGAAGCAACTATGTGTGGGTGATTTCCCTGGAGAACAGGAGGACTACTTGCATGGGCTTTGTGTCTGTGTGCTGAACAGTGGTTTGAAGTACTTGGCCTTGTTGGATTCTCTGTTTGAGGCCCTGGAGGTGTCACCTAGGGACGCCAGAGTTCTGCTGGAGGACCTCAGTGCTCATATGGTAACCCTGCCCTGAAGGTGCTTGACTGGGAGAAACAGCCTGCCTTATGTAAACGAAAGTGTTGTTTTGTTATTGAACTTGTGTGCTAAGTATGGGCGATTCACAACAAACACCATGCTCAAGCTTAAGTCTACCAGGCATCAGAAAACCTTAGACCAAAGATGGATGATTGACTTTGTAGTTAAATTGCTTGTATGTCTCGGACACTGGAATAAAGAGTTTAGCACAGCAGCAACTTCTTTGACAACACCAGCAGTGCAGGAAGGCGTGAAGCTAAAAGAGGAAGCCTTTTGGGCTTAGCTGGCTAAGACGACTCCCTAGCCATGCCAGGGTGCTGAAACTTCACATTCAGGAGGCGCAGTGCAGACTCTGTGCTGGTCATGGAACAGTGGACCAGCTCCTCTGTACTCTTGCTCTAACATCGGAGGGGTCTTGGGAGTTTGCCCATCCAGTCTACATGTCATGTAAGGACATTAGAAGATTTATGACCTTCATGGTTTCAGGGAATATCCCGTGTGGCGGGTTGTTTCTACAAGCCATCCGGTCTTTCCACAATTGATCAGGCGCATTCTTGGTGGGCTCATCCTCAGGGACAGACTCAGTATCTTCGAGTAAAATCGCTGCTCCCGCATGTTGAAAGGAGCTAATTCAGGTGGTTCGGCTGTCTGATCACGGTGCTTTCAGGAAACTTATTGTAGATGTATTCTAGGCTTGTCCAACTAGGAGGACACACCGAATGCGACCCAGAACAAGCTAAAGGGATTACAACTGCTGTTAGGATCTCTAGGGAGACATTTTGGCCACCCTGTATATATAGCCTACCTCTGCCATCACCAGGACCAGACTAGAAGCTGAAAGTGGCTGGGTAGATGGGTGAATACATTTACAACTGAATGTAATCTTAAGACCATTTCCCATGGTATGCTTTTGAGTAATCAAAATACTCATAAAGGGTTGAATAAGATGGTTTCAAGAGACATAATGCTCCTTAAGTGCCTGTGAGGTATGAATCTAAAATTTACTTGAATTTGACTGCATTTGGAGAGAGGGGAGTACTTTCTTTTGGCATGACTCCAGCATATCCTCCTTTCAAGACAACAGTACCCAGATGTCAAGACTTAGAAGCTACTCATCAAAAAAAGTCTAACCATATATCTTTTCTTATATATATATTATCTGTCCAACTGTCCACCTTAAACAGACCTGCACTGCAGAACCTGACCATAGCCATCCCACTCAGTCCTATAAACATCCATTGAAGTTTGGAAATAATTACTAATTAAAAGACAAATACAATTTAGAGTTACAAAATGTTGAAAAAATATGTGCTTGTTTGAAAGCTAAATCCTCACATTCTGATTGATAGATCTAAGTGGTTTTTCACAGGACTCTGAATGATGGCCCCAGAAAATTACAGTTTGAAAAGACTGCACAGCAGAATAATAACGCTTGGTTTGCAAAGGTGTCTGACTATTTCAGCTAACACATTGTGTAGACCTTGACCAGTGATCTTACAAAATACTATTGGTTTGAAAGCAAAGAGGTCTTTATATCCATTACTTCATTTGTAACATCAGAATGCTTTGAGGGATTCGTTGTAAAGGGCGGGACTGAAGGCCATATATTGATCTAACACCTCTGAAGAATTAGTGAGGTGGATCCATGCATCAGCAGGCATCAGTGAGTCTAAGTGACAGAGTTGTTACAAATTCTCTCATCTTTAGAGAGAACTTTATCTCTGTAGAGCAATAATGAGCCTGAGTGAAAATAGTTTTGGTTTTGGTGAAATTGGTTTTGTGCTTTCTCTCCCACGCTCTTTTTTGTCTCTGGCTGGGTGGAAGATGAAGAGAAGTTGCTCCTTCTCGCTACTCTCAGCCTGGGGAACTTTGAGGGTTCAGTGTTCTTTTATGCCGTGCTTAGAAATCAGGCGGAGGAAGCTGTAAAAGCTATCTCTCCCCGTGTGGTCATAGGACCTTGGAGAGTATTTGATGGGGCCTTGGCGGTTAATGTTTTTCCAAACCGATTCCCGATAATAGGCAGGGGTTGTTCTATAACACTATTTGCTATGTGCTTAGGAAAGATGAGAACGGTTGTGTCCACGTACTGTAGCTCAGAAGATGAACAGAATTGCAGAGTAGTAAGTTGTGATGTGAATGCTTTCCATGGTGGAGATACTAGTTGTGGTTTTATCTGTCATTGTGTGCCGTGTGGGTAAAGTGTGCGTCACTGTGTTGGCCGTTACAGTGTCTGAGTTTAAAAAAATATATAAAAATGCACATGTAGTTAATCTGTTTTTCTTTAGTGCACATGTTCTGCTGTTCCTTTCCTCGTTTTTTGCCATTTTCTTCATGATTAAAATGTCGCCTGTGACCTATTAACTAACAATAACTCAAACCATGTGTAACTTGGAAAATATTTTGCAATCAGTTTCCTCCATTCCTGACCGAAAACTCGTCAGTTGCTGCTGCTTTCCCATTTACGACCTGTGTTGACAACTTTTGCTTTTTACTTTACACTGTAGACTGAATGCCTTGAGCAGTATTGTACCCAGACTTTGTCCCCTAATAGTGTGTTTAATCTTGTGGTCTTCACAAGATTACACACACTATTTTTACACTATTTTGGTTTGACTGTCCATTAAGCCATATACATGCAACAGCATGCAAATAACCGTATAAATAATGGAAAATAAAGTGCAACTTTATGCTTTATAGTCCATGTGTACCTATATATCAACTATCTTTTTGTATGCTGATTGCCACACAGCTTAATATTGTAAATTTATCTGTATGATTTCCACACAGATGTTAGAATTATTCAGTCTACAGAGTTGGAGGAAAAACAGAAGTAGACTTTTGTCTGGTTAGTGCTGTCCACTGCTCAGGATTTACCCAGAGCTTTGTTGATCATTCCAGAGGTCCAGATTATCTCGAGTGAGTCAGCCAAACAGGCTCTCACCTGACCATCTAAAGCTGCTTATCTGGAGGGCCCCACTATAGTGCTGGAGGCCCGTCATAATGGCAGGCTTAGTCAAGGCAGGCAGTCGGTATTCCCAGACCCTACAGATGTGTGGTGACTCCCCAGAAGGCAACAGCCCAACTAGAGAAAGCATTGCTTTGGTTTGAGAAGGAGCGCAGGGAGAGAAATGCACCAATTTTTTCAGAAGGACAAACAACAAATTATTACAAAATGGTTAAAAAAAAAAGAAGAGGTATGTGTCCTGGGCCAACATTAAGTTTGTGTTTGTGTTGTATGGATGTGACTTGCTTACCAGTCAGTCTCTTTTTGTGTGTCAGAGTTTTAGAGGACACGTAGAGACAAACAGTATGCTCCCTCTCCTCCCTTCACACCTCCCTCTCACTCACTGGTGTCTTCCTGGAGCCTCGGGGCCGAGGCTGTGGTTGTGATTGAGTGTGGGGGAGACACTCCTTCCCTCATCAGCAGTCTGTTACAGACAAGGACACACAGTTTGACTGCAGACACATCTACCCTCCAGCACAAGTCCTGATTTCTGTCCGCTAAATGTGCCTTGCATCATGAGCCACTCCTCCTCAACAGCGGTTAGGGTATGTTGCTGCGTTCAGAAGTGTGGAGAATGACCTTTGGATTTTTCGGTGCTGGTATCTGTAGCTGTATATAATTTTTTAGTTAATCTAGTTTGTAACCTGCATTTTCAAATTGTGTTAAAATTTTTGCTAATATATACTCATTTAGTTGATAGTTTAATTCACTGTGAACGATCATGGACTGATTGCATAGGTGCTGCTTTTGTACAGCAAGTTGTGTAAAGTAACAATTTGGGCTATTTTTTCCCCCCCAAAGGTGCAGTGAGTTTTATTTCCTTGCTGGCTGGTTTGGTATTAAGGTGGCTCATCTTACACCACAGTGGGAGGAGAGGTCCCACAATTAACTACATTTCATGCTGCCAGCTTCCAGTTCCAGTGTGTTTGGACTATGTCAAAAGTACACGCTGTACTCATGTTCTGTGCTATTTTCATCACTTTAATTAGTGAAAAGACAGCCATATTACTCCTTTGAGAAACTTGAAGTAGCAAACTTGGCATTCAACTTGGTAAATGACAAGTATTAAAAAAGTCTTAAATTTCATATTTCAAAAATAAGGCCATAAAAGTCTTAAATTTCATTTACCAAGGTCTTAAATTTGTTCTTGTCCTTTCGTAGGATTAAATAAATGCCGTAACGTCATAAATACACTTTTTATGTGCGTGAATTTATAATTTACTCCGTTTGGTGTGTCTCTGATGTTATAGGCAGTACAGGTAACGTTACGGTGATCAGCTGTACGCTCTGAACTGTGAAGTGTTGGCGGTGCACGAGCTCCGGCATCCAGCTCTGCGCAAAGTTGTTAGGAAAGAAAACAAATCGTCTCTGACGGGCTACTAACCATCTAACGCTAGCTCGTCGCCTGAGAATGGGAAAGTGTCTGAAATTCAGAGGCCGAGGACAGTGGCGTCACACTATGGCGAGCGCCAATGAAACAGCGGAGCTGGAAGACCCGCCTGCGACATGCTAACGCACATTACGCAGTACTAATCACGGGGATGAGGAAAAACCAAACCGGAGCCCAACTCCTTATCCCTGCTGCTTTCAAGCCAATACTATATAACACTATATTTCAAACAGCCTTAAGATGCACAAACCGAACAGGATGAATAATCACTAAAGCAATTGGCATATTAAATTACATTACCTTATCTAGCCAAGGTCTAACTGATTGTAACTCATTCTGCACAATTTGTTTGTATTTTTGATTTCACGCCTTATGAGTTCTTAGTGCACAAATATTGGATTCATTTCATAGGTGTAATTTACGCTGGGGATACTGGGGACATGTCTCCATCACTTTTTTCGAAGCATTTGTTAAATATGTTCTGAAAAATGGCTTGCAACAAGAAATGTTAAAAAAAACAAATGGAAATACTTGATAAATGTTTATTTTCACAATAAGAAATAAGAAAATAAGATAGAAGACACAAATGTGCATTGTCATCTGTATGACTTTATATGAATAAAGACAATTATACCATAAATTGGTGCAGAAAATCTCTCCAGAATGCAGGAAATATTTTCTAGGGGACCCCCAGACCCCACATTTATATATTTCAGCATTGAATATTTCATCAAAATAGTGTTAAAATATCTTCTTGTCTTGTTCTCATGAACCCAATATTGTAAATCTGTGTATCGTCACACCTCTAATTCGAACCCCTATGTCCCCACCACTTTTCAACACAAAGTGACGTCCTTGATTCATATTACAGTACAACAAGTACAAACACACCCCAAAAAGCTATAGTGTGTTAAATATTAATGTATTATAATAAAATGTTTTATTAAATACATGTAACTTTGTAAATAACTTTCTGTGGCATTAAAATTCATACAGATTTTTCATTATATGACAGTGAAGTTGGTATTAAATTTCATCCTAGGTGGTATTAAAAAGGTCTTAAAAAATCTTAAATTTAACTTTGAGAATCCTGGGGGTACCCTGGACAATCTATTATCAAAATTGGCATTAATAAATTTTCTAACAATCAAGCAATCAATTCAACTAATTGTTGTGACAATAGGTTATGCTGTGCAAATGAGCAGTGTTGACAATGGTACCATCCTCTGGACACACAACAGCTGTGTATGTCTAAGGGGCTGGCAAAATGGCGCCTCAGGCGTCGTTTTTAATTTCAACATGACGTGTTGGAGGAGGGACATGGCTATTCATATATGTTTTGGTTGGATTATGCGACCACATAAAGGCTTAAACAGGCAATGTGGTTGTTTTTGCATTTAGTCCAATCTAAATTGAATGCATCCAAATATTCACTTAAAGGTTTGTTAAAAAAAAAAAGAAAACCAGCAACATTTTTTTAACCTTTATTTATTGGTTGTACTGGAATACATTACTACTCACAATGTTTTTTATAACTGGATTTGGATAGTGTGGAATATCATAATTCCAAATAAAACCCCAAGGAATGTGTCGACAACATAGTGACCACAAGATTTACACTATTAAATATGTATTAAAAAGAAACAGAATGGGCTGCTGTACATTTACCTACAAGTCTGCATGCCACAAAGGAGAATATTAGTATATAAGCTCCTCTAGGCTTTCCTTAACATTACCACACTGTCATTATGTACATTATGGTTGGGAGAGCAGGGAATGAGAGGAGCTGATGTGATTGGACTCCCCTAACACAATTAACTATAATGTATGACAACACATACTTGCAACTTGATTCACAAAATGGGGCCTGATGTGTTTATTTAATTTCTGCTGTTACCAAAAACTTAGATCCCATGACACAGTGTTTCCATTTAACAGTGCATCTATGATTCAAATGGTTCATTTTAAATTATTTACTTCATATTATGGACTCTATAAGGGAGATATTTGCGGTTTAATGTTACAGCTGCTTAAACTGTGTTTCTTCTAACACAGTGATTACTTAGTTCTCTAGAGGAGTGCCAGCAGCAGGACTGCTGTTAAAATCACTTCAAAATTATGGCTTTTCTGAGCATTGCCATTTACTTTATTCTTTTTTTTATTTGAATAAAACGCCCCAGCTTGCAACACAATATTGCATGGTTTGTTTGAAAATGTTTTCTGCTGGCTCTACAAAAGCATGGTTTCTACTGGCTTTGTTCTGATATACTGTCACTATATGAAAAAAAATGCATCAATCAAAAACACAAGAGACTGAAATATTATGGTCTCATTTACAGCATCAGTGGTGGTGGCTCCAAGAAGGATGAGGGAGAGAAGAAGAAAGAGGATGTTCTGAACATATTTTCTGTGGCCTCGGGCCATCTGTACGAACGCTTTCTGAGGTGGGTCACTTTCAGTTCACAAACACTCGCACGCTTACTTTTAAGGCCGTATGCTTCAAGTTCCTTATTGCCCTGATGCCTGAAACTGATCTTTCACTCTTTGTGTCTATTTCAGGATAATGATGCTGTCCGTACTTCGTCATACCAAAACCCCGGTCAAGTTTTGGTTCCTCAAGAATTACCTCTCTCCATCTTTCAAGGTACTTCATGACTCCTGACATGACTACATAATTTAGTTTTCTGCCTGTTCAAGATAACTTTATCCCGATTCCTGAGAGATTTATTTTTACCAAGCAAAGAAAAGATCCATGGGTTGTTTCCTCCTTTGTAATGGTCTGTTTAATCTCAAATTTTCTATAGGGGTGAATCTATTTTCAGTGCCCCTGACACATGTTGAGTTGCAAAAATGGCTTAATGGGGGTGAAATTTCATGTTGTATGTTAATGACATCCGGTTTATTTATCAAGTATGTCCAAATGTCTTGCACTATATATTATATAGTTGGGCTTCAGCCTTGCATTATGATTTGGCTAACAGGCATTTTAATACCAGTATCTCTTAATACAGTTGTCCAACTGCATCTGCATCACTCTGCATTTAAAGGCTTGTAACATAGTCACCTATCAGTGGTGTAGTCTTTTATGTGAGGGCTTCCACCTAATTGTTAACTGAATTTTGCACATTTCTTAAATGTTTAGTGTTTGTGTCTTTGATTTCTTTAACCACTGGTGTTTGTGTTTTGTTGCGGGTAGGAGACCATCTCTCACATGGCAGAGTCATATGGCTTCCAGTATGAATTGGTACAGTACAAGTGGCCCCGTTGGCTCCACCAGCAGACTGAGAAGCAGCGCATTATCTGGGGGTATAAGATCCTCTTCCTGGACGTTCTGTTCCCTTTGGCTGTGGACAAGATCATATTTGTGGACGCCGACCAGGTAAGGATCTAATGGAACTGACGAAGAGAAAGAGCTATGTGTGAGTGGCTTAAAGTGAGAGACTCGTCTATATCAGTCCCAGCCTTGGTGTGAAGTTTGGATGAGATTTTGAACACCCCTGAAGTGTCGTCAGTCTTCTCTGTACTTACCGATGTCCTTGTTCTCTCACAGATAGTGCGGGCTGATCTGACGGAGCTGAGGGATTTAGACCTGGAAGGCGCTCCCTATGGCTACACACCATTTTGTGACAGCCGCAGAGAGATGGAAGGCTATCGCTTCTGGAAGACTGGCTATTGGGCCTCACATCTAGGACACAGGAAATACCACATCAGGTATACTTCCTTAAAAAACTGTGAAATGGAATATAGCAGCACAAACAGTTCTGAATTCCTGGCAAGGACTTCGGGTATTTTACCTGCTGTTCAATCATATACACACTAGAATGACACCACAATCCCCTTCTTTATTTCTTTCACTCTATTGTTATTTTTATGGAAAATATAGGTAACCACTTCTGGCAATATAGGCGCCAGAATAAATATATGCATTTTAAAATATTAGTATTCAGAACATTGCGCTTCCACAGTCAATTCTTCCTTGTAGGCCATTCACCCACTTTATTTAGGCGGACACTTTTATGACTTCCCTCTGTACTTTGCAAAGTGGAATGAAAGGAGTTACAAATAAACAGAAGTCTAAAATAGACCATACTGCAAAATAAAGTAGATCTCTCACAATCATGAAAATACATCTTTCACTTGGATTCAGTAAATCATCTAGAGGAATTATTCATTATTCTGCAAGAGGGTGTGTGTGTGTGTGTGTGTGTAAAGTTCTTCCCAAGTCCCAAATATTACAAAGAAGAAAGAGGGACTGTATTCTTGTGTTTAGAGGCTGGAAGTGCTGTAGTTCTGCTTCCTTTAATCTATCTTGATCTCAGAAACTGGAAGTCCAAAAGAATGCCAAACCTTTCATGTAGTTTTAAAAGCTCACCCTTCTCAGGCAATAGAAAATATATAAATATAGATAATATTTGTGCAAGCTCAAATCGAAACCTATTGAATTCTCCCATATTGGATTATGCACTATTTTGGAAAAAAAAGTATTTGTGGCTACATAACAGTACTGTGTTCATCCAGTTTCCATGGTGATTGGACCCCACCAATTAGAGGTGCAATTCCTGTGGCTATGTTTTAGTATCTGATTTATGTATACAGCCATGGTACACATTAAATGAAGCAAGAGGTATGGAATAAAAAGTGTGGCACTAAGTTCTTCCTCCCTGTCAATGTGACGGCTAATCAGGTGGCAGCCAGTGGCTGAACAAAGAGAGCAGAACCTTCCACTTTACCACTTGCTGATGAGGATGGGAAAAAAGAAAAGTCAGAAAACCACAGTGATTTGACTTCATGCCAGTGTGCTGATTAGCTCTATGTGGCAGGACAAAAGCAGTGAGGGGGAATGATCCGCATCAGTGAGCCCAGGGAAAGCATAAGGTAGTGAATGTCTTAATGTCTCAGAATTGAATCTAATAAGTGAAGCTACACAGCCTATACCGTTGGTTTTATTAAGATTCCATTTTAGGCACAATATCTGAATGTGCCTGGGGTATTTCTCTTTATTGAGTCATTATTTTTATTAAGTCATTCATTTGGGCTTTCCCTTTCAGGACATGGTTTTCTCACACCTGATCCCTGTGTCCTCTCTCTCTCTCCTCCCATGTTTTAACCAGCGCTCTGTATGTAGTAGACTTAAAGAAGTTTCGAAAGATTGCAGCCGGGGACAGATTACGAGGCCAGTACCAAGCCCTGAGCCAAGACCCCAACAGTCTGTCCAACCTGGACCAGGTATGTAACATCAGCAATAACATCATTACGTTACAGGATGCAGAGATTTATCTATTTAGCACCTTGTATGATTTGTTGGCACTGTGTATCATATTTCTAATGCACCCTAATATTTTGTTTTATTATATGTTTAGGACCTTCCTAACAACATGATCCACCAGGTGGTCATCAAGTCTCTTCCACAGGAGTGGCTATGGTGTGAGACATGGTGCGATGACTCTTCCAAAGTCACTGCTAAGACTATAGACCTGGTGAGTCCCAGATTAATTAGATCCGACTGTGGAACGCTAATCAGTCAGGAAAGCTAACTGGCGTGCCTGGGAATTGCTACCATAAATAAATCGTCATTAAATTTAATTGTTCCTTTTATTTAATGAGATGGGATAAGTCTCTTTTGTCGTCTTCATTGTAATCCTTCTTTCATGTGTTGGAACATGCTGATAAAGTATTAATATACCACTTTTTTATGCCATGTTTTTAGCTTTGTTGGTTATAATAGTCAACTGAAGCTTCTGCAGCACTGCAAAGAAGGAGCATATTCCCATCCACTAATGTCAGTGAGGCACTTGGCATTTAGTATCCAACTGAGGTGCAATCCTGTAGTCTCCTAAACTCATTTAGGGAATTACTGGACTCGCTCCAGTAGACTGGAATAGGAAGCATTGTCTCATTGTGGTATAGGACACCACTCAGTAATTCAGACACAAGACATGGGCTAATGTCCTTTTAACAGAATTGGAAATCAAATTAGGTTCAAATGCCTGCCACAGACAGTGCTGGGAATGACAGTATGACTTGTTGGGAGAAAGTGGCACTGGGTGGTGTGAGTGATGTGTTTTGTCTGCTTTTCTTCTGCAGTGCAATAACCCAAAGACCAAGGAGCCCAAGCTCACGGCTGCAGCGAGGATTGTGCCTGAGTGGGTTGAATATGACAATGAGATAAAACAGCTACTGAGACAGGTCCAGGAACAGGAAGACACAGCACCACAAAAACAGACTCCCTCGCCTTCACAACATAAAAAAGGTTAACTAGAAAAGCACTATTTTTTTTCTCTCTGTCTACACGGTTTGCCCATTTTATAAGACAGAAAAGTATGTAACGTCGTCCATTCTACTCTTGCATGAACAACCTTCTTCTTGGCTCACCACTCTGCTCATTTTCATTATTTCTTTCAAATCCCCCCCCCCCCCCCCCCCCCCCCCCCCCCCACAGTAGACGACCAGCGTGATGAACTTTAGTGCCTGCCAGCACCATGCTGAAGAGGAAGGAGGCAGCACCTTTTACATGCAGGCCACCTGTGAAGCTTGAAGACAGACAATTCCATCTAAACATAGCGATGGAGTGTTACATCCCCAGCCGGAGAAGGATGTGATATTTTCAGAGATGCCATATCTGCTTCTGCAGTCAATACGCCTTACAAAATTAACACGTGATGTAAGTGTTAACTGCCAACTGTGAACATGTGGTGCGCATGCAGCTCTACAGTCAGGCCCCTGTTTCAGAAAGCGGGCTTAGTGAAAACTCTTGAGATTGTTAACCCTGAGATGAGGGGAAACTCTGGGTTTTCCGTTCCAGAAAGAGAGGTAACTTAAACTCTGGGTCAGTTACCATGGCAACTTGCTGGCAGGCTGACTTTCTCTTGGACTCCTCCTCTCCTGCCGAGCCTGAAGGAGCTGTCTGACACACGGTTTCCTTTCCTCATTCACACAGTCCATATCAAAGCACACATGGAACGCATTCATTTGCAGATGTTTACGTCTTTGGAAACATCGAAATCCTGGTTAGATATTAGTTCGTTACTCAAGAACCATGACCGCTTTTATGATGAACCTGACATCGTGGATTCATCTTCTGCTCGGAATAAAACTGCAAATCATCAAAATCATCATAGGTCCATAAGTATGTCTTAGTTGTTTGAGCTATATTTTCATCTTGCTGCCACCTGCATTTTGTGCATATCAGGTTACAGCTAAATAAATATATTTAAAAATCTAATGTAACATACAGAAGGAGTCCAGCACTTTATCATCCAGGATTAATGGATGATTGGAAATTCAAGCTCAATACTAGAACCGCCAACGGGTCAAATTTACCTGTGGCTGTGGCTGATTGTATGTGTCTTTGTTTCAATATAATATTCAAGTCCCCCAGTCTCTAACTTTAAAAGTGTGTTATATAGCACCCCCTATTGTTAAAAAATGTCAAAGCTAGATTTAAAAAATGGGCATTTATACCTATAAGCGCCAGCGGGTAAAATTTACCCCTATAGAGAATACAGTCATTTTAGCGCTGTTCATGTCGCGCGTTTAGATAAACACTCTATGTTGCTATTGGCAACGCCTTTCCCACTACAGGCATTACACTTGCTCAGCGCAGTGAGTGAAGGAGAGTCTGATGGTGGGGGCTGAGCGATGTGTCCTAGGTTGATTCTGCATCTGACCTGACAACGATCCACTTGTATGAAGTAAATATGCATAAAAGCCGCTGCTCATAGGTTTTGTGGTCCCTTCAAGAGAGCGTGCGGCTCCCTCATGTGCTTTTTGAAGGCTATAACGTTTCCAGTGCTGTGTATTTTTTAGTAAAAATGATCATTATACATTTTTCCGTTGGGTAAAAATCTACTATGAATTTTGGAATTGATAATCGTTTCTTTCGAATAAATAGCCTACTTTTATTTGAACTATCAAACTTTTGTAGCTACTAGGCATAGGCCTATGTGTTAATCTGTGGATGCCCGATGGAGTCCGAACAAACAAGCAGAACAGTAAGAAGTAGCCGACATTATGAGGCTATTATTAGGCTACCGCCTATAAAACACTACAACAGTCAGTCTTTTTTGTAAATTGTATGCTGCATTTAAATTCAAGCTGTATTTAGAATATAACTAGGTTATAACATCTATAACAGCGGCAAGTGGATGACATCATAAGAGCCGCCGCGTGTGAACGTGCCCTTCACAGATGCGCATCGCAGGCGAACGACCTGCACGGTGAAGACAATGAATAGAATAGAATAAACTTTCTGTAAATGCCTGAAATATGGGGATGGTGTTTATAGGAAATGCACAGCCAATGTGTTAAATGTTTCAAGCAACATGTAGCAGAAATAATAACAAAATCACTGCATTTTTTAAATTTTACCCGCTATGGCGGTTAAAGGTAGCCTATACAACGAACCCTGGCGGTTCTAGTGTAAATGAAGATTGAGTGGACTATGCTGAATAAAATTTAATAGTGTAAAGTTATTGACTCCTTTCTCCACTCCTGTTTTTTAAGATGAATATCATGGTCTGCATTGGCATGCATTCATATTTCTAGTTCCACTGGGTTTTACCTTGGGGCTCTGCTTTTTATTTACCTGTTGCCATGGTGAATCATAGAATCAGACCTCCACTGATGAGGGCGTTTTTTTCATTTCCCTGGGATGAACATAATCAGACTTAATTTCATTAAGCCAGATTAGCTGTTCTGGAATGGAAAACTCAGTTTACCATCTCATGGTTACTCAACTCAGAGATTAGGGTTAGAGTCAAGAGTTTGTTGGACCTGCTTTCCGAAACAGGCCTCAGGTCTTGGTTACTGTGTGTTTACCAGAGATTGAAGTAAATACAAAGTGTAAAGGGGTGAAGTCAGTCACAACCCTCTATTGGTGTATGTTTGAGTGTAAATAGTTGGCATATATTGCACTGATAATGTATGCAAAGAATCAAATGGAGAAGGCACATTTTTAAGATTCTTATGACAAAGTTGAAATTTTTTTATGCAAAACTTTCTAAAAGTTAATATATTTAGATATTGTATTTGATGTTGTAAACAACATGAAGACTTTCACTATGCTTTGACTGAAATGCCCAAACTGAAGATGTGACTGACATAAAACTAGTCCTGTTTTAAACTTCACAACAGAGGTTTTTACATTAGAACATTAGGACTGTACATTATTATTGGAGGGGCTGGAAAATTATTCCTCCATAAGTTATTTTGTTTCAGTCTTCCCTTGCAAGATTTATTATATAAAAGGGATCATATAGTTACACAAAACATTTTCCACCTCACCATCAAATATCTAATGTCTGTTTTTGTCTCTAGCAGAGGCATACTTTTTTCACTACCCTGTACAGTTACTGGATGCTAATAGTAAGCTGAACTAATTGTTCTTTTGATCAAAGAAATGAAACATGTTGACTGTGGCTGGACTTTATCATCGGGTCTTTCACACTTAGTCGAACTCTTACCAAGAAAGACGCTGAGAGGTGGCGCAGCGTGGGAGTGTGTGCCATACAGAGCTGTCTGTGAGCAGTGACCTTAACTATTTACTGGCAGTGGGCGTAGGTTTGCATATAGGCATTAAGGATATACCCCTACCAATATTTTGGGAGGACAGAATTGTCCCTTCTAATATTTGAGCAAACTCGCATTATCTGAAGTGATATTAGATCATTCCTTTGTGCCCTCCCAGAGGCTACATCAAATTATTGGCTGAGATACACGTGACAATTGGGTAGCTGTTGTGTCAGAACCTGGTCAGAACAATGGACAGCGCTGAGAGAGAGGGAGCTGTGGGCTGCAAATAGCAGTTTCTGCACTGCTCCCCCTGCTGATTTTGACAGAATCATTCAAAAAATGTGAGGGCTCTGATTAATAAATGTATTCTTTGATTTTGAAAAGTTAACCTTAGGGCTTGTGTCCATATAGCGTTTCTCTCACAGCACAAACACTTAGTCTCAGCACTATCCAGCAGGGTGCCAGTGCTTTTCTGCCAGAGAGAAACAGCTATATGGACACACACCCCCTTATGTTGTTATTTAGCCTTTCGGAGGCTATTGCTTTGTTAAATGAAATGAGCCTTTTATGAAAGGCTGGGGAGGATCTAGCTTTTGTATAAAATTAAATATAAGATTCAGCTCCCCTCCCCACCACAGTCAGCTTTCCCTTAGAACAGCAGTTAGACACCCCCCAAACTTTGGATTTCTCCATGTGGCTAAGCAGTGTGCTCATACATCCACCATGGATGTGCTGGGTGCTGTTGTAAGAATGGTACTTTGTATGTGAAGAGTTTGGAGGCTCATTTGTTTACAAAACCAAAAACATAAGTGTAAGAATGGACTAAGCGTTATGTTTATCTGCTCTAACATAAACTGGCAACTTCACATGCTTGGCAATCCAGCTTACTACTGTAGCTAACATTACATAAACAAGTAACCTAGTGTTATTTCTAAAGGCAAGGGGTATTATTACGTACCTACAGTATGAAGGGACTTGAAGGGTCTATTCCTTTTTCTGTAGTAAGCATTTTAACTTCGCAGGTTATGTTATTAATATAACATTAATTACACTTGCATTATAATACTGTACTATGTTAGGGCTAAATAGCTCTAGCTCACCCTGCAATACAGTTAATGTTACACATAAAGCTGGTGCGACATGATTCATCAGCTAATGGGATGCTAATTTTCTGCTTGGGACATGTAGCTAGCTTTAAAGGTCCCATATTATGCTCATTTTTAGGCTCTTACTTGCATTTTGGGTTTTTCCTAGAATCTCATTACATGCTTTAATGGTCAAAAAACACATTGTTTTTTCTCATTCTGTCCATTGCTTCTGCACCTCTGTCTTAACACTCCATTTTTGCTCCTGTCTCTTTAAGGCCTCGCTCCGTAAAAGCCCACTTTCTTCTGATTGGCCAACTGGTTTTTCCTCTGACACCCTCCAGCTGCTGTGTGTCAAGGAGTTTGCTGATGGACATAGCTTTACTTCTTGTTTGCCACTAGCTTGTTAGCTCAGCCATGCAGCTAGCCGTCCTATAAGCTGATACTGCATGGATTTGAAGCTTGGTGTGTTGTTGTTTACACCTCTGTTAGAACAGAAGCTTTGGACCGCTGCTTCAGGCAGAGCCAGCTGATAACAGCAGCTACATGTAGCAGTAGCTAGCTGTTACTGTAGCATTAGCATCAAGCTATCTGTCAATAAGGAAACAACCGTAAATCACAGAGAGATGAGGCAGAGCAGCTGGAGGATCAGAGGGAAAACCACAAAATATTTATTTCCTTCATAACCGCTGTGAGACATACTTAATAACCTCCAGTTCGTGTCCACTAGGGAGGAGGTCCTATGCTATACAGATCCCGCCATGTCAGGAAGGGAGGCAAATTAAAATGCTGTTCTTTTGCTGTTCAAAAGAAATATTGCAAATTTTGAGTGGTAAGTCTTCCACTACTATGGTAAACAAGTTTGTAGCAACATTAAGTGGGCGGGGCTTGGCCCTCTGTCATGTGACTTTGGCTCAGCAGACCTGGCAAGACTGGATTACCAAGTTCAAAGATCAAAGAATCCTCATTTGCACACTAAAGGCCATTTGTAGAACATAGGATTTTAACTTATTACATTATGTTTACATCATATGTACATTTAAGAAGAATCTTTCAATGTTTTAATTCCACGATGGACCAGTGTTTTTGTCTCAGGAATAAGATGGGTGTTGCTGTTCTGCTGAAGCAAACAGTATTTTTTGTGTTTGTCTTAAAAGTCAATACAAATGGGTGCAGGAAGTCTGCTCTCAGGGTACCCATCTTTCATTGTGCTGTGTCAAATAGACATGTTTATATTACTGTCTGGTGGAAAAAAATAAATCTTTGCTACAAAATTTACTGAGACTGGCAGTCAGTCATTATAAAAGCGGTTTGTGAATTCTGTTGTCCCCCTAATGTGGTCAGTGGATGTGTGATTCATGAATTGAAAGGTCTACATTGAAGGGAGATTCTTACACTAATTTGTTCCTCACCGTAAACCATTTCACTGTAAAACTGCATTTGTGAGGAAGAAAAGCACTTAAGATGGTTGCAATTAGGGAAAGGTACCATTTCTCAAACTGTAGCATCAGTATGTAAATGTAGCCAAGTCACTCTCCAACCTGCCCATACAGCAACACCCCTGCCGCTCAGTTTAATTTAATGTACATAAATAGGTCTTTATTTACAGTTCAGAATGAGAAAAACTCCATTCATATAAAAATAGTACTGTATCTATGTACAAATTGAATCCTGTGAATTGCAGTGTACAATATGTGGAAAGGATGCAAGTGTCAGAATTAACCGCTTAACACTTGACACATAAAAGCTGCTTCACACAGAAAGATATTTGTTAGCATAGCAACAGACCTTCCCCAAATGGAATTCAAAGTTGTATAATTCAACAACA
Source organism: Micropterus salmoides (assembly GCF_014851395.1). Classification (NCBI taxonomy): domain Eukaryota; kingdom Metazoa; phylum Chordata; class Actinopteri; order Centrarchiformes; family Centrarchidae; genus Micropterus; species Micropterus salmoides. The sequence goes on from NW_024040596.1 coordinate 15,830,996, forward strand.
AAGATGCATCTTTAATTATGGTCACTGAATTAAAGCCACAATTTGCTCCACATTTTTGTGAGATGTATCAGTATGCACTGACATTCCTTATGCCAGTGTTCTCCCTTTTAAATAGGGAGGAAAATACAAAAATCCACTCCAGCGGTGCTGGATATGAGCTTCCTCAGTTGAAGTTGAATTTAAAGTTGAAGGGTCCAGAGCCAAATGGATTGAAACCCTGGAAGCCTCCATGGAAGTGATGATGGCTGTGACCCTGCTGACTCTCCGGATCCATGGGGTCCTCCCCGTGGTCAAACTTGGTTCTCAGCTCTATAAAAACAGATGGTGTTAGTTCAGAACAACTTATTGAATATATCCTCATGTATAGCGTTTGGATCATAATTCAATCCCTCCAGGAATTAGAATTAATATTTTGACAACTGTTTTTATCAATGGAGTATGATGTCTTTGATGAGAGCAATATAGTGACTGTCTCTTCAAGAAATAAATAAATAAATAAAGGTCTCTCTCTGTATGGAGCCTTTCCACAATCTTGTCAGACATATGTAATAAAAATCTAAGTATTTCAGGGGCAAAAACAAGCACTTTAGTGGTAGCACTTTGACGGGGTGCAATTGCCAGGAAGGATCACGTTGCAGCCCTGTCTCGCTGCCGCTGACTACAGTGTGCTCGCTCATATCTGGACCAATTTAAAATAAATGTTGTCCCAATTAGTCATACAAAAAAACATGGGGAAATAAGGTTCATCATTTCACTGAAAATGATGCCCAGTAAAATAATGGTCTCAAGCTACTTGGACAAAACAGTAAGTGGTTGCAAGCTGTTCACAGCAGCCCCTCGGAAGCCTGTCATTTACAGGGAGACTGGCAGAACAACTTTCTTCTGACTCTGCTGACCGCATGCTTTTTACCTGGGTCAGTGAGAACCTCTTTAGCCTGAGCGATGTCTATGAACTTCTTTTCAGCCTTCTTCTTTTCCTCTGGATCCTGGAAGTTGTCTGGATGCCACTGTTGTGCCAGTTTCCTGTAGGCTTTGATAATCTCCTTTTTCTGGGCAGTTCTGTGACAATAGGGAGAGTATCATCAGCACATTTATAAAGATGAAAACAGCTCCTCTTGTTTTCAACACAAGCTGGACCTAATAATACTTATCAAATTCTCTGATGTAATAAATGATTACTTTTTATAACTAAGAGTGCTTTCATTGTCTTAAAATGTATTCTCTCTCAAATTCTCAATAGAACTTTTCATCACAAAAAAAGGGGGGGAATGATGTGGCTTCCAGTGCAATAGGGCTTTTTTTGTGGAGTTGCGGTTGTTTTACAAAATATAAAAGAAAAAAAACAGACTGCTTTCTGATGCAGTCTTGTAAAAGCAAGTAATTTGTACAAAAATACCCAGATTCTTCTTGATTTCCCCCAAAGAATCTATAAAACGTCTTGTTTGGGAAATGCCTCTATAGATGGAAAGAAATATCCAAAATCCAGTGATCAGTGCCCACCTCTTCACTCCCAGGATCTTATAATAATCCCTCTTCTGAGACTGTTTGAGAAGTCGCTGAGCTCTCTCCAGGCCTTCTTTTATCTGACGGTCATTCTCACTGTGTTTTGAAGCAGTCTCATAGTCCTTAATAGCTGAAAAAAAAATAGCAGACAGAATCAGTATTGCTTACTCATTTAAAGCAGCTAGTGGGAAGTGAAGTACAGTACTTAAAGACAGTCGACAGAAAAAAAAAAAAAAGACTTCAAGACCTTGTTGTGGCAAGCATTCACGCTCCTAGTGTCTTTCAGCCAGGCAATGATGCTTGCCATGCTTTAGCAACATTGTATTGTATGCAGTCCAGTTGTGATAAAAAAAACCAAGTGAATTGAAATTTAAAGGAGAGGACGCGACTCTCTACATGGTACTGGAGCTACCGTAGCGACAGAGTAGGCTACAGCAACTAGTACGGTGTCGGCATCATAAGCATGCGTCGACAGTGTTTATATAATTACTCTCACAGCCGGAAGGGGAGACAAAAGTTTAGAACTGAAACACTTTGTTGACTCAATCAAAGCCTGATCATCTGTTTTGTCTTAAGAACAGAACAGATATGTGATCATGTGAGCATTATGTGACCTATTAAAAAAAATCAGCCATGCTAAATGAGAGGCCGATCATTCAATCATGTTATAAGTGTTGTCATTAAATAGTCTGTCCATCAGAGAGCGCTCTGCAACTCCCCTGTTGGCAACACACAATCCACATAATCAGCTGTACTTTAGTTCAAAGTGCTATTTATAACAATAAAAAGTTTACTTTTAAACTGCATTATGTCAGGTTATCTTGGTCAAGTCCATTAACTACACATAACAAATGTTGGGGATAATCTTTGTTTATGTTATGCGTTTCCACAGAGCAGGGGGGAAAAGGGAACGTCGGCTGATACATTGGATTTTAAAACCATCAAATATAAAAATCGGTATCGGTCTTAAAAATCTCAGTCAGGATCTACATGCTAACATGCTTACAATGACAATGCCAACATGCCGATGTTTAGCAGCTGTAATGATTGCCATGCTCACTGTCCTAGTGTAGCGTGTTAGCATGCTAACATTTGCTAATTAGCACTAAGCTAAAAGTACAGCTGATTCTTATGGGAATATAATATGGAGTTCAGCAGTTATTTAGTCATGACATTTCTGGCAAGTTGAAATTCTGACCTAATGATCGCGTTGGAAGAAAAGTCAGAGGAAGTGATAACATTCATCCTGAGGGGATCATGAAAGTCTGGGCCGTCTGACATTGAGCGATGCCGCTAGCATGGCTTATAAATAAAACAGGCTACTATATCTGAGATATTGTCACATTTATCTAAAGACAAATAACTGCACTTAAGTGTTGCATTAAAAGAGGATATTTTTATTGAAAAATATATTTTATTTTTATTTTATTATTTTTTTCAACTGTTGAGGCTTGCTGAGACTGTTGTGTTAGAGATTTGATAATCTGTAGTGAAGTAAGTGATGTGATGTTTGAATATTTAACACAAACATGATAAATAATAAAAAGAACAATAAAAGCCCTGCATGAAAATAACTGAATATCAGACACTTAATATTATTAATGTTGCCAGAATCATCGGTATTGTTGACAGTTTTACATCTCCATCACTCTAACAAACATTATGACATACATCACATTATTTGACTAGTGTTCTTAGTCATCTTATCTGTGAAAATGCTTGATCTTTCCCTAATAAATAAACCACTTTAAATCATTAAGAAAGCCCCATCACCTTCAGATCATGTTGTAGCAGCTCCAGGCTGTTTGTGCGCGCATGTTTGGGTGCTTTGAAGCTTGTTTACTCTGTGAGGTGTACTGAGGTGAATTTAACTCCCATGGTTTCTGACAGTTTAAAAGCCCAGATGAGGTCTGGCCTTCCCACCTGCTGACTGTGTTCATGCCATGTTAATGACAACATACACAGCCTCAGCTCGGCGGTGGTTGCGGCATCTTAGTGAAGGATGTTATTACTCTGGGGCAGACCTACCTGGAGTGATGGTGATGTTAATTGTGGGTTTAATTGGATGTTGTGTACACTTTCCCCCCCCTTTTTAAGTATACCATCCTAGGGACATGTTTTAATAACCATATTTGGTGTTCTATGCCATAAATGGGAACATTATGGATAAAGTTTAAATTTACTAACACACATTGAACTTTAATCCTTCTCATTCATCTTGTTTTTATAGCTACAATTTTCTTTGCATGATGTGTATTGACATTTCGCATTTTAAACAGGTTAGCAGCATACTATTCCTGTGTGAATTATTTTTTTCACTGTAATTAGTGGACACACATGGATATAATCCTTTCCAAAATCTTACAAACGTTTTTTATTCATGCTTTTCTTGCCAGTTTAACTTTATTTAGTTTAACTATTTGACATGTTTATTTGCACTTTATTCTGGGGATGCAATGGTGGCCTAAGGGTCTAAGAAGAGTACCATGTAATTTCAGTGTCCCACGTTCAATTCTAGCCGGTGAACACCCGCCTCTACGCGTCTCTCTCATCATTGCTTTTCAGCATTTTGCAAGATACTATCAAATTAAAAAAGGCAAAACCGCCCCAACAAATACTTAAAAAAAGGTTTTAAATGTAAATTTAAACAAATGTTTAAATGTTGTGTACTAATTTCAGCAATAATGCCAGCATGACAAAACAAATACTGTCTGATTCTTACCAAGATTTCCTATCTGCAGCAGCTAGCCTGTAATGCATGACAGCCTTTCCCTTTAGCTGATTAACTGCCTGCATAGCCATTTGAAAGTGTCAGGTGTGAGGTAAAAATGTTTCCCATCTGCAGTCTCTAAATGACGCACACTGTCAAACTGTGGTCTCACACACACGCGTGCGTGCGCCAGATCCACTGTAGTTACCTCGATTCAAGCTTCAACTAGCAGCAGGCTATTGAAAAATAACCACAGAAAAGCTCTACATTGAGTGCAGTACACTGGTTGTTTATGAGTCATTACAGTTTTTAGTTTATGAAATGCAAATCAATAGGAATGCTGGAGCCTGACTCGGTGGAAACAGGGGAAATTGTCATAAAATTGAGAAGATAGAAAATGAAAATATTTGATTGGCCTGGTTTGGAGTATCACCGTGGCACTCATTACCAGAACAAGAAGTATCTACATTTAACAATACCAATCGTTTGTACCCCCCCACCCCCAGTGATCCAGTGTTTTTAGCTAGTATCAGACTGACAGCCAAAGTGAGGGTTTCAAATTGTAATGCACTGAGCAGCTGGAGTGAAACTTATTCTATAGGAACCAGGGCTTGGACCTTGCATTGGCAATCTGTACAAAAAGACAGTGAGATGGGTGGGATGGTTTACACCAAATTTCTAACTTAATTGACAGATAAACATAAAATGTAGGCAGTGATTTTGACACAAATATCCATTGTTTTTTTGCGCAGTGGAAGCAGAACATCAGGTGACAGGTAAAATGATGGCGGGGAGACAAGGCTATTCCTGGGGATTTCACCATCTGCTGCACTGGACTTTCTGCGATTTGACAACAGATAGGGGAGAACGTTGTTTCAGCCTAATCCCTTCCCTGACAACAGAGGCTTTATGGAGATAGTAAGTGCTCTGTGTGTTTTGGCACCACCACTGAAGAATGGCTTTAGGCTTGATAAACAAGAAATTCTGCTTAATTTCAGCCAGTAGTTCAGGGCAGCTCTACTCATGCAGGCTGTACTTCTAAAACATTGTGCTCCACACCTCATTCTAATTATACTCTATGGAATAAGCACTCTTAACAGATGACATTTGTATTTCAGATAGTAGTATGCTTTTACCAAATTAGATATGAACCATTGCTGTATTTATCTACATTTAATCTTTATTGTGCTTATTTATTTCAAAGCGAACAAGGATCTGGTGATGAACTGTGTTAAAGATTGTGTAAATGAGGCAGAGTTTGCCTTCCAAATGATCATACAGTTGAATCTCTGAAACAGTTTCAACAAAATTTTAACATTAAAACCTCACGAAGAGGGGATTTATTACAGGACTGTTAGACTGCATTAGTTTTAGCTAGGTGTACTAATAATATGGCAACTAACTGTAGATTTCAGTAACTTCATTTAAATAACTGCATTCTTCTTGCCAAAACTTAACTAATAAAAACGTAAAAAAATGGTGCAAGAAGCTACTTGGAATTAAAATCATATGGGTGTAAATAAATCTATACAGTTTGTTTCCAGAAGAACTGTCTTCTATACAACAACTACATAATTCAGTCCATCTTCAACAAAAACACAGAGTGGCCATGGACTTTCTCAACTGAAATAATACAATAAATAAATTCCCAGCTTTCAGTGTGACCCTGACTCGGAGTGTGAAAATTTTACAGACCGACTCCATGCAATTGAAAAAATAAATACACCTTAACTTCATATAGCCAAGTCTGACAGGCTTACCTTCCTCATACTGTTCGTCTTGGACATAGGCCTCAGCTCTGTCCTTCAGCACGTTAACGTTCTCTGGGTCCGACTGGATGACTTCGCTACACACCGAGATCGCTCTGCTAGCCTGCTGGCCCTGGTCATGACACAAAGAAAACACGATGCCTGGATCTATTGTTTAATGAAGTCAAATAGTGAGCTGATACATCTCATGGCAGCAGTAAGGGGTCTTACCTGTGCCAGCGCATGGCAGATGCGCTCCTTGGCAAGGAGAGCGAAATGGTGCACATTGGGCTCAGTCTTCATCACTGCCTCGTATTTGCTCACTGCGTCTTCATACCTAAAAGAGCAAGAAGCAAGTAGGTGTTTGAACACCACTGTGATGCTGTTGATACAGCAGGATGCAACATGGACCACTGCACCCAGAAACATCATGCCACTCTCTTATTTGCTCGGTTTAGTCTTGTGAATATGATATCTTGTGTGTGTCAAATATAATGCAACATCCATTCACATTTAGTTGGGATTTGCACGGTGGTTTGTAAGACCAGAAAGTCTGAGTGCTCGAGGGTAAGGAAGCAGTGGTTCTACAGCTGATGCAATCCCTGGTATTCAGAGGGGATATTTTATATTTACAGGGATATGCAATTGCCCAAATCCACAGACACATACACACCCACCCACCCACCTCTGCTCTTGGATGAGCTCCTCTGCAGACTGGATCTGTTTGTTGAGCTTCTTGACCTGCTTGTAATGGCTGTAACACCGTTTGTGATCAGGATCAAGCTTCAGGCACTCGCGCACCTCACTGTAGATCAGACGAGAGGTGGAGAAAGGTAAGAACAGGCTAATTTTCCATATTACCAGATGTACGTGCTATAGTGTCAACTTATAACGGGTGGACAAAAATAACAAGAACACCTTAAAGGGTAACTTCGATATTTCAAAAAACGTTGTCCCCAATTAGTCACAGACACATGGGAAAGTAAGGTACAGGTTGAAAAAAATACCGATGTTGCCCTTTAAAAACAGCAGTAAAAACACTTGGGTGAAGCTCAAACTGTTTAGATTTCCGCTATATGATCGATTTTGGAAGCTATAGCATGTATTGTTGTTATAAATTATTGTTTTGCCTTTATTGCTTGCCATATAACACTCACAATTTTTACAATGCTCATGACTGCCTTTGTTTGCTAGGCATAATAGTGCAAGCAAGTCACAATATGCTGAATACTAATTAGCAGTATGTGCCAGCTATTAAAAATCTGACAAGAATCATTTTTATGTGACTTTTCAAGGCAACGTGAAACAACTTACAGGAGGTGGAAAGTGGCAAGCACCGATTAGATAACTACCGCATGCAGTTCACCGCAAATATTTATCATTTGGTGAGTGAAAATTTCTTAGAAATAACTGAAAGATTATTTAGACTTTGAGGTGTCATCACCAAAAAAATTACCATCAAATTTAGAGAAAACAGTCTCAGCAATAAACAAATTTATAAGCCATTTCCTGCAGGAGGGTTGTGTTGTATCGTAAAAAATATCTTTTTTAATTTGTCCATCTCCCTATCACATAAAGACAAATGCAACACCTTGCTAACAGACCTTTACAGCATTACAGCTTCAATTTACAAAAATATGTATTATCTTTAGACGGATAATGTCGATGTACAAAATAATTTAGACGTAATCTATTGGAGATATGATTGTTCCATGTTTGATTCTGGACGAAACATTTTAGAAATTAGGAAGTTCTCTTATAGTAACACTTTGTTAAATCCTAGTACTTGTCACAGTGTCTGATACAGTGCGGGAGCTTCCTCAAAGAAAGCAGTCTGAGAGTGTGTCTTACTTGAGGGACATCTCATGATCTCCAAGATTATAGTAGATGGTGCTGAGTTTGTAGAAAGCCTGGGTATTGTCACTCTTTAACTTGGATGCAGCTTTAAGGTCACTGATGGCCTTCCCCATGTCTCCCATTTGAATAAAACACTCTGCACGCATCTCACGAGAGGTCACATCCCAAACACAACTCTGCAACAGGTGGACAATAACTCTTACAAACTGCAGTACTAGTTACCATACAAATGCTCAGTACACTCAGCAGTGCTGATAAAATGGGACAATATTGTGCTTGCAGGAAAATTAGGCAATGCTGACAAGGTAGGCATCTTACCTCAATGATAGTGTCGAGCTGGGTAGCAGCTGTCACATAATCCTGGCTGTCAAAGCTGCGGTGTGCCTGAGCCACCAGCCGCTGAATTTCATCCGACTTTGTCAGCTGACTCTGGGCTTCCCTCTCCTCTTTGTCGCTGGGGTTGGACTTCAGCTGGAACATTGCAAGGCAAGGTAATACACTGCAGACTTAAGAGTCAAGATTAAAGCTGTCTAACTGGAAAAAAAGCACGAGTTTGATTCAGTCCTTCACCAAGGCATTCCAGTATGAGCATTTATATTTCTGATGAGGTTCTTAAAGTATGGGCTATCACAGCAGGAGCAGTCCTTAACATTCCCTAAACCAATTACATCATAATCGTCCTCATCATGGAGGTCATCATATACACAAGTGCAATCTCAGCTAATCCTTTACAAATAGATCTAGCTACCCTTTAAGTGTTTCCTGCTAGCTAATCTTAGGAAAGAGTGTAATGCATAAATATGATGCATTACATTAGGCCAACGTTGCAAACTGCTGAAACAGCAAGACAGCATGCACCTCTGGCCAGATCCCTTGACATTATACCACCAAGGTTTTGTCCACGTAAATCTGCTCAAGCTGAGATACCCATTGGGCTCTGTTGGGAATGTGGAAGGGGAAGGCGTCACACTTGTTTGCAATTTAAAAACTTTCTATTCCTTTGTCACTCCTAGAAAGTCACTCTTTAACTTGTATTTAAAAATCATACAGTTTAGCAGCCTGTGGCACATTGCACTCTTTCACAGTAGCCACCTGAGGTATTTCATTACAGCCTTCCAAAAAGCAATACAGGACATACCACTGAGCCTCATCCTACATATAATAGCTAAGCTAAACACTTGTTTACTAGTTTTCTGTGTGTTCAATAAAAGGAAGTGTAAAGGCAAGGCCACTAATGATCAAAACAGGCCTATTAGGCTGCAGGCCTGCCACATGCCCTTGGCACAGTGTGACACTGTTTGACATTCACATCCTATTCCCGTATAGAAGAGGGACATAATGTTTCCCTGCATGATTACCTCACCTGAGAACACAGCAGCTTTAAATGGAATCTAGGAACTAATAGTAGATATAACAAGGGCATTGATGTCTTCTGGGAGTGTTGTGAAACTTCACTGTAAAATGGAAATTCTAATGGAAAATGCATTAGCGAGCTTCAGTCTTAATCCTTAACGAGCACCTAAAAATGATCCCTGAAGGCCCAAATGAGAGTTCACTGCCAATTTACTCACTATCTATATCTTGTAAGATGGCTTATGGATCTCTTACATTTTATGTCAGTCTTAACTTCCTTGCTACTTGGCTTCAAAGAGTTTTGTTAAGTCCATCCACTCATAAATAACAAAACCTATCCTACTGTCTTCCTTATAGTTTAAAGTATACTGTACAGTATAGTTAAACAAGTCACTAAGTGTGCACACTACACAGAAAAACATAATTATTCTTCACAACAATTAAACTATTAATAAGTTAAACTATTGTCTTTATTTTAAATCATATTGAAAAAACATTACACCCAGTATACATGCTTCAGTCTAGTTTCACTACATAACTAGGCTACAGAACAACACTGACACCTTCTGGTGAACTCTGCTTCTCTAACAAAGTAGGGGGTACCCCTCTCAGTTTTGTTGCTGTAGTGTTTAAACAGGATATTGCTATACTTACCACCTTCTTAAAGTCACTCTCTGCTTCATCTAGTCTCCCCTGCTTCAGAAGGAGGTTTCCTCTCTGAAGCCGTGCCTGTTAAGGAGATGGAGGAGAGACTTTTTTTTGCATATGACTACAAATATAGACAACACAGCTGACATAACTGACCCAGCACAGTTGTGCCTTAAAGGGTAATTTTGGCATTTTTAAAAACAATTTCTTACATATGTTGGGGTCTAAATGACTAGTAGGTACAAAAAGTTTTATAATCCATGTAGTAGATGGCTTTAGCCGGCCGCCGCAAACCAGCTTCAATGGCTGCAACGTATTCTTTCGGGGCAATTTCACTCTTCAAATTATGACCCCATGAAGTGCTTCTTTTTTGCCAATTATAGGCTCAGACTTTTACACCAGGTGTCTGACAGCATCATGGAAAGGATCCCTACGAGTAACATCCGGTAACACCTCTTGTTTTTAACCAGAAACAGAAGTCTCACTCAAGGACAATTCTCACATTTTGAAATCTAGTGAGATGTGAGTTGATGCAGGAACACGCTGATGGAGAACCAGAGTTGGAGAGTTATGTTAGAAATAAAGTTAGAAAATAAAGTCTTGCAAGCAGTTCGTCTATGTACACAACAAACTCCTCTCTGCAACTCTGATTTATGTTTCCACTGGCTTCTTCCTGCAACAACTTGCTTCTCACTAGATGCCAGAGCAAGGACTGTCCTTGAGTGAGACTTTTTTTCTGCACCCCAAAACATGTGAAAATGGATCCTAGATTTAAAAATACCAAAATTACCCTATAAAACTTGCACTTATACCATATATACATATATGGCAGAACCTTCCAGTTTTTTGTGTAGATGTGTTTTTCACACAATTCTGTCAGACCTATGATGCAACACTGTGTCCAACTGTGTGAAAATAAATTACTTCAGGACCAACAACTCACAGATGTGAAGTCTGGTTTGAGTTCGATGACTCTGCTTAAATCCGGCAGTGCAGACTTTGACTTCCCCATTGCTAGAAATACTGTAGCTCTCCTGTAGTAGGCCATGTAGTTCTTGGGATCTCCATCTGACAAAAGGACAAAGAAAACATGACTATAAAGGTTTCTGGATTGTATTTTGTAGCGTGAAAACAAGGTAACCATTGTATAGTTACAACTTACCCACAGCAGCATGGAAATGAGAGAGGGCATCAGCTAGCTGGCCAGCAGCAAGCAATTTCTTCCCCATCTCCATATGATTGTCCACACTCCCATCCCTGCCACATTTCACTCCTGAAAAACACACACAATCGTGACACATTCCACCACAAAACTGAGAATATTAACACACTACAGTACATTACTCAATTTCTAATTTATTCAAGTTAATTGATGTTACCAATGCCAATGACAGGCGGCAGCATGTGACGCTTAATCAAATCAGTATAAGTTGGTTAGACAGACTTTGAATATTAAGTGTGAAGCTAGCTAATGTTACGTACTAACGTTATGTTTTAAGTTAAAGTTTGGTTAGTTTACACAAAAGACACTAACGTTACTAAAGACGTATCATGCCGTCGTTTTAATCACACGTAGGCTAAAAAAGAATGGTTACTTAAACTAATCATTTAAAACGCTTTGCCTCTTTGCCACTGTTTAATGTTAGCTAGCTTAACGTTAGCCAACAGTTGTCAATTTCGCTAGCTAACATTATCATTGACATTACCGATATAACGTTACTCTAACTAAAAGCAGGCTATCCTCGGCCGAAGTTCTCACTTTGTTAATGGTAAAGTTAAATATGTAGATGTCATTAACTTGCCTACTAAAGTAACGTTAGAGCCAGCTTCTTACCTTCATATCTCATGTCAATCAAAACAAGAACATAGGGGATGTAAGTCAGTATCTTCTGAGTAACATGGTCTATGGAAACCATGGTTAGATTTGCATCAGACAAGTCCTATCTCGTTTTGTCCCACTAATGTCAGCCGATGTAACTTTAACTAACGTTTCACTTAACGTTAACTCTCAACAGTCCCATGTGTTGACTGCTAGCAGAGACTTTGCTACTAGTCAACAGCATTGCTCCTCTTTTCCCAGTCACAACCGAGCAGCGAACTCAACCGACCGGTCGTGGGTGACTGTGATTGGCTGGATTGTTGGAAAACCCCGCCCATCTCCAGTGGTTCAACAGAGAGGAGCCACGGCAGCACAACACATCATGACTATGACTGTGCGTGTGTGTGTGTGTGTGTGTGTGTGTGTGTGTGAGAGAGAGAGAGAGAGAGAGAATAAGTGGTGGAAAAGGTATTTCAATCATCTAGTCATGTATATCATTGCCACAAAAAGGTCCTGCCATCAAAATGTTACTTTGGCAAGAATACAGTAGCAGCAGAAATCATTATAGTGTCAAATGTAGCCTAAAGACAGTATACCTTGAAGTAAGGTGCTTATGAGAGTTGTATATTAGGGAGCAGACATTTAACAGTGGTGGAAGAAATAGTCAAAGTTACAATTCCACAATGTAATAAGCAATAAAATGTAGTTACATTATCCAAAGTTAATTACTCCATGCAGAATAACCCTGGATCATTATTATTATTAACATGCAGGCAGTATCATAATATTGGAGTTAGTCAAGGTGGAGCTAGTATTAACTGCTTTATGTGCTTTTGTGTAGTTTTATGACCTTATCATTTTTTGTTATTTCCTGTTTAAGAATCCTTCCTCATGTGTATTTGCTTCCTGACTTTGTGTGCTTTCCTGCCCATTTTGAATGTCTGCCCTTTCCTAATTAGTTTTACCTGTATAGCTATCCTCCCCTCACTTGTGTATTTAAGTCTGTGTGCTCCCCTTTTCTGTGTCAACTTGTCAAGTGTACCAGCCTGTTCTTAGTGTTTTCCTGTGGTCTTTGGCAGTGCTTGAAGTGGACAAAAATAGGTGCCAGTACTCCCCCACCCACCCCGCCCGCACTATCCTCAACCTTAAGGTGAAAATAGTAAATACTATAACATTAACGACTTTGAGCATTATATACTTCCTGCATTCTGGAGAGCAGAGGAGAGTAGCCTACCGTGTATCGGTGCGTACCGGCCCACTTCAAACACTATTCTGCCTGAATTTTCGGACCATGTGGATTTCTTTTCCCCTCTTTGGATTTGTTTGTCTTTTGGACTGCTTGCACACCTTTTTGTTTGATTATTAAAACATGTGAATTGCAGCTGCTTTGCCTTCTGAGTCTGCGTCTGGATCCACTCCCTTGTTTCCCTGTTCCCCGGTTGCACTAAATGTGACACATCCAATAAGGATCATTTCCATGAATGTCTGTGGTAAAACTCAGTACAATTAGAGAGGATTAAAGATACAATGAATCACATGAACATCCTTACATTCATTCAGCTCATAACCATGTTGTGAGAATCTTTTTTGTTTTGCCAGTGACTCAGCCATTCTTTCTGTTATGACTCAGTATCAAAATCTTGTTTTATTGCAAATTTCAGAAACATCTGACATTGTTGAAAGCATGCAACCTTCAAAGCAGCCTGCAAGCAAATTAATCTAGACATGCATATCTTACAAGGTAACTCAACATAAGGCCCTGACATTAATAGTTCTGTCTTCACGTATAGATCGTTCTACATTTCTATATGTAGTCAATCATTTTTGCTTCAGGTCAGAGCAAGAATGCATAATATTTCATATATTCAGACAAAATAGTGTCATTGAAAACATTAATGGCTAAAGCAACAACTAAACATTTAAATAAATTATAAACATGTTAAGTGCCCTTAATGTCATCTTTTGCATGATTTCATTGTATCATTTTATTATCCATGTTATGTGAAAAGTTGGAATAAATGATGGCTGAATTCCATTTAACTCCATTTCAGTTTTAGGGTCTTGGTATTGTGCATGCTGGCTCATTGTCACACTATAATGTCTATTCTAAAAGCTACTGTTAACGCTCAAGCAATTATTGAAAATGTAAAAAGAAAACATAGGACCACACAGAATATTCATGAAGGGCGGAATCACAATATTTTCCACCTGTTTGAAAAAGAAGTCACACATATGCATTTGTAGCTGACGTCTTGGTGGCACTGGTGATTTCAGAGATGCTGCTGGCTCTGCTGTAACTGCTGGTCCTCCATTTTCTGCTCCCACTGATGTCTGTACGAACTGAAGTCGCAATGCTCTTTTGTGTCGGAACAATTGTGTAGGTATCAGGGAACTGGTAGGCAGGGGATCTTTTAGACCTGTGAGGTTTAGATTCAAGAAATGGATGTTTATTGTTTTTTTCTGTAAGTGGAGGGGAGCAAATAATAGAAATGCTGGGGGGGGTGTCTGTGTAACAATAGTGTAATTTTACTTTGAGTAGCACGCTTCCCTCCCTGCAAAGATACTGTAAATAAGGCCTCCAACAACAAGTAAGGTTGAGCCTCCCCAGCCGATAAAGACACCAACGCCTATTTCATACCTGGTAGTAAGAATACACAAGAATAATGCATTAATCCACTGCTTTTCCTTTAAAGAATCATTGGATACATTTTGATACATAAAATAAGTCTGTTTGTTGTATATATTTTATCAATGTCACTTAAAAATTTTACGTACTTCTGACCTTTGTAGTTGGGGTCTTGAAATTCTGTAACAATTTTGTTTCCATAATAGGAGAAAGCAATCATAGAACACATCCCTGAGACAATGGGCACATATTCAGTTTAAGATTAATCATATACCTTATTGCAATGCGACTTATTTAAAATTGCTCTCAGTGTAACTTCTTACCTCCGACGAGGTGGTTCATCCCCCCAGCAAAGGTTATTCTTGCATTAGCAATCTCTGATCCCCCGATCTTAGTGCACTTCATTCCTACTAAGACCAGAATTGATCCAAAGAAGGCCAGGATGATAGCAGTGATGATGAGAGCACGGCACAGGTGAATGCCCGCTGTCCAAGAACAGCAAAACCGTTTTGAGCACACAATTATGATGCAGTTAAAAAGATGTGAGTGTCTTGCATGATTTTACTTACGGTTCAGTGCAAGCATCGATGGAATTATCTTACAGTCAGACACTCCAGTTGAATCAGATACACAATCCTTCCACAGGTTGGAGTAGTAGTTTGAAGCGGTCAATACTATGGTACTGACCTCGGACCAAGTCCAGATCTCTGTGGGCAGGGTGGAACAGACCAGGGTCCATCCAGATACACAGAGCACAAAGCATCCGATCTCCACGTACATCGCCACAGTCCTGTAACTCATGGCAGTGGAAGTTGACTTATAGAAGTTGGGCTTCCAGACGATGAAAAGGGCAAATCCAAGCAACACGCAACTGCTCCTGAACACAAACTGCGGGACGTCTGTGTGTCCGGCGCTGCCTCTCCTCAGATACGGAAACACACACTTATACACACACACAGGAGGCCGATCTTGCTTTGTGTACATCATCACATGGTTTGCCTTTTTGTTTCATATTATGTCAAGGTCACTTACTCGTGTTTGTTGTTGTTATGGCACACATGATCCCACCAGCATGGGTTCAGTGTTGTGTACCATTTAGTAATGATGGCACTATTTTGTTCCGCATTGATGATGTTGACAGAATAACACACTTCTATTTATGTAAAAGGTTTGAACTGAGGATATACTGGTGCAAAATAAGGACTAAGTATTACACTATCTTCATTTAAGGAAAATAAGTGGACAAACACAATATTTTCTTTATAGGTACAAAGGTTTTAAAAGAAATTACTATATATCCAGTTATACATATTCCAGTGACAATCGTATTTGTAATATGTGCTTTGGTTACATCACAATAAAGTCAGCAAATTATGAGTCAACACAAGACAGTATATCATACATGTAGAGTATGACTTGTTTTTTCTAAATAGCATGAAATGAAGAGCATGAAAAAAAACAACAAATAACTACAAACTACATAGCAACTACACAAATGCATCTCTTTCTGAGATTTTCGTCGGTGTTGTCTGAGAGAGCTTTGAGCTCTTGGAGCTGCTGGATCGTCTGGAGCTCATATAAGATTCATGCAGCCTGGGGGGTCTGTAGTATGCGCTTCCTCTGGAGCGAGGGGTCATGTATGTTCCTCCTCCATGGGCATATACCACTTCACTGTAAGATCAAAACATTGCCAAAGTCAGTGATGTGGAATGAATTCAGCAGCCACAGGAAAAAGGGTGAAGATGGAGGAATTTGAATACCTTTCAGGGCAGATTACTTGGTAGACCGTCACAGTGTAAAGCACAGCCCCTAAAAGGATGAAAAGACATCCCACCAATCCTACAAATATGGGAGGTCCTAGTTCATATCTGGAATAAATTAAAATGTAATTAGAAATGACACATCATACATACTTTAAATATATCAGATTTAAACTACATGGTGATGTAGATCAGTGTGGCAAAATGTACCGTAATATTCCTTGTCCTGCAGTTTGAGTAAAGGTTGTTCTGACAATTGAGTTGTAGTACAAGCAGTAGCCAGACACATCTGACACACCTGTGCAGAGGTTTTTCCATTGATACCAAGAAATAATGAGGGCAAAACATTTTGTCATTTACAGAGACAAACCCGTGTGTGCTCTGTACTCACCTCCAGCGCAATGAAACACTGCTCCTGCAAAAAGGACTTTGTCCTTGGTTTTATCAGCACCACCAATGTAAGTGCACTCCATCCCAACAAAGCAAAGTACTACACCAAAGAATCCAAGAGTTATCCCGCCTAATAGCAATCCTTGTACTCCCTGGAGGTAAGCTGCGAGTAACAGAAAGAAATATATAGAAATATAAAAAAATAGTTCAGGCTAGAAAAAAAAGAACCTTCTCAACAGAAAAAAATCTATTTCTTGGACAGCTTTTGGTTTGTCTCAGAAAGAAAAGAAGCTGATCTGAGTGAAGTCAAAACTTACAATGTAATGCGAGGCAACACAAAAATATAAAGTAGGCTACAGCTTCAAAAATGATAGTCTCTATAGATTATAGTCTATGTGGTCTATTAGTCACCCTTTTGACAAAGTTGTAATAACGAACAGTAACCTATAAAAAACTTGTTTTGTTGTGTCCACCCTTTTTTCACAGGTTAAGCTCTGGTGTCAAAAATTCACATACAAACAACAAAATTCACATTTAAACAATAAAAATGTATATACATCTTATAAACAATAAAATTACATTTTAAAATAAATAAAACTAACTAAACACAAAATGTATCTTGTATTGAAAATATGCCTTGCTTTTTGACAAGCAGTAGCATTTTTCCAAGGAACAATTACCAGAATAGCAAACAATAAAAATAATGTTACAGTAGAATGATTTAATTTATTTATTACTCTAGCCTGTGTTTCCCCTGGTTCTCCTCAGTTCATGGCATGAAGTGATATATTTTGCTGCCATGATTTGGCATTTGGTTAAGCTAAACATGGTAGTATGGGGAGTTTCTGTGTGTCTGATTTGAATTTTAATTGGGAGTACATTTGAGAAACATTTGGGAAGTGTTTTTTTCTCTTGAGGTTTTACTTTAAGGACATGAGGTTAGAAAGTGCAGGGAGCGCTGGGAGCAGAGTCTCTCCTCTTCTGACAGGCAGCTCTGTCTGTGGCGACCCTTTTATGGCCAGTCTGTATGTAGTCAACACTTTTCTTAGTTTAGGTAATTTGCCAGTGTGAATTCTCTTTGAAGATAACATTGTAATTTATTTTTTGTTTGGGTCGTTTCTTTCCAGTATTCAATATATTTAGCTTTTTGCTTGTCGATAATTTGTTTTGGTCTGCTTGACCACACTCTCACTCTACCTGTTGAACCACAAGACTTCACATGTTTCATTAATTCAGAGTGGAAAACCTTAACATGCACAGTAACTGTACATCAAGGCATTAGATTGAGGTTATGGAGTATAAAGTATATTGAAATGTAAAACATTCTAATGCCTTGATGTAGTATTTATTGATGTAGTATGGTGTTTTCTGTAGAAGTCAATATTTATTGAGTTGTTTTCTCCTTTTTGACAAAGCAGTAACAAAGATTTAAATCATCAATGTGCTGCTATTATTATTCCTGTCTGTAAAACACTGTACGGACATGTATACAATGGTATACAGAGCTGGTCATAGCATCCCCATGGGAATGCTTGTTTTAATTATTTAATATTATTACCTAATTTACTTTTGCTGCTAAGTTGGTCACTTTATGTTTTTTGTGTGAGCACACCAAACCTCTCCTATCAACTCTGGTTAAATTGCAATAAAACACAGAATGTTTCTCAAATCTTCATTTTATTGGGTTCTCCTCGCACCTTAAAGTGAGTCAGTGTGGCGTTTGCTCTTTTCACTGTGGCCACGGGAAGTGACAATAATGGGATAATGTTAAAGAAGAATAATAAAATCAACTAACTGACCCAGTAATTTTACTTACATGACAGTATCTACCTAAAGTTAGCTAATATTAGCAACCACAAGCTACTGACCAGTTAGAGTGTATTGAAATTAACAAGGGGGCATTTTATTGCTCATGATTTTGAGTTTTTTTAATTTCTAAAACAAAGACTATGTTACATAATCACACTTTACGCACTGGTGTAAACTCTGTGTCACTGTCTCTTACCTGTTGAATTACAGGACTGAAAATCTTTCTGTTCATTCAGAGTAAAAGGCTAACAGAGTCAGTATTAGAGACATCATTGCTGAGGTATTAACATGTGGAGCACTTACGAGTGATTCTCCAGATCACAGGGAAATATCTGCAGTTAGTGATAGATGCGGAGTCGGTAAAACAGTCCTTCCACAGGTTGGACCATTGCCAGGCCACTTTGATGATAAAGGAGCCTCCTTCTCCTCCTATTTGGGCGACCCTCCAGTTGTCCATGGCCAAGGTGCACATCACAAACACCCACCCCAGTGATGAAATCAAGAAGCCAGATATTTGGATGAGACGGTTATTCATTTCTGAAATCACTAAAGGAAACCAGGTAGAAGCACAAAACACACTAAACGTCTACTCAGTGGTAAGCAGGATGATGAGTCATTTCTTGTTTAATGTGGACAAGGATGACTGTGTCTGTGCCATGTGCCATTAGTGTTGATGAGGGCTCAGTACAATTGTGTGATATGTTTACTGTAAACTTTCTGGAGTGTGCCACCCACACTACCTCTGCCCACCTTTTCAGGTTTCCATCCCTTGTGAAATGCAAAAATTCATTTAATCTATATTTACAGTTAAAGTAAATACATATTGTGGGTGGCTGTGACTCCGGTGGATGAGAGGTCATCCACTTGTCAGAAGGTCGGTGGTTCAATCCCTGGCTCTCCCCTTCTGCATGTTGAAGTATCCTTGGGCAAGATACTGAACCTCAATTCGCTCCTGATGGCTGTGCCACTGGTGTGTGAATGTATATTTCTGTTAGTGAGGGCAGAGGCACCTAAGCGTGTGAATGGGGTGAACGCGATTTAGTGTAAAAGCGTTTGAGTGTTCAGAAAGACTGTAAAGGTGCTATTATACAAGTACAGACCATTATATTTGTCAACCGTAACGTATTAAAAGGCTGAAGTACCACTAAAGTGAAAAGGCTGACTCTCACTGATTTTCTTAAGGGATCACAACCCAAAACTGCTGCCCTCTTCAGACCTGCTGTGACCACCGAGGAGCAGATATGACATCATCTGCTGACAAAACAAGCAAAACGCAATCGGCTGAATTGCAAACGTTTTCATCTGTTTTATTTCTAGTCATATACTCTGCTTAAAAAAAACAGAGCCTTGTCATCACACGCCACACATTTCACTACTTACAGAAGGATGCACCCTCTTTTGACCTTCTTCAAGTTTGCTTATTACAAAGTCATAGTTAATGGCTGTGTTATGGAAAACAAGAGAATCTGTGTTTGACATAGTTTTAAATATTGTCATTAAAGATTAACAACATAAGCAGGTTACTTACAGTTAAAAATACAACTAAAACTTCTTGCAAAATATTACACATGAAAAAAGATCTTTTAGAAAAGTCCATTTTGGACCAAATGTTTTATTTTTTCTGTTTATTAAATTAATCCCAACATCCCATGAACATTAATATGTATAACACACAAACAGAAGTTGTCTGCTTTACAGAAAATATAATTCCCCAAGATCAGAGAGTAAACTGTGTCATACAACTTTAAATTTGTACCCCTGGAAGACACATGTAAATTTTAATTCCTGGTGAGCCACAGATCAGATCAGAAACTTCTGCTGCTGTTAAACAGAAACCTCCAAGTTTTATACAGTGTGCTATATCTTTTAGGCTTAGTATACAGTATATGTTTTAAGACTCACCAGTGGCCTCAACTGAAAGTGTTTTATATTGACATCCCTCACACATATGCATTCTTATCAAAGTGCTGCGTCCTGGAGGAGTTGTTGTAGTCTGGAGGCGGCCTCTGGTTTACAGACTTTGCCTGCCCTCTCGGGTAGGAGGAGATATGAGAATGCGAAGCAGCACCTTTGTAGATATAGTTTGCCTGACTGTGGCTGTAAAAAAAAGACAGAACACATGTTCATCTTCACAAATCAATATGAGTCAACAAAATTGATTCATACAGCAGGTTGGCCTATTTACAACATGTATCTTCTGTATAACATACTATGTGTTACTCATACAAACCTTTTGGTAAAAGAATCTGCGATGGAGAAACAAAACATGATGCCTCCAAGCAAACAGAGTATAGAACCTGCCCAGCCAATAAAGAGAGCAGCTCCCAGTTCAAACCTGCAGACAAAGCCAATAGTTTAAATTTTTTTTAAAAAAATTTAAAACAAATCTTAATTAGTTGAGTTACATTAAAACACTGTGCCTCTTCAGTCACACAGTTCTTACTTCTGTGCTAAAAACATTGGGTCGAAAAATTCTGATGTTATCCGGTGTGCATAGAGGGAGCACGATGAGAGTGAGCAGATGCCTGAGAAGAACAAGAAAAAAATGGAATCTAATTAGATCACACAGATAATTACACAGATGTTACACATACACTTCATCTATACTTACCACTAAGAATGAAAATGACACCGGCAAAGCAGGCAATGTTGGCTTTATTTTTGTCAGTTCCTCCAATTTTGGTGCATTTCATTCCAACAAGGGCAACTATAGAACCGAAAAACCCCAGACAAACGGCTGCAATCATCAGTCCCCTGCATGCTTGGATGTAGCCTACAAACATAAAATAGAGGTCAGCTTACATGCAGTCAAAAGAGTGTTACGTTCTGTGGCTCCATTCTGTGGTTTTTCTCTTACATCTGCACACCGGAAGGTCAATGAGTTATTGAGCTTGTGACAAATTTACACATTAAGCAAGAAATTAAATTTGTCATAAGTGACCATAATTGTTCTCAGTGGTGATTGTCTTGGTGGGAAACCTTTTTTTTTTTTTGAGGCAAATATTACCTTGGTAGTTAACCACTGAAACTAGTCAGCTGTGGGAGAAACTGCCTGAGGTTCCCAGTAAATCACCCTTTATCACTTTCAAGCTCCAAGAACTGAGGCTAAACATTGACATATTTGGAGGTAAATGAGTTGTTCCTTGAAGACTTACATTAGGCTGTAAGATATCTATTAGTTCTAAGTAGCTGCAGCTTCAATTTGAATTTAGCAAAAGAGACAGGAGCTAAGGTTGAACACTTATAAGGCTCTTACAAACTCAGGATGACACAACCCTAGTCTAAAACAGGCTAAAACTAAAATTCATTAACATGTGCTCTTTCATTGAAAAACAAACACAAAACATAAGATAAATTCAACAGGATTGACCAGAACCATGAAAAAGGTCAAAGGCAGAAAAACCAAGCATCCAGGAAGAAGGGAAAAAAGAGCTGACCATCCAATGCCAGCAACGAGGGAAACTCTTTGCAGCTGGTGACTCCAGTTGAATCAGTGACACATGTCTTCCACAGATTGGACCAGAAGGTAACTGTGGTGATGACTGATCCATCAATTGAAGACACCTTCCAGTACTCTGTCGGCAAGGTGGAAGACACCAGCACCCACCCAGAAGTGGTTAAAACGAAGGCCAAGATCTCCTGAACCATGCTGCTCATGCTGCAGAAAGGACACCTCCACACTTCTATACTAAAATGTAGCAAGACACTGCACTGGTAAGTTCAATGGATAGGCTGTGATTGATAGTTAATGTGTTGCGGACTGTTATATTCTGTAGGGAGGAGTTTGGCCCTAAAGTGGCCAATGGTCTGTTGTAACATGTTGCACCCTCTCACACCAGTACAAGTCACTGTGACTCCCAGTCATAGATGATGGGTGGGGTCTGAGGGGACTGAAAGTTGTGGATGTAGAAAGTGATGTCTAAAATTAAAGCAGCTGTATGCACATTTACTGTCCCTGTGTTTGTGTATGTGTTCATTTTATGAGTGGGCATATTCCAAAGTACAATGTGATGGGCGTGAAGTGTAATATTTTAATGATTTGGTTAAGAAGTGATACCATAATGGAAAAAGACTTTGCTAAAAGTGGTATTTTTGGATTTAAAATTTTTACTTAAGTAAAAGTGAATGCACTTACTGTATGTTTGAAATGCATTGTATTTATTCTGAGCTGTGTTACATTGTTAATGTATTGTTAGTGGTCTCTGGCGTTCCTGCTCCGGGGTAGATTAAACTAACCGTGCATCAAACATACAGTATTTTTTGGTTATTGTATGAACCAGATATAAATTGCAAACTAAACTTTAGCCAGAGGTGGGTAGTAACAAGTTACATTTACTCAATTACATGTACTCAAGCAACTTTTTTGAGTAAATTGTACTTGTCAGAGTAGTTTTAATGCATTAAATTTGTACTTACCTGAGTTAATTTTAGAGAAACATCATTATTTTTATTCTGTTAGATTTGGATACATTAATCCTGCTACTCTTATTTAGCATACTATTTCATGCATGATCTGTTAAGAGGCAGGTGGTCAGGTGATCCCAAGTCTGCCAGTGCTTTCTTATCCTGCCGCAGTCAAGCATCCACATGAATCATTTCAGAGCAGAATGATTGCAGAAGCTAAAACATGGTAGTATGGCTTTCAAATAACACTGGAAGCTGATATTTACAGATAAAAGTTTAGTGCACAGCACAGCGGGCTACTGCTGTGAAGTCAGTACATCAGAGAACTGTGCTGACACTGAGCTGACAGAGAGCAGTGTCTGCTGTGTTAATGCTAATATGTTTATTAATACATAGCTACACACAGTAATTAATGCTTCAGAAATACTAGCCTACTCCTGCTTTCTGCCATAATGTAAATATTCAAGCTAACAGTGTATGAGGAGTGTGCATTTAACTAGTCATGCTCATTGGTGCAGCCTGATGAAGTGAGACCAAATTATGCACACATAAAACAAGACAAACTTATTTTATTTCATGTGGATGTGACTGATAATGTTTCAACTACAGATGATCTTCCTCAGGTGAAAGTGAAGAAGTGAACACACCCGTATTCAATAGGCATTAAATTATGAAACATTAAAGCATTATGTCCTAAATTGATTTGTTTGCTAAATAATAATCTTACAGCCCATATGAGACAACAATATTTACTTATTGACATACTTAACAGACTATAATGTAGCATTTTGAAATCACACTTGAGAGCTACATACTGGGTTTAATAAAAAAACTAAAACTGGTGCACTGTATATGTGGCAGGTTATCTAAAAAGGAGATGGTGACTTGAACATATAAATAAATAAATAAATACAAGTGTATGTTCGCTTCTTTACTTTTACCTGAGGAAGACCATCAGTAGCTGAAATTATTCCAGTCACAGCCAAATCAAATAAAAGACTTGGGAGTAACTTTCTTAAGTTACTCACTACTCAAGTATTTGTTTCAGTTTCAAGAAAACAGTATTGAGAAACAACAGATACAGAACAGATAATCAGAATCAGAAATATCTAAAATTAGAGAAATCTAAAATATGAATATAAGGGGCATGGATATGTACAGTATTTTACAGTACTGGCTGAAATAAATACAGTAATGTAGTGGTGAATGTGTCACCTTCTATCTGTCACCTTGCACTGCCACCTAAACAACAACAATGCTTCAACTTCCTAGTAACCTATAAAAGCAGGATTTAGATAACTTATTAACAGCATGTCACTCGCTCTGATGCCAGGTAGGGGAAACAAACTTTCATCATCATTGTTACATTGTAACGTGTTGATTAAGTGAGAACAGAATAAATAAATAAAAATTTGGGGCAACATAGACAAAAGTAAACAAGAGGGAGATCACATCCAAACAAGGAATTTATTAAGCTTTTATAGTGTGAATTAGAGCCCCATCTAGTGGATGTAACGTGTCTGTCAACACACTGCTGCCACCATCAGATGAAGCTGAAAATCTCAAAGCACTGCATTAAAAACTTTTTTTAAAAACTGTAACGTATTACAACATGTTTCTAAATTATGTACATTTATAGAGAAAATAATGTTTTGTATTGTATCTACCCATTCTGCTTTAAATACTGTGGCAAGATGAAATATGTTTAGCAAATGGGAAAATGACCAGAAAAGTAAACAAAATAACATGAGTTAGTGACAAAATCTAGCCATGAAATGACAAGCTAATAAAAAATAACTGGTCAACACATGGTTAAAAACAATAGCACTGGAAACAGGTGGTGCATAGCCAAAAATTTACGCAAGCAAAATGCTAATAATGCAACTACAATAGATAAAATGTGGGTGATAAAGGGTTCACAAAACACCATGATTTGAATTGAATGGAGTCTATTATTTTCTTCTTTACTGGTCTCTTTCTGCCTACTAGTCTTTGTTTACTTCCTCTCCACTTGTCCTCAGAAGCGCCTGTGACTCAGAAGTGCTCAGTTTGACATTTCCAGCAAAGGATTACACATTCACCACAGTTAAAACGTGAGCCAGAATCTTGAACAGAAAATATGATTTACTTATTTTTTTCAGTGTCATGATTTTATTTTTGTTACAAATCTGAAGAAATATTTGTCAAACTGGCAAGTCATTTGTGATTATTTCAGCAATGATCAAAGTAAAAGATAAAGATAAAATGTCATGGGTAATTTTTTAAAACAAAGACAATCTGATTTTCACTGACACAAGAATGCTGTCAGGCTTGACCATCTATGAGTGACAGTTGGTTGAAGGACCCAAGTCGCTGTGATGACTGGCTGGTGGCCCTCCATTCATTGGACACTGTGGCACCAATAATGGCACCCAGGCCAGCCAGGCAACTGAGAAAAAACAGAATATGCAAGCCTGACATTTGGAGATTTAAGAAACAGTCTTTTAAATTCAAGAAAATGAGAAGACATAAAATCATTTTAGGCAGGTCATTTACACTGTAGATGTGTTTCACAGAGATGATTTACAGATAGGACATCTTGCCTGAGTAGGGGTGGAAGTGTCTGAAAGTAAAAAGAAAGCACGAGCTGGCAGTTAGTCATGTTCCATGTTGGTAAGCTGCAGTATTTGAAATACTCCTTTTGTTCCTTCACATTTTGGTCTAAAAATAAGGCCAAGTATTATGTTAACATTAACAATAATAAAGGAGTAATAAGTAATTCTAAAACAAGAAGAAATGTGACAGTTCAGCTACTGGTTCATCTATTTTTGGACACAATTTAGAAAATTTATGACTAATCATCGTCAGCTCATATGTGGACATGTAGTTTGTTCTCATCCCATAGAGTGTGTTTTTTTCTTAAAAAAATGGTACATTTAGAGAAAATTAAGCCATTTATAAAAAGAGATGAGAACTGAATCAGCTGCAGTGTGAATTTGAAACTTGACACTGTTAGAAAGATTGCACATCTGGCGGCAGTTTGCCACTTTTTTGTATTATTTTTAAATTCATTTTTACAAATACTAACAAGCAGGTATAAACATTCCGTATTATATGTACTGTTTGTTTAACACAGAAAATGTGTAGGGGCTACAGTATGATGCAGTGTATGAAGAAAATCTCAAAATCATCAAAGTTTTCCAACAATTTGTTGTTAAGTGGAAGTGGGATTCAGTGCATTTTACACAAAACAATGCTAAAACAGTCAAAAAGAAGAAAAAAAAAAGAAAAGGTATATGAAAACCATGTGAAGCTTTCATTTATGTGTTTAAACAGAACTTTGTTGGCTCATTCATCTACAGATGAAATTAATTGTTTTAAATAGCATTTAAATTGTTTCAATTGCTCTCAAGTGAATGTATAGATAATTACGAATCTAATAGTATATATTTTTATATTTAGTAGTAGCCTATAGTGCTTGACCACAACAGATCTGTGTAAGGGTTACTGGCAGGTTCCACTCACTAAGCGATCAACGGGAGCTGACAGCTAGCCTTCAGGACTCCATGGGGTCTTTTCCAGTTTACGGTCATGCCATTTGGTTTGCATGGGGCTTCAGCCACCTTCCAGAGGCTCATGGACCAGGTATTGTGTGGTTTCACTGATTTTGCTGCTGCATATCTGGATGACATTGTCATTAACAGTACCACCTGGGAGGAGCACTTGGAACATCTGCATGCTGTCTTGGATCGTCTCCACTCTGCCGGGCTGACCACAAATTCTTCCAAGTGTGTCTTCGCCGCTGCAGAGTCAGAGTACCTGGGCCTCATCATCGGAAATGGGGTGATAGGGCCGCAAGTCAATAAGATCCAGGCTATAGAGTCATGTTCGTTGCAACACACAAGGAGGCAACTTCGGTCTTTCTTGGGCATGGCAGGCTTCTATCACCGCTTCATCCCACAGTTCTCTGCCAGGGCAGCTCTTCTCACAGACATGACAGGATCTCGGTGTCCCAATCAGATCCGGTGGACAGAAGAGGCGGTGGCGGCTTTCCAGGACATCCAGCAATCACTAAGTAAGGAACCAGTTTTCTACAGCTCAAACTTTGATGATGATTTTATTCTGCAAACATATGCTTCCAACAGGGGTCTGGGGGCGGTGCTTCTCCAGGGACCACCAGACGACCGCCATCCAGTTGCCTACATCAGCCGGAAAATATTCCCCCGAGAGGTTAGGTATTCAACGGTGGAAAAGGAGGCACTGGCTATCAAGTGGGCTCTTGACTCCTTCCGTTATTACCTCCTGGGCAGAGAATTCATCCTTGAGACAGACCACAAAGCTCTTCAGTGGATGGAAAGAATGAAGGACACCAATGGCCGGATTACTCGGTGGTATCTGGCACTACAACCTTTCTGCTTCATCATCAAGCACATCCCTGGCAAGGATAACAACACAGCTGACTACCTCTCTCGCAGTTCCAGCGAGAGTCCTGAAGGGCTGTGTGTGTGATGGCCTAAGCCACACAGGTTAACAGCCAGCAATGGTAATACCGCACACAAGCCATGTTTTAAGTACACAAGTTAAGTTATTTTTGCAGTTAGCCACACCACACACAATTCATGATTTCAAAACACAGATCACATAGTTTATTTCAGGTATAATATACATTTATTTTCTTTAGCCATACACTGTTTAAATGGAGTGCACACATTTTCACATTGTATGGTTATGTAGCCTAAACATTTTCTGTTCTATTAATCATTGTTTTTTTGTTACAATGTTGGTGAGAAGTCTGTCCTGGGGGAAGAAAGGTGTGGCTAAGGGTGGAGGACTGTTTTATCCAGTGGCCTGCCAATCAAGCCGTACCATGGGCTGCCATATTGGAGGGGGATTTTGGGTTTAGTTTGTTTTACTTTGTAGTTGTTGTATTTGTCGTCCATTTTGTTTGTGTAAATTGGTTTCGCCAAGCCACTATATATGTTCCCTTGTGTCTCATTCAGTTAGGTCAGTTTGTTCAGTTCATATCCTGTTTTGTGTATAGTTATGTTTTCTTGACCTCTTTTATAGGCCTAGATGTTAAGTTTTTGGTTTCTATTGTTCAACTTTTTGGGGGTAAATAAAAACCCTGTTTTTCAAAAAACTCCTGTTCTCCTCGTTGCTTGTCTGTTTGGTCCCTGACATTTAACATAATACTGTATAATCTTAAACAATATAAGGGTCAATACTGCATGAATACCCTACTTTTACTTTTGATAGGCTAATTAAATACATTTTAGTGTTAATGAGTTCCCCACTCACAGTACACATTAAAGATGATGTAAATAATGATTGTTTGGGTCAGACGCCACAGAGGTCATGACATAAAGTTCATGAAGAGATTGAGACTTCTGTCAGCCAATCCCCAGGCGGTGGGCGGGGTTATGGAGCGTCCAGCTCACCTGACACCGGCTGCGCGTGTTCTGTAGTAATCCTGTTTTGAATGTCGTTATTGACATACACTGGAGTTTGCTGCAGCTCTTCTCTCTCCTCTGAGTCTTTATCGATATCCCTCTGCCACATAGCCCGCGGAGAAAGTCCTCAGGTACCTTTTACTGTTGGGGGGCATGGAACCTCTGCGGAAGGAGGCGCAGGATAATCCGTCGGCTTCAGCTAATCTTCTCTCCAAGATTTTCTTCTGGTAAGAAAACTGGCCTCACAGCGACAGCCGTGTTTGACATTAATTGAACGGAGAGCTCTCTTGTGTGACTGTCTGTGGCCACTCAAGACCAGACAGGCTGTCCCGTCCCCCGTCCCCCGTCCCCCCGTGATGCGATAGCAGGAAGCTGCATGAGCATCCTTTCATTTATAAACATAAACCACACTGCTCCAAAGTAGAAGAGAGAGCTCAGCCTTTTTGGTACAAGTTGATTCTTGCAGTCTTATATCAGAATAGCTAGAGTTGCAGTTTAATTGTAGATTTGCATGAAGAGCATGACGAGGAACTTCAAATAGCAAGTTACTGTTCTTCCAATAGTAAGGTATAAGTAGCAGTGCTCCATTACAACTGTTTAAACGTTTAGGCCTACTGAAATTAAACTATAATAATAACTTTATTTGTATAGCAATTTATCAAGAATTATTAGGTGTTTAAGTAAAGAACATGAGAAAAAGTAATACACTCATGCAGTTTGCTATAGTAGGAAAAATATTACTCTAAATGATATCTTAACAAAACAAGTGTTGCAGCTCATGCAGCTGGACTGATGAATTGTTGTTTTTGTTGGGGTTTTCCATGCTTTCTCAATAAACAAGATTTTCATAGTTTCTTAGAAGTTGACACTTTGGAGATAATTTCAATAATTATTTATTATTTTCAACTACTGAACGTGCTTTTATATGCTTTTTCTTTAGTTGGCTGAATCCCTTGTTCAGAATCGGGTACAAGAGGAAGTTGCAGGAAGATGACATGTATGAAGTTCTCCCAGAGGACGGATCCGATAGACTTGGGGAGGAGCTGCAATGGTAAGACACTGAATAATGTATTAGTAAAGGCTTATCCACAGCAATTCTCCCACAGTCTGAAGTCGCTACCAATATAAATAGGCTTAGATTCCACGAGTCTCCCACTCCACAGTCATAGGTTATGTATTTTACTGAAATTCAACCTTTCAAGCATCAATGCAGCGTTCAAACTGAGTCAGCAGCAGGGTTGAACGCCCTGAAGACCTCTTTAGCTTGTTTGCATTATTTTCCCTGATTTCTCTCAAAAAATGTCCAGCATCATCACATTGCTCAGGTTTAGATCAGAGGCGCCATTCTTATTCTTCACATCCATGCAACTTCAAGGTTTATAGTCATTGCGATTGAAGTACCCCTGAAGTGTAATGATACACTGTTTGGGGAATTCTCCAAGGCCTGATCCACCATTTGAGCAAGGGATAGTACTCGAAAGCCAGGAGAGGAGCCATGCTGGCCCAGCTTGGATTTAATTCTGCTCCTAGAGATCCGGTCTGGACAAAATGGGACTCATACTGACCAGATAACAGAATTCAGAGACTGTTGTGCCCACATCGTTACAGAGACCTGCACCATCAACATCCCGGGTCAAGCACTCGGTCCATGTTCCGAGCTGTGAGCGCAAGATGAGAGGAAGTGGACTCAAACGCAGTCAAGATGGACTCCCAAATGTCAGATTGTTCATTATGAAGATGAAACTTTCATATTATCATCTGGTGGCTGCTGTCTACATTCACCCAGCCTATGTAAATAACTGTATAAACTGTTTTATTTTATTTTAAATGTTACCATATTTTAATATAGGCCTACACTTAATATGTTGTGTGTGTAGCATGAAGGAACTACAAAATTTGTTTTGTTATGCTGCTTTGTGCTGTATAATGACTAATAAACTACCATGTACTCAAAAGTACTATAGGACAAACAACAGGCAGAGCTCTATTCTCATAATAAGCAGCAATCATATTGAAATGACCCCCTTCCCCACTGGGAGAAAATCCAAGTAAGTGTGTAGTAGCCAACCATAGACTCCCGTCCTGTCCCTTTACACTGCACCTCTCAGTCTAGATAGACCACCCCCTTTGAGGGAGTTTGGTGTCTGAGTTGACTTTGAGCTTGGACGTGAGCCCACCTATATATAGACAGTACTATCACATGAGAGCAGGCTCCTCCCCTTACACTAATCCCACTACATCTAATAGGGTCTGCTAATTTTCTTTCTTGGCATAAAGGCAAGCTTTATTTCACTGTGAGTACTCGACTATAACATAAATATACCTTTAGGCCGTCTCCTGTTATGTTTTTTAGACAGGATACTAAGGGACTGTTGGGATGCCCAGTTTAGTGACATTATGGGCATCTCTGTTGCTGACAGATGATACTGTTCTGTGTGACGTGGTGAAAATGTCAGCACCTCCCCCCCGTACATGGCCAGGGTTCTATCCCAGAAAGATTTGACCTGGCTAGTTGAGGAGTGATCAACATTCAAAATGGCACATACCAATAGTTAGATACTGTAGCTGCAGAAAATGTGGGGTTTGCTTGCATTAAACTGAGAGAGAGCTGGGCAACAAAGCAAAGCTCTTTCTTTGTGATTCATATCCGGTTAGCATTCAGTCCAATGCTCAAAATAGAGAATCTCATTATTTTGTGATTATGATGCAATGCTACAGATAATTGATTACAGTACCTCAGTAAACACTCCATCGTGTGGAAACAGCCACACACAAAAAATCTGTATACTGCATACTTGGTCAATTAACGTCCACACAAGCCAAATATGATAAGAATGGATTATTCTTCTTAAAATATATAGAACTGAATTTTTCTTGTGATTTCTTTTGAGGAACAGTTGTTATGGCAGACTAGGTGAACGGACTCAAGAGTGGACTCGGGGCAGGTTTAAATCCAGGAATTTAAAGTTTATTGAAAAACGGGGTGTGACAGCGGAGCAGAGGGCAGACCAGGGAATGGAGACCAGCGAGTGGATTTCCAGGCGGGCAGTGAGTTGAGCGAGGCAGGGGCAGGATTTCCAGGCAGGCAGGGAGCTGGGTGAGGCAGTGGCAGAATCTCCAGGCAGGCAGTGATCCTGAGCACAGAGAGACAAGGTAAGTTGAACTCACAAGAAACAAACAGAATATACAACTCGAGACATGTAGCCCGCAGCACAAATACCACTGGGGTAAGCTGACGATCTGGCAACGAGTGAGGTGAAGAACCGGGTTGATATACTGCAGTGTCTTGATTAGTGGAATGCGGATCAGGTGTGCAGGTGGAGAGCCAGGCCCAGAGTGAGACCCCACCCAGACAACACAGAGAGACAGACAGACTAACAGGAGACACAGGGAGGGAAGAGAACATGAACACAAGGGGTCGGGGAGGAGAACTGCAGACTCATAACAACATTTGTTATGAGTATTGTTGTGAGTAACAGTGCTTAATTGTAGATTACTGACTGGGAGAAACTTTTGCTTTTCTTTCTACTTTTGAAAGGTACTGGAACAGAGAGGTTCAAAAGGCAGCAAAAGATCTGCGCCCCCCTGGACTTGCCAAAGTTCTTGTTCAGTGCTATTGGAGATCATACTCACTCATTGGAATATACATCTTTATAGAGGTAAAGCGGAATCTCACAGTGACGCCAAATGTCTACAGAGAACAATGCTGCATTAAGAATTAAGCTTTGTTTTAATGGAGCAGATCCACTTTTCATCTCTACATCTAATTTTCCATCAGGAAGTCATCAAAGTCATTCAGCCGGTGCTACTTGGAAAGATAATTGAGTACTTTGAGAGTTATGACCCCACCAACACAGCTGCAGTCTATGAGGCCTACAGCTATGCCGCAGCCATCTCCCTGTCAACCATTTGCCTGGCCGTCCTTCATCATCTCTATTTCTACCATGTCCAGCGAGCAGGCATGAAGATTCGCGTGGCCATGTGCCACATGATCTATCGGAAGGTCAGTCTTATCAGACATCTGTATAAATGTCATCCTCTGTCATAGTTCTGTGATTTGTATGACTTGATTTAACATTTTTGTTCTGCAAAGGCTCTTTGTCTTAACAGCGAAGCACTGACCAAAACTACCACAGGACAAATTGTAAACCTCTTGTCCAATGATGTCAACAAATTTGATGAGGTAATTAGCTGAAAGGGTCTATGTTTGCATGATATTTCAGTCAACCGATCATTCAACCAATCAATCAATCATCTTTATCTGTCCCCGGGGGGAAATTGGTATTTTTACGTGTGACTTATTTATTCAATAACACAGACCACACCTCAGTTATTCTTTCCTCTTCATTGTTTTCCTACAGGTCACCTTATATTTGCATTTCTTGTGGATTGGTCCTCTACAAGCAGCCACTGTAATAATATTGTTGATGTATGTGATTGGCCCATCATGCCTTGCGGGAATGGTCGTCTTCTTTATCCTGATGCCAATACAGACTATGTTCGGACGCTTGTTCTCTCATCTCAGGTCATTCTCCAGATTTATCAAATATTGATAACAGTTGTCTCCACTTATGAAAGGTTTCTGTTGTGTGTTGCACTGGTACCACTACTGCAATTTGCGTCTGCTGTTTTAGGGCTGAAACAGCAGTCTTAACAGATGATAGAATACGCACTATGAATGAAGTCATCGCTGGAATCCGCGTTATAAAGATGTATGGGTGGGAGAAGCCTTTCGCTGCATTGGTGGATGAGGTCAGAAGGTAGATCAGTTCCTGCTCATGTCATGTTGCAATTTTGGATAAAATGATAAAGTTATGATACAAGAGTATGATGATGTTATCCAGACTTTTTTCATACAGTAAGTACAGAAGTTTATGTTCAATAACTTTAACATCTCTTATATCTGCAGCACAGAATACTATTACTAAAACTTGACAAAATTTCATAGACATTTTTGTAATATCCCATTAGATAACAAATATAGAAAGAACAAATGCTTCTGTATTCTGCCAAAAATGTATGCAAAACAGAATTTACTGATGACATGTCTTGCTATTGTGCAGAATGGAAATCTCCAAGATCATGAAAAGCTCCTACCTGCGTGGCTTGAACATGGCGTCTTTCTTTGTCGCCAGCAAGATCATCATCTTCATCACCGTCTGTATCTACGTTCTGACAGGAAACGCGTTGAGTGCTAGCAGAGTGTTTATGGCAGTTTCCCTCTACGGTGCGGTCAGACTCACCATCACACTCTTCTTTCCCCTTGCCATAGAGAAGGTCTCTGAGTCTCTCATCAGCACAAGAAGGATTAAAGTAAATACACCATAGACAGAGGCCATATTTAAAACCAGTGTGTTTTGATGACTATATGGAAACTTAAACTGTGAATGTGTTTCTTTTGTAAGAATTTTCTTCTGCTGGATGAAGTTGCTCCTGAGCATCAGGTGCTTACTGTAACAGAGAAGGACTGTATGGTGAATATTCAGGATTTAATATGCTACTGGGATAAGGTGAGAATTAGTTTCGGTAAAAGGGGTCTTTTTCAAATTATAATCTGGTTTGATTTTGAGCAATATAAGTAAACCAGACATTACAAGACTTACTGAATAGTTACTACATGGCAGTGTTTCATTTCACTTACTTTTCCTTACAGATGCTAGAGACTCCAACTTTACAGAACGTGTCTTTTACCGTGAGGCCAGAGCAGCTCCTGGCCATAATTGGACCTGTTGGAGCTGGAAAGGTCAGGTCTGTTCTCTAGTCTCAGGTTTATAGATGATTATAAACCTAAGACATGTTAAGTAATTCAAAATAGTTATAAAATACAGTACAGTGCAAAACTCTTAGGGCGGTGTGAAAAATGCTGTAAAGTAAGAATGCTTTCAAAAATAGACATGTTAATAGATTGTTTATCAGTAAACAAAATACAAAGTGAGTGAACAAAGGAAAAATCTAAGTCAAATAAATATTTGACCACCCTTTGCCTTCAAAAACGCATTTCGTCTAGGTACACTTGTACCACACCGGCCTAAAACCGTTGTACATTATTATATATAATAAATTCATTGGGGCCATTAAATTGACTGACAGTGGAGACATGAAATATCAAGATTCCTTACATTTACCTTTAATTAATCTGGTTGTAGTATTATAATAGTGCTATTCCTGTTAAAGCCAATGGGCTGCTAGCAGCTGGATAGTTAGCTTATATGCAGGCAGCAGAAATTTGCCTTCTTCATTTATTTTTAGTTGACTGAAATGCCATTAATTAATTGTCTTTTGAGAAATATACTAATTAGCTTTCCTGTCAAGAGTAAGATGAGATGATCGATATCTCTCTTGTGTCTTTGTGGTAAGTATGGAGCAATGCAACCTAACAGCACCTCTAACGCTTCCTAATTAACATGTTGTATGTAGTTTGTTTAATTCCCACACAAACAGAAACGGCAATATGTCGTTTTCCTGGGAGTTATTTGCTGTAATTTCTTTGTAAACATTAGTCTTTATGCTAGGCTAAGCTAATTGCCTCTTGGCTCAAGCTCCGTACTCCGTTCCAGTGGTATCCATATTCTCATGTAACTCTCAGCAAGTAAGTGATATTAATCATATTTCCCAAAATTTCAAAATTGTTCTTTAAACCTTTTTGTTCTATGTTTGTACATGTCAGTCCTCACTCCTCAGTGCCATCCTAGGAGAACTGAGTCAGTCAAGTGGTGTGGTCAAGGTCAAAGGAGAGCTGACATACACTTCTCAGCAGCCCTGGATTTTACCTGGTACGATTCGAAGCAACATCCTTTTTGGCAAAGAGCTCAACCCTCAGAAGTATGATAGAGTCCTGAGAGCCTGCGCCCTCAAGAGAGTGAGAATCACAAGTAGTCACATTCTTTATTATCACATGATGCTGGGTAGTCTAGTATTAAAAAAAATATTTTAGCTCATCTATCTCACAGTGAGACCAGTGGAAATGTCAATGGTAAAGGTTGCATTTGGACCCTATTCAGGACATGGACCTTTTGCCAGGTGGTGACTTGACAATGGTCGGGGACAGAGGGGCCAACCTAAGTGGAGGACAGAAAGCAAGGGTCAGCTTAGCAAGGTGTGCTGGATAACTAATACAGTAATTTACTTTTTACTTTGGTGGCAGTGACAGAGATAACCTCCATCTGTGTGCATTTTTTAGAGCAGTGTATCGGGATGCAGATATCTACTTGCTGGATGACCCACTCAGCGCCGTGGATGCTGAAGTGGGAAGGCACCTCTTTGAAGAGTAAGTCTTTATTATTGTATTGTTATTAACATCTCACCATTGTTTTCCATGACAAAATCTAGTGGAAAGTGCAGATCAGTTAATTACGCGTTATTTATTATGTTAGCATTTCATTTGTGCGTAAAAAATATTTGTTTTCTTCAGGTGCATTTGTGGACTTTTGAGGAAGAAGCCTCGTATTCTGGTTACTCATCAGCTACAGTATCTGAAGGCTGCAGATCAAATCATTGTCTTGAAGGAGGTGTGTGTGTGCACATGTGTGTTTATAGTTATTTTTGTAAGAGTTCGCATGTAAGGAAACAACAAAAACTTTACCAATTGTTTCCACCTTTACCACCTTTCGGCACAACTTTGTTTATCTGTCGTTTGGTGCTGGACAGGCATTGTATAGTAAGTTTTCAGAGTTTGTTTACTGAAAAAGAATTGCTTGTTGCTCTCACAAACATTCATTTTGGCTAAAGTTTCAGCTTTTATCACAGCTTTAATCTGTAAAAATGTAACATTAAAAACACCACACTGTGCACAGTACAGGACAAGCGCAGGACTTAACTTTTATATGTCGACTAGTAATTTATAATA
Organism: Micropterus salmoides; assembly: GCF_014851395.1. Classification (NCBI taxonomy): domain Eukaryota; kingdom Metazoa; phylum Chordata; class Actinopteri; order Centrarchiformes; family Centrarchidae; genus Micropterus; species Micropterus salmoides. The sequence continues at coordinate 15,866,898 of NW_024040596.1, forward strand.
TCATAAATGTGACACTTATGTATTACTTGAATATTTTTCATATCTCAACCATTGCTATCTTCCACAATTCTGCTCCTCTTCCAACATGGTTGAAGACATTAAAGAACATTCTGTGTGAAACACATTCGAGGAATTTGTGTTTCGTGGAGAGTTTAAAAGTATGGCAGTGTTCCTTTCATAGGTACTAATGGCAGCGGCACATGTTCTTCTGCCTAACTATCATGTCATTTACAGATGCTGAAATTCCAATGACAGTGTTGGAGAGTTCTGCATCTCATTTCTGTCATTGTCAGGGTCAGATGGTGGCATGTGGGACCTACAGTGAGTTGCAGGGCTCTGGACTAGACTTCACCTCCCTGCTTAAGGAGAAGGAGGGCCAGGAGGAGGATAGGCAGGGCACGACACCCATCCCTGGGTCTGTCTCCCGCTGCCCCCATACGCTCTCTGACAACTCACTGTCCTCTATGTCCTCCCTCTCCTCCTCTCGGTACTCTTTGTTTGAGGGAGCAGAGCCACTTGCAGTGGTAGGCATATTTGAAACATTACTAAAACTTTAAGTCTTTAAGCATGTGTCTAACCTCATTAATGGGAAAAAGGCTTGTTGTGCATTCTACCAGCCAATAGAGGGCAGAAAGTACTCACTTTTTCCCTGCTGCTCATTACAGCCTGATCTGAATGAGGCGTTGCTGGATGGCTGGCATTTACACTAGTGTCTGTCTGTAGGTAGTGCAACCATTGGAGGAGGAAAGCCGCTCAGAAGGAAACGTCGGCCTGCATATGTATGTGAAGTATTTCAGGGCAGGCGCCAACTTCCTGGTCCTCTTGATCCTCATTTTACTCAATGCCCTAGCACATGTGAGTCAATTTCTTCAATTCATTTGATGTGCATTTTCTATCTATAAGTTTAGTAAAATACCCCACATCATTTATCTCAAGAGAATGTTATAAAAAATCAAATGATGTAATAATTGGAAGAATAATTGGATCGCTGTCATAAGTAGTTATTTGTGGCATTATTTTAATAATTGTTTTCTGTATTTGCTTGTCTTTATGTTTGTTTAGATTACGTTTGTGCTCCAGGACTGGTGGCTTGCTTGCTGGTGAGATTTTGTTTCTTTTGCATCCGGTGAAAAACATGAATGCAGGCAGAAAATGGGGAATAGCAGGTTTTGTAAGCCAAACTGACAGTGGTTGTCGTACTGGAAATGGTTCATGATTTAATAGAAAACGACTGAACCAAACTGTTTTTCTTGGCATTATCGGTCACTTGTTGAAACTGACCTTGTGCTTCAGGATAGGAGGAATGTGTTTTGTATAGTGCCTTCATGTTGCAGCTTTCTTTCTTCGTTGTGTTTATTTGTCCTTGTGGATTTGTGGTTCTTTTGTGGCTGATTTGCAGGGCCTCTGAACAGAATCACGTCAATGTGACAGAGCACCTCAATGGCAGCATCCCTCGGCAGCTGGACCTTGACCTGTACCTAGGTGTTTACGCAGGTGAAGCTCACTGAGCGCATGTTGCTTTTTGTGTACAGCTGAGGCTTTGAATACGCCAGCCATTCAGTGAACAGATCCACAGTTCTTTGGCTGTGGCCCAAGGCCTTCAAGGCCCAGTGTATGTGTACATGGGCCTCAGCTGTACAGGGAGATAGCAGTGATTTTCTTGTTCTCTGCTGTTGGATTGCTCTGACTGTCTCCCTGTGACTCCCAGCCTCTTTACTCCTTCAGACTTTGTATTCAAAGTGATAGCATTCAAGACAAAAAAACAAGATTGAAGGAAAAGCTGAAGTGGAATATCTGTTTTTTGTGTCATACAGCATGCTTAATAATGACGCCTTAAATGCATAGCTAACCTTGGAACAGGCACATGGATAGCATTGTAGTGTGTTGATGTGTTTTTTTCCTGTGCTTTTGTCAGGTTTAACAGCCACTTCAGTAGTGTTTGGCTTCCTTCGCAGCTTGGTCTTCTTTAATGTCCTGGTGAGCTCGGCTCAAACCCTACACAACAGCATGTTTAATGCCATCCTCCGGACCCCGGTACACTTTTTCGATATCAGTCCAATTGGTAAGTGGCTCACCTCCCAATCAATTTCTCATTAAAATCACTCATAACTAATAACTTATTTATAGCATGGTCAAGGTGATACAGGAGTGATGAGATGATTATGAGATGTTAACATCCAGTTGGACCTGCTCTAGAGGTTATTGTTCTAACATCTCACCACTAGAGAGCAGACTGTTACCTACTTTGTCATGTAAGTCGATCTACTTTACAAACAACCATTTGCCCCTAAACTCCATAGTTTGTCATCGCTATCAAGTTCTATATAATATAATAACTTACGTTTCCAAATATACAAAATGTTCATATAAAATTTAAATAATTTTATTATGATTTATTATATGATGATTATTGTATTTTGTTATTTACTCTATGAATCGAATACAGAACTGATAAATATGAATCAAAACATCTAATATGAACTATAATATAAAGATTGTGTGTGTAGTCATACAAGCTTTAAGTAGGTTTTCTGTTTGTGGGATTTATTGTGTTTAATATCTCACTGTGAACGAGCTGGCATTGTAAAAGTTGCTGCTGGGAAGTAAAGCATGTGTAACCAAGAGGCTAATTCAGCCAAGAAACCTTGGTGATATGACTTAACATATAGCCATAATGTATTTAAAAATGAGTAAAGAGAGTGCTATCTTTCCTATTGTGAGCCCGAACAAAAAGCAAACAATCATGCTAAATAAATACTGTTTGCACTAGATCTTGGACAGTGTTGTGTTTGGACTAGAGAGCTGTGTAAATACAGATGTATTTGTCTTGTGCGCTGTATCAGAAATCTTTGATTATTTCATTAGTCTTGTAGGCTTCAGCTGCTGGGTCAATGGAGAGGGCAGATGGACATGATTTTAAAAGTGAGCAAACACTCCAAATATGTCTGACTTTACTCATAGAGGGCTGCTGGATTTTCTTCTGCCGTGTTTTTGCACCACCTTTTTAAATAGAAACCAATAAAACAGAGTGTTTTTATTAAGAGTTGTTTAAATAATTTGCAGAATTATTTAAACTTTATTTTATCTCTCTGATTTTGTGGTATAAGCAAAGATCCCTTTTTAATTAGGTGAAGTAATGTCACTACAATCTGTCATTCATATCCAAAGTCAACTGTCAAGTGGCCCACTTTGATAACTTTAATTTTTCTGGAGCATTGTTAACCTGTCAGCAGATAATTACTCAGCCTAATCTCTTCATAGTGACATGCATGTACAACACAATCAGCTCGGGTGGGAATTCTCAACAAGAAGGGAACTTGTATCTGTATAATGAGTCATAATAAGCTGGTAACACAAGTCTAAATATGATTTGAGGGTGTTCAGGAGCTTGCGGTTTCTTCTGGCATTAGAGGTGGGTGCAGCGACAAAGCTTTCCTTTGCAAAGCTGTGTTTGGAGCAAACACCAAAGGTCTTAATCTTTGGCTTTTGTTTTTACTACTGCCGTTGTGTTACGTATTGGACTACCTGATGGCTTATCTGGGTGTGCCTTGCTTGGTAATCTACGCATGGGAGGAGGACAAACACTTTGAATAATGTAATAATCTGTTTAATAGCGCAGCAAAGGAGAGGCTTAACAGACACTGCTATCTGATTGCTGTTGTGCTACTATCAGTAACCATTGTATGACCAGTCCACTCATTACAGCTTGGCCTCTAGGCTGGCAAACAACACTGTGTGTCTGACTGGATTTATAGACAACTGTCTCTGAGACCTTTTCTCCTTTGTCCGGTCAACAGTAGATTGAACATGAACATTTACACAATATAAATAAGTTTCACTTATTTACATAGTTTTTCTTATCCTGCTCTCTATGTTTTCATTGACCTGAGTGAAACAGAAACAGGAAAGACCAGCACAAAGACAGCGACTGTCGAATCTGACGGGTTCCCTCAATTTTCTTTTTTGTTTCTTTTTTCACGTTTTCCTTATGTCTAAAATATTTTTCTTTGTCTTTATAAAATAGCTGACACTTCCACATCTGTCAAATAAATGTGTCATTTGTAAATGTGCACCTGTGCGTTGTTAAGGATTTGACAACTGTTTACATGTGTAAGTGATAGGTACGCTGCTGCTGAACAGACCTTAGTGTTTGATAGCTGTCCATGGAGTTAAAGGTTACCATTTCAAGCGTCACTGCACAAAGGTCTTATTTGTTATTCTATGAATGTGGTTTATAACAATAGAGTACAGCAGTGGTGAATTATGATTGATGGAGAGGCATTGTAGCTCTTCCGTATCAGTCACTGAATGCCTCTGCGCCGTTTGAATCATGTGTCTGTGTTATCTTTTGTGCTGTGTGGAAATAGTTGATTTCCAAGTTGGGGCTTTTGGTGATTAAAACCTTTTCTAACAATACTATATGATAAGTTTGGAGATATCTAGATAATGTTGATAACACTACATACTGCAGTTTCCCCTATTATATTTATTTATAAACTTAATACATTCATGTTGCTCAGTTTTAGCAAGATGTACAGTTACAGCTGTTCATCCAAATGTGATCCAGTTAGAGCAGCACAGACAGCGGTGGATGTGTTGAGCTGATGTTGATCCCTGTAATTTAGTGTCATTGAGTGGGCTAATCCCCTCAGAGACTGCAGGCCAGGGCTTCAGCTCATCAGCACAGTCAAGGAGTGGAGTTTCAGTCAAAACACACACACACACACACACACACACACACACACACACACACACACACACACACACACACACACACACACACACACACACACTTCTACCGTCCCCCTTTCACATCGGCATAGTGGGCCATCTCAGTGCTAGGTGTCACTCAGCTGCTGTTGGCGCAGGGAACATTAGATCTTCTGTAGTGAGTGATGTGAGATTCTAATTGTGTCTACAGAGGCAATGTTTTTAATGTCTGTATTTCAGGTCTGGGATGCAAGTGTTGAGAGCGAAGTGGAGGAAGTACTGCAGAGAGGATGATGATATCGAGGTGTGTAAATTGAATGTGGAGATGGAGCCGTGTGTGTGTGCAGTATGGCTGATAGGGCTCCCCCTCGCTCTGCACTTCCACTATTTAATTGCATGAAAGGGAAGGAGAGGAGATTGCAGGAGCCTGGCGGTGTGAGCGAAGAGAATGGATTTAGAATGTATTAGTATTGGCAGCAAGGTGCCGGCGGTGGGAGGCTGCCCCAGGCCCCTGGGCCCTTCATGGAAGTGCAGGTGAGCTGTGCCACCTCCAGCCTTGGCAGCCCCCTCCCCAGTATTCCTTCATTATCGCACTTGCCTCACTGAAAGGCCCCTCCAACTGCATCGGGGCCCACACATGGAGCGGCTCTGAGTTGTCCCCTTATCTTGATGTTTACAGGGAACAGCGATTTGCCACACGCTCTGCTCTAGCCGGACCCCACTGTTCCATTTCTTTAAGTGTGATTGGGGGCCCTGCTCACCTAATATCTCCACCTAAGGGGCCACCTTGGTTGGGAGGCCTTGATATTTCCTGAGCCTGAAAAAGTGGTGCAAATCACCCCTGGAGTCTTAAACCATGAGAAATTGTTTGATACTAATGCTGCTGATATCCTGAAACGTCTATACCCCTCTCTACACAATAGGTGATATTGTTGACAACCACCCATAGTGATTGAAGCTATTGTCCCATGCCGATCTTACCTCATAGGCATTTCCATGCAGTGAATGTCTTTGTGTAACTGCATCACTGTAATGTATCCCCTCTATAGTCTGCTCAGGATGGAGAAGGGTCTTTACTTTATCCCCTCTGAAACTCTCTGTTAACTGAGCCGCTTGTCAAACAGCTGATAGCTGACTGATGTTCTCTGCTCTAACACCCTCTAACCATGGGATGATGTAACCCAGAGAAACCTATCCTTTTCTTATTGGCATTGTTTGTCAGATATGCATGAATTTAGGTCATCTATGGCTTAGACAGTAAAATTACATAAAATAGTATTGGATCGTCCACAAACACAGTTTGACAAGTACTCCCCCCATTCCCAGACTAAAGCAGCAATATTCTACAGTAGTATAGTAGCAGCTCTACCCCCTTGCTTGAACCCTCCCCTCGGGATGTCTGTATGCTAAAGGGGCACTCACACTGTGAATAAGATTAGTCTGCCTCCAAGTGTACAACATGCTTACGCCACTTGACTTTGAATCAGTACTGATTTGGAGCATTGCTGGGTTGTTGCGGGGAATAATGCTCTGGCTGGGTTTATGCAATGGCTGTTATGGGGAGCCCGGCCTCGTCTGCATGCATGTTTTTAGGCGGGAGCGGCATTTTGGATAAAGCTGTAAGCTGCTTACGGCCGTGGAGAGAGGTGATTACAGGGCCCACCTCCGTAGGACTGACTGGGAGGCTGGGAGGCAACTTTTAGGTCAGTGGTGCCACGGCTCTACCATGCCTCCACATTCTGCCAATGTGCCGCTCATCCGTTCCCTTTCTCGGTCCCGTACCAAGTCCCACCCTGTCTTCATGGCCTATTCTGTGAGCCTAGATATACTCACCTGCATGCTTGCACAGTTAGTTTCACTTTATCAGAGGTTGTACCCTAAATATGTGAGTGCTGCTTTATTTACATTCTCCTTAGACAGATATTGTTTGCTTAGTGATGTGTCACCCTGAGAGTAGACAATGGATTGCTGAAGTACAGTATGAAACATAATGAAACTATTTTGAAGGAGCTTTGACAGGGAAAAATACACTACACAAGACTAACACACAACAGATCCTCAGCTTTGTCGTGTCTTTTAACTTGAGCCCAGTCCTAGTAGTACTGGCACTGCTCTGGTACTTTTTGTTTGCCTCTGAGTCTAAGGGCTTCCTTCAGGGACAGAGATAGAGAAAGCCTTTCTGTCTTGCTTGCCTTCAGGTAGTGTAGTTTGGGGATTTACTATCACTGACCCTGCAGTAAACAGTGTGTGAAAGCAGCTGGAGTATAATCTTATGTGCTGTGGGATCAAAATAGTGGAGCAAAGTTACTAAAAGAGTCACAATAAACGGCTGCCACACCACCTGCAGAGCACCAGCCAAAATAATGAACACCTGAGCAGATTGGAGGCAACTCAATTAACGTCACTGACACTGCCAGTCAGAACATAAAGGCAGGTACGCAGCTTCTGTTGCCCTTTTGTTTCTAAACAAAAGGTTCCCTCACGTATTCAGCCAAGAGCAGGGCAGTCTTTATGAAATGCTAGACAAATAATGATTCATTGTTTAATCTAGATACGCCTGTGTTTTTCATCAGATACAAACTCAATGTATAAGCTCTTTCCTATTAAATTGGAGGGGACTTTGGTAACAGTTGCTCAATAGTCTAGTGAGACTAAAGGGTACTGAAACAAACAAATGTTTTTTTTTTTTATGGAAGCATTTTACTTGGATTTGTTCTTCCAGATGTCATATAGGACTATTTTAGGTTAGATCTGCAAATTACATGACATGATATATACTCCAGGTGTTCTCTCACAGTATATAATTACACATCACATTTTTTCACCTACCTACTATATATATTCTGATTGCCCACTTTATACACGTAACATCTTTATAACCAGTAAAATGAAATTCTGCTGTCAATTGTGTGATTCTATCTACTCTAATGTCATTTAATCTTTTTTTCTTTTGTGTTGTGTTGTTTCCCAGGAAGAATCCTCAACAGGTTTTCAAAGGACATCGGTTACCTGGACTCTCTGCTCCCATGGACGTTTGTGGACTTTATCCAGGTGAGTCTCACCTCGGCAGGTTTGGTCGCTGGCGCTGCAGCATGGGAAGGCCATTTCATGCCTGGCTAAACCTGCTTTGTGGTCCGGGTCCCCTAATCTGGAAACAATTACTGTAGGATTACCCGCCAGCGCAGCCCAGCGCCTGCACAGATTTAATAAAAGTGTGCACATAGGCTGAGGGCGTGGCTCCCTCAGTGTGACACAACAGAAGCGGCATCTTCAGAGAATGTGTATGGAGACTAAGCCACTGATTGGGAGAGAGAGAAAGGTACCAGAGAGGAAATAAAGGCCACAGGATGATGGGTCCGATGTGGAGGAAAACAGTGGGGAAGTGAGGGAGGGGGTGACAAGGATGATGTGTTGAGTGGCAAAGAGAAGAAGTGTGAGCAGCAGGCGTAGGATGTGTTTGCAGGAGTAGAGCTGGAAGTGTGGTAGAGGGGGAAGGGGACAGGTCAGTTGGAACAGATCCAGAGTAGGACTTGCCCCTCTCAGCGCAATTCACCTAATGCTCTACAGTCTTATAGGCCTGGTAGCCAAGGGCCACCCTAGTGCATAACCAGGTTGGGTTACCAAATGCCACCTTGCCACCGCGACAGCCATCTCCCACGAAAGCCTGCGGAGATGAGCCAGCTCATGCACCTAGCGCCACAAAGAAGGGAATGTTCGCTGCACAATTCGAGGTAGAGGAGCAGGCGTGGCTCTTTGGTTAGGGCCAAAGAATAGAACAAAGGCGCACTGAAAACGAATCCCCCCTCCACAATGCCTGAGTGATGTTTGTGGCAGATACCCATCTCACAGTAGACAAAAGCCATCTTAAATGCTGAAAGCACAAAAGATCATACGCACAAAAGCTTTTTGTCTGCTTTAGTTTCCCTCATTTTTATAATAAGGTGAATAATGGCTGGAGTAAAATAATAACTTTGCAGAAGGCCCATAGGTCCAACTGAAATGTGAAAGTAGACTAGAACTCACTGTACTTCATGTATGACTTTTCGTCCAATAACCCATATTAGTTATTACATGTGTTATAATGAAATACAAGACACACTACTATTTAAACGATGTTTCTCTATTGCAGTGAAAAATAGCATTTAATAACTGAAGAGTAAACTGTCAAAATAAGACTGGATATATCATGTCCACATTGTTTCTGCCAGTCTTCTGTTGCAGCAGATAGTGGGAAGTGATTGTGATAGTAGACAAAGGTGGCAACCTATGAACAAAACACTGGTTTGTGCAGCTTTGCTGCTCTTGTTTGCAGGTGTCTTTCATGGGGCAGTCTTTAATGCTTTCAGGAAGGAAGATTTTCACTCTTTTTATCAAAGTATTAGCGGCCCAGAAAAGCTGCTGATCCTGACTATTGTTGCTCATTCGCAGAGGGACATTTCCCCATAGTCATTGTTTAAATGGCTGTCAGGGGGGAATAAAGTGAAACTTCATAAACAATGCCCTAACTGGTTTATCTCTCTCTATGGGGAGAGGCTGCTTCTGTGCGGGGATTTGCACCAGAGCCTCCCCCTTTATGGTGGAGTAAGCACTTCACAGCCCCTCAGCACTGCCCCTATACCCGCCTAACAAGGGGATTCCCTCAAACTGGGGGAACCTGGTTAGACCCCAGAGCCCTATTTTTTCACAGGTCTCATTTAGTAGTAATTTAGTGTATTGGGAAATAGGCTTTTCTCTCTGCTCTTTATGGTCAGGGGACAAAGACAGAAATGTCAATTAAAAACACCTCAGGCTTTGGGGACTGTCGGCTTTTGTGTAGACTTGACCTTTAAATCCGGAGTTGCCTCTATTTTCTCAGAAGGGGCAGAGGAGGAGGGAGGGCAAGATAATAAGGGGTGAGTACAGGGGTCTTTCATTGGAGGATTTCGTGTGAAGGCTGTTGACCAAGTCACACCACTAACTGTGGGGTCCATAGTTAGATTCACAGGTCTTCTTCACCATCCATGCAAATTCAGTTTGTCAGCATGTGCACGCTAGGACACCAGCTGACAATTACTTTCATTTAAGTGTGACTTAGCCTGGTCTCACCAATGTTAATGGCATATAAACAGTGGCTCATACATTAGAGCAGTAAACCCTACAGTCATCTGGAGAAAGAGAGAGAAAGAAAATAGTTTGAGAGCGTGTATGAAAAAACTGCATGTGTGCAGTGTGCAGACAGAAACCAAGCACAGAAGACACACGCAAACACAGAGTAAAGATGGCTATTGTCTAAAAACACTGGCGGGTGGTTCGTTGTGTGAGTCTGTATATTGTGGCACATTGTGTGTCAGGCCTTTTCAGTGGCTTTGTGGGATATGAGAACTGCTGACGTAACTGTGAATGCTGTAGGATGGGATTTCACTGGCTTTCTCTGCTTCTTCACCTCACTGGTGATAGAAGAAGTGAAGAATGCAGTGGCTCCAGGCGTTACACAGGTTATCCTGAGAAACACAGGATCCTGCGTGGAAATATATAGGCTGTACCATAAATTCCTCGTGAGCATTGTTTTATGAGCGTGCCATTGTCTTCTTACACAAGGTGTGAAAATACAAGTGACAGAAAGGTGATCGGCTATACAACTTGTTTTTAATTACATATTTGTCAAATGAATGTAAAAATAAACCAAAACACAAGAAAACAACATTGTGTGTGCTTATGGGTGTGCTTAACTGGCCACTCAGCAATACCACACATGGTCATTTGATGGCGAGCATCGGCCAGCAAAAGCTTCCAGTGTGTGTTTGTGTGGTCTCCCATGATGCTGCGGTCCAGCACCTCAGCTGCTCTGACTCAGACATACAGACCAGAGCCAGCGGTTCTTTTAGCCTGGGAACTTACATAACAAAGTCCCAATCTAATCCAGATTCTCCCCTCATGTCAATATGACGCAGATAATAAATTCTGTACCTTCTGTGAGTGACTTTTGTATTTGTGAATTGCTGTTTTCTTACACATTTGAAAATGTTTTTCAAGAGGAAAAGAAAGGAGCAATGACTGAATGAATTAATTTGCTGGACACAAGTGATTTATAGTAGAGAGAGAGAGAGAAAGAGAGAGAGAACGCATTTCAGAGCCTTTCTCTTATTTCCAAAATGGGGTTGGAAATCAGCAGCTTGACTGAGCCCAAATAAGTGACTTCTTTTACCTTTTCACAGCACACAAAAGCCTAATCCTAGGACTACTTGAGCCACCAATGTAGACAGCGACTGAGACCACCACAGTATGTGTCAGACCCTCCTCACCTCACACAAAACACATTGACTGCAGCTTTATGAAGTGAAAATGGCCCAGAAAGGGAAAATGTGAAGGAGGTGTCCACAGTCATTTCTCCCAAAGAAAAGCCACAGCATCTGGGCATTTAATGCTAAAATAAAGCCCAAAGGCAGAGTAGAATGGATTGGGTCACTGCTATTGTTCCAGAGCCCAAGTGGAACAGCCCTGTTTTGTTTCAGTACCACTGACCCTTGCAACTTATTGTGCCACACTGTCACGGAAAAGTGTGGAGTAAAACAAAATTCCAGCGATGACAGAGGGCTTCTTTTGAGGAATTTTCTTTGCCATGCTTTCCCCTCATTTCCTGTTTTGTTTGCACTTTTTTTCCCACTGGCAAATATTGCGCACTGTCAGTAAATAAAGGGAGGATGAAAAAGGGGTTGTATTAAAAAGCGTACTGATTCATTGTGTCCGCAGGGATGTTTAATTAAAGGCAAGTGTTTATTTTCTGCTGCGGAACAACAGTCGCTATCATTGCTGAACACAAATATAGCAATTAACTTCAATTTTCTACATTTATTTGGACATCAAAGAGCTGATGGAATCATTGAGAAAATAAAGCAATTAGGGTCAGCAGAGATCTCAATGGTCTTTGGACACAGCAGTGCCCCCAGTTTGCTTGAATGACTGAATCACATGCGTGCGGTAGCTTTCTTTTCTTGCTAAAGAGCAATTAGCGGTAATTCTTTATTTAAACTGTTTGTATACAAAACCTTTCATCCTTTTATCCACTTTTATGTGCAGCGGGATGTGGCTTTGGGAGGTTTCTGTTCCTGTGTGGTTTCATAGGAGATATGGATGTGGTCTGGGGGGGTGAGGTGTATGCTTGTGGGATCACGTATCTGAGTCATCTGTGTTAGTGTGGGTGGGGGCCACGGTGTTCCTGATGCGGACATGATAAGCTCCAGACCAGGAAAATGGATCACATCAAACGGGGCATTGGCGACAGCGGACCTTGGGGAGCAGGAGGAGGCAAGACTCCTATCTAATAGTTCCTGTTCCTCCTCCTCCATCCCCTCAGTTGACCCCACTGACAGATAAGCCCGTCTCGGACCGTCGTGGCCCCTGCCTGAAATTGGCCCAATTATAATTTAAATTAACCAATCTGCAAACCTGAATGAGCGGTGTCACTGTGTCGCCAATCAGCAGGTGGAGAGTGAAAGAAAAACAGTATGTATGATAAGACATTTGTTCAGTTAATATTTGATCCCCTCTAGGGAAGGCTGGATAACATGCAGTAATGGCTCATGTGCCACCATCTCACTTTGCAGTCTGGTAGCCTTCCATCAAGGCTAAGATTGAAACTTATGTACTGTGAAATTCTTGGGATCAGTTGTGCTCAGTAGCTTCCTCTCACTGTTTGATTGTGTAGGCTCCACTACAGCAAATGGTTAGACTAGTAATACCCTCTTATCTGAACTGCAAATGGAATTGAGTAGCTTTTCATCATAAAACTACACTGAAAGTGATCATGCTTAAATGTGTGCTTAAGTGCCAGATAACATCCGTAATTAAGGTGCTAAATTAAATTTTCATCTCTCTGGGCTAGTCTGAGACCACTGAAGGTAACAGTACGATCCTAATCTCCACGTCTTAGGATTCATCTCTTGGGATGTGTCTAATTTCAGGGTAGGAGGTTTCAGTTTTATCAGCTATCAATCGAATATGAAATATGTAACACAGTATACCTTTCAGTTAAGAAGAAATGGTCTCTCTCATATTCAGTGGTGGAAAAAGTATTTACATCATTTACTAAACTAAAAGTATCAATATCACACAGTAAACGCAGTGCACCATTCAAAATCCTACTGGAGTAAAAGTATAAAATTATTATCAGCAAAATGTACTTGGTATCAAGTATCAAAAGTAAAATTATCTATATAATATGTCTGTCTGTCTGTCTGTCTATCTAGAGAGAGAGAGAGAGAGATTATAATATAATAATAATCTTTATTTGTAGAGCACTTTTCAAAAACAAGTTACAAAGTGCTTTAACAAGTGTAAAGACAATAATACCCAAAAGACAAAATACAAAAACAATACAAGATAAAAGCAAGAAAACATTGAAAAGACTAAAATACACGTTTAAGATAAATATGAAATAAGTAAAATAGAATAAAATAAAAGGGATAAAATAAAGTCAAATAAGATCGGGAAAGGCTCTCCTATAAAAGTATGTTTTAAGAAGGGACTTAAAAGAGTTCACTGACTCAGCCGACCTGATTTCCTCGAGCAGGCTGTTCCAGAGCCTCGGGGCCCTGACAGCAAACGCTCTGTCCCCTTTAGTTTTCAGTCGAGACTTTGGAACAGACAACAGACCTCTGCCCGAGGATCTCAAGGTATGTGCTGGTGCATATGGGACTAAAAGGTCAGAAATATAACAAGGCGAGAGGCCATGAAGAGCTTTAAAAGTGATCAATAAAATTTTAAAGTCAATTCTAAAACATACTGGGAGCCAGTGTAGTTAAGCGATATATAGAGAGAGATCTGGAAGCACTAACAACTCAGAGATGTGAAACATGACAAGGAACTCCAACTGCTTTTTGGTAAGGGGCCACAAACCAAAAAGGTTAGGAACCATTGCTTTAATATTTAGCATTATATTGTCTTTTACTTTATCTGAAAAATAACTAGCAACTAGAGCTGTCAAATAAATGTAGCGGATTAAAATATACAGAATTTCCCTGAATTGTCGTATAAAGTAGTATGAAATGGAAATACGTAAGTAATGTACACACAACTAAAATGATAAGTACAATTCTTGAATTAATTAATAAAAGCATACATTTACACTGTTATACGTTTAAGTCCTTCTGGCATTTAAAATTTTGTTGAAGTCAAGAAATGTTATGTACAATAAATGTTCAAAATAAAAGTGTTTATTTTTAATGCAGGATAGCTCCTTTTCAGTTATTATATATAAAATATTATTGGATTACTGTCACAAACTACTATGCATAACACAACACACAGCAGCATTTTAATGTTGTAGCTGGTTAAGGTGGAGCTAATACTTAATATACTGTTTGGCAGTTTAGTCTATAAAAAATCATCACATGTTATAGGTGAATCATATATGTTGTAAATTAACATCTTAATCTACAAAGTAAAAAGTGCAAAGTTTGCTGCTGAAATGTAGTTAGGTAGAAGTATAAAATGGAAATAATTTCTCTAGAATTTGGTTGGTGGCTGAGTACAGTACTAGAGTACTTGATAATAACCACCACAGATGGGCTATGGTAAAAGCATTTTAACTTTAATATTAATAATCACAATAATACTTTATCAGATGCTTACTTCATTTTCTACACCCAGTGCAGGTGTGGGTGCTTTGGCGTTGTCAGACTCATTGCCTCCAATCCTGTTTAGGCAGCTCTGGTATCCTGGTCTAGATGTGTCACAGAGGCATTAGGACGGCTGATGAGTCACTGTGTTGTTGAGGGCTGTGTGGTTTGAGTGTGATGTATCAGACACCCACAGTGTGGTTCCCAGAGCCCTCTGCCAGTCACTGTGGCCATGGCTGTTGGCTGGCTGCTCTGCCAGGCAGGCATACAGGCCAGAAGTGTTGAAGGGAAAGCCCTAGAGAGCCAGGGATATGAGCGGCAGTGGCCAAGTGGTAAATTCTCACCTGCTACTAAGTGAGAATTAGCGCTGTGATCGTTTTCCTTTCACGCTGTGAGTCACATAACCTCAGTCCCATAACCTGCTGTTACCTTTCTGTATGTCCGTGATGGTCTCACACAAATACGACTGAAAGAGTTTCTCTTGTTTGGCCTTAAGAAATAGGCCTCGCTGCCCCAGTGGTAGCCCACACGGTAGCAGTGGAGCTTTTGACTGTGTTGCTATTTGGTTAAATTCTGCTCACATTTCTCTTCCTATCCCAGGTATTTCTTCAAGTCACTGGAGTGATTGCAGTAGCTGCCATCATCATACCCTGGATCCTTATTCCCGTTGTTCCCCTTGTTGCTGTCTTCCTGTGTCTGCGATGCTACTTCCTGCAGACCTCCAGGGACATCAAGCGCCTAGAGTCTACCAGTAAATTTTTTTGGGCTTTGGTGGGTTGGGCATGTCCATTTGTGGTAAGAGACAAAAGCAGACCACAGGAATGCTAATAGACCATTGAAGAAAGCCATGGTCATTAGCATAAAGGCTAAAGGTGGCGTTGGCCTATGGCTCGGCCACACGCAGTTTCCTCAAGAGACGGGAGTTCATGACATCACATACAAAGGGAAAAATGCCAAGTGGGCATGACTAGGCCATTGCAGGCTTTAGTTCATCTATTTTATTCTGGACTGAAAGACTAAATGCACATTGGCCAACAGGTTCCATCATCTTAAAGAACAAAAGTTCTATTAAAAAGCTCAGAGGAAACATTTAGGTTTTGCCTTTGGTTTTGTAAGCCTAACAAACAGAAACAAAAGACCACTCATTTGCAACCTTTCCCTAAATCAAACTGTTTTGCGCCAGGTACATATTAAATCTCTGTATGATGCAGTCTACATACAAATGACACTATTGATTACTAAATCACTTTTTCTTTGGCTACATTGTCTGTAAGTACATATATTGAGTAGAAAACCTACAGTCACACCTACATAAGAAAACGAAAACCATCGGATGGAAGACTGGCTGTTTGGAGCTTTACGTTAGCAGGAAGCAGGAGGACAATTTTCTTCTTCCTTTCTTCCTCTTTCAAGAAATTTGGATGTTATACTTTGTGGTTATGGCTGATACTGCAGCAGGATCAGCAAAGAGAATTGACAGAAGACAGAAAAAAAAGCCAAAAGAGGGACAGTGATAGAGCAAGGGCAAAAACACGAGTCACCGTTGGTCATTCAACAGATGGAGAGAATTTGAAAGGATTCAAAACCATCCCTGAATTCTCTCTCTTCCTTTTACACAGGTATGTAATATGACTATTTAATTTGGCTGTGTACAGTCCATGGAGGTATAGGTCACAGTGGACATTATTATAATACAACTGGATTATAATGTAACATTTTTAGCCTCGCTAATGAGCTATATCTTGCTGTTGGCTCATCATTATGAAGACAGAACATTAGTAGGGATTGTTAATAACTTGAGCTTTGTCAAAAAAAATTACTATTAATGAGCAACCAAATCTGTAAGTTGTAGGCTTACATATAACCTAGGAGTATAAACAGTACTAAAAAAGCGTTTTATTTGTTTCACCATCATCATATTACAGTTGTTAATCTAACATAACCACAAATAGATGACATGACCTCATTGCTATGCATCATGCAAACAGCTGTGTTTTAAAAAAATGGATAAGACACATGCCTTTGGTGTGAGAGACCCGGGTTCAATTCCCCACTGTGACCCATCTACCGTTGTGTCTCTGAGCAAGACACTAGTTGCTCCAGAGGCGTGCGACCTCTGACATGTATAGCAGTTGTTCACTTAAATTTTATTTATATAGTTGCAAATCACAACAACAGTTATCTCTGAGCGCTTGTCATAAAAGAGTAGGTCTAGACCGTACTCTGTGATGATATTTACAGAAACCCTACAGTTCCCACCAAGAGCAAGCATTAGGCGACAGAGGCAAGGAAAAACTTCCTTTTAAGAGACAGAAACCATGGTTCAGAGTGGGCGGCCATCTGCCTTGACCGGTTGGGGGTGAGAGAGGGGGGGGGGCAAGAGAGGAACAGAGAGAAAGAGGGATGGGGATGGAAGGAGAGAGAGAGAGAGAGAGGGGAGGGAGGCAGCCTACACAATATACACACAGAGGTCAGGACAGTCCGGACAGTAAAGGTAATGTTGCTATAGCCTGATTGAAAAATGGTACAGATATTTACAGTAGTGTTTGATAATAATCGTAATGTTAATCATTATAATAACAATAGGACTAGTAACAATAATTGGTACAGAGGGTGTCGAGCAGGAACATGAAGGTAGGAGGTGACTCGCAACCACAGATCTAGACTCCACAGCTCCAGAGCCAGAAACACCTGCAGAAAGTGATAGGAGGAGAGAGGAGAGGGACGAGAAAGCACAAGACTACGGGAAAGGGAAGAAGTCGAGTTAGTAACGTGTTAATGGGATGAGGTTGCATACATAGGGAGAGAAAGAGGAGAGAGGAGCTCAGTGCATCATGGGAAATTCCCCGGCAGTCTAGGCCTATAGCAGCATAACTAAGGGATGGTTCAGGACTCACCTGAGCCAGCCCTAACTATAAGCTTTATCAAAGAGGAAAGTCTTAAACCTACTTTTAAATGTAGAGATAGTGTCTGCCTCCTGAACCCAAACTGGAACCTGGTTCTACAGGAGAGGAGCTTGATAGCTGAACGCTCTGGCTCCTAGTCTGCTTTTGGAGACTCTAGGAACCACAAGTAACCCTGCTGTAAGGTACTATGAGCTCTTTAAGATAAGATGGTGCCTGACCATTCAGAGATTTGTAGGTGAGAAGAATGATTTTAAATTCTATTCTGGATTTTACTGGAAGCCAATGCAGAGAAGCTAAGACAGGAGAAATGTGATCTCTTTTCCTGGTTCCTGTCAGAACACGTACTGCAGCATTCTGGATCAGCTGAGAGTCTTAATGGACTTTTGTCGAGCAGCCTGATAATAAGGAATTGGAGTAATCCAGCCTGTATGGACTAGTTTTTCTGCATCATTTTTAGACAGGATATTCCTGATTTTTGCAATATTATGTAGGTGAAAAAAGGCGGTCCTTCAAATTTGCTTAATGTGAGACTTAAAGGACATGTCCTGATCAAAGATAACTCCAAGATTCCTCACAGTGGTGCTGAAGGCCAGGGCGATGCCATCCAGAGAAACTACAGTATATCTTTAGATAATGCATCATCGCGGTACTTGGGCCCTAGAACAACAAGAATTTAACATTAGAAAATTACAGGTCATCCAGGTTTTAACATCCTGAAGGCACATTTGAAGTTTAGCTAACTGATGAGTTTCATCTGGCTTGATCGATAGATATAACTGAGTATCATCTGCATAACAATGAAAGTTTATGGAGTGTTTCCTGATAATATTGCCTAAAGGAAGCATATATAAAGTGAAGAGGCTTGGTCCGAGCACAGATCCTTGAGGAACTCCATGACTAACTTTGGCGTGCATGGAGGACTCATCGTTAACATGTACAACAGACCTAAACCAGCTTAGAGCGGTTCCTTTAATGCCAATGAAATGTTCCAGTCTCTGTATTAGGATATGATGGTCAATGATATGAAATGCAGCACTAAGATCTACTAAAACCAGTAATTTTTATGCATAGTGCATTTTTATGCATAATTGTAAGTCGCTTTAGACAAAAGTGTTAGCTAAATGTATAAATGTAAATGTAATCTTTCTTTCACTCGCTTCCAAAACAAATGCACACTCAGATCAAGATCTTTACAAGCCGGTGGAAACACTACTGCTTTTGTCCACAGGGACTGCCAAATTCAACACAAAATGAAAGTTCCTTGTGGTTTCTTATATTCTGAAACTATGTTCACATTAAAAATATGGTTAAAAGTCTTCAAAACTGTCCTCAGTATAAGAGTAAGGAATGCATTTGGGTTGAAAAATGTCATTGGAGTGTTAAATGCATGGATGGCTGATTTTACAGATGCATGTTTGTTCAAATGCTAAAAAATATGTTTTATATTTCTTTTAGCTCGGAGTCCCGTATTCTCCCACCTTTCTTCCTCGCTTCAAGGCCTGAGCACCATCCGTGCCTTCAAGGTTCAGCAGAGGTTTCAGCAAATGTTTGATGAATATCAAGACCTTCATTCAGGTGAGAATAAAAATAAATTTCACTTAAGGATATGAACCATCATACCCATCCAAAGCCATCCAGACTAATGTTGTTAAAAAATGTATTATCAGCAATAAGATGTATTATTTAATCTGTGTGTTTGTTAACAGCGGCCTGGTTCTTATTCCTGACCACTTCTCGCTGGTTTGCGGTGCGTCTTGATGGAATTTGCTCGGTTTTTGTCACCATTACTGCTTTTGGCTGCCTTTACCTCAGGGATGGTACTGTATGGCCTTTGGGTTAAACATGAGACGCGTTATTGACATGTGAGACATCATTCGTGAAACCATGATGGTAAACTCATGAATGTGTGACTGTATGTATTTACAGGACTTGAGCCAGGTGCAGTGGGTCTGGCGCTATCTTATGCTGTGACACTTACAGGCATGTTCCAGTGGGGCGTCAGACAGAGTGCCGAGATCGAGAACATGGTGAGAACATTTACATTTGAACACTTTATTGTGATTGGACATCACTAAGCACTATCATGATTTATTCTCTGAAATTTTAGTCAATTTCAATGAGTATTGTAGGACTGGAAGTGCATACATTGTAAAAGAAAATATAAAATAAAAGTAGTAAATTCATTAATCCACTTGTTAATGTGTGTTCAATTAACTTTTTACTGAAGCTGTAGTGCTGCCATTTTCAATTGTTTTTCAAGTGAAAAAATAGCAACATTCTTAAATCCGAAATCTGTCTTCACATTAGTATTGTACACATCTACATGGTCCATGGAAAAATTGCCTTGTCTTTTGTAGATGACATCAGTGGAGAGAGTGGTTGAGTATGCAGAGCTGGAGAGTGAAGCACTGTGGGAGACGGACAAACAGCCTCCGCATGATTGGCCCAAGACAGGCTCCATCACCTTTGACAGAGTCAACTTCTCTTACAGTGCCAGTGAGCGTTTGGTCCTAAAGAACCTGACTGTTGTCTTCAAATCCAGAGAAAAGGTTCTTGTCTTTATTCCCACCTGTGCATGTTCACTGGTGTGCACAGCCCATGACATAGGTTAATATGCAGCTAGTGTAGAAGGTGTGATGTGATTCTTTTTTATGTGGCATTATTCTCAAATCAATTATTGAAGGGACACCATATTGTGCTGCTGAATCTTCAGCACTATACCATTTGTGATTCATGGAATACATACCATGTAATTAAGACTGTTCAAGTGGATCCATTTGTGCCCAATTTGCATTTTGAGCTACCTGACGGTGACAACTGTTTATTCACTATAAAGAGAGGGAGAGGCCGAGGGAGAGGGGCGAGGGAAGAAAGGGAGGAAAACAGAGTGAGATGGTTGAGGATGATTGAAATTGTGTTTAATGCAGAAGGTGTATTTTGCATGGCTATGGTTGGCCAGGGCGGCTGATTTCACAATGGATGGGTTGATAAGTGTAGACGCCCTGAATCTGACAGCCCATGGGAGGGATCCTTGCCACATGCCATGGGGGTGAAAGGCTTTGTGCATCCCGACAGTTTCCCTGACACCCTTTCACAAGGAAACCTGCACCCACCACTTGCAGAACAAGATCCATTCACCCTGGCCCTCACTACTGCACATAGTCATATCAAAACACACCACTCACTACAACACCACAGTTTACCTTCCATTGTAATGGCATGTTACTTATCTCCAAGATCAATGATAATGCACTCCTCACTTTTACCTTTCCTTATGCTATAGTTAAACTGTAACTGCACAATATGGTTTCTTAGATAAATTTTGACATCATTGTGTTTTTTCTGAAATAAGATAGGAAAGGTAATGTGATAAGCTTTTTCCTTATAGTTTGATTAGTAAAAGCTAAAGAAAGTGTGACTGATCCACGCTGACCACTTCCTAGTGCATTATGAGACAGTTATTTTGAGAAAATCAACCATTATTGGTTTTTTGCTCAAATTAAAATAACCTTCATTTACATCGGGAAGTAGTGTGGTGTAAGGGCCCGATTAGACAGAGCACGCTTTGCAGGTTGCACTGATATTTTGTTAAAGCATGCAATGAAAAGTAAAAGCAGCTGGCAGCATGTGTGTGTGTGTGTGTGTGTGTGTGTGTGTGTGTGGGCGTTTTTTTGATTCCCACATAGATCATTTTGGAAGGTGCTTAAAGGACCAATATCGTTCAGGGATGAAGACTTGTAAAAGGCAGATGGCTTTTTCTAGCAATCTCCTCAAAAGTCTGCAAATATCTTTACAGCAATCTTAACATCCTTATGATGAAAGAGCAAAATTCTTTGCTTGGTATGTCCCAAGATCCACTGTCAGTATTAACCAGTATGTGGTGGGCAAGGATCATACTCTTACTGCCTGCCCTTGCTCCCACATGAGCAACTTTTTTTCTCTCACAAATGAACAGTCTCTTGACCACTCCTCATTTTGTGTTGAGTAACCAGAGTTGGAGTTGTGGCTAGGTAGATCAGGTAGCTTTTCCTGGGGTCCATGTGTCATGTCCCCTGTGACATGAGAGGACCCAATGCAAGCCCAGTTGGAGTTCATGGTATGATAGGAAGCCCCTTCCTCCTCAAGCATGGGTATCAGATTAGGGAGAGTAAAGTGGTTAAAAACAAGCATTAAAAGACTTAATACAAGTACTGGTTTAGACAGTGAGCCTGGATCGATCGATATGTTTTTTTCGGGCCGATCTCGATACCAATTAGACCGATGACCGATATCTGGAACCGATATACATATGCTTTTAATCTTGGTGTCAAAATTTTGAATAACACAAACTCCAACACAAAATGGAAAAATAAAAAACGTAAAATAAACTATAGGCCTATTCCTGACATCAAAATACTGAGTGAACTTTAGAAAAAAGAGCGCAGACATCAGTATCAGTCCTCCTCCTCTCTTTGCTGCTGCTGGTAGAAAGGAGCTGGTTTATCTCAACAAGCAGCTGAGTTTACAAGGAGCTGCTAAATTTTAAAGTACGTAGTACTAACCACAAGAAAACAAAAAGGGGAAAAGAGAGCGACGAGTGTTACATTGTGGCTATAAAAACACCGTTGACACAATGTAGAGATAACCTGCAACCCCTGCTGGAGCAAGCAAACTACACAATGATCAGTATTTAATGTTAAATTAGGCTATAATCAAAACTCATGTTAGGTCTAATTTTCGGGACAAACCGGACAGGAGTCGGGACAACTGCTCGTAATTCGGGACTGTCCCGGATTTTTCGGGACATCTGGTTACCCTAGTAACAGGTGTAGTTATGGTCAACTTATTTAATCAACACTGATCTGCTCCGTTAGCTACGCTTGGTGTCTGTAGTAGAGCTCTGCTGAGAGAGGAGGGGAGGGGCTGCAATGTGGTGGCTTGCTCGTTCTATTGGCTACTTCCGCACAATAGTCAGTGTTCATTTGACAGTGTTGACTTTAACCAATCTGCTAGTACTCCGGGCGGGACATTGCTCCAGCCCACAGAGTAGTGAGTACAGACGGAGTGAAACGGCTGCATCAGCAGGGCTGCATTTTTTTATTAATTAATTATATCGGCTATTTGTTTTTAAAATGGCCGATGCAGATTATTGGAAAAATGCTGAATATCGGCGCCGATAATCGGCCAGGGCGATTAATGGTCGACCCCTAGTGGGATGCCTATGTCTGGATCATGAGAGCCACAGGCTTGTGTGTCTAGGATTTCTTTGGCACAGTGGTGTAGCCTTTTCATTGCATGCATCCACATTTCTGTTTTACAAGGAGGGTGCTGGTTCTGTCAGCAGTTTAATCATGTCTGTGCACTCTTTGCTGCAGCTTCTGCAGAAGAGAGGTCTGTCATATTCTACTGTTACAGTAAATGTGTCAGTGACATCCTCTTGACACAAGGGGTTTGGGGAAAGATTGTTTTCTCTTCTGAGATGTTTCCTACAAGGACCAGGTGAAGGCATCCAGTGGTGCGTGGTCCAGTGGTGTGTCCTTTCTGTGATAATCGCATGTGTTTCTCGAGGCCCTTTTAGTGGGAACCGTTACAGCCCAGTGGACAGTTCTCTCTCAGTTTGTTATCTCCACCAGGTGTAAGCCTGGAGGGGATCATGTGTTTGTGTGTGTGTGTGTGTGTGTGTGTGTGTGTGTATATCTGTCCGCAGCTAATCTCGCATAGTACTGGACCCATCAGCCTAATATTTTCTGTGCACATCTATGACTGTATGCTCAAGGTCCTTTTGTGGTTGCCGCTATTTACAATTTTTGAAAACGTATTTTAGTGACTGCTCTGTTTTATACCGCCATTGACTGCTGACCTCTCACTTCTCTTAACCGGGCGGTAGCGGTGCATAACAAAGAAAAGTTGGCCTCATCTTGAACTGGAGCATCTGCACATCAATTTCATACCCGATATGTTATGATCCACTAAAGTTAGGCACGATACAAGATTAATTGATTGTCTGGAACCAAATGGAAATGGTGTCAACAGTGGAACCACCAGGCAAATCAGTACTTGTTCCACTGAACTGGGCTGCTGGTGCCACACGCTGACATTACATTGCCACCTTTTGTTTAGCCGGGGGTTTACCAACAATACTGCTTGCATAAAAAAGAACCACTGTGTGTGCTTCATAACATGCCACAGAGAGGATGGAACAATGCAATTTTTTCTCTTTGCCCGTTTAGGTGGAGGGAAAGAAAGGATCAAGTTCAATGATCCAGGATTTAAAATAACTTAACACATTATTAGATGTACAGAATGGGGTTTGTCTGAATGAGGCACCAACACTTGGGTGTACTGAAACAGCACTCTAACAGTAACTCTCTCTTTGAGCCAAGGCATAATCTGCATAATCTGGGCGCAAAAGCAAAACAGGTAGGCCTTCTTTAAGGTGGCTAAAATACTTTTTGCTGCTGACTCTGTCCAGAACAGTACATTGCATAGCTTCAGGGAAAATGCTGACCGCCATCTACTGGAGGTAATACACTGTCTAGGATTGTGAGATGACACTTTAATTCATATTACAAAAAATCATAGATGTGTTACAAAACACTAAGACTAAATACAACCCCTGTTGTGCCATGCTCTGTGCCCAGATAAGGTGCTGTTTAACTAGCAAAACGCATATGTTCCATGCACTTCAGACCATGAGATCGTTTAAAAAGGGCCTTATGTGTTTAATATGAGGTCTGTGTGTTTAATTTAATTTTACATGGCATGATTCAGTTATGCACAGGTCTTACTGGGGGGACACTGGCCAACTAATGACATTCCCAGCAACCTCAGCTATATTTTGTTTTTAGTTCTAATTAGCAAATGTTTGAATGTAAAAATAAGAACGTTTTTGAATGAATGACAGGGCTGCATTTTTTCATGCAGGGCTACTGTCGGGCCGAACGCCGCTTTAGTACTCTTACATCCTGATTGGGTGGCTTGTGCTGTACATGAAATACAAAGATACAAAAAGATGGGTGGTTAAGCCTGTGGAGCTTATAGAGCCTTGTTTAATGGCTTCACCTGTTATCATAGCACTAGAGTAATATGGTTACCAAAAATTCAACCTACAGACATTGGCATATGCAATGTGTGAAACTGTTGGACTATGAATTGAGCACTTTTATGAAATATAGCACACTTAAAATAGCTGCCTTGAATCATAAACAAGCAAAAGGTCCAACACAAAATGATACAGTTCATAAATAAAGTGACATGGCATCAGGATGGGTTCACTTGATGCCATGTGAATATGCTTATTTAATGATACAATCAAGATACAATAGTATGTTTATCTTAAAACATTAAAATAAACAGGCATTTTCTCCAATATCTGCCAAAGTCATGTAACTATACTGTCAAAAATAGTGATTTGTTATCCTTAGCCATATGACATGTTCCCTCAGTGACATGACACAGTAAATACTAGTATGATTAAGGAGCATGATAACATTTACTCTTTTTTTTTGGAATTTTACAGGTATTAAAATAGTTCTCATCTCTCCACTGTAGGTTGGTATCGTTGGACGTACTGGTGCTGGTAAAAGCTCTCTGATCTCGGCCTTGTTCCGGCTGGCAGAACCTGAGGGAAGAATAATGATTGATGGTTTTCTGACTTCGGAGATTGGTCTGCACACCCTGCGCCAGAAAATGTCCATCATCCCACAGGTGCCCTTTTTAAATTACCCTCACTTTCAGCTGTTGTGTCTTGGCACTTGAAACTGCATACAGTAACTAATAGAAAAATTTGAATGAAATTAGCAGATATATTAGAACTTACACAGCAATTCAACTTTCAGTTGATATTATGCTGCTTTTAATGTTCTGCTCTCAGTCCTTTTCTAAAACTGCTGGACTTTTGCTTTCGATAGTGTCTGTGAGGTTATTTGATTCCTTATGATTGAGTAATGGCAGATGAACACTGGTAAAGAAAACGTACGTGCTTTGGCCCTTTTTTATACGCCTGGCTTTTAAAAAGCTAAAACAAGTGAGGAGAATTACAGTCATCTCCCAGGGGATTTCTGAAAGTGAGACAAACGGATGCCTTGAGACAGTTTAACTTTATTTCCGCTTGTTGAAACTGATACGGCATTAAGAAAATGCCAGCCTGCGGGTGAGTGTCAGCAGAGTGGAGGGAGGGGAGAAGACTCCCACGGCCTGTACTGTGAAGAGAGCAGTTCCCCATCCCTGACAGAGGATTAGCCCTCTACCCCCCAAACATGGGAAAGCTGCTTATAGAAGAAGTCTCCCCCATCCTCACAGCCAGAGTCCCCTTGTACTCCATCACTTTGCCCAAGTCTCAAACATTTCTAGGGTGCAGCCAAGATGCCCAAAAACAGTTTCATTAATGCTTTTCTATGGATTTGATAGGTTTCTGGCAGTGCTACTACTTCAGATAAAGTTTTACTTCCTTGTCCAAACTAGTTTGAGATGGATGTGATGTGTGTTTGATGTGATTTTGTTTACTCTTTCTGTCTCTCCTAGAGGGGAGACTTGCACAAAGTGGCAGGTTAGGAGTCAGAACTTTAACTGCACACCCATTTGTATCATATACTGGATGGCATTTTCATCATAGTCATGAAGTCTTACCAGCATTCAGACGAGTAGAGTTTCTCTGTATCATGCTCTTAGTTTCACAAACTTGTATAGCGAGGAGTCTCTTGGATTTACACATATTCATCTGAAAGCCTTTTTATTTTTCTGCTAGATGTCAGAGATAAAGTGATATTCAGTCAGCCTTTCACATGGAAAAAAATCTTGATATAAATTGCTAGTTGCCTCACCTTTTCATGTGGGATTTTGAGAGTGTGATATGTATACTATACATTGCCAGTGAGGAGTTTCATATTTTGCCACCCACAGATTTGATTATGATAAGCTTTTATTAGCATATGGCATTAAAAAAGGATCCATTTCTGTTTCTATTGAATTCTCAGGAATGACTTAGTAAAAAATGAATTTTGTGGCAAACAGAGGGCTTAGAATTGGTGGAGCACATAATCGGTCTATGGAAAGCTGTGCTTGAAAGCAGTTTTTTGACCTAACATTGAATCCTCAATTAAAGTGTGTCATAAAACTAGTTTGAATTGGGACTTCAGCTGGCTTAATGACAAGGTGGTATTTTGGTGACAGAAGGAAAAGCTCATTGGAAGTAAAGAGGTGGAACATTTTCTAAGGTACAGGTAGCAGGGATGAAGTCCTGGAAGCTTTATTTTTTTCTGGATGAAAATTGAGCAGTTAGTCCTGAGTTTTCTGACCTACATGAAGGTTTGTTGAGACATGATTTTGTATTTGAGGGGTGTGTGCTGTATGTGTACACTGTACAAATCTGTGTGCTGACACACATGAGTGCATGCGTTGCTCTCAAAGCACTGGTTTTGAAGCTGGCCTGTAACAGAGCAGAGATGAAGGCGTGGATAGTGAGTCACATTCAGACTTGTAGTTCTGTAACCTTAACCCAGGACACTTTTAGCCTTTTAGAACCATTGTGTATTTTACTCTGGCTCCTGGTCTAATCTCACAGTTGCCAAGTGAACATTTCCTATCTGATTTGAGGTTAGATTCATATCTCGAGTAAACTGGAGTTATCAAACTGCCTTGACTGGAAGTCTATCAGTTTTTGTTATGGACAGTTGCTTGCCGCTCTGTGCCACCTCCATTGTTGTGATAGACTGTCACATCTCATTAAAGCTTTTTCCAAATGCACATTATACTCATTTATGTGTCATAAATTCAGTGTTACGTTTCAAAAGAAAGCACAGCTGTATTTGTTTACTGATAAAACAACGCGGAAATGATGCCATATTAAAGTCTTATCTACAGCAGGTCTGTGCCATGAGAGGCAGGACAGTCTCTTTATAACGACCCGGGAGAGTCCTGGTAAGCGTTCAGTAAATCACTTAAACGTTGGAGCAGGATTTATGAATAAATATCTGACCTGACACGAAGAGATGCCGGCTTGCTCCTGTTTATCAGGTTCACCACAAACAGAGTGGCATGTTGGAACAGTGCCTGTGGACTTGCGGGCTCGTTCCTCTGCACTATAATAAAGAGCTTTATTTACTCACTTAAAGATGGCTGTGTGGCTGAACCTTGTTACAGGTGTGTGGCTCACCATAAATACATATCTTGGACATCCTAGCTGTCTGAGATCTGAGACTGTCCTTTCATGAGGGTAATCAATTGATGTGATAACCCCGTTTGACAGCTAAAGCTGTTACTTTTGGCAGACATTTTGTTATTATTCTTCACCAACACCAGTGCACAAGCTCTGGTTTTCTAAGTAAAAAGATCAACTTATTGAAGCATAGTTGGCCAGTGCATTGAATAGAGCTCCTGAGTGTAGCAAGCCCTTTGTGGACATCTTCCACTCAAACATAGCCTAGCAGTGCTCTATAAAGCTTGTCTTAACCCTTTCATACATCTTCCCCCTTGTCATTATCTTAACTGGCCACGGCCTTCTCTTTCTATATCCATCTATCCACAGGACCCAGTTCTCTTCACGGGCACCATGAGGAAGAATCTGGACCCTTTCAGGCAGCACACAGACGAGGACCTGTGGAATGCACTCCAAGAGGTACTCCAGCGTGGCTCTGAATGATTCCCCCTCGCCCGGCCCAGGGGGGGATCCCTCTGTCCCCCTGTACAATGCTGCCATTCAGCCTCCCTGCTCGCCACAAGTCATGGGGGGAAATCCCATTAGGGCCATGGGGCCCAGCTCAATGTGCGGCTTGTAACTGGGAACCATTGAAAGTGCTGGGGGAGATGTGTTTGGGCAGTCAGGCCAACCAGGATGAAGGCTCCCCCCACAGTGAAGGGCTTCAGCTCCTGGTCCTGCCTCTGAATGGGTTTGGTGGCCTGGATTAAAGCTAGAGGCTGGCCACAAGAGAGCACTGGCCAAGGTCATCAGTGGACCTGGCCCTGCATTGTGCCAGGCGGTTAATGGGTGTGTTTGGATAGCTCTTTAAAGACATCCCCACAGGAAGCCTTTATGCAGGAGTAATGAAGGGTTGGGGCTCTGCTCTCCCTCTCTGCAGGTGCAGATGAAGGCCGTGGTGGAGGACCTGCCCAATAAGCTGGATACGGTGCTGACTGAGTCAGGCTCTAACTTCAGCGTGGGCCAGAGGCAACTTGTGTGTCTGGCCAGGGCCATCCTCCGGAAAAACCGCATCCTTATCATTGATGAGGCCACAGCCAATGTGGACCCAAGGTCAGGAGACACTTGAGTCTACAAGTAAAACATTTTATGTAAATGTATGATATTTTGCATCAATATTTGAACAGTCCTTTGCACATGTGGCTCGTTTTCTGTAAACTAGTGCTACTCCAGATTTTTTATCTGGGTTTAATAAGATTGTTGTACCACTCCAGAATTGTAATTCAAACTGAAAATATTCCTAAAACAAGTATGTATGTCTACTACACAGAATGGCCGATAGATCAGAGCATCACTGCACAAAACCAATAAATAATCAAAAGCTAATAGTGCCAAAACAATTACACTATTAGCATGACAACAACAGTTCTCTGTTGACTAGCAGATATAAATGTATATATGATATAAATCCTGTCCTCATATTTTGAAACCTAAACCTAACGTTTAGTTAGATTGCCTGTCTGTCCGGCAGAGAGCAGCTGTGCACGTGTCACTTGAATCGGGTTGTGAGTTGCCAGGTTGCGGTGGCTGATGGGTTAAAATTGTAATTGTCAAACCCGGGTAAAAAGTGGAGTGTTGGCAGGCCTGCAGTACTACGAGAAACATATGCCACCTGTATTTTCATAGCTATAAAAATTGCATCTCCGTATTGAGGCTAACTTTCCCTCCCGTAGAAGATGATCTGGATTCCAACATATTTATCTTTTGGTCAGCTAGCCAAGTTGTTAATGTTGTTACCTTGGCAATGCTCTTGATGAATTTGGGGGGGCGGAGCTTCTGACGGAGCACTGAAGGAAGGGGTGTATTGTTTGGCTGTATCAACAGTCTTTCTCCAGAATCACTGACTTTCCCTTTAAGGATCTGTGCAATCCTTTGGTTTTTTTTCCTACTACTGCACATACCTCTGCTGATGAGCCATTGTTCTGTGTCAAGTAAAATCCCTGCCCAAGGGTCTATAGGAAGAGAGTTTTTTTGTGCTGAGGTGTTGTGTTCCCTGCTCCTTTAGAACTGACAGCCTCATCCAGCAGACTATCCGGCACAAGTTTCAAGAGTGTACAGTCCTCACCATTGCTCACAGGCTCAACACTATCATTGACTGTGACAGAATACTGGTAAGTAAAAACGCAGTAAATGTCCGTTGTCCAGCACTTCAGTCAGTAATTTAAATGAGACCACTAATTTAATGGGGTTGAGCAAACAATAACCTGCTAGAAGTTCAGCGATTTTAGTCCTAACATTTTGTATTGTCCCATCACAAACTTTAAGAAACCCTCCTCCTTTCTTCATCAGCTACAATCTATTCAGCTCTTTTTGTGTACAGTATTTGAGGTATAAAGTGAAGTAGCCTGCAAAAACATGTACTTCATATTCACTAACACCAATCAATCAAACACACCTGAGATTCAGAGCTTCCAAATAAATCTTTCTCTTTCTTCTTTGCAAGGAGCCTACTGTACAATATTTTTCACAGTTTTAATTCACTTGCCCTATTTTGCAACAGCTGGGCTGATTTCTCCCTCACAGCATTCCCTCTCATTGAGCCTGCGCTCGTGCCACTTGATCTTTGGCCCTTTCCTGCTACTGCCTGCAGAGGTGCCAATTAGTGCCATTTGTGGCAGCGTTTGTCAAGCGTCTGTGGAGGACAGTGCACGACCTGGTGGCTGCTCGGTCACTGAGAGGGTTGCTGATAAAAGCCAAATATCACGCAGCGGGGACTGTTTCACACCTACACTTGTGTTAAATGCCCCCGGTTTGTTTTGCACTCCTGGAGAACTAAATTGGGGCCCACCTGAACTGCCATGTCCAAATCTTAAGCCGTGCCATTTTTACATGCAGAATGTTTTCTAAGATGCAAACGTCTCCTAGTATCCTGCTCCTGAACTCCTTAATTATGACAGCAACTGCAGAAGTCTCCCTTTCATACTAAACACTCCCTGTAACTGGGCTTTAGCGATAACAAACTGCTCATTACCGCTGTAAAGGGATTGAGCTTGTTAAAATTTGTCTGTAATATAATTGTAGTCTTTTCCAAACTGCTTGAATTGGCACTATTCGTTGTGTGGTTTATATAGCATGTGATGACACAGAAATTATGGTAATTTTCTAGAGCATCTTAAAGGTGCGATTGTTGGATTTGACTGAGGACCACCCCTGAGCTGCTGAAATTCCAGGATAAATACATGGATAAATCACTGATCTTCAGTCTGTCAGAGTCAGCGAACTAGACTTTCACACTGCTAACAGGCTACGGTCATTGTCCGGGGCCCTGTCGAGCAGAAACAGGCGCCTGTGTTTGCTGTTGCATGAGTCATGTAAAATGGATGGTTCCATTTGTGCAGAGAGCTACTGTTTCCCCATTCATCTTGCACTGTCTGCAAGCATCACTCAGCAGTGAAACAGCTGAAATGTCAGTTTTCCCCAAAGTAAAGTATACAGGCGGTGGCACACACACAAACACACACACCCTGCATTGTATGTGTGATTGTAGGTTCTGGCTGCCGGAAGGATCCAGGAGTATGATCAGCCATATGTGCTGCTCCAGAACCAGGACGGGCTCTTTTACCAGATGGTCCAACAGACAGGTAGAGCTGAGGCCGCCTCGCTGCTGCACACAGCCAAACAGGTAACCACACCCACCTTTGTCCCAGGACAAGGCTGTCACTTAATAGAGTCCTGTCGTGGCACACTAATCCCAGACTCTATTGCTCACCTCCAAAATAATACAGTTAAGCAAGAGGAGATGTGCATAGCCCTGACAATGCAAAGACACTTGATTATCATTTTAATTTAAAGTGCCTACTTGGAGCATTGCAACACCATAACATTAATTTCAAGAGAGAAATTGTCCCTTTTGTAGATTAACATCCTCTGATTTTATCAAAGAAACTCTCTGTATAATCTTTTTTCAATAATGTAATTTTGAGATCATTTTAGAGATGATTCTAGAAAAGCAGCGTTCTTTGCACTATATCTATTTGGAAATATTGGGTTTAACTTCATCGCGATTTGGGATAAACTTTCTATGGGGATTACTGTAATAGAGAATGTCCATATTTTTTCCCTGTAAAAATTCATTTGTGATGTATTTCCCCTTCAGACACTGAACAGATAAGAGTCGGCTATTCATTGTTCAATTCCATTTTATGTGCATCTGTCTGGGACTACAGATACCATATTGCAACTTCAAACAGGTCTTTGTGAAATAAGAAAAAGTAGGCATCATTTCATTTTCTCTCTGTCCCTCGCACAAATTTATCAGCAGAACTGTATCTCCTCAGCCAGAGGAGTGAAATGAGTAAAATACTGATTTCAAAGACTCAGCACACTGTGGTATTATTTGGTATCGTCTTACCCTGCACACTGGCGGATTGGTAGTGACATTGTTCAAGCCCTTACGTTTTCCTTTCTTTATTGTAGGGTGCTCTCCTTAGATCAGATTGCTGCAGCATCCATAACTGTCTAGCACCACTTATTAAATACTGAGATGGTCCACATGTTGTGTGTCAAGTTTCTATAGTTGTCAGTCAAGGTTTAAATACATTCAATAATCTGATATCAACCTCTAGCTCCTTTGTCCATGTTGAAAGTGAATCCCAGAGTAGACAGTATATTTCATTCTGAGGCCAACCTGTTTTCACCTGTTTTGCCTCTTTTTCACCAACTTTCTGCTACTGAAATCGTATGTCTGTCAGAGCCTCTTTGTATTAAGAAATCAAGCATTTTGTAGGTACTTTGAGCAGACACACAGGTAAAAATGAACTTAAATTAAACAAATCATTTCAGTGATTATACATTTTTCCCTTGAATTTCACAGTTGCTTATAAGGCTTAAATAAGCCACTTTTGCATGCTTCAGCGGGTGACAAATCCCTTCACCTAGCTCTGACTGGATCTGTCATAAATCAGACCTTAACAGATCGTAGCTTAGATTGGACTATGTGCTTGTATTCTGTGACACTGCTTCCCTGATACGCTTCCAGGTTTACATGAACAAAAAGCGAGTGACAGAAGTGCACTGTGCCAAGGACATCTGTGTCATCTTTGAGACGTCTCTTTGACAGTTTGGAGAGTCGCTGTGGCCCTCACGTTTGCCATCACTGACCAAATCTTTTGCCAGATATACTTAGAATCCTTACTGTGAATTAAAATGTCTTTAGATTCCCAGCAGGCCCCTAGCATAGTATGTACTGCCTTGGATAGTGATAGTGCTTTGGTCTGGAACAGAAAAGAGGCAAGTATCTGAGGCAGGATGTGCCTTTATTGACAACATATTACTGCATGGCTGTTTATTGATTACACCCTGCTATGATTATGTATGTGTGTTCCGGCCTCTTGGGTAGCTTCAATCCTGCACGGGTGCTCAGATGTGTTAATCCTGGTGCAATAAATTATTGGTGGCTTAAATTATTCTCTTAAGGCAAACATTGTTTTGTAGGACTGTGGTCTTTTTATTATTTGGAAAATGCTTGAAAAGACAAGGAGAACCTGAGAGCAGACACCAGCGCTTTCAGTAATTATTGTGCCTTAATCAGACTATTGATTTATTTATTTTTTTTTGTAATTGCACTGTTTTCATTGAGTAGTCTTCTAGCACTTTGATGATAGTGGTTTTATGTCTACCTCAGCTCTTGTCAGGAAACAACAGTAAAGTTTAAATGTGTCAGGCCATGTACCGGCGGTGACTAACACCAAGAAACATGGGACAGAAGTTTAAAGTTTATGGCCTCTGAACAGTGTTTTCCAGTGTAATATCAACTTTCTCTCTTTACTGTTTAGATAAATGGGCTGTTATTACTTTGAAAAGTAGCACTTTTTACTTTGGCAATAATATTAAATTTAGAATGACTATTTATAGCTATGTAACCATTTACAGTATTTTATATGTCTTTGTGTATGGGTTTATAACAGTTTTGTTAAAGGTAATATTTCATGGAGTATGCACTTAGTAGTTGTTTAGGCATAAATAGGTGATACAAATGATCACTTATAATTTACAGCAAATGAAATTCAAATAACATACAATAAAACAGTATTGATCGAGTGTGTTAGTACTGTCTTCATTTTGCGTTTGAAACATTGTCTTGTCTTATGTTACACTGAGTCACCAACCATTTCCCACTGTTGCTCATCCTATATTCAGATGTCTGAATGGTGTGTTTGCTTCAGGTCAGTGGTTACAACTAGTCTTAACCAAGATGCGACAAATTGGTAAGTGGTTAAAGAAAACAACCTAGTGATTATTTTGGTGAGTAAAGTGAGTCAAGTTTCATGGTGGTAAAGTGGTGTAGCTATTTGCTCTTGTTATTTTAACATGTCGGCAGTGCAATATCACGATTAAGTCCCAATTAAAATGTAATTTTGTCATCCCCAGTGCAATTAGAAAAGAGCAGTTTAATATGCCTTCATACAGACAAGAGCAGAGACGGTGATTACACATTCAAAGATGGCTGTCGGTAAACACTTAGCTTGGTATAAAAGGCACTATTTAACCAGGCCCAGATTTGGACATCAGTTCCTTTAAGAGCTGAGTGATTTACACAATTCATTAAAGCCAGTGAATCTTCAGCCAGTGTCATATTAAATGGTTACTTACTCTCAAATAGCCCCTTGGGAGTTGAATTGTTGGCTTGCGAATAGATTAAAGTTTACATTGAAAAGAGAAATTGAATTCAGAGGTAATCAATAGCATAATGGGCCAGTGAGAGGAGCCTGCTGCCTGAAATGAAATTACCATATTTTTAATCTTAATTTTCCACTCTGTTTATCTGACAGTGTGGATGTGCAATCCAAACAGATAATGAGAGAGTGGGATATTGACAGTGGGGTCCTCTGGAGTGCTTGTTTCAGTGATTAAACGCTGTGATCTGTGATTACTTTGTGTCGGGTGTCAGGCTGGCGGCCAGGGCCCAGGGAGACACAGGCACATAGCAGCTGGAGCATCATGGGTCTCTGAGGTGCTAATGCACCTGACACAGCATTGACAGCATTCGAAACCCTATCAGGGACTGCACCACACGGCAGCTGCCACAATAGGAATACTCATGGCACTATCTACATCAGAGTCAGCACATATCCTCTCTGCTCTTCCCTCGATAACAGCCAACACAAGAATGGTGACAACAAAGTTTGCACAATAAGTATTATTAACCAGATACCTTCCTACGTTGCCCAATAATAGCACCATTTTAAGACATATCTGAATAGGTGTGCAAATAGCAATGCCATCAACATAGTGCTGATATAGCTTTAATAAATAAATGTCTGAGAAACCTGCTTGTCTACACAATGAAGTTTAATCCCAAAGAAATAAAACACAAAATAAGAATCAGCACAATGTGGTGGCAGTGAATGAAATGATGAATTCACACTGTAGCATTTAGCCCATCCACACTTTGAGAGAGAAGTGATACGTTGGTGCTGATTTGAGGATGTGATGCATGTTTTATGCAGTTAAAGATGTTTTATTGTCAGTTGAGAGACGAATAATGTAACAAGTATCTATAACAGCTGAAAGTGGTGTAAATTGTTTAAGGTTGTTTTGTTATGGGCCAATAAACAAGTAGTCTGAAGGCCATTTTGGGTTGAGGAAACAATGTTTTTTCACAAACTTTCTGTTATGCCAGCATTTTCTTTTGTGATGGATACTGCTGTTTGACAAATGGAAACAAATTGCATGGTGCAGGCGCCTGAATGGCAGGGAGTTGGGGAGTGTCAGACTCGGTGCTGAAAGACGATGAAGCGAGAGCCTCAGGTTTTTGTGGACGACTCAGACCTGACTGATCCCGGCATAAAGTACTTGTTGAAGAGTAGGAGAAAAGGAGAACAGGATTTCGACAGGCTGCAGTGAAATTAGGAGAATTGACTATGGCGGCTTTGTTCCTGGCTGGTGACATGGGGTGGGGGAGATGGGGAGACTGGAGCGATTCCCCAGAGACTCTGCGCTCAGCCTTTCTAAAGTGACTACAAACTGAATATCTGACAAGTTCCCAAGACCTGACATGACTCTGTGTAGTGCTAAGAAAAACAAACACCAAATGGCACGTTTTTAAGATACATGTGGTGACACTGGATGTAGTGTGTTAGAAAATGGCTTTTTATCTTGGTAAAAATAGGTTCTCAATTCGTTGATGCTATATTTTCTAGATTGCCGCAACAACCTAGTTAGACCTAGTTTTTCCTGTGACAGACTTTGTGAAAGTAGAAAAATGAGAACTACCAAATGTTGTTTCCAACTTATTAGAAGGCTGAAAACTGGCAGTTTCTCTTTTTGCATCATCATTAATGGCAAGTAGTTCTTCCAAGCTTGCACACGTGAAGTTTGATAAGCCACACTGTATCATGGTGCCTCAGCAGTTTAGTGACCACCCTGAACTGGCCGACTAATACTGCTACAAACAGTAATTATAGGTCACGCATGTAATGGATGATTATGGTTTGTAAACTCTCCAGGCTGTGGTTTGTTTTTTAAACTGTGTGTGAGTATGTTTTACATTCGGTGGATAGTTTCACTCAAGTTTTTAAGTTTTTAATACACATTTGCACAGAAAGTGACACAAGATAATCTATATATATTAATTGTTTTGCAATCCTCAATAGTAACCTCTCATTTATTGAAAACAAAACTTTAAAAAAAAATGGACAAAGTGCCTGTTTTTTGTTTTTTTACCTGTCCCTACTGCTTTGAACTAAATGGGCTAATGTGGCCCTTTGAAAGGCCACCAAATAGGAAAGCTCTTTGCATGTTTAGCCTTAAATCCCGGGCATGCTCTGTCACCTTCCAAAAGTGCTGTTTGATTCTTCAACTGCGAGAGAAAGAAGAAAAGTGGAGGGCTAGACAATAGCTGAGGGCTTATCTCATCAGTAAATAAGGCTTATTGCTTAAAGGTATAAAAGGCTATGCTTATTGGTGATGTCATCCCTTTGTAGAAGATTGATGAAGCTTGAGGCAGGGGGCATAATGTTGAGTGTGAAGGTGTGTGTGTGTGTGTGTGTGTGCGCGCGTGCGTGCGAGTGTGCGTTTGAGGAGGAGGAGGAGGCCTAGTGCACCAAACTCAAGAGTTTCTAACTTTCCCCTGGAGAGTTTGATATAATTTAAAATGTATGACATATATTTTAACTGCTGCTGCGCTAAAATTGCAGTCTTTGGTGGTAAACTAACCCAAATGTACTTCAAAGTTCCATCTGGCCAGGGGGCTTTTATCCTTGGCCATGAGAGCGGTTGATGTTCTGTGCATGTAAACGTGCAGCTTTGGGTAAAGGTGGGGACAGCCTGTGTCCCCCATTATTGTCTGGTTGCATTTACGTGGGTCCAAGGGCCCACTGTGTCTTTTCGGGTTACTTTCTCATCATTTCTCCTAATGTAGAGACCCACAGGGTTGGTGGCAAGCGCACAATGCGGCTGTTGTATGGTTACTGTCAGCTCCCTCAAATAAGGCTTCCTGTTCATTAGACTTCTTTTCACCTCCGCACAATGCGCCGGCTTTGCAGCAATAGTGAGTCGACGCCCATCTCTTCAATGCCATGTGAATAGTTCTAAATAGTGTTTATGCAAGCCATTGTTGTCTATTGTGTGCCCAGTCTTAATGCACAGTGATTTGCCTGCTTTTGTAGCCTGGGATACATTATCTTGCCTATGTGGCTTCAGATGCATGCCTGGCCTTTGAGCCAGTAAACAGTCTAAAAGTTAACTCCCAATGGACAATGCTGGAGATGCCTGATAAAGTGGAACAAAGAATAATAACTGGCCCATTTCATGTCCCTCTATAATTATTCAAATGGCTTCTTCCTCTGCTTAGTACATGTAAACTTGTAGTCCCATTGTTTTATATTTCTCTCTAATTTAACATTTAAAGGTATTTTATGGGTCTCTTTTCCCAAGGAAATGTAATAATTAAAGAAAGTTTGGAAAAAGAGAGTTAAACTTAACCGCAAAGCTGATGTTAAATCATAATCTGTATAGATCATTCCTTTTTTTTCAATAAATACATAGTAAAGTTGACTGACACTATCTGTGGCACATCTGGTGAAGAATTTCAGTGGGGAGATGTATTTAAACCCTGTGTCTTTATTCTTCAAACTGTCAGTGTGAAAATGAAGGGTAATACAGATAGACAGCCAGGTGGATAATCTGACGCACATCACGGTCAGAGAATAAAAACTTTTAAATCTTGAAGATAATGTCAAAATGATATATCTTGTAATGGAAATTTTATGTCTCATGACTCCCATCAGTTACTCTAACACGACTTTCTGTTGTTACACCATGGGTTTACTACAACTTTATTGATTACGCTGATTTGTAAAAGACAAGAAGCAAAGCCATGCTAACTATGCATTTTGTTCGGTTTATTTGCAGACATTGTAGTTGTGACCCATCAGGTTTTATATTTCACTATTTGCTGTTCCTCTTGGAAGACACCTTAACTGTTCAGTTATCTTGAGGCTGCTGCCAGAGCACTTGGTGAATGTTCTTTCTTAAAGTGAGTTAAGTGTGATTAAGAAAATAAGCTTCTACCTCTTCTCCTAGAAAAACAAAAGTTGGCAGCACCTAAAATGTATTTCCAAAACAAAACAAAATAACCCTGAAAATGGAGATAGCAGGAATGTGCAGCATATTATAGCCTTCATCTGTTTGTAGCATTGTGCTAGAGAGCGTATACACCACCTCCAGAGAGTAACTGATAGGCCTAACCATTCACTTCTTGGATAGATGCACAAAAGCAGAAGATATCTGCGGCACAGATTACATTATCCTCATTTCAAAAGCATTCACAGTCAAGTATGCAGAACAGAAAAAAAGATGCTTTTAATGCCGGCCAATGATTACAGGTGAGTGATGTAACTGATAGTTGGCCTGTTATTGTTCTGAGATTTGGTGTGTTTGACCCCCTAAAGCAATCTACTGCCAAGGGAATTTAAAACAACCTTTGGACTCGGAGGAAAGGAATGTTATGATTGCTCTCAGTGACACTGATACAACACTGTCACATTGCTGCCTCCAGACTGCAGGGGAAGCTTCACTGTGACTGAGCAGAGTCTCACGACACGAACACTTAGCAGCAGGCATTTCATTAACCTGTCAGA
This sequence comes from Micropterus salmoides, assembly GCF_014851395.1. Lineage (NCBI taxonomy): Eukaryota > Metazoa > Chordata > Actinopteri > Centrarchiformes > Centrarchidae > Micropterus > Micropterus salmoides. The sequence goes on from NW_024040596.1 coordinate 15,905,365, forward strand.
GAGAGGCTAGATGTTGCTTTGTCTTTGATTGCCACATCCCCTTACGCTCATGCTGCTGCTTGTACATTTGACCTCCATTAGCCCACCAGGTGTGTTTCACATTTTATTTAATGAACTGTAGTCATGAGGTAATTCATTGCCTGCAACAACAGTCCTTGAAGCAAGTTTTTTTTTTTTTTTTTCACACCAAAGTAGTGATGTTGACTTGCGTTGCTCCTGGGCTGATATTTTCATTAAAGGCCCTCTTATCAAATAATGAAATAAAAAATCTGTTTCTTGCCCAATGCTATTACCTCCCACAAATCAAAAGGTTCCCAGTGTAATGTCTTGCCTCCCATGCCAGTTAATTAGGTAGCGTTGTGCTACATACTAATGCTACTTTCATGAGAATAATCTGAGACAATAAACCTGTCTCTTTTGTATCCTTGTGCAAGCCCTCTTAATTAATATCAGCAAATAAAAACCAAAGTTAATTGAAATTTGAACATCCCATCTTTATAGTTTACAATAATAGAATCACTAGCGTTTTGTTACTGTTGGTGAATTACTATAATAGCTGGTATCGTATCTCTATTTAGTACTTCATTGATCGCTCTCAGGGATGCAGCAGAAATATAAAAGAAAGAAATGCCTTAACCATGAGTAAACACAGGAGGCAATATATGCAACCCCATCATTGATTTAGGCTGAGACATTAATATTCACACTACTCCAGATAATCATAGCAAGGTGTACATGATTTGTTTTCATTGATTAAGTGACATTGCTCCAGCTTCTCACACCATAGTTATTTATATAGTTTGCATTGATATTATTTCTGCATTAACAACAATTTCAGCAAGTAAGAGAGATTACAGGACTGATGCAAAAGAGTAGCGTCTCCGTGGCAGATAGCTTTAATCAGAACCCCTTTGATGCAAAATCTTTACAACTTTAATCAATCTTTATGGACGAGCTTTTCAAACTGTATGCAAGATTGAATAGCATAGATTTAAAGAGGCTGTGCCCTCCTGTCAAATATCGGATATGTTTTGCAAATTACAAATTCTTCTAGGAATATGAATTAGTGTTGTGCAGGTTGTGCCCCCCCCCGTTCATGTTGCACTCAGTTCAGATTTCACTTGGTTTACATGAATTCTTAGTACCAGCTAATGTAATCAGGCCAACAATTCCCAACTAGCGTGGGATTGTAGTACACAGAGCCCACAACAAAGCATAATCTGGCACGCTACTATTCCAGTGGGATTTTTTTTTTTGTTATCACACTTCTTTTGTCATATTGGCCCATGAACAGAAATAGCTAAACAAAATAAATAAATAGATAAACAGTGGGTTGTCTTTATAGCCTTTATGCAGTTATATTTCAGAGCCAAGAACACTTCTGAAGTTAACAGTATTTATGTTCCGGTAGTGTTGGTCACAGTCTGTCACACATTATTTGCATCTGCATGTCCGATTAACAAATATGACATATTCCTAAGATCAGGCTCCTAGCACTCTAACCACCCACCATGGCAATTAACTGTCTACTAAGCTAACAAGCGTAACACACATGCCTGATGCAAGCCAGTAGAATATCAAGCTGCTCTCCTAGATGTATCCCCATTTACCCTGTAGTGCCACCGTGAACACGCAGTACACATGTGCAGGCTAATTTCAAATGTTGATTAATTGCGGCCCTGGACTGAGGATCTTTACTCCCACCGGTATCGATACGGGGGTTTACGTCGGAGTGCAACTGGCATTTGAAATCCACTCGAGCTAGAGAGAGCTGTCATCCACGCAAGGGACTTGTCAGGGGGGAAAGAGCTCTCAGACAAGTTCAATGGGCTTCTCTGAGCTTTTCTCTGTGTCTTAGGGACTGTTGGTGAATCTACTGTCAGCGCTGATAGCCTCTACTGTGTAAAGGTGACATTCTAAAATCACGCTGACCTTCATTCTGCCCGGGCTTGTTATCACACTGTGTAGGCAAGAATATGGCAGCTTGAAAATGCCTGGGTACCTACTAAGATCCATAGATAATAGCAAAGAAAGGCCACACATACTCAGTCGGTGTTATTGTGAGCCAGGATAGAGGGCAACTGGATTTACAGTAGGACAAGGGGCCACTTATGACAATACAGTTGAAATAAGATAAGTACAAACCCATGTTATTTTTTGTTCCAGTAAGGCTTCTTGTCTGTCATATCACAGTTGCTATGGGTTCAAGGGTTTTATCCAATGCGCATCTGAAGGTAGAAATATTTTGTGGTAAATCCAGACAGTTTTTTTTTTTTTTACAGCATGATTTCCACCAAACTAAACTATCTGTTCTACTTATTTCTAAAAAAGCATTGACCATCGGGGCATAGCCAATATGGAGGTTAATCCATTCTAGTGTCTATACTATGGGATGCTTATGGAAGCATATTTGCTTAGGGCAGCCATGCAAATTATTACTTACTGCCCTGTAAGCTGATAACACAAATTAGATACCCATTAAAGTTGAACAATGTATATAGAATGAGAAAAGATTGCAAGTGATACCTGAAGGGATGCTTAAGTCGTATGGTTCTAAAATATGCCTCATGCTTGCAAACTTCAAAAGTGGAGAGATGTTTATCCTTGGGATTGGAAGATGCATAATAGTAATCTCATATGCACAGAGGCAGCTGCCAGGTGGAGGATAGCACACTGCATGTTTATGAATAGAAATCATTACAGGGACTGGGGAGCATACCGGCATGGACCAGTGACACAGAACTTTTTTATCATCTACCCAGCGTACACTATGGCACTTAAAAGTTCATGTCGAGATGTTTAGTATGGCATTAGTTTGGCTGTGGTCATTTTGCATTGTTTGAGTTGTGATTAGTGCTTTTTTCTCTATATTTACTTTGAATATTTGTTGAATAGATCCAAGTGTTAAGAAACATTAGTTAAAGTGCCTCTAACTTTAAGTCCTGACCTGAATGTAGGTGGGAGTTGAGAACAACAAGACTGTTAATACGATCCTGCCACCTGAGGGGCCTGTGAAATCAGAAACAAGCCAGCGTTAACAGCAGCACCACACTCCACCGGGCCTCTACCTTCACTAGCCTCTGCTCTTATCAGATGAGCCTCTTTAGGGGGCGAGTACAAATGTTCAGCAGCTTTTAAAATGTGGAAACCGCTGTTTGTGGTATGTTTAGACGAGAGAGGAAGTGCTTAGGCCTGTTTGGGAACCCAGGCTAATTCTACCTTTGACTTGCCTGTTGTTGTCTCTGAGCCCCTTTCTCTTTCTGCTTCTCTGGCTGGCTGATAGTTAGGGATTCATCTTAAAACCTCCTCTTTGTCTGATGGACCGTGGAGTCAGCAGTTATTCTTCAACTGACGACTTTCAATGTATGGTCGCTGAAAGAGATGAAGCTGAAACACAAAGGCAAATTAAGGATACAAAAACACTCGCCATTGTCCCATTGTTAAGGGTCACAAATCGTCAAGTAAAAGCAACACAGCGTGGTTGAAATGTATTCGCCTCCATCCCTTGCCCCCCTCCCTCCCTTCTCCTCTCTTTATATTCATTAGATTCATTATAGGCCACAAAGGATTGCCAACAAAACAGCTTGTGATTTTAGTTGAATTCATCCCCCTCTGAGGCCTGCAGGGAAATTAAAGTAGGTGACTATCACTGGAGGGGGAGCAGGCTTGACACATCTGAAGCTTTCAGTGATGTTAATAGTCAAGCGTATCCAAAATACACAGGAGCTGACCTCAAACAGATTGTGGGGGTTTAAAATCATTAGTTTGCAAATGAAGCAAAAGTACATTGGTTCTATGGTAGAATCAGCCCACTCTGAACCTTTGATTAGTGTTTGTCAACTCCCCTTTCTCTTCATACTCCCCCGCCCACTTGCAATCCAGAAATTAATAAAGAAGACGTAGCGACACTTTGGAGGGAAACGCTTGCATCTCCAGCACCTGTTAAACAAATGCACTTAAGGCAGGAATCAAATTTCAGGCAGGTTTAAATTGGTGTAAAATCTTCATTTGGATGATGTCCCCAGGGCCTGCTTATTACTTGAGATTTATATAGCATTAGTTCTGCTTCGCAAATGTGGTGCACCATTCCACCTCAGTGAAATATGAAGAGGTTTGATAAAAAGCTACAACAGATTCTCTCATTAAAAAAACCTAAACCTTTTAAAGATTCATTAATTTAACTTGTGGCATGCAGCTCTGACATGCACAGAGTTCTGTGCTTGTGCCCTTGAGCGCTGTATGTTATATGGTGTAAGATGTTGCTTTGGCTCATCGACATAGGTCTCTGAGAAGAAGTGCGCTGACAAAGTGGAGTACCTGCAGCGTTGAATACTTCACATTGCATTGCAGATGTTCATTTTGACGCATGTGCTGATACTAGAATATGCAAAATATAAGGTATTCTGTAAGATTCTTTGCACCTGTTGTTTTTTTAGTCAAAATTGGAAGTTGGTTACACTTGCTGTCACGTGTCATTTTGCAGAGAATGGCACACATCATGGTGAAGGCTGGAAGGAAACAACCACAAAGGCATTTCATTTGTAGCAGTACCCCTATTGAGTATGTCTGTTTCAGCCACCAATCTGTTTTGTTCTCCGTCCTTTTCAATTTGTTTACATTTGGCCCCTACTGGAGAGGGACAGTCTATTGATTTATTGTCCCCGCTTCCTGAAAGTGGCGTTAAGAGTGCACAAGCCCCCCCACCCCCCCACCCCCCGTCTTCAGGCCCTGCGCTTACATTGTGTCGCCTGGCTGCTGGCTTCTGTTTCAGAGACAGGCCAGGGAAAGGCCCTGCCCAAGCGCCACAAGGACCTCACAAGAAAAAAGCCTCGGCCACACGAAGGCCTGAAAGACTGCACCGCAGCACAATGTAGCTCCGTCTGAATAGCGGACGTCGTGGGACGTTTACCTCCCACAGAGGGCTCTTTTTCTTCTGCATTTTCCAACTAAATAAGACATCCATTTAATTATAATATCAGAAACATTATTATACAGTATATTGTGTGTATAAATTATAGAGAATATATAAATGATAAAAGTGTGCATACGTGTTTTTTTGCTATATGTACTGTACATACCCCCCCCCCCCCCAGGGTGCTTTGTATTCATGTTTTGTGACATCTCTTTTTGCAGATTGATATTTTTTATGGAAAGCACCTGTCTTCTACAGAACAATTTATGAGTCAAAAGAATCATTTCAGAGTTGAAATGCTATTGTGAAAATGCCTTTCACTCCTCCCGCTTGAAGATAAACAATTTCCCATGAATATATGGCTGGGCCCCCTATCTATCACAAAAATCAGAATGTGTCCCATACTGAGCCTATTGTAGTCTATTAAAAGAAATCCTTCCCTGTGGCAACCATTTTGCAGGTTTCAAGTAGATAAATGCCTTCCAAGAGGGATAAGAATGCATTTCTACAAAACTGCATTAAAGAGTAATGTTTGTCAACTACTCCGATAAAAACTTCACAGTCACAATTCTTTTTAGAGGCGGCAAATGCATTGGCAATGTGTAAGGCTGATTGGTCTGGGGAGGCTGCCTACAGGTTAGCAGGCCTCATTTCCAATCTCTGACAGCAATATGTGTCGCCGTCCGCTTCATCCCGATTGCTCATGTTCAACACAAACCATGGTCACTCTATATATGGAAATCTCTGTCTTCGGGGCGAAAAAAAATTAAAAAGGTGAGATTGGCACTTTAACCTCCGTGCCCCCCTGAAAATATGTTTTAGTCTGATACATTATACTCCTGCGAATTATTTATCAAGAAGATACAAGCTTGATATTTCAAAAAAAATAATGAGATGTTGAGGTGGCAGCTGGAATGTTCTGGTCCAGCGAGCAGCATCTATGAATCGGGGGAAATGAAGTAAATATGGCTGGCTGGGCCACACCATGTGCAGAATGTGAAAGAGTGGAGTACAGTGGCACTGACCAAAAACTTAAAATCTTTCCTTTGTGGTGTCTCTTTTGGAATAATGGCACCAAATTCAGCTGTATAGTGCAGAATTAGTTATTATATTATAATTAGATATGTATAATTTGTTGTTTTAAAAAACACTGTTTGCCTAAGTCCTTTGAGTGCACATACTGCAGATAAAAAATCAGTTTGGAAATTGAATATGTTTGTCCTGAAAAACATCTCTTATTTGTGGTTATCAGACAGCTGAAAAGATGATGAGAGTCCAACATGGAGTCTGGAATCTCTCAGGCAAAAACAAAACAAGTGTTGTGTGCTAGCTGTGTTGAAAGAGCCCACCTGTCGACATGCTGCATTCAGAGAACAAGTCATCCAGTTGTTGCAGTTCATACAAAGCGAGGGAAGAGAAGAAATCCATTCATACTCAGAATACAGTTGAAGTGTGTCTCTCTTCCAATGACTGTTATTTGAAAGAACAAAACAGAGAAATGCCGTGTATTAATTCACTTCAGACCCTGTCAGTCATTGCTTTCACTCCGCTGTTTGTCCCTCACGCTTTGATGAACAGACGGCTATCAAGGTGAACCATGACTTTTTAATTCTTCAGACATCATGTTTTTCTCCACAACCTATTCATACTTACATACTCACACATACTTGTCATTTAAAACTGAAGTTTAATTTTACAGACGATTGTGCTCCAAAATATTTCTGAAATCGTTCCTTTTGTGCTGTTTGTATAGGATTTAAATACATCATTCTGTTAATGCCTGTGAAATAAATGAATAGTGAAGTATTAGTATTTGTATTTATTTTATCTCCTATGGAAACACCTGGCTTTTATTGAGTATTTCGACTTGTTGAATTAAGTAAATCAAATGTTCAAAAAATATTGGTCTATTTCAGAGCTTTCCCCCTACCCACTCCAAACTCTTGTCCTTGTTTTGATTTATTTCACCCTCTCAGAACATCCCGTTGCTTTTCAGGGCCCCCTTTGTTCTTGGTGAAGGGGTCTTTTATTTGGGAGAAATCTCCCATCTCAGACCAGCGCTTTGCCTTGATGCAGATCTTCATTAATCTCCGGGGCCGCTGTGGGCTCTACAGCAGCCTGCCGTTTTGATGGGAATTGAATTTGATACTGTATTGTGGCTTGTATGGAAGCTAACAATGGCCTGTGTTCCTTCCTGTGTCTGCGCACAATCAGAGAGACCCAATTAAATAATTTGGTACAATAAAGGGGAACAAAAGGACACCCAGGCATAAAGTGAGTGCTCCAACATTTGCATTCTACCTATTTCTGTATCATGTTAATTAATTCGCTTTGAATCCACAGAGGGAAGGCACAATGGAAAACAGTGCAGCTCATTTCAAAGAATGTCTGAGGATGCTTTATATTCAGGTGACATGCTAAATCAACATTTTATAAAAGAAAAAAAACTTTTTTTTTCTGTGGAGTGCCAGCGACCGTCAAAAAGAGACTTTTCTTTATTTGAATGCAGCTCCTTTTATTTAGGAAGTTTTCACTTATGTAAAGTAAACTTCATACTAGAACGCAATTATTTCAAAATACCATTATTTTCATGTTTTATGGTAAATTATAAAAGGCTCAGTTAAATAATCCCACCTCTGTTTGAATAGAATAATTTTGCATCTAAAATGACAGTCACGATAACCTGCTCTTAATTAACAATGTGTGAATTGTGTGATATATAACCGCTTTGTTGATGGTAATATGTCATATTCATTGAAGGGTAAATGAATTATCCACGAGTGGCCTGTGATAAGCGGTGATGGGACCCATATGGAGCTGTCAGTGGACCGCTGGTGGGCTCTCCTAGTCCAGCCGCTGTAATTGAAAGAAATGAGCCATGGAGCTGACACATTAGCAGTCTCCCCAGAGATGGACCACACAAAACACACACACACACACACACACACATTCTCACTTTTTTATAAATCATCTACACAGACTGTATGTATCTCACTGAAAGCATAACCCAGACAATGTCAGCCAGGCTGACGCAGGACAGCGCCCTACTGTAAGTGAGACAGGGTGTAAGATTGGGTAGGTCTCCGTCTGGGTTAAGGGGATAATGAGAAACTGCCCTGCAGTGAGTTAATCAGCTCATCGCTCTCCCAGCACTGCCATTTATTTGCTGTTTATTCCCCAGCACAGGGCCCCCAGGGGGAGGCCTGTCTGTGAGGCAGCACCTGCAGCTTCCCCAACGCTTGATTTAGTGCTGTAAATGCTGCTTGTGGGCCAGATTATGCTGGACAGTGATCAAACCTTATTTGCACTCTGATTAGACAAACTGCTCTCTGCACTGACCAGGCTGAAGCAATTCTCCTTTAGCAATTTTATACTGCTGCCCTGCGTAAAAATGATTAACACTGCCTGGATGAATGTGGTAGCCATTCACCACAGCCATATTCCTGCATAGCCCTGATTCTGAACCAGGTATCAGTCCTATAAGCCAGCAGGTATAATCACAGGTATGAAAAGGTACATCCTATTCATTAAAATCTCATAGAAGTAATTATAGAATCATAGAGTAAGCAAAGAGGCATAACCACTTATGTAGATTTCCTTAAGGGTGGCTGACTGATTCAGCAAATGCCAACTGTCACCTCTCAACACCTCTCAGACAACTTGATCTTATCTTTCAGTTTGCCAGTTGAAGTTGAAAAGATTTTGTAGCCTAAAACTATTACTGTGTTCTTTTGAATTGTGTTGAGTAGATCTCAGATATATCTTCAGGCAGAAATAATATCTGAAATTGCAAAATTACAAAAAAAATTCCAGCAAGACAGCATGACATGTACATTGCTAATCTTTGCTAAGACAAAGTAATAGACTAAGTAATGCAAACACCTGCTTAAAATGTACTTCAGGCTAGAAGACACTAAATCACACATTATTGCTAAGAAGAAGTTTATTGTCAAGTACAGTTATACACAGTACACACGCAAAATTAGTTGTCTGCATTTAACCCATCCTAAATAGGAGCAGCCACTGTGCAGCACCCGTGGAGCAGCAGGATTAAGGTCCTTCCTCAGGGGCACTTATCCCATGAGACCAGGTTGCTTTTGAGAGTGGTCTGTGCTGGAATCGAACCTGCGACCCTGCAGAATTTATTAGAACAGAGGTCCACAGAAGCAAGTAGCACTTTTCACACAGCTAACAAAGCCCTTAAGAGACCAAATCCTTTGTCCAAATGTGAATGCACTGGTCAAAAAACTGCTTAATTATATAATATATGAAGAGAAAAGTGTGTGAAAAATGATTACAAAACCTATGATGGATCTGTTTGGGTTTGACAAATAATGCTAATTGGTATTCATGCTAATATTACACAATTTTGTATCAATGTTTTGATACTTTTATCAAATTTGATACTTTAATGCATTCTAGACGCTGAGCAAGGCTAAGTTTATTTTATATGTCAATTTTTAATGTTTAAATTATTTTATCTACCCCCTGTGTGCAACCCATGCATTTGCACGCAGACACACATTCACACACTCCAAAGAGCAGACAAAACATCTTGGAACCTTCAAACGTATTGTGTTTAGAGTAGGTCCCCTGTTGCATTCAGAGTGGAAGGCACTCGGTCATTGTACAGCAGATTTTCATGCTTTACTGCTACACAAAGCCTGCTCTTTCCACCAAATGATCAGGCCATCTTAAATGTTGCACCTGAGACTGAATAGGTACGTTCAGTATGTAGTGCACTGGCAAGGTCTCTTTTCTCTCATGTACTTCTGTGCAAAGGCTAGCAAAGTATTAATGAAGCTGTTTTCTGATCTGCACTCTCTACCCTGATCCGCCCCCACATTGCCTCTCATTTTTCCAGTTACTGTATTACCATAACCCTGATGCAAGGGCCATTTAGAATTGTGCTTGAACGATGGGGAAACATATTAAGGCAAAGGGGATTATTGTGAGGAAAATGTACAGTATAAACAGCTGAAAAGAATAGAGGGCAGTGCTCATAATGGAATCTGAAAGCTTTCATTTTTCCCCCATTGTCCTTCCTTCTGTCTCTAAACAACCTTCCTTTTTTCATCTATCAGAGCAAAGTTCTCAGAGAAAATGAAGTTCATTCATGCACCCTGAAAGAGGCTTTTAAGGTTGAGTAGCTCAAACAAAAAGGAATGTGAGCTACGGCTGGCCTGAGTATTACTCAATGTTTATAACCTTGCCGTGCAGAATTCAAGAATGCTGAGGAAATGAATGAAGCTGGCTATAAAGCGCATCCAAGCTAGCCTGACATCGCCAGACCAAATGCAAATTAGTCTGTTCATTTTCGATTTCCAAGGGGTGTTATCATCGGGCACAGACAGAAATGCCTCTGGATGCAATTGGATAGACCTACACCTAATCAGAGCCACAAAACGAGTAATGTAGCACTTAGTGAAAAATTTTAACTGACTACAGCGTAGTAGTTGTAGGTGATGTATCTGTGAACAAGTGTTGCCATTTTTGCCATCAGAATCCAGGGGTCCAGTTCGTTTAATGCTGACACTATAGCGGATTCAACAAAAGCCACATCAGTGGCAGCCATCTTGGTTGTTTACAAAAATGCCTCAATGGCACTCCTGCGTACAGTCACCATATCAAGATAGATAGACTGTTAGACTTAGAACTGTTGTGATTTGCCCGACCAGAGCCAGGTCGGCTGATTTGTCTAAATGGGAGGGGGATTTGAGACACACCTGCCAGAGCAAATAAAACATGAGCTTGCAGATTCATCTAGTTCCAAAGCTGCATCCAAGCCACTGTACTGGGAGACTTTACAGGTTTTGTCCAGGTTGCGTAAGTGATGTGATGTGTTTCTGGATAAAACTCCAGATAAAAGAATTCAAAGCTGCACACTATTGCTGTTGAATTTAAGTTGGAGAACTGACAATGGCAGGACTAATACTGGTTCTCTTTCTTTTTTGGGAGATTTAATTATTTAGAATAATATTATTTTATTTTTATTGATTTAGAGTGCACAAAAGATATGCATCTTGAAGATGAATGTACAGTTATGATAAGATACAAAGAGTATTTTTCTTAGCTGTCAGCCCCCTCCCATTGCTCCCAGCCCCTTTCTCTCTTCATTTTGCTAACTGGTGCTCAAAGCTTCTCCTCCGCTGACCAAGCATCAGCTTCCCTGTGCTGATAAATGGGCTTCTTTGAATTGATGGCAGGCTGGAGGAAAAAGAGATAATCCTAGATAATGTGGACACAGTTTTCATTTCTTGTCACCCAATTAAACTGCAATTATCCCAAAAGCAGAAGAGGAGAAAAGTGGAAAGAATGGCCAAAGAATGAGAGAGTGAGGCTCCCTGGGACACTCTCTACCAGACACATTAGCCCAGATTTGCTCCATCCTGATAAAAGAGACCCATTTCTTGCACTTGGCAGTGCACAGCAAGTGGCAGACCAGCTGCAACCTGGGATTTAGAACAGAATGCCTGTACAATGTTTGTGCCATGCCTCAAAGTGGCTGGGAAGAAAAAGATCAAAATGTATACAGGTTGTCGCCCTATTATAGCAGGTTGGCTTTTGTGTGCCGCGCCATGTGTCTTTAGCGGAGGACATTAAGGTTTTATCCCTTAACAGCCCATATAGATTTTTTATATTATTATTATGCTAATGTCCAGGACACATTGTCGGAGGGAACAAGTGTGTGTGTTGTGAAACCTTTGTCATCACTGACTGATCAATGTAAGAACCCTGGAGCTGACTACACAGGGGTTTTGAAAACCTTCAAACAATCCTTTAGCATATCCAAAAGTGCTTTGACCGGGAGCTTGTGTGCACCTACTGTTCCTTAAAAGAATCGACCACTGCTTTTAAAAAAAGGGACGCTTCCTCTGTGAATTGTGCCTCCAGATGAATCAAGGCTGGGTGAAACTCTCCCCTGGCACAAAATCTAAGAGGTAAATTAATGTCTTTTGTAATTACTGTTCCTCTTAGTAATTATCACACTGGACAATTTATGGATTAACATATTGATTTCACTTGACCCTTGGCGAGTCTTAATTTGGACAGAGAAAATACTTTTGGCTTGTGCTGCCAAATGCAAACAGCCCTCGGGGCCCCTGCTGGGGCTTTGCTCTTTAGGCGTGTCACAGCATCTTTAGCAAACGTCCCATGGGACAAAGATCTGACTCACACAGGGTCCTGGCCTTTGGGTTAGCTATCTATTCAGAGTGTAGCTCTGCATGGGTATTGACTTTAGCCAAACATAAAAAAAAACGCTCGAGTGAAGACTGAGAGAAGTATCGTAAGAGTAATTCATTAATCTTCACGCAAGCGATTAGTGCTTTGAAGTCTTTGATTTTGAAAAGCCATGTTCCTTGCTTTACTATCCCTCCCCTCACAGGCTGTTTAGATAAACATTGGAAATAAACAGATTAGTTAAAATCATTAGGCAAACATCTTAACACGCAAACACAGACTGCCTGCTTTGGAATACTGATAAGTGCAACTCCTCTGCAATGGCATCTAATGATGTTGTCGCATGTGCAGTGTGCACAGAATTGGCGATTATGGGGAGGGGAGAATACTCAGTCAAAATATGATCAATATTTCCTATAAGTGCCTCCGCTGCTCTGCATGAGTAATGGCCTGATTAAGCGAGCAACACGAGAGAGACTAGTATGAATGTGGCCTTGCCACTGCTGTGTCCATCAAATAATGAGATCACCTGAGACAGCCACTGTCACTTCTCACCCCACCCCACCCCAACGTGCTGACAGGACACTTGCCCTCCCATTGATCATATTGTCATTCAAGCCAGTGCTTAGGAAACGCGCGCGCACACACACACACACACACACATACACAGCCCACATGTTCGAATACAAATGACAAAATGCAGTGCAAATGTCTCCAATCTTTTTCAGTGTAAAGTGTCTAGGATAATGAACTCCAGCTGTTGGAATGGCCACATGTTTTGTCCCTGAGGTATGTCAGATAGCGCCACTATGAAGGGCTCACCTACAAAGACGAGACATTCAGCTGCAACAATGAGCTGCAAGAAACTCAGTTATTTCTCTCTTTGAAAAGTGGGACTCTTTTTCTCTCTCTCAATGACATGGTTATTATCTTGGTCACTTAATCTACTCAAATAAGATTGATTTGTCCTTTCAGGCTGTGTTAGGCTGCCTCCGTCAGAAGGCACTCAGGCCATGGGAACCATAGACCTCCAATGCATGCTCACTATTTTCCCATTTGATGGAGGTCACAGTCACTCAGGCTGCTTCTTTGACATACTGATGAGTACACACACAAAGGCTCTTTCAGTGTTACAAGTGATAGGGAAGACCACGGCTGCACGCTCAATACGCGCCAGGACGAGATGCAGGGAGGTGAGTGTGTCATACATTGCAAACACGCACCCTTAATTGGCAGACAATAATACACTTAGATAATAATATCCAACTGGCAAAATGGGGGTAATCATCAAGAACTTTTCCAGCTTGATTCTCTTTCTGTCTTTGTCTTTATGCCAACATGAGCAGGTAATTAAGAACTTTGCAAGACAAAGACACATATGAACACAAACATTTTATTTAATGTAACAAAAAAATATATGGACACTAATTTGTTTTTAACATAACTCAATAAGACTTAAACTCAAATTACCCAAATTCCTTAGAACACTTAAAGCAGTCAAATACTTAAAAATAATGTTTCCTAAAAAATAAGTATTTATTTACAGTATCGTTTATCCCCGCTGTCAAGGTCAGTGTTCTGATGAAGCTTAATTAAATCATCTGGGTTTTTTTTGTTTGTTTGTTTGTTTTTTTTAAACTTTCTCTGCTGTAATTTTATGTAGTCTGTTTTTCAGAAATCACTTTTGGCTAGACTTTGAGGACAGACAATGATTTGAACAAAAATAAACCTGTGGTTTGAAAAGGGTATGTATTTGAATACATCTTGACCTTTAACCTCAACTTTCATTTAGTGTTTTCACCTTCTGTTCATTCAACCTAGATGAACACAAATCCTTAGATTCAGTTCTTCATTTCCTATTCATAACATCAGGCAACCTTCCAATAAGGGTCAAAGGTGGTTAATAAGCTGGAAGCACTATACTGTTAATTTTTACACGAGTGTGTTTGACGCTGCGTGCAGTGTTAAAGAACAAGTCAGCCTCTGGATTTTTGTTTTGCTCTGAAGGACGGCAGCACACTATGAGAGCCCAAATAGCATGCCACGGGTTCAAGGAGATTGGATCACTTTTTGTTTGCGGAGCGGCTTCAATTCAGCTTCCACATAAAGAGTGAGAGACTAGGAGGGGACTGAGAGAGAGCAGTCTTTGTCGGGTTGACGGGAAGCGGTGGATAAAAAATTGCCTTGGTGCATCAGTTTTTCTGTGATCCCAACTGGAACTATGAATGTATCTGAGAGATGAGCTATCTGTGGCGGGCTGTGCCACAAGCAGGCCTTTTCTTCCCTCTGTCCCTATGATGAGTTAGCAGGACCTGGAGTGATAAACCTGATAGAAGGGCTGCTATCAGGTGGCAGTCTGGGTAATTACAACTCTCTATTTGGGGCTTTGCAGCGATGCTGTGGCGATAAGGGGAATATAATGAGGAAGAAAGGCCAGCGATAATGTATCCGCTAAATGGTTCAAAATAGTCTATCATGGGAAAAGTCATCTCAGTGCCTGGAGGGAAACAAGTATCTGCGGATTTGAACCACAGGGCTCTGCAACAGAGAATATGTGGAAGGTTTAAGCTAAACATACACCCTGTGGGGGGTAGCAGTAATCAGAGTTCAAAAATCTGACTTTTTACAAAGGGTAGGATAGGCCGTTTTTTAATGATCCAGGAAGTCGTTTGATTGCCGCTGCTATTTTGTTTGCCCCTCAGGGCGTGGAGATATTCTGCAGTGTGAGATTACATATAATACTTTGACAAGCGGCAGCTTAAAGATGAAGGTCTTATCAACCTTGCGGACTCCACATCTTCTGTGTAGCCATTCTCCTTCCATAATGTGCTTTCAAAGTTTGTTGTATGTGTCAGTTCAGGTCCTCGAAGATTGGACTGACAATCACTCCTCTTTCCTCTCTCTTTACCATCATTCAAGCATTTACACACACTCACGCACAGATTCAGTCAGTCCTCAGGGCCATTTGCCTGTTTTACTCCCAGGTCTTTAATACACACACACACACGCACACGCACATGCACACACAGTGTGCTCTATCTTGTATGGCTGTTTTATTGTGAATTACAGATTCCCTCACTAGGGATCATGACCACTATCAATAGTATTTTCACTAATGTGATTAAGTTAATACTGTGCTCTATGAGGGGATTATTTCTCAATTCCTCTTGATATGCATAATATTTAGGTTGTGGTTGAGTAAATATTTTGGTTCTTCACCAAAATAATTCCCACTGAGACAAAGACACGAAAGTCTGCCCTAAGGAGCAATAAAGACTGTATAATTAGAATGATTAAAGAACTGCACAACTAATTTGGCACTTATTGAATATATTTTGAGAACACAATGTTCAAAATAGGTCACATATTTAAACCACAAAAAAATATTAACTTTATTCACATTAATTATGTATTTATTCAGGCGTTCTGTGTGACTCATTTGAAGTGATGCTGAAGTCAGCATTGTCTCTTTACCAATCCGATCATTATATTGCCTTGCACTTAAGCATATTTTCTACTTATTGTAGGAGCTGTAAAGAAACCTCATTAGACAAAATGACTTCTAATCTAAATGCAATCATCTTTAAATAGTAATCAATTGGATCCCTTACAACACTAAACTGTTTGTCATTAACACTTAATCAGAGGCTCTCTTAAGATAAGATTCTAGAGCTAATGGCGTCTGATAATGACAGATTGACTTTCAATATTCTCCACATCATGTGGGAAACACTGTTGTCCTTTAGTGTATGTAACATGTTTGCTTAGCTGTAAAATGTATTTACATTTTTTTGATTTTGTTGTTCAGAAATGCCTTTGATAGGAATACCTTTGTCTAAATCTGGCGCATTTGGAATTTATTTCAGCCAATGATTAATAGAAATAGGCTACATGATGAAAAGAGTTACAGGAAAATACACAGGAATTATGTTTGAAACAATATTATATTTCTCCATCCTTAAAGCTTCAGTATTATAATATCAGTCATGCTTTTAAATAGGTTTTTAGCAAAACTAATGAAATATTTTGGTCCACATTTGTGCTGTTTATCTGCGGTATAAATCCTTAATCTGAAAATCAGCTGTAAAAAGTGGAGCAGTTGGCGTGTTCATATAAGGATTAATGAAAATCCTCACAACACAGAGGAAAATGAGATGACTACCTTTTACTGCGAGGTGCATTTATTGCTTCTTTCTTGGCCCCGGCCTGCATGGGAGCAGCTCTATAGCTGAGAAGAAAGGGGAAGATCCAGGCAGAGCTGTGATCAGACAAGCAGAAAGAAACCACATCAGGTACACAATCAGGATCCCTCCCTCTCCCTTTCTTCAAACCTCCCCGATAATGAGGAAACTTTCATGTGGCTGTAAATACTACTCTCTTCTGTTTGAAGATTGTTGTTTACCCTGTTCACTTTTTTCCAGTCAAAAAAACTAACCATCTGATAACAAGAGGTCAGCTTGTGTTATCTTCAAATCTATTTATTTGTAAGACTTGCTTCCCCTCCCTCCACCTCCAATGGTGCCACTTTGGGAGAATAACAGTAAACACTTTCAAAAGAAAAAAGAAGGTAAAGTACACATCTTACAATATTGTTTATAGATTAGGCCTCTTTATGCAAACTGGGATTATCCAGGGATCCTCATCAACTCGCTTTATAATTTGTTGTGCTTTCTCCCCAGAGTTAGTGGAGTGTTGAGCAGAATAAACTGTTTGGTGCTATCATGAAGATTCTTGCACCTCCAGGGGCTCCTATTTCAGAGTGATGGCTTTAGCACTTTAGAGTGAACTGTGTGCGATCTCTCCTCTCCGGGTAGGGAAATGTCCCCATGGGCTTGTTGTTGCTGCTGTCTGCCTTCTATTTGCATGATATTTTTCTTTTCAGTCTTATCATCAGTGTGCTGTGAGGTGGGAGTGCTGGCTCCGTCTCAGAGGCTGGACCCGGGCTTTATCGGCAGGTAATTCTCCCACTCTCACTAACTCATCTTGAATTATTTAAGTGTTATTTCCAGGACCCAGGCAGAGGTAAAAGATGTGGGGGAAACACAGACTGGGTTGTTGTTGGTGTTTTTTTTGTTTTGTTTTTTCAAATCAGATATTCATTAAATTCCTAAATTGAATGAATTAATGTTGTGTCAGTATGCAAAAAATAATAGGCTGTTTTGTGAAATACATACAAGGAATCTTGGCATTTTGATCAGGTGAAAACATGCTGGATGGCTGCGCCTGCTCCCATTAATGCAGGCTCAACTAGGCCCTGCCATAATCTGAAATCCTCCAACACATGTTATTAAAAAACAGTGACCATGCTTTAGGAACAGGGCAGCGTTTCTCTACATTGTGAAACAATCCTAAACAAAATTATAAAATTTAAATAATAAAATAAAAAAACTGCAGAGAGAAATAAGAAACTATGAAATCTCCAGGGGGCCACTGAAATGCACGCATGTGTGCAGACACTGAATTGCACACCTCTATAACTGTCAACTCCCGATAAGAACTTTCCACCGTAACTTATTCATATAATTCATAGCAATTTTCCCCCGTTTGTGTCATGAGAGGCACATGCTCCTGCCGAGTGAGTGGAGCGCTTCATTGCAGTAATGTTATCGAGGTGAATGACAAGCCGACAAAAGGGGCGCACGGTGTTGAGAGATGCTGCGACTCAGTTTAGGCAGCAGGTTTGTCTCTCATCTGGTCCTCTTGGCGCGCATCATCCTCACCTTGTCAGGTTTCTTCCTTGAGACAAAAGAGCGATCCCTCGGTGAGCTATTTCTCCCCTGCAATAAAACAACCCTAATCCTTGTTAACAGAAAAAAAAAAAAAAAAAAAAAAAAATCTCAGGCTCAACATGCAGCAATCAAAAAGGGCGCTGTCTCTTGTAAATCACGCATCACTTTGGGATAGGTCAGCGTCATCACTCAACTTTCATCCGTTCAATAATCTGCCAACACATTATTTATATAAAAAGTAATTATAAGTCCAATATTTTTATTAACTAATAATAACAATAATACTAATATAAATTCCACATTATATATTGTGTAAACTACCCTCATATTAGGCGTAACCGTTCAAAGAGAACAACAGCCTAGTGAATTGAATTTGACATCCATTTATATCCTAATTTAAACGCTCGACCTACAGCCTAATTCGTCATTTATAATATTGTTCGATACAGCCCTTCTCTATTTCCTCTTTTTGTACATATATAATTATGTACAACGGAGAAGGTGCGAGAACAAACCACTTAAACCTGCAATTTACTCAACAAGTCCTGCAGATAACTGTAATTGCTTAGTTGAATATTCGACAACCTAATTTCAGTTGTCGATTCGCTGCCCTTGGGAAAGTCCTTTGAAGTGAAAGTGAAAAGGGGGATTTCAGAAAAGTAATTAATTTCACCAAGCGCGATTAGAAACACTTCAGACCTCCTCGGCATTTGCGTATTTACGACAAAATGCCACAATATCAGAAAATTAAAGAAGACATTCTTTACCTCTTGTCGTCTTACACACTACTTTTCAATGCCAGTGCCACCCATGGGGAAGGGAAGGGGCAGGCGGAGAGACACTGGCGAGGATGAAAGGTGAGAAAAGTGGAGTGATACACAAGCAGATTCAAGCTGTTCTGATTGTCAATTAAACAAACGAAACAGAGAGGAAGAGGCGAATAGGCGTGTTTTAAATAAGGGTGAGCTTGTGCGTGTTTTTTTTTTTTATTAAGCTCTCCGGTTCAATGCAAGTTGAGACTGAACTTCATCAACATGCACCTGTGTGCTGCTGTCACTTTCATCTGTCAGTGCGCTAGTGAGGGGCTCGTACACGCTGCCATCCTCAGGTATTCCAGGTAGGCTACATCCCTCGCTGAAGTAGCCTAAAGAAGTTAATTAATTTAATTGAACTAAATTCCGACCTGACAAGTTGGTCATTGGAATGAATAGAATGAATATGAAGCTAAAGAGTCCGAACAACACCGAGGTCACCGCTCTGAATAAAAAAAAAAACTCATGGAATAAATAAAGATATATATAATAGGAAACGCGCTTTCCCTTCAAACAGGGTGGGCTTTTTTCTGGAGTAGTCTGCGTGTTCGGCACAACCGCGCATGCGCCAGTGGCACTTTCACTACCTGCCACACAATCCTGTATTTCACATGGGGCAAGCGGGAGTTCTCATTCACTTGCGTAAACGCTGCAGCTGAGTGGTGGTTGACAGTCTCCGGCGACACGAGGAAAACAAGACAGCGTACTTTTTTTTTTTTTTACCTCTCCTCTTTGCTAAAGGCGTATCACTAATGGATGCCAATATGAAGCAGAAAACATAAGTTGAGCACTCATAAGGACGCTGCCACTTGTACTTTACGGAAGATCCTCAACGGTGGGATGAAGAACTGAAGCCTTAGGTAAGTAGCCAAAACAACACGAGCTGCAGTTGTGATCTTAAAATAAATGTAACTGTAATTGTTAAACTTTTAAAGGAGTCCTGTGTGTGATTTTGCAAGATATTTATAGGCTACTAATGCTTATTTTTTCCCCTTACATATTCTTTTTCCAGAGAGTTTGTGCCAACATGTCTAAACCAATGGATCACGTTAAACGCCCGATGAATGCTTTCATGGTTTGGTCCAGAGCCCAGCGCAGAAAGATGGCTCAGGAGAACCCGAAAATGCACAACTCCGAGATCAGCAAACGATTGGGAGCGGAGTGGAAACTTCTCACCGAGTCTGAGAAAAGGCCATTCATTGACGAAGCCAAACGACTGCGAGCGATGCACATGAAGGAACACCCAGACTATAAATACAGACCGAGGCGGAAGCCCAAGACTCTGATGAAAAAAGATA
Source organism: Micropterus salmoides (assembly GCF_014851395.1). Classification (NCBI taxonomy): domain Eukaryota; kingdom Metazoa; phylum Chordata; class Actinopteri; order Centrarchiformes; family Centrarchidae; genus Micropterus; species Micropterus salmoides. The sequence goes on from NW_024040596.1 coordinate 15,925,298, forward strand.
AGTTTTCTTTCCCTGTGCCATACAATCTCGGGGAGCACGACGCACTCAAAGTTAACGGGCTTTCTGCAGGAGCACTTTCCGAGTCCATCATGGGAAACCCTGATAAGGCAGCAGCGGCTGCAGCGGCCGCAGCGGCGAGGGTATTCTTCAACCCGGCCATGTCTACGAACCCCTATTCCTTTTTCGACCTAGGATCCAAGATGACTGAGCTTTCCCCACCTTCTTTTCCATACGCGTCCCCGTTGGGCTACCCGCCGGGAGGCGCCACGGCTTTCACCGGGACTGGCGGTGTAGGTGGCGGGACGCACGCCCACACTCACTCACATCCGTCCCCGGGAAACCCAGGCTACATGATCCCTTGTAACTGTACTGGCTGGCCCTCAGCAGGACTCCAGCCGCCCTTAGCATACATCCTGCTCCCTGGGATGGGAAAACCTCAACTTGAACCGTACCCTGCATATGCGGCAGCATTATGATAGGCCCACTTTGGACTAATACGAAAATGAAATGTGAAAACAAAAACAAAAAAAGCTATTCATGCAAGAGTTTTATTATGCATGCACAAACTTGTACATGTGATGAAGTGCTCGTCGTCTCAGATATCACATGTGTATGTATATTGATTAATACCTTTATCTAAGGTAATGCTTATTTAGAGAACTCTCTAATCTATTATTACTCAGCCATCACCTCTCACAGCCCAGAGGGAAAGGACTAAAGGATGGCAGAAATGCACAAATTTGAGAGGAAAAGGGTATCCGAGTAGTTTGCTCTTGTGAAAACCACTTTTGAAAGGTACACTATTCGATTTCTATCTTGCACCTGTTGGAATCAAGGGCAGCATATACAAAGAGCATATTAATAGCAGAATTAGGCTACTGTCTCAACATTTCTCCCCTCTTGAACTGACTGTAAATGTGTACAGATAAAAATGATTCTAGTTTATTTGCCGTTATAGGCTTAGTGTTTGAGATAGGGCCAGGAACCTACGTATTTCCCTAGAAATCCGGTGTATATTTTGAGTTTTTAAACAGTTTTATAGATGTCTGTAATATTTATTGTTTAGTGGAATCTATGGTGACCCAGGCAATTTTAAAAAGGACAAGACTAGTTCTGTAATATTTGCACATGAAACGTAGAGGATGTAATTTATTTTGAAGGTGATGTTCAATTTCAGTACTTTGCAACTTTCGGGGTTTGTTACATCAAACCGTATTTTCCCTCCCAGCAGTAAAAACAAGTTTCAGTTTAAATGCAGAAGTTTATTCACGGGGTTTTATCATTTCTTGATCCCTCACCCTCCCACTCCTCCTATCATGTGCAGCAGAAAAAAAAACGTTTTTAACTAACTCTTATGGAATTTGTATGTTTTGTGTTTTCTTTAACCTCCGTTATGTACTTCAATCTATTGCTACTGTTCACTTGTTGAGCAAAGGACTACAATAAAGCGTATTCGGATTAAACGGAAGGGAATCGCGGCTGCAGTTCTTGATGAGATGAACAAGATTGTTATCTTTTTCCTTTCCTGCTCCTCAGTCCAGGTGAAGTGTAAGGTATCCTCCAAAGGCCGCTTTTGTCCGCGCTTTGAATGGCACCACTGGGGGAAATCTAAATCAGCCCATTGTAATCAAGAGCCAAAACCTTATTTATCACAATTTTAATCGTGAATAGGAAAGAAGATAAAACTGTGTGGTACTCTGAGCTTTCTTTTCCCATGCAGGGGACAAAAAAGGGAACAGCTTTTAGGCCGCAGCACTGGCATGTCTTTGAGGCTTTTTAAAACAACTGAGCCGAGTGTGTGCGCTCCCAAGTTTAAAAAGAAAAGCAAAGTGCATTTAATATAGTGTAAATGAAAAGGGACACACTGTTAAAAAAAAACATGCTGTCTTAAGGGTGTATGCTCTCACGTGCACTACAGTGCGGTGTGTGTAGGGTGTGTGTATGTTATTGGGTGGACAAAATGTTAATTGATACTAGATCTCTAACGTGTAATGTATGTTATTTAAGCAAACTGCCCCTCCTATGCCATACTGAGAGATTAATTCATAAGGATCAGGGCGATTATGCAAAACTAATTTGGACAGTCCAGGGATAATTATCTCCGTCACGGTTAATTAAACTCTTTCACCACTATGTTCTCCATTGTAACACCCCGATCACTCCTCTCCACGGAACTTCCTTCTTGGCCTCGAAAATAACGGGCCAAGTGACCTTGTGTTTTCGTGTACAGTGTTGAAACTGGTGGCATTTACACTCAGCACATTCAAAGGAAAATTCCCGTGATTTGTGACACCAGATTTTGTTGGTTCTGAGTGACTTTGAGGTCAGGCCTGCACCTTTTTTTTTATTTCATGTTTTTTATTATTAACAGTGCTATGGTTGTTATTTTTGCCAAAAAATGAAATAGATTAGAATAATGTGTAATTTAAATAACAAGGCGTATAGATGCAATTTCTAAATGATTTTAGGTGTAATGAAAGGGCAAGCTAGTAGCTGTCTGATCAAAATACAGAGAAGGTCGTTAAGTCAGTAAAAGAACTTGCATTATGAGTTCAGTGGCCATTTCTTTCTCTTTCTTTGGCCTTTTTATTATATTTTTTCTTGAGGAAAAAGGGAAGAATGCTGAAAGAACTTTTTTTCCCAACTCTGGGAGCGTTTAGACGGTCGAGGAGGTTTTGTCTGGGAACAAAACGTGGGTTGGGAGGTTTTGTGAGAGTGTTGTTTGTTGAAGTGGAGCTCAGCAAAAGCGGCTGCTTTCCCTCATTGTGATGAAAGCAATCAGTGGTATTTGGAAAACTGTTAGCATTGTGCACTTCTTCTGTGTCCGTTGTGGAGGATTTCTTTTCACAAGGTTTTTTTCAGCCGATCCAGCTGGCCGGAGTGAATAGCACTGCAATGTGTACACGCTTTGTCCCCCCAAGCCCTTCAAGTAGCCCACATTGAATAGAGTGAGTTGACACTGCATGACAGTGAAACAACATAATAAAAAATACATGAGCGCATGAATAGAAGCAGGCGCATAAATAAATAAAATGGGTGGCCAAAACTGGATAAACTGAATGACAAAACGGTGAAAGGGGAACAAAAAGATATTTAACACGCCAGATTAGCATTAGAATGCAATCTACAAGCCAGAACAATTGATGAATAGGTTTACCGGCCAAGAAAGAAATGGACTAAATGCCTTTTGAATAGATAGCCTGTGTTTTTTTCTCTGAAGACGGGAACTGAATGGGAAAGGTGGAGATGCAACTATGGAAATAAGTGGGAGAAAACTTTTTCTTACAAAATGTCTTTCACTCTTGATTCCAAGATTCTCCATAAATGAGGGGAAATAAAAACATGTTTCCCAGGATACCATTATAGCTAAGGTCATTTTGTGATTATCATAGAAAATATTTTATTAAAACCAAATCAAATGAATACCCTAAACAGAAGTCATGTTTGGCTTTTGTTGTCTCATCTTATACAATAAAGTAAAAAAAAAGTTTTATGTGGCTGAACTGATGGTAATAAATTGCTGCATGGCCACTAGCATCTTCATATGAAAAGCTGTGAAGTTGCTGTGCAATGTGATCACTTGGCCAAAAACTGGATAAACTCAAGTGGTTGTTCAGATTAAATTAAGACTTTATTTCATTTAACACACTTATTCAGACTACTTAAGGGGCTGTGGTAGCAGCCCTGTGTCAGTTACAAAGCCTTTACCGTGGCATTTTGAGAGTGTTGAAGACAGAGAGTATATATATATTTAGTAGATTTAGTAAGAGTGTTGAGATAAAGGCTGGTCCACCTGCTGAAGCAGTTGTTGCATACTTTATTCATGGAAGTTTAATTCAGAACAAACAGGCAAGTTCGGTTCTGAAATGGTAACACTGTTAAGTGGTTTTAATTAAACCTTAATTCATATTGTTTAAATAGTTGAATGTGCAAATAAAATGCCCAATATCACTTTCCCAATATTATGTGTGCTATAAGAATATTGTAGATAAACAAAGACTAACTGTGGCTATATTGACAGCCGATACAAAGATTTAAAGCTATGGCTGCCTCATGTTTTCATAAGCCCCCCATCTGATGCCCTGATATCATTATGTCTTAGTGTTAAACCCTTTATGTGCCTGTAAGACATTTGTAGAAGTGAGATTAGGCAAATTAACATACATATGTATCACCAGGTTCAACCATATTGACCTTAGAGGGATGTACAATGGTTTCCTCATCGCTAATTCGCCCAGGGCTGCCCCCACAAGCATGGATTATCACCTGGCTTCAATGACTTCAGATGGATCATTTTAGTATTTTTTTTTCTGACATGAATAATACATCAATATCATCTCTTTGAGGATATTTTTCTCTATTTGTTTGCAGGAGTCTGCTTCTTGCTCACCTGGTTGTCATAGCATGTGTGCAACGCTGAGAGATATACAGCCAGTGCTGGCTTCTCTGTGAGGAACCTCAAAGAGTCTGATCACTGACTTCTCCATCTCATTTTAGGCAAATCAAAGTGTGAAAAGTCTCTCCTGGAGCAATATCTCCATCATCAGGCTGGGTCAAGAATGTTTATGAAGGTTGTGTGCCATATTACCTGTAATCTCCGGAGTATGAACTGCTGTATTTCTTACTTCTCTATGCTCCCAGGAGGGAAAAAATGCCAAAATTATCTTGCATTGCACCTTTTCCGCAACACCTCAACGTGGCAAATCAAAGCCTCAAAACCGTACATGTCACTGTGCCCAAGGTCACCGAGAGAAATGAGAAATCTGTGTATACTGTACAGTCCATCCCTATAAACATGCCACACAGCCTCTGAAGTCTAACTCTGCTCTTAAGAAGTCCAAGTTTGTTTAATAGTACATAATGCAATAAGTCGATGGACCCCTGCTGGAGTTCAGAGAGGGAACGCTTGAATTAGGTTTGGGGCAGGTAGGTGGAGGTGAGGTGGAGTGATGGGTTTGGGGGTAGTTAAGGTAATCATGAGTTTTGCAGGTGAGACGACTGAGCTGCCCTCATAGTGTCCACCAGATCATCTGGCATTAACATTAGCAACAAGACCATAGCCCAATTTATTACTAAATGCATTTAGGACACTTCTTTTATCAGTCAAATATTTCTTTAATTTTAATACCCTCAATGCAGCTGATGTAATGATATTTTGATGCATTCCAATGTGGAAGCATACAGGCCACACTGCTGATGTGGCTTTCTTTACAGCTAAAAAAAACATGCATAACATTGCTTTATCAACTTAATTTTCAGATTTTTTCTTTTTTAAATGACATGTTTGTCTGCTGCAAAAAAATACATGTTAGGTCTCTTCAGGGTCTCAGGGACCCCAGCACTTGTTTTCTTATATATAGTTATATATATACATAGATGCTCTCCATCTATACTTTTCGCGTAGCACTCCCCCTTCCAAATCCCAAATAGGTGTGTGCACAAACACACTTGTCAGTAGTCTATTTTGGATTTCTATTGTTGGAGTTTTATAATATTTTTTTTTACAAGTGGTCTAAGGAGTTATACCTCTCTGGCATCTAATCGACTTGAGATAATTAGTTAATGTCAATAAAGGATAACATACAGTACATTTCTTAGTCTGTCAAAAAAAAAAAGTATTTACTCATAAATAACTTATATAACATTTAAACATGAAATATTTTCTTGTTTGGTGTAATAACAATGCCTTATGGTCATTATTGCATTTTGTCACCCTTATCAAAGGTGCAATCCCAATTTTTGGCAAACAGAAGAGATACCGCTCTGATACTTTTCTTTACCGTTTTAAAGGACAAAAAATAGATTTTGCAATCTTAAATATTATTTTTGTACTTATGGCAGTAGGATCTGTGGAACCCCAAACATTGTGGTAGTAAAGCCTAAAACCAATGTCAAAAGCCAAGGGTTGACTTTCCTCATCAGATTGTTGACGTCTAGTTGTTTTATCCATGCCCCCTTCCCCCTCCCCCTCCCCCCAAACACACACACACACACACTTGAGAATTTCTGAAATAGATTTTAACCATCATCTCTAAATAGTCTGATCACATAAAATGAACAATTTTCAGGTCCGCTATGAAGACCCACATGAGCATGCTGTATCTGAGTCAGTTTTAATGTGAAAAGTGGAAAACAGACTCTGCTGTCAATAGTCTGACTCTAAAGCTCCCACTGCTGTCTAAAGGAACTCACTGCACTAATAACTCCATATTCATTTAGAATATTATAAGAAGGGGCATTATTTTTCAAGCCATGTTCAGACATTACAAAGATTGGCTTGAAAATATCCAATCTAATATGAGAACACTATAGACAAGTACACATATTTATACTAAAAAAAGAAGAGCAAATGTTGTGGGGGTGACACAATTGAATTTTTGACGTGATTGACGCGATTAGACTTTTTCAAAAGATTGTATAGCTGCTAGGGAGTCACTGAAATCATTAAATTAATAACCTAAAACATGAGGCATGGGATTATTCTGTGAATCCATCAGTAAATTAGAATAATGTCAGTGAGCAGCCTTAAAAAATGTTCTTTAAACTGACATGACATTTTTTGTTCCATTTCCAAATGACCGCTGGCAGAGATTGCTGGCTCTCATATTAATTCTCAGGTTTTCAAGGAAAAATATATCTATCATAAGTAGAAATAATGAAGTTGAAGAGCTGATGCCCCGAGGAGCAGTCACAAAGAATTATATCTTTCTATACCACAGGACACAGGCAAAAGATAAGTACCTGTCAGTTGGCATACTTTCTGCTACATGTGCCTATCAATAAAAGAGATTATTTTCCCCAGTTATTACAACAAAGATCTGGGGGGCTCAAAGATTGCACCTTTAATGAGAAGGAATGATTTCCTCCTGCACACTCACAACCACACTCGAAGTGAGTGAGCTGTAATGCCATCAATTTTCCCTCTCTCGATTTTACAAGAACTTATTAAAATGAAATATTGCCAACATTAATTCACAGGGATTATTTATTACATTTTAACAGGATTATGGTGTGCAAAGCTTGATTTGGGATTCACACTCTGTATTGTGATATCGTGGTTTAGCAGTCAAATTCTGCAGATTTGTTGTAATTAACAGTGGCAAAATAGATCATTGCCAAATTATATGTCGCTCCATACCTAATCTTTGTGTACTGAAATGTTGGAATACTGAAGAATGTTTTCAGTGGATGGGAACTTGGATTTTGTCTCTATCACTGGCTTGCAATACTCTTCGGTTAAAGAGACTCCAAATTGCAAAATGTGTTTTCTTTGTAGCTTTTTATGTTATTGAATCTTATAGTGTCCGGTGTGGTGGTGTTTAATAGAGCTGACACTGATCTCAAGTCTGTAGCTGTCCGATTTTTATTTTTTTTCACACACACAGTTCTGCAGCCATGGTGTAATGCACTGGAACAACCATATAGATGCCTTCAGTAATGACAATATAAAGAATGCAAGCTTATGTACCTCGAAGACAGCAAAGCAATCATTTGTAAGGGCACCTTATCATATTCAGCAGAAAATCCAACACTTGCAAAACACATCTTTAATCTCAAAACATGGCTGGTTCATGAAACGTGCCATTAGTTATACTGATGAAGGAGCATGACTTCATACCTTGATTGGGAAGTCATGTTAAGGTCCTCAGAACAAATCTATTATGAATGGTCCTGCCAGATACATGCAGGGGCCCTTCAGACGTCTCGTACTCTTTAGCCTCATCATCACACTGTGCCTAGTCATATTGTGTTGTGGAAAAATTTTCCACGTTCTTTTACCCTAGAAAGGGTTACGTTAAAGGTAATGACTTTTAAACATTGTATTTATACTTGCTTTGTTTGCTTGTGTGTGGGAAGAAAAGGGATCCATAAAACCATGTGAAACAGGGAAAGCAATCAAAAGTCTGGCCTTCACTCTCACTCCGTGCTTCTAACAAAAATGTTACAAGGCTAATACCTGCTGACAGACTGACATCTTTGTCTATCTCTTTTGAGCCACTAAGAGGTCCTCTCTAAATGTTTTTCTTTATTTCCTTCATGTAAGATATATCGTTTTATTCAGCCTCGTCTTCGGCAAAGCAAAATGCTTACGTTACCAATGGTAATTAAAAGTATGGTAAAAATAAAGAACAGAAGCATATTACGTTGAACTGTGGCTACGTATGACAGATCCATGGAAAGGTATGGAACTTTCACTATTTTGATTTGAGTACACTGAAATTATCTGTATGAAATACAAAATGGGTCAAGTGAAACAGTGCCCTTTGACAGTCCTTTTCAAAATAGAATGAACCTGGGAATAGCAGCATTTTTTCCCCCCTCAAAGAGACGGCACCCAAACAAACTGTTACAAGAGACACAAATGAACTTGAATGTCTACAAGCAAACCTCTACACTTTGATATTAGTGCAGACAGGTGTAAAAATATACATAGCTAACGCAGAGCAATAATAAGAGATTTATGTATGTAGGGCGCAAAAGAAATGCCAAGCCGTTGCCTAGTGCTGTCAGGTTAATTTTCCTGTTGCGTCATTCACCATGCCGGTGCAGAGTGAAGCCAAATATGGCAGAATCCTCTATTTCTCATACCACGTGCATCATGATCTCTTGTCAGGCAAACAGATTTCTGAGCGCCATCAATTGTTGGATGTTTGTATGTGTATCTGAGAAATGAGTAAACAAGTTGAAATAGTCGCCTCTTAATTTGATGCACAATGCATCTTGACAGCTAATTCAGTTCATGCAGATTCAAGAGCCAGTGTCACATGTCAGGTCCTTTCTGCTCAGATAAATAAGTTAGTTTAGTAGCACACGGCTAATAACTCCTTAACGCCACTCAACATGGTGAATCAGGCATTTCTGTTTGTCCTGTAATATTATCACCCCATTCTGACCCTATCTAACCTTTTACCTGTACAGTCAATACACTCAGAGGTGATAAAAGACCATGGGTGAATAGAGTGTGTGTAATGTTGCAGCCAGCAGCATTACAGAGGTAACATGAACACTTGGAAGTGATACTGAGACAGGGCTTTTTGTGCCTCCTAAATTGCTGGACAGCTCCAGGGCTGACATTTAAAACATAACATCACCAAACAAAAACACATTAAAAGAGAAAAGCTGAGCAGGGGGCTTTAAGCAAAACCTGAAATTCAAGTTTTGGCTAAGGCAACTGACCCAAATTTCCTGCCCCTTCTTTTCCTTAACATGCTTCTGCAAGCCTAGGCCCTGGGGTGACGTATCCCTTACACAGGGATTGCCAGTGCATTTACATAGCATGGTTAATGAGAGATCAACACCAGGAAAGCGCCTTGAATATAAAGCTTTCTTGTAAAAATAATGAGCGAGCGATTGATCCATACTCAAACAAGGCGGTTTGCTGAGTTAATACCAAAGGCAGATTATAGCCAGTGCCAAAAGTGCTGTGGCGTGCGACGCCTTTTGCTTAGAGGGTCCCCAAACTTGTCATCACATTAGCACATGGTCAAGGAGTACATCCTACCCCTCTCATAATCTGCTTTCCTGCACAATTAGCCTTCTATAATAAGGCCGCTGCCTGACAGCCAGCAGGGAGAAAAGAGGAAAATCACTGAGTTTCACATAGGATGGATGGATCATTTACTGCCACTGAAATACAGACTGAGGTGTTTCTCTCTCCAACTCATCATCTTCTACTGGTCCTCACATTAGGTCTGAACGTTATGACAACATGGAGGCTTGCTCTTCTTCGTTGTGCCAAGCATCTATTGCACTTTGATGAAGCCAGACAAAGGAGGGTAAGGTGGGGGTGAGGGGAATGTAGGGAGAGAGAGCTCCCGCTCACTCATGGCCCTCATGTGTGTGTTTTTAGCTCAGAAAATCTGAGAGAATCAGATGCTGGAGAGGGTAGAATGGCAGGGGATGGCAAGTTTTCTGAATAAAATAATAGATAATTTCATTCTGACAAAGGCGAGGAAACTATGGGAAGAGAACAAAATACCAGGAAGGGATGGAGAAGGGAAGGGGTTTGAAAAGAATAAGAAGAATTCAGTGCTGCTTCTTGCAAGGAAAAAGAAGAAAAAAAACATTGATGACACCCGGTTCCATTCTTCCGCTCTCCCCTTTCTCTGCTCCTCGCCTCGCAGCACGGCGGGCTAAGCTGGGAGCTGTAATGTCATTAAATTGCAAATGCTTTTTTTTCATTTCCGACACACACTGTTTACTTATCTGGCAAAAACATATGTTGGAAGGAATCCGTTAAATTCTGCCCATTGCCTTGGGTGAAAGTGCAATAGAAACGGGCCCACTGAGCTCCTTCTGTCGTCTCCTTTTAGCACTTTGCCTTATCTACAAGGCTGCTTAGCAGCAAACTGGCGAGTTCAATGAAAAATGAAGATACAGTGCAAGATTAGGGAAGAACAGTGAGGGGAGAAATGCTTGGAGAGAGGGTCATCCCATTGCAAATGATTTCACTCCTCTCCATCTGCATAAATGACTATTTTTAAGGCATCTCCAGCGTCTGTATATTTTTCTCACTCTGCCACACATTTAATTTCACGCCCCGTGTTCTGAATATGCTTAAATGCATATCTCTGATGCACCTTTAAGCCAGAGGAAAGAGGATGGGGGGGAGGGAGTGGGGAGGGCACGAAAGCAAAATTAAAGATAAAATGGTGTGATTTGCACTACAAGTCTATTACTTTATGGCATTTACATATAGTTTACCTCTGCAATTCCAAGATTTTTTTTCTGCCACCTTCCTATCAGTATTTGGGCTTGTATAAATATGTATAAATCTTTGTTGAGAAAAAATAGAATTCCTAGCACTGCACTGGAAAGTTTGAAGGGTGCACTTTCTTGCTTCAACTTCTTCTCCTGCTCCCATGAGACTGTCAGCATATCTGCTGGGGGTGTTCTCTCCCAGCTTGCCCCAACAAAGGCACAGGCTTCAAGCACTTTGTGCCCCATGATCCCCAGATACTCCTCCCCTCAGTGGAACGAGTGGGGAGAGGGATCCCGGGTCAAGGCTTGGCCATGGCTATAGACGAAAGGCCTGGCAAAGGCTGATGCAAGCGAGGTGCGGCATCCTTGTCAAACAAGTGGGTGAAGAGTTCTGAGAAAGCCTAACATGGCCTCCAAATATGTCATGAAGATTGTCATAGACAGTATTCACAGAGGACCCCAGGCTCACACACAGGTCTCTCACAAGGACATGATGAATACTGCCGTGCTATCAGATGGATGTGTTGTTTTACAGTGGCGAGGAAGTTTGAGCTGTGGAAAGCCCGCCCCTAACAGCAGAGAAGAAGAAGGCTGTGAATTGGCTTGGGAATGAAAAGGAGAGAGAGAGAGGCTATTCAGAGCACGATTCCTTTCCTTCATTGTCTGCCCGCTTAGATTTGAATACGCTCACTCAAAGCAGACGACAAAAATGCTTCAGACCCTCGCATTGTTGGCTTTCTCTCTCTTCTTTTCTATTTGCAATTAAATGCATTTCAAATGGAACAACTGTACAGAGAGCATTTCTGATAAGAAGGAATTCCTGCCTTTAACCTCCTTTGTAATGGCTTTGCAAATTTTGAGCACTCTTATTATGAGAACTGCACAATCAACACATATCTTTGAATAGAAAATGCCATACAACTTAAGTATTACTTCATTGAAAATTAAATTGCATTTAAAAATCATTTTTAGTCTTCTGTGTTCCACGTTTCTTAAGCCAATCTTAGTGTTTCTGTTTTGTTGCTTTGTGTATAACATTATGCCTTGACAGGACCCTTGTGTCCTGAGCAGTATCATACACACTGGTCCTAAGCATGGGATGAGATCAGTCAATTAGAATTAATGTCATCTGGTCATTTACAGCTAAACACCCTCCATACGCATTGTGTTTGCTTTGTGTGCAAAGCATCAACTGCAAAACCAATCTCATCCTCCAGACATGAATTTTTTGAAGGATTTGAACGCTGTAAATAACTCCAAACCCTCTCTTACGAGGTTTACCCCTGGAGCACTTTGTAACTTATCAGGGCTGCCTTGTGCCTCCTCTAATGCTTGCATTATGCTCAAATGTAAATCGGTAAGCTGCCAGAGAGGTGGGCGGGAATCACTGAAGAAAGAATCACTGAAGGGTCTAGCCAATATTCTGATTGGGGCAAAGCAAAATAAACAGTATAGTTTTGTTTTTTAGAAGCCAGTTAAACAAAAATATACCACACTACTCTGTTATAATCACAAGCAAGTGTTATTTAGAGTTACACACTTCCTGGGATTTTAGTTTGTAAGTAATAAAAAATGAGACTCCTGCCTTTGAAATATTATAATATTTGACAAAGTTTCAACAAGTATAAAAGGAAACTCTAATATATTCTGAGTTAATGACACCCAGGGGTCTGTTTTGTATTTCTAATTTCCATCTCTAATGGTACAAGAGACTGATTAGTAATTAGGACAGACTCATTTAAATGCGTGTAATGAGCATTATAGGTTTCCCATATACTGTGCACTTCATACTGATGAAAATGGATAGCATCTTCATCAATTTGAACGCACGTTGACCTTTAATGGCAGTTAATCTACAACACAGTTCTTCATGCTGCTTGTCCTTGAATTGCCTTTACAGTGTAATGACTATATCATTGGAATCTCCCAAATAATTGACCTCGAGCATGTTTCGAAGCATAACTATTAATCTTATTTTCCAGTGAATAATTTGATCGGTTTGCAAGAGAAGTGGGTTATACAGAGAACAAACTAGTGCAGAGGGATATGTGGCCCCTAGATATTAATTTGGAGATAGATTGGAGTCTTAAAGAGGATTAAAACTCTATACAGGCTAGTCATTTCATACGACTGCATACCACCCAGCCCACTGTATATACTGTCACTCACTGCATGGCATGGTTGAGATTTGAAATGGTGACAGTTAAAGTACAAAGATGTCCAATCCTAGACTATTTCATGGCATATTTCTTGGAGCATCCTGACGGAAATGCAAACTGTTAGGGCCAGTCATTCCAGTGAACCAAGGCCACCAGAAACAGCAACACTGCCCCCCTGCTATTGTCTACAGATACTGCATCCCCATTTCTGTCTGAACCATATCACGCTTTCTCTTCCACCAGAATATACTGTCATAGTGGATATAAAAGTAGGCATACTGCTACAGCTACCACAACTACTATATTTTCATATCACCTTTTTATATAGACCTGATTCTTGACATTTGTGGTTGCATGCACAAAAAGGAAAAATGGTCATTCTTAAAAATACAATACAAATGTACACATAATATCAGAAAAAAAACATAAATGAAACACCATAAAATAAATATGAGACTTCTGCGGGAGATTTACACAGTGTTGTTTTGGAAAATAAACTGGGGTATATATAAAGTGTGCTACAAATGTTACAAATGTAATGCAATGTTAAAAAGGGGTTTTAACCAGACAAAGTGGATTTTGTGTTTTTGAATAGAATAGAATAATTTTCAGGGATGTGGATTTGAAGAGGTTCTTAAGAACTGGCATGCCAAAATGTTTCAAAATGCAAGATTTTTTTTTTTATCTCAGTATTGGAATAATTACAAGCATTGGTTAGTAAGAGGTATTTTTGTTAATTAATGAATTAATTAGTTAGAAAGCTTTCATGACATTATGCAATTTACCGGTGATCACATGGTCTGTCCTGTTTTTAAACTTAAAATGAACTTCAGGTAGTTTTGAAAATTAATATAAATTATTTTTTGTTTCATCTTACCTGTTCGTTTTGTAGTAATTTATTTCCTTTGCACCACAACAACATTGACTCCATTCTCCTCCCTTTAATAAAAACTTTCCCAAGAGTAAAACTACTTAAGATCTGATATGTGCTCATTTCAAAAACAACAAAAAAACCTTACATGAATATGGAGAAGAAACCCAAAAGCTCCAGCAGGGATTGTCAAGTGTCTCCTCACATTATACATCATTAATGAAATAATACTTAATAAAAACAAGCAAAAACATGTGAATCGGTTGCTTTTAAACAGTTTCTAGCACACTGGGCTCTGTTCTGTGTAAATGTAACTGAAGTGGCCTCCATTGAAAATGTAAAAGGTCTCCTATTATTTAGCCAACACATAATCCAATAAAACATATGCAGAGTGGGTTAAGTGTTAAGTGCAATATTCTCAAAGCTGTCAAGTAAATGGATGCATTTCTCCGTCCACATGGTAACAAGTAGATCATTTCACAAATGAATAATCACCTCAATATGTGATTCACTTTGAAAGACTATTAACAGAATAGTTTCATTTGTCCTGCTTCAAAGATGCATTATGGACTATTTTGCATCCTTATGTTGAACCTGAAAAGGGAAAAGGGAAAAGACAAATGGACAGTGAATAGATGCAATAAGTTATATAATTAAGTTTTATGCAATTCAAAATCTGACACTTTTCCTTTGTTTTGTGTAATACATGTCCTCAGAATCTCCACAGGTAATCAGAAAAATATGTTGAAAGTATTCCTATGTTATCCTAAACCAATCAGCAGATTATTTTTAAAAATTCAAATCAAAGCCCACCATCCTTTTATTAAAAGTATTTTTCACTCACACAGTCCTGTATTGCATACCATTATAGTACACAGTAAAGAGGCATGTTTCTCCATGGCTCTCTGGCACCATCCTGTGTTTCAGTGGGAATAATGGATTCTGTTTATTTACACATTTTTCAGGAGTCCGTTTTGGGTAGAAGAAATTTCCCTTGGCCAGTTAAAATAATGGAAACAATATATCTGAATGAAGAAGAAGAGGAATTTTGTTCAGAGAATTTAACATTACATTTATGCAGCTGCTTTTCAGCAGTTCACACTGCATTTTCAATAAAGGTCAATTAGATTCAACTCAGTTTTATTTTAAGTCTTGCCATTTTGAATAACTTACTAAATTGCAAAACTGAAAAACTGTGATGAATCGTAAATTATTATTACCTTAATGTAAACTAGAAAGATCATTGAGCGATGGTTCTTGAGTTGTCATTTACAATGACGTATAACATCATTGTAAATGACAACTTAATGAGATCTTAATGGTTAAAACAATTACCCAATTCTGCTTCTGTTCTGTTTTATTTTTTGTATTTTTTAAACATGATAACACCGCAATCTTAAATTCAAAAACTGAGCTGTGTGAGTTTGTACTAAAGGTGCTCATTTATGTCTATGCACATTTGCTTGTATTTACTATCATCATTTCAGTAAATTAGTTTGCTAAACCTTTTAGGTATATTTTTTAATTTTTATTTTATCTTGTCTTTAATGTGATGTAATGTTTATTTATTGTGTAATAATGGATTCTGCTATTTGGATGCAAAACATCAAATTTTCCTTCACATGACAAGCCGTGACTGTGATGAACAACAATGAAATCACTGGAATATTCATTGGTATCAAACAATCTGGGCCTGATGTTTATTTGCCTCTCACTTTACATGCTGGCAGACTTGTTGAGTGAAATAAATGTGAAATAATTTCTATAGACACATTTTTCCAAATATTTTGTATTGTTATGTTTAGATTTAGGATTTTAATACAAAGCTTGATTGTTGTATCTACCACAGTGAAATCATATGCTGAATATCTGAAATGTAATATTTTGATATAAAGGATTTTGACCACCGTTGAGTAAGTGCTGTGACTGCCATACCAATGAGCCTGGCTCTGACTTGACTGACTGTTACAATCAGTCAAGTCATCTTTGGTACCCTGTAGACCTGGGTTCGGATCCAGGTGGGGTGACTGCTCTTGCCTTTCCGTCACAAGGATGTAAGCAGGCAAACAGACAGTATGGAAATACTTGGAAAATAATGGTTTTATTTGCCTGTAGTATTACTCTAATGAACACCATTATCAGTAATGAAAGTACTCCAGAAATGATTATGGGCGGGATTGTAAGTTTACTTCAGTTATGGTATGCATGCAGTATGGCTAATCAATTTATATCTTTCATGGAAAACACTAACTTTTTTTTGGTGTGGTGGAATACAAACTCCCCTTAACTCTGAATACTACAATTTACACTAGCAGCTGTCACATGCTAGGCCACTGTGATGCGTTAGTGGTTAGGTTAAAGAGACATATCTCAGCATCAGGGGTTTTTAATGAGTCATCATGACTTTCTGAACAAAGCTCGAATATATAAAACTCAAACCACATTTAGCTGACAGCAACAAACAAATCATGCCCATATGGTAAAATCAACATGAAACAACTTCTGATGAAAACACAGAGCAAATGATTAACATGATTGTAGCCACAAGTATACAAGTACGGTGAGTTTGGGTAATTTGGGACAACTAAGCTCCTGTGTGTTTATTTATATAACTAAATCTAGTCAACAGAACATTTACTATAGGTTTAGCATGGCTCTCTTGAGACTAAAATCACATGATTTAATGAGGGTAATATACGTAGGGTACATAAACACCTAAACATAAGCACCTGTCTCAAACAATAGCCTCTCTATATAAATCTGTGCTACACAATTAAAATAAATACATGCCTAGCTATTATTGGACGTTTTACAGGTATGATCGTTGTAACACACATATGTTGTAGTTGTTTATCATGTAAAAATGTGGCATTTATAATATAATAACAATCTTTATTTGTAAAGAACTTTTCAGAATCCATATTATAAAGTGCTTCACAAAGGCAGAAAAATAAAACACAAAGGAAAAAAGATTAAAACATTTGTATTAACAATATTTGTATTCGTATTAGTCAGCTAAAATATGAAAACATCTAAGACCTTTAATTAACTCAGTTAAATGTATTACAGAATACAATGGCACAACAGCGTCAGGAAAAGAGTGGGCAACAGAAAGAGTGAGGAGAGAGAGGCAAATGAGAAAAGTAGTAAGAATCACAACCAACGGAGAATAGAATGGAGGGAACTATAGGTTTGGTTCGGTTAGGTTACTTATTTATACCCAAAGAGAGATTTGTGTTGCAGCAAGAAGATAACATCCATTGTGACAACACATGATGCACATAACTATGAAAAACATACTACAAACAAAAAACATCATGCTAGAGACTGATGCAGGTACTCAAGGTTCCACCAATCAAGACATAAAATAGATTGAGAGTAAAATAAATAAATAAAACATATGTATATATATATAGATATACATGTTTTCTCAAATAAAATAAAAATATAGTCTAGTACAAGGAACTAGTGGAGGCAGGGAGCGTCAGTCAGGTTCAATTTTTTGTCTAAGGAATGTTCCATCCGGGAGAGATCAAAACCACCGTCCATGAACTCTACAAGGGATGAACATCTCACCTACGTTCAGGGGAAGGACAAGGGAAAAGGGTCAAAGCCAAAGCCAAATCCCAAAAAGAAGAAGGAGGTGCCACGCAGTATATCCCACTATGCTTATGAACACAGAGACAAAAAGTGCCTTCTAAAGGCAGTGAAGATGAAAAGTTGTGCTATCTGTGAGTTTTCGTCAATGGGCGTGTCCGTGGCGTGGCGTCAAAGATCAACTCTTCGCCATGACACAGGAAGTTGTTGTAACTTCAGTGTACATGCTCACGTCTGCACCAAACTTTACGTGCTTGATAACTCTCCTACCCCGCAGACATCTACACGGCAATACCGATTTATATTCATAGCGGCAAGTGCTATGTAGCTCCACATAGGGGACACAGGAAGTGACATATAGCACCTTCATGCGGCGTCGGAACCGCGTAGCAAATTCACAGCCGCACCGGCAGAGCTCCAGAATATGCAACGCGGCCGGCTCACGCCCGGACGCGCTATAAGTGCGAGGGCCCGCCCAACGCTGCTTGCAGCTTTAATTTTTTCATAGTGTTTTAAAAAATGGTGACAATGAGTTTGACAGGCATGAAGTAAGGTGTTTTTTGACAAAGCCTTTTACAATTATTTCAGTTTACAAAGTGACCTGTGCCAGATTATCAAATTCTGACTTTTTTTGGTACAAAGAACAGTAATAGGTGTGGCATGTCTGTGTTGTGTATGATACCTACATGCTTTCTTCAGGTGTAGTTAGAAAACACCCAAGGGGTTTCAGAAAGGTCTAATCTAATGTCCTACCCAAATAAATTGCAGTTCAATGCAATTCAAAATTAGAGATTACCCAAATTCACCCTACAGGTGTGAATGGATGGGAAGTTATGGATTTTAACTTTATGGTTAATGAAAAACATACAAAAAAACGAGAATGAGGATGAGTTACTAAATTTCTTTGTGTGTTTTCAATTGATAGAATTTACGATAGGCTATAGCCTAATTGATTTCTCCTCTTGAATATGCTACTCCAATTCAAGTCAAGCTCGACTTTATTCTTAAAAAGGAAATTCATTTGGTAGTAGGTTCTAAAACGTCCTAAAAATAAAAAGATAGGCTAAGAAATACAAAGAGAAAAAACGTGTGTCCCACATGTCCACAAACCTGAATAGGCCTACAGTTTCAAACCTGAATGAGACACTTGTTTACAT
Source organism: Micropterus salmoides (assembly GCF_014851395.1). Classification (NCBI taxonomy): domain Eukaryota; kingdom Metazoa; phylum Chordata; class Actinopteri; order Centrarchiformes; family Centrarchidae; genus Micropterus; species Micropterus salmoides. The sequence goes on from NW_024040596.1 coordinate 15,943,783, forward strand.
GGAATCCAGTGTTGTATCCCCAGCATCACACACCCCAATCCACAAGAACTCTTTTTCAGACTAGTCTGCCTTCAGGGCGTTTTTGTGGTTCAGATTCTTGGAAGACCAACCACTGACCAATTTGTGCTTTGAGGGATAGTTCGGCTGTTATTGAAATTATTGAAGGTTATATGAGATTAAATGGTAAATTATTGAAGGTGATATGAGGATGGCACATGCATTCACCATTATTACAAATAATGTAAATTTACATATATTTCTCATATCAAACTTCAAAAAAATCTATATGTGACAAATGTTTGCCTCACTGCAACCTATGGTCAATTCAGAAGTCAGTCACTATATTTTTCGGAATATGCTAAATCAATTAACATCTATATCTCCACAAGTCTTTGTTCAAACACTATCAAAATTGACACAGACATTCTCTAGATGGCCGACATCAAGTGTTTCAGGGTTTTTTTCAATTGGTCAAATGGTGAATCTGCAATGATATTCTGTATCTTGCTATAACTTAACAGTAACTTAAATAACAGTATGCACAACATTGTCTTTTTGCTCAGTGTTGGATCAAGTGCCACAAAATAACTGACAACAAACCCAAAACCAACAGAATGATATGTGATTTCTTTCAGAATTTTTTTTGACTTGACTGTTCTTGACTGTTGTAAGTGTTTTAAGTTTAAACTGACAAAACTATCCAGGTCTGGCACATGTGACGTCACTACCTCAAGTTGTGAGAAGGTATGTGGAAACAGCTTCTTTGGTGCAATACCCCCTGGAGTCTGTATGCTATTGAAATCTCAAACAAGGGTTATTGCACAACAATTGCCCTTGTTATTCCCATCTGACACTTCTATTGGTAAAATAGTTTTTTTCCGGTCATTCCTGTAATAATAGATCTATAAGAGCTTTGTTCCAAAGAGACATTACTACAGTACCATATATGATTTCTAGGGCTGTCCCTGACTAAGGATTTACATAGTCGAATCAGAATCGCCAAATCCTGCCTATAGTCGACTGATAGTTGAATTATGTGTGTTTTTGTGTGAGGCGATTGCCAGCCACGCACAAAACTGCACCACTGCACATGCTAGATACGATTGTAAGATTTGCACATTCAAATAAAGTTGTTAAAAAAGTGTGGAATTGGTCTCTAACCAGTAGCTCCGTCAGTAAGTCACCTACTTTGGAGATTTTCAGGTCCAGGGTTCACATCCCCACGTGAACAAGTCAGACTTACTGACATTGGGGGAATTCAGATCATAAAGAGTTTAACGTTTTATTTGGATCCCTAGCACTTTCTTTCATATTTTCTCTGCTAAAAAGTGTTTCTGCAGCTTAAACTTTGAAACTTTGAAACAACAAAATGTTGCAGATGGGTTGAACATTTCACCCAGTAGTCAGGTAGATAATATAATGACACTCTCTTATCTCAAGGTGATGCTGTAAAAATCAAGTTTGCGTTTTGGCAATTATCTCAAATTCCAAATTCTTTCATCACTTTAATCTGCATCTGTTCTTCTCCTCTGAAAATGTCAAATGTTTGTCAATGTCAAATGCATTTTTCATGACTAGCTTGGATCCCAATCATTCCCGCTTGCGGCTATATTCTTTACATTATTCCTGAACATGTCACAGTTCCATTATGCATGCACTGTTATACATAAGCTTACAGTAGCTAAATAGCCTACACATAGGCCTACTGACTGTGCAGACTGACTCTGCACTGCAGTACTTTGGAACAAAGGCTATTTGGTCACAGTAAGCTACAATATTCTGATAATTTCTTAGAATTCTGTTTTTTAGACTTGATTTATATAGTATATACTATTATCATTTTACTTTTGTAAAAGTACCAACACAAAAATGTAGCCTAAAAATACTCCAAACAAGTACAAGACCTGCATTCTAAATCCTACTTAAGTAAAAGTACAGAAATATTATCAGTAAAATATGCTTAAAGTATCAAAGTAAAATTATTGGTTCTGATGTACCTTCTGACTGATATATTATTATATATGACTTTAAGCGATGTGTAATGTGTAAGTAGTACACATATTTACTTTAGGTAAGTAAAGTACAAGTTCCTCAAAATTGTACTTCAGTACAGTACATGAGTAAATGAACTGCTCCTCTTTACCACTGCATAACCAGTGTGGGTATGTGAAGATTAGACCATGATGTGTTTTGAAACTAGAACCATCAAGTCCTGTGATTCCTACAGTTGCTTTTTTCTCACCTCACATGCACAGTTGTGTCATCTCAGGTCTGGAATGAAAAGTTTGATTAATGGAACTTAAAGCTGAGAATAAATCTGCAACAATAGCTCCAAACAATTCTGAAAAATGTAACTTGTGGTTGGATTAAAGGGATTAATCCCTCATTAAGATTTACACAGTAGATCTACCTATCATGACTTGAAAACAGATTTTCAGTTATTTAAGTTCAGTTCAGGTCTTTTATTAGGATAGCTGAGAATGCAACAAATCAATTAATTTGTTTTGAGACAATGTTTCTATTTAAAACGTGTTATCAGAACTATTCCTTATGGTATTTGTTCACACATCAAAACATAATTTATTTGTATTTGAACAAATGTCTATGCAGGTTGCTGAAGTATTAACCTGTTGCGTTATCTTTTTTCAGATTTGCTCTACGTAGTGAATCAGACACAAGTTTTTTTTGTACAAAGTGGCTATTCAACACTCCATAATCCCTTCAGGCAGTTTCTTGGTGTGCATACTGTTCACAGCTCTGTTGTCAGGTGATCATCACAAGACCGTTGGCTTAATCCTCCGCAGCTCTACTAAAGCAAGAACAGAAATTAGAGGCTTTCTTAATATGCATGAAACAAGCTGGAACACAACATTATTTGGCTTCAAGTGTTATTTCCGCAGATGTTAAAACTATTGCTGAATCTAATTTGAAGATACACAACTGGGGACCATAGCAGACTGAGATTCCACACTCCCCTGGGGGAACTAATTGACCGTATAACTGCTGATAGTTTATGTACAAACTGATTTGTCACCACTGAAACAAACGAAATATGATGAACGCGCTGGGTCTTGCTCTTCTTTGTTTACTCTTCTGGCCCGAGCCTGCAGACGCTCAGTTTCCCCGTGTGTGCTGCACAGTCAAGGGGATCCTGTCCAAGCAGTGCTGCCCCGTTTTGGGATCAGATCCTGCCAATGTGTGTGGCTCTCTGTCGGGGAGAGGAAGTTGCTCGGCTGTTCAAGTCGACAACAAACCCTGGGGAGGACCGTACAGACTGAGAAATGTTGATGATAGAGAGAGGTGGCCGACGAAATTCTTCAATCAGACTTGCAGATGTACTGGTGAGTCATGTACAGTTCAACTAAAATGCTGTTTTGGTGAGCAAGGACATTCAGCTAAATAATGGCTATAATAAAAATTGTAGCTCCTGCAATTTGGACATTGTGCTTTATATTGCAATTTCAATAATTATTCAATTAATTGTTCAGCCCTATGTATCATCAACATGATTTGACACTTTTAGTTCTCTGTATTGCAGGTAACTTTGCAGGTTATGACTGTGGTCAGTGTAAATTTGGCTGGACCGGACTAAACTGCGACCAGAGGAAAGTCCCCGTTGTACGGAAGAACATCCACTCCCTGACCCCTGAAGAGCTCCAGGAGTTCCTCAATGTGCTGGAACTGGCGAAGACCACCGACCACCCAGACTATGTCATTGCCACTCAGCACTGGCTGGGACTCCTTGGACCAAATGGAAATGAGCCCCAGATCGCCAACATCTCCATCTACGACTTCTTTGTTTGGCAACATTACTACTCTGTCCGAGACACTCTTCTTGGTAAGTGAGCAGTGTCAGATAACTTGACATACTGGAACTTGTTACTTATTGATAGGAACATCGCCATATATTAAGCAAGACACTTAACCCCTAGTTGCTCCAGAGGCATGTGACCTCTGACATGTATAGCAATTGTAAATCGCTTTGGATAAAAGCGTCAGCTAATTGTAATGTAATGTAATATTAAAATGGTAATTGTTTCAGAGATTTTCAAATAATAGGAGGTAACATGATAGTCCTAATCCACATTTTTTTTACCACATACATTTGAGGTATATTTACAGTTATAATAACAAAGTGTAACCTAAAAATTCTCTGCATCTTAGTTGATTAGAATTGAAAATACAGGCCTGTGTTACTGTGTTTATGCATTAGAAAACATTAACTCCATAAATTTAGTTATTTTAGTTTTTATGTTTAGTTTTATTCTGGACTGTAATTATATAATTTAATTATACATTTTTTTGGTGAGAAATCTAAAGTAATTTGTTTTACTCAGATGTGGATTAGTATTAATATTATTACATATAATAGTGTGTGATGTAGACATTAATGCCTTGTGATCAAAGAGATGAGCTCATTAAACACTTTGTTTCCCTGAAGGTCCTGGCCGTCCATTCAAAGCCATTGATTTCTCACACAAAGGACCAGCATTTATCACCTGGCACAGGTATCACATCCTCAGCTTGGAAAGAGAGCTACAGGTATCTTCTGAAAACGTGTTATTAAAGTAATTTCTTTGTCATGACCGGATTGAATCAGTAACATTATAAGGGTTTACTTTTGATTAAACCAGTAATTTACATGGTTCAATGATGTAGAAGAAATTGGAAGGAATATTTATAGGCTGGTGTATTTACAGTTCACATTTACAGAAATGCAATAAGTTTATTTTTTGATGCCTTGCACTTAATATGCATGTGGATAATTTAGAGTGCATTTATATTACATTGGTAATATTTGTGGAATGTTATGTTAAATGTGTCATATATGTTGTATCTAAGTAAACAGCTACATTTTGTACGAGTTGCCCTGTGGATTTATTTATGTGGATACAGATGAGTGGGAGGGAGTGGGAGTGGTTGGAGCTCAAGCTAGGGCTTTATTCAGTGGAAACCTACATACAATATTTGTTTTTGTGAGTGATTTGGGGCTATTGTTAAATTGTAAATTGGCACATGAGTGTGTGATTTCTTGGAGGTGCTTTTCAGACTACAGCTACATAGAAACCTTCTACAAACAGTTATTTTTCCTATTGAATGTATCCATCCATTTTTTTAATCAATGACATTTTGGTGAATACATTTTTAAAAGTACAAACACATACCCGAGACTCTTGCACTGAATTGTTAAGGAGCAGATAACCTACCCAAAAGACAATTTATTTGTAACACACATGCCGTCCTTCAAAGAACTAACTTCTGGATGAAACACAAGATATTTATAATTCTTGAATGAATGTTGAAGATTTATAAGACACAGATAATTGGTCCAGGAACAAAAAGAGGAAAGCTCTGGGAAGAGAAATAGAGGACATATAAATCCTAGACAGGATCCAAACTGAGGAAGTCACAGTCACAGTGTAGCAATCAGGATGTATATATTTGATGTCAAAAAGCCATGTTGATGACCAAAATCATTTTTAATAGTAACTATCAATAAAATGTGTTTGTACCCTGCAGAGACTGACCGGCAATGAGAATTTTGCGATCCCTTACTGGAACTTTGCTACAGGGCAAAGTGAGTGTGATGTGTGCACCGACTCTCTGCTGGGGGGGCGAAACCCAGATAACCCGTCCCTCATCAGTAACCAGTCCAGATTCTCCAGATGGGGGGTGGTATGTAACAGGTGAACACAAAACTTTGATGAGAGGGGAACGAAAAGACTAAATAGTTAGTGGTGGGCTATTAGAATGAAATTAACATTGTGGGGCAGATTAATATGTGTTTTGAATGGTAGAAATCAGTGAAACATTTTAATATTTTAATTTTTTCTTCCAGTTTGGATGACTACAATCGCCTGGTGACTCTTTGCAATGGCACCAGTGAGGGATCCATTCAGAGGGGGATAATGGAGAGAGGTAACATGTCTCTGCCCACCATGAACGACGTCAGAAGCTGTCTTGGAATCAGAGACTTTGACAGCCCTCCGTACTTCACTAACTCCTCCTTTAGTTTTAGGTACAACTCCACTGTTTAGTAATAATAATAGTGTTAAATGTATACCTGCTAATATGGTCAGCAATTGTTGACATGCTAGTTTAACTTTAGTTTTAAGAGGAATTGCAAAAATACTGTTTAACTGACTTTGTGCTTTGTAACAGAAATGCTCTTGAAGGGTACGAAAAACCAAATGGGGAACTGGATGAATCAGTCAATAACCTTCATAACCTCGTCCACTCCTTGCTCAACGGAACCAGCGCTTTGTCTCACTCTGCGGCCAACGACCCCATCTTTCTGGTCAGAATTTGATTTTAAGGTTTACTCTGAAATGACATGGTAGAGATGTTGTCATTAAAATCGTGCGGTGTTCCTGGCTGCCTGTCTTGCAGGTGCTCCATGCTTTCACTGATGCCATTTTTGACAAGTGGATGAGAAAATTTGGCCCATCCAACGCCACCTTCCCAGATGAGATGGCCCCGATCGGTCACAACAGGGATTACAACATGGTTCCCTTCTTCCCTCCGATCACTAACGAGGAGATCTATGTTCCATCTGAGCAGCTGGGATATTCCTATGCTGTTGCCCTGGATGGTGAGCAAGTGTTAAAAGAATTAGTCTAGTGTGACATTTTGTGAAATTCGCATTCTTAAAGGGAGTTAGATGAGAAGATCGATATATTCATAGGTGTAATTTACACTGGGGACACTGGGGACATGTCCCCACCACTTTTCTAAAGCAATAAAAACTTTCTGAAATATAGCTTTAGAAAGGTTTATTTGCACAATAAGAAAACATGCAATGCAATTAAAATATAGAAGAAACAAATGTGCATTGTCCAAAAAAAGTAACTTAAACTAAAAAAACAAGCTACTGATTATAAAATGACCCAAAAACATGCATGCACCAATCAATAACTTTGACAACTTTTTGACACAGTTTCTTCTTCGCCAAGTTTTCCGTTCTCTCCCTTTGAACATGACAAAAGAATATGGAAGACTAAATGCATACATGTGTACATATGTGTTGACTCAGCAGGGATGATATTACAGAAAGGTTGATCTACAGGAGAAACAGATCTGAAATCAGCTCAGAATGCCTGAGAGCTGCACTGCATTATACTCTGTTATATTTATAGGGGAGACTGGGTATGGTTGTAACACTTCTTGCTTCAGCAAATATAACTTGCTTTATTTTTTTAACTAGAGTTCTCATACTTTTATACAAAATACCCACATTTGTTCACTACAAATGGCACCAATTCAATCCTCTACAAGAATATCACAGACCTCGTGAGTTGATGTCAAATGACTTGTGTTCCCTTGTTACAACCTGCCCCAGTACCAGGGTAAGTTGTAAAATTAGACAAAAGAAGCAAAAATAGATGCCACACTATATGATATTGTGGTGTCCAAACAATAACGCAGCGATGATGTGTTGAGAAGAAATCCGCTTGACACTGTTCTTGATCATAAAAGTTTCATAAACTTACTTAACAGTATACTTAATAAATACTACTAAAATGTACTCAGTTAAAGAGCATCATTGTTCATCCTTAGGTCTAACAAAAAAGAGGTGTGTGTCTGTGTGTATATTCTTAATCAGAGTCACAGTCAGTGCTTGAAGTGGGCCAGTACTCACTGGTATGCAGTACAAGCACTTCTATATTTTACTCTTTGGCGTACGGGGACTTTTTCTTGCGCACTGGAATTTCTCACAAGCTGCCTGTACACTTCTCTGCCCTCTCCACCAGCGGAGAAGGAGTTTGGAAAAGATGAGTGCTGATACACATGCCAACATGTGAACAAAATGGGAATGTGAAGTACAGGTCACAGTGCTGACAAATGAATGCTGGTAAACATGTAGTGCAGGCTTGGTGGGCCCAGACTGCAAAGGGCCCTCTGTAAAATATTAAAATCAAGCAAGTCCCTAGTTGTATGTATAGAGGATGTTTGTAGCACTTTTTAAAGAAGTGTTAAAACCCGCCCCAGCCCTGTCAGCCAATGTTTAGCTAGCTATTTTAGTATAGTGGTTTGAAATTAGAAAGGAAAAAAATGCATCACATGTTGCTTAAGAAACTACATTTTAATTAGGGCATTATTGTTGTGTCAACGCATGAATTAATTAACACCGACAATTAATTTATCAACATGTTAACGCAGTTTTTATTGTTAGTATTACTTTGAAAGTCCGTTGCTCACTGGCTCTGAATACACATACAGTCAAACCATGGGTCACATGAGGGGTGGGATGTTGATCAGCCTGCAAATTACCCACCCAAACAAGCAGCGGAGGGAGGCTTCAGCAGACTATGTTGGATGCAGCGTGTGGGAGAAGTAGAGAAGTAGTAGTAGTAAAATCACAACGTAGTCGCTTGGCCCCACGGGGTTGCTCTGCGCTCCTCAGGTGAACAGGAGGCAAGCGCTCCGCGAGTAAACGGCAGGCGCTCTATGGATAGTAACCATGGCAATGGCTTCTGTGCGCTAAACAGCTGTTGTCTATTTAAAGTTAAAATTATAGGTTATATAACTCTACCTGATAGGCCTTCATCTAGTTTTGCGGCTCTGCCATGCGAATTCCCTCCTGTTGATGTCCTATTTAGTACACAGTAATAGATTCTGGAACAAACAGTGAGCATTAGTCTCTCTTCCAATGATTTATGCAGCGCGTTGCGTACAAAAACGTCAGCAGCATGTGCATGAGGCGAGCACTTCACCTCACTCTAACAGGGACACTTGCTACTGAACATAGACTGTCTATGCTGCTCCCTGATAAAAGAAAAAAATTTCTGCTGATACCTGTTCAGAAAAAACAACAACAAGAAAAGAGATTTATATATGTTAACCTGTTGCTCAGAAAGTACCTGTTATGATGTTATGATTGTGGCTCTGGACTCTGATAGTAACTTGTTTTAACAAGCTAGATAAAAGGTAATGCCCTGGCAGTGGCAAATAACTTTGGTTTTATATTTGATTTGATTACATTAATGTTTAAGTTGAGATTTACAAGAAATATTTTATTGCTACTGTGTAAAGGGAATACTGCTGGTAAAAAGCACATTATTTGTTTAAAGTGTTTACAAATCACATGTTATTGCACTTTTGTGTATATAGCAGTACATTTAAATTAAAAGTGCACAATACACTACTTTAGAATTCATTATTCAGTTTTGCACATAACAATGTGATTAATCACGATTAAAACTTTTAATCGTTGCCGAGCACTAATTTCATTCTAATGTAAGTCAAACTATTTTATCTGCAATAGTATAGATAATAAACAAAATATAATCTTGGTCAAAAAATTTACTTTATTACCTCAAAATAATTTTTTTCTCTATATATTTTGAATGTGTCTGTTTCCAGCCTTGATAACCACCATGCCAGATTGGGGAGGAAGCAGGTACATACTGAAACGATCACCTAACTCCTATCTTATCTGTAATTGGTGGAATTGGTGTTGTTACAACTCTCCCCATGTCAGGGTTAGGTCCCCTATATTTTAAAATCTCAAGTGCTACTGGAATTTTGTATTTCCTTTTATATAAATAAAAATATTTACACCATAAATTGGTGCAGAAACATTCACAAGAATGCAGGAAATTAAGTGTTTAAAGACCAAAATTTAAGCACTGTTTAAGGATGTTTTTGTCTTGTTCTCGTGAACCTAATATTGCGTATTGTGATGTCTTGCGAGCTAAGTGTCTCTTCACACCCCTAATTTGAGCCCTTATGTCCCCATCACATTTCAACACAAAGTGACGCTCTTGGATATATTTGTACGGTAAATATGAGGCTACAGCCCATTAGCTTAGCTTAGAAAAAGACAAGAAACAACTAACTTTGGTCCGTCTGAAGGTAGCAAAATCTGCCTTCTAGCACCTCTAAAGTCCACTAATTAACACCTTGCTTTAATATGTAGAACAAAATGTCAAACTATTCTTTTAAATTTATGAACTTCCACCTGGCCTAGCTTTAGAAGTTATCTCTTTCTACACTACAGTTGCAGCTCAAAAAATTTGAAGAGATGCTCCACTAATCTCTGGCACAGACTGATAAGTGATGGCACCCTGTAATTGACAAACAATAAAGTCTAATTTTTAATATACATGAGAAAGCTGACAAAGTAGAAAGAAACGTCTAAAAAAGAGTCTAATACATTACATCATTGTGCAAAATACTGTAATCATCTTGCTTTTCCATGACGGATGTGGGTTTTTTTGGGCTAGAAAGTTTGTTTTGAAGTATCAGTTAACAGTTGAATATTACAGAATCATATAGTCTATGAATATCTCCACCTGTGTTTCATCTTTGCAGATGCAGATGGAGGGCCGGCTGTGTTTGTGCTGGGCTCCACTCTGGGAGGAGTCTTCATTGGTCTCCTGGTGCTTCTCCTAATCTTTGTGCTCTACCTGCGTCAGCGGAGAAACAGAGGCTTTGAACCTCTGATAAAAGCAGACTTTACAAATAGGAAGTACACAGAGGAAGCCTAGATTTCATCTGTTATTCTGAAACACACTTACACATATCTAATGGAGACAGAGCAGCCAATCACCAATGTTTTGTAACCTCTACTTTCAGGAAAGAGGAAAATATGAGTCCTTTAAACAAATTACATTTTTACTTTTTAGATATGAAATTAACATATAAGAACAATCATGTAATATCCACTGAAAAAAATTGTAGAAAATTTATGTACATCCTTTAACTGGGTTGGTAACATTCTTTTAGTGAGCTTACAAAAGCAAAACCCCCTTTCTATAGCTGTCTTTTATTATTATGTACCCTCTCAGTTTCTTTTACGATCACCACAAATACCAATCAAATGGGAATGTTTTTTTTTTAATAAATATTTATTCTCAAGAACAGTAACAAAACACAAATAAGGCATATTTGCTCAACTAGTTCTTCACCCCTCTTAGTTTGAAATTATATTCAAACTCCAAATAAACTTCACCTCATTAGGATTTGACGTCATATAGCAATGCATTGATTGTAAAAAATGTTGACTGCTAATTGTATTTTTCAGATTATTCGTCAGACCAGACATCCATTTTCAATATTTTTTTGCAAAAATATTACCATTAAAAGTTCAATGATACAAAACATAAAAAGGGCATCCTGTAACATCAATATTCATAATAAAGAATGCATTTATGACATTTTCTTTATTTTTTTTTTTGTTCCTGCAATGTGGCTGCAAACACTGATGTAAATGCAATAATGAAAAGCTTAACAAATATTCATTGATATACTGCTGAGGGCATAACACTGGCTAATTCCTTGGATATGTATGCTTAGCTGGCCTGGTGGTTATGGAGCTGGCGGGCTCTCAGAGAACAGTGGACGTACATACAGGCTGGTTTTGTCCGCCCCCCTCAGCAGTGCCAGGCCTCTCACATTCTCTGTAAGTACGCTCTACTGAGGAGCTTCACTGAAGCGTTCAGCCCTGTCCAGTCTCCACAGATTCTCATTTCACAGGTGACTGTGGTCGGCTTCAAGCCTGTCTGTGCTGCAGACATAACCATTCAACCTTTACAGATAAATTTAGGGACCCTTTCTTTGCATTTCCAGTAACCACTGTGTGATGTTTGCTACTTCTTCAGCTTTTACATAACTGTGGTTATAAATGTTCAGAAATAGCACTATTTGACTTGATCTTTTTTAATACTGTCTTCCAGTCTGTAGCTTTTTAGACACTACAATACACATTTTAATGACTATCCACACTGTAAAAGCACTTACAGGATAAGCTTTGGCTATTCAATCACATATGCAAAAGTGGCAAACACAGCTTTTTTGTTCCTGTATATGCAAATCCAGAATTCATGGAACTTCTAAAACTGTTTAATATTTGTGGAAATACTTGCTGACTTTTCTGAGGATGCACAAGAAAACTTCCTCGGTCCCACTGACTGTAAATGAATCTAAATATTACAGCTACACAAGACTTCCTTCAGTGATGGTGATTCTGTAATGAATGGGTGTGCCTTTCATGCTGCAATGTGCACGTCCATTTACACATATACAGACCAAGATAATAATGGCAGTAGAGTATGCAAAAGAATGTTTTAAATATTTTTTTAAATAGTTGCGTGCATCTCTTTAATTGGCTTTGCGAGGAGGTTACTTACGCTAGTGGTTGGATGGAAACACACTGGGCAACAACTCACTTAATGGATAAAATAAACCCCAACTGATTAAAAAAACAAACTGAAATAAATTATTGATCAATCATTATATATTAGTAAAGATTAAAATTTGTTTAACTCTCTCTGACGTTCATTAATTGATTACAAACCAGGACATGCACCCCACAACACTACAGAACCAGCATAACTATGGGGGTATTACTGGTACACCTTCTCCGTGTGTCCATAATTGCTCCAGACTGTCTACTCCTGGAACCAAGCCTGAGAAACCAGCATAATATAAGAATATTTTGCAGATAATACATTTGTTGCAAGGCAAATGAGTATATAAAAAGGTCAGTCTTACCCCTTTTAACAAAATGTGAGATTTAGCACAAGGTGGCTGTTGAACAGTTTCAGTGGAGGGCTAAGAGCAGAACAGATCCAGGACCAACCCAGCGTAACCTACACTGTTGCCAAATGCTGAAATTATTGATAAACATTAGATGAAGCAACATAATTCAGTGGCTGCATCTGATCTATAAACAAACACGGATTTATGACAGATGTGATGAATACAATCACTTCTCATCAAAAATCAATTATTTGTGATACATGACTGACAATGGAACAAGGATTTAATAAAAATTGTAGGTAGAAACCACATTTTTTGCCATATAGGTCATTATCCTTTGTATTTGTTTCAAAATATAATGTTAAACATATATTTAACTTATTGTGCCTCTCTTAGGTCAAATAACCACATTCTCAACATTTTTCAACACAAACAATTTTTGCATTAAAAAAATCAAAACAATCAAAGCGCATGTTATATTTGTCCACATGGAGACCTACATTAATACCTGCCATATGTGCAAGAAATCTCTGAAGCAGAGTTTGTTGGGTCGGCATCAGTGTTAGATGGTGAAGTGATGCCACAAAATATCAAGTCTAAGGATGGCACTGCATGATCTTTGGGAAAGTGGGAAATCATGATGCATGACCGCTCTCTTTTTCAGAGCAGACTCCTCTAGCCTTGAGGATGGCAGCCTGAATACTGTCTGCTTGACTGTAGCTCCAAACTGCCTGGATACAAAAACTGCAAAAAAGAAAAAAATAACCCTGCTGTCCATATTTAGCTGGTTCCTCCAGCATTATCTCCATTGTCGGTGGAGTGCCAGGGCTGAGAGGGCCAGCATGGTTGGCAGGACTACAGAGGGTGCACAGAGTTGGGCAGAGTCATGCACAGGCCCGCTCCGGTCAGCTTCCACCACTGGGGCTTCAGTGGCAGCACCGTCCATTTCTGTGGGGCAAACCTCTGTGCAGCCGCTGCCACTGCCTGAGCCACTGCCTTCATCGCCTGCAAAACCATAACAAAACAGACTGACATTTAGCTGTTCCTGCTCATCAAGCTAGTTCCATTAAATAATAATATATAAAATAAGATATTAGGCCAAAAATAAATAAAGCCCTGAAAATTGCATACAGCCCAAATGTGAACATCCACCCATGAAATTTAACTTGAAAACTGTCCTTTCAAAAGCCTGGACAAACTATAAAAGTGGTAAATAAAATGTACAATAGAATTAATAAAACATATATAGTAACACAGGCAGTAGTTATTTGCTCCTTCGCTGTCTTTTGTGTCTCAAGTTTAGATAGTGTTTCAAAGTAGACATCTTAACAAGATGAGTTGACAAGTTGGAGCATGCGCTCGACCAACCAGGGCGTGGAGGGCAAGACAATGTAAAAATACATTTCCTGGCTTAAAAAAACAGTTGCATGTTGTCATGTGTGTGCATGGGAAAAGCAGCCAATTGCTTACTTGAGTCCTGAAAGTAGATGTCGTTGCCGTTGTAGGCATTTTTCAACTTGTTGGTCATCACCCTCAGAGCCATGATCTGCTGGCGGATGAAGGTGTCTGGGCGAGTGATGTCCACACCCACCTCAGGGTTATTAACCTGGTTGGTCAATCCGTCCTTTTGAACTTCAGGGAAGTACCTTTTAGGTTGAAGAATACAACAAATAAAATAAACTTGATGTATTATTTTTGACAAGATGCTTGACAAGGAATCCAGTGAGTGCTTATTAGTGAATAGAAAAAGAATATTTGTGACCCTAGACAAAGAATTTTCACGAGTCCTGTGTCAATGAGCAATGCCAGAGCAAGGCTAAGGGTGAAATGAAGTGTCATGCTGAGAGTAGCTCTTTGAGGTTATAACAGTGTTGGTCAAATGTGACCTAATCATGTTGGGTAGCCTTCTGACATATTGTGCTTGTGAGCTATTTCTCCAGGGAAAACGTTATCTGCCTGCATTCTTGCTGCAGCAGGCCATCATGTGAGGGCATACCACAAATCTCCTCACACAACAGTGGTTGTTTCCCATGAGCCCATTCACTAACATCTGGCTCCCTTGACTGATTTCACTTGTAATTTCTTTTTGGTCACACAGTGAATAGCAGCAGCTTCCACGTCCAGGATTAAATTATAAGAGTTATTCAGATAATTTAAAATATGAATGCTGAACATCTTTTGATCATACATTTGATGTTATGAATTAAAACAGCACAATCAATCAATTTACCTCAGCCCTGGCTGTGGGGATTTGGAGCGATCGTGCAACTATTTCCCTTGAAAATGAAATAAGATTAACAGGGAGAACCCATGCTGGTTGCACATGTTTAAGAATGAATGAAAACACAACTCCATAAAATAAAAATATGCAAAAAGCATCAAAACCAATTAAAAAGATTACACTGAAATTGCAATAAATATCATTGTTTTTGGTGCTAAAGAGGTGAAGTGACTGTTCGCCTTGAAACCTTATGGAATCTGACCCAAACCTAAACAAACACATCAAGGCAAGTACTAAATCTGCCTATCACCATAAAAATATCTCAATAATTAAAGAATTCATGTCCAAAGCATTGGGCTTGACTAATGTAATAATGTCTTTCCAGGTCTCTCTACTAAAGCTATTAGACAACTGCAGCTAATCAAGAATGCTGCTGCTGGGGTTTTAACCAGGACTAAGAAAATGGACCGTGTCACACCAGTGCTGAGATCTGTTTTGGCTGCCAGGGTGGCACAGAAGTGAGTTTTAAATTCTGTTGCATGTTTAAAAAAAACTTTATGGGTTAAGAACAAAATACATGTGTGATCTCCTGCAATGTTATGAACCTGCCAGACCTCTCAGTTATTCAGGTGATGGTCTGCTTACTGTTACTCAGGGTCAGAACAAAGTATAGAGAAGCAGCTTTTACTTTTATGCCCCTCATGCCTGGAATAAATTTCCAGAAATTCTGCATCCACATTACATCCTTTAAATCAGGCTTAAAACAAGTAAACAATACATATATTTATTCAGATTTCTTGTTTTCTTGTAAAAGTGTTTTTAACATACTTGTGATTTTTTGTAATTCACTCTGCAATTTATATTTTAAATTTGTGTATCCTGTCTGTACTTTTCCACTTAATTGTGAACTTTAATCTAAATTGTTTTACCTTTATTGTATTTTTTTCTTCAAACAATTGCCTCAGTGTATAATATATGCTATACAAATAAAGTTGCCTTGCCTTGCCTAGTAAAGGGTGAATCCATACCAGAACGATCAACTCTTGAGTATTTAAAAAAACACTTTCCGTTTGTTTAGTTGACCAATCACAGTCAAAATATGCCGAGGTCTCGCACAGTTTGAGTTTGAGTCAGGGAAAGTATTAAATCTGGTCCTTAATTCTGGGATCAGACTGATTAACATTAGTCGAGCTGAATGGACTTTGGACTTATAAGTAACCTTTTGTATTAGCCTGCATTAGCCCAGGACTCTGGCGCACTTACCTGCCCTTGGTGTGTCCATTCCAGCACTCCTCATCGCTGGCATTTCCAGCGGTCACTCTGTCCTCCACGCACATTGCCTCAGGCAGGTTGGACCAAAATTTCTTTGACAGCTTCAGTTTCTCTTTTATGTCAACCACCTAAGCAAAGACAGGGGTCGTTAGATGGGGGGGAAAAAACGTCTGCAAACAAATCAAGTCTGTGTTCCAATATAGGAGTTGCAGCCTTAGAGTTACAGCCGAGTAAAAATATACTGTGTGTATATATATGTACTGTATATATATATATATATATATATATATATATATATATATATATATATATATCCAATTTGGAATCCCTCCCGAGCAAGAAAATTAAATAAAAAAGACAGTAGAGTGTGACCAATGCCTTTTCTTTTATATGTTGATGACAACCCTCCCACACAGCCCGATTTCTTTATTTAAGCTGTACCCCTTAAAGCCTTACAACAATATTACTAATTAACATATGGCCTTGTAAAAGCATCTGAGAAAAAATACAGACACTGAAAGATCTCCTTGAAGCTTCTGAAATATATGAAAAAAGGTTAACTATTTTGTGTCCTAACTGAGTTTTAGTCTTTTTCTAAACTCTGGATGCACTTATTACCACATCTTGTCAAAGCGATTATACATTTTGGGATTTAACCCTGAGACACTTTAACTCTCTGACTCCCAAAAAATTATTTCGGTTTAATTTTCCTTCTATGTTGACTATCGAATGTTTGCATCATGAAAAGTAAGACCATGGAGGCTTGCAGCAATAATTTCAGCTTCAATGTCAGACTTAAATGCTCCTTTGCATCCCAACCATGTGACACAGTCAGATATCGTTTCCTGACTTGAGCCTGTTGAACTCCAATCTTTCATCAAACACAGAATTTGACATATTTCACTGAAGCTGAGGGAAAGCCTGATAGCAGCAGGTTGGCCCCATTATCTTTTTCCGTCTGACTTGCTGTTGGCTTATGTGAAATTGTAGTGAACCTGAGCAGAACATGAAAGGTGCTGTACTGACTGTGTGACGCTGCTGTAGGCCCCGACTCTGCTTTTGATGTGTTAATCCTGTCACACTGATGCCAAAGCACTTCAGCAGCTCTGATACTGCCCAGAGGGTCAAGGCTGCACTCAATGCAAAGAGATTGACTGGCAATGTTTGACTAAACCTCACACATTAAGTTTAGTTTAACAAGTGAGAGAATCACAGTTTTTCTTAGCATCTGCTGGCAAAAACAGGCCTGTAAAAACTGGGAATTAAACTGGGAATGTGATCTAAATATTTAATTAGCGCCTCCACTAAACATGGTACTGCCATGTTTCATGTAGCTGAAAAAAAATCCAACTTTTTCAATAGGCTGAGATGATCCTAATTATTTCTCAATACATGTGCAGTATTCTTGCACAAAACTGTACTCAGCCATATGTCCATTATAGAGAGTGAATGTGCAATGTTTCCTATTTCAACAAACCACTGCAAATACAGTTGAGCAGTTACATAAAGCTTGCTATTGAGAAAGATACTGTAACTAAAAGGAATCAACTGGGAACAAAATCACAGTACATTGAGGATGAACTTAAAATACCTCAAATGTCTGATGCTTAAAGGAGAAATAGAAGAGGAAAGGTTGAGCCTTTTTAAACATGCCTCTGAGGAAAGTCTGGCTCTCACTTCATTGCGCATTGCCCATGAATAAGTAACACCACTGCAACAAGCAGCCCCTGGCATGCAACCGTCCGCAGCGCACACTAGATGGCACTATGTCTTTGAGCTATAGGGACATGAAAGCCACCAGAAAGAAAATACAGAGAGGAAATGAAAGTGAGAAAATACATTTCAAATTGAAACCAATTATGTTTCCCAATGATGTTTCTTTCACATTCAACTTCATGCTCACTTGTATCTCCATGTGGTCTAACATAGAGCCTGTACTTGCCATGGAAACAGAGGAGGCACACAAATTGCACACAAAATCTACAGTATAAACAGGAAAATGGTGTCCACATTATATTTAGGGATGATGATGGTATGTGAGGGAGGAAAGGAGAAGTGTGCGTAGAGCAGAGAACCTCATTATAATCAGCTGCCTATTACTGACAGGGTTGATATTCTCATTAAAAATCACAGACAAAAAACCTCCCCCTTGCCTCCCATCAGGATATTACATTGTGTTTGTTTTCACTGACATCCTAACAGATCACTATAATCACGATGTGTGATAGCTATTTCAATTCCTGTTGGCATTAAAGGTGTTATTAGTGTGTGATATGGAAGTGTAATAAAGGCTGACAAGGCATTTGACAAAAGCATTTGTTCACTTTGTGTGCAAGCTATGATCATTTTTATTATCATGGAAAAGACACACACCTTCTATATGCATTAACTGCACAAATGTTTCTCTTAACTGACAGAGAATGTTTTAAATAATAGATCAATGAAGGACTTTGCTTTCTTTTACTCCCACACACAGAATAATTGCCACTTACATTTAGCACTTGAACGTGCTTCTCATCCAATAAAAACCATCTATCACTAAATCTGGTGATTTAGATTTTTTTAAGATAAACGGAAGGATTTAGTGTTCCTTTATAGATTGATAAAAATTATCTTAAGCTAAATAGACCTTTTAAAAGCCCATTAGACAATCTGAAAAATCTGTAACACTTTATAAGCATTTATGAGCAGTATATAAACATATAATAAATTGTTCATAACATATTATAATGCAGCTATAAGGACATTTTAAATGGACAGTATTGATTATATTATTACAATGGTATTTTACTATATTCATTCATTATCGGTTGATACACCAGCCTACACTTACGGGTGCCCAAGTTATAGCTGTTGACAAATGTATTAAAAAACACTTACATCTGCTTTATAACTTAACTACAGTGTGTTATAAACCATTTATTAAATGTTTATATGAGGCCCATAAATGCTAAAAGGGGGGAATTAAGGTAAACTGTTGCCGAGAAATTTACATGTTTTTCGGAGAAGTTTTCATTTGACCAGAGGGTCAAGGCTGCCCATCAATGCAAGAGATTGACTGGCAATGTTTGACTAAACCTCACACTGTAATGTGCTAGAAAATCCAGGCATGTAAAAACTGTGAATTAAACAGACAATGGCATACTCATGTAATACAGATATTTAATTAGCATCTCCCTCTAAACATACTGCCATATTTCATAGCTGAAAATAGACAAACACCTATTTTTGTTTTAAATTAACCGTATTTTATTGTCAATTCTTTCTTTCTTTTCATCTATTTGCAAAATGTTGTAATTATATTGTAATTGTATTATTGACTGTGAAGTCACAGTTTAATGTTGTTTCAGTATTTATCTGATACTGTTTTGCACTAAAACAAAGAACAGAAGAATTGAATATTTTTCTGCTTTGCCAAGGTTTTTCTGAGGCAGATACATCCTACAGGGCTGTATGTAGCCTAGCTCTCTTTTTGTTTTGTGCATCACATCTATATTCTATGCTTCTTTAAGGCATGATGTATAATGTTCCCAACAATTTTGTGAAAATGCATGTGTTTTAGGAAAGAACTGTAATAGAATTTTCTGCTTCACATTGAGGACTATGAAGGTTTTCTATCAGGCTATTGAGAAAGTCAAAGGTAATTGGATTTACAATTTTAGAATTAACAGCTGTATTAAATTTTTATTCCTATAATTTACATTACAGTGGTACTGTTAGATATTCACATTAGGGATTAAAAACAATGCAAATGTAAGAAAATGTAAAGTTGTTTCAACTTACGCTTTGGAAAATTTACTGAACAAACCTTTGAAACCTGGTGTAGTCAACAAACCCCATCAAAACACCAAACTCACACTTTAGTCTCTCTTCTAATACTTTCTGACTTCCTAACCCTATCTGTGGAACTCTAAGCTCATTGGTTTATATTGAAGATGTAAATCTTTACAAATGGTTTACAAGTTTCATTGTCATAAAACACTTCCTTAAACAGCTGGGCACAGTAGTTTTTTAGCAAATCTTACTCAAACAGAAGTACAATTTGTTTCTGTGGGGAACTATTTTCAGCAGTGGATTAATACACATTTGCTTCTTTCGTGAGTATTTACGGCTTCAGGGCACTGTGTGTGCTTATGGTAATGAAGGAACATTGTTGACGTGTTGCATCCTTTAGAAGTGCTTGTGTTTAGCTAAAACAAGGAGAGCAATAATTTATGATTAAGCATCAATTCAAACCATGAGGATGTAAAGCTGCAGCAAGGTGTAGTTTTGCTCCTTCTCAGACATTATTTCTCATTTGCCCTCTGTCTGCATACCTGTCATGAACCATATATTATACACATTGTGTTTCTCTCTCTGCCCCCCTTACTATGGCTGTGGTCTCTTTTCCATTTCTTCTTTCTCTCTGTTACTACAGTCCTAAGTGAAAGTGAAGGTTTCACGGCTAGCTGACCCGTGATCTTAGGCCAGACTCCTATCCTGAGGAGCTTTGTGAATAAAGCCCCTGGTCTCTCTCTCAACTGTGATATAATAGTGCATGCTCAGTCCTCTCTGGGCTGTATAGCATTTGTCCTCTTCCACCTTTTCTCCATGTTTTCATTTGAAATATCTCGAGTACCACTGCGGAAATGGGCAGCAGAGCATGATTGTAATTGATCTTAATTTTTCTGCCACTTAATGATTCATCTGTTAATAATTTAATAATCAATTAAATCATAAATGTAATCAATATCTATAATTTTCTTCTCTCTCTCTTCCTCTCTTCTCTCTGTATCTCAGGAACAGGAAAACAGGAAGTTTACCAAACAGCTAAACTAATACAGAAGATCCATTTAGCCGTAAACAGCACTGAAAAGTAGCCACAGCTTAGCGTGCCATTATCCAAACATAACCACACATTTATAAGTGATTTTTTTCACCACAGATAAAATCCACCCAAACATACTGGATGTACAGTACGTTTACTCACTGTAAAAGGTAATTGGCTAGCTTGAATGGACAAACATGAGAAAATGTTTACAGAGAATAATTATTTCCAAAAACAACAGCATGAGTCAGCGAGATAATGGTGTTAGTAGGCCTAAATTCTCTGTTTACACATACTCCAAGTGTCTCTTACAATATTTATCATCAGGCTTGGTTTTGTGTGTGTGCAGCTCAGTGCGCACACGGGCAGGTCATGAGTTTTTCTGTTTGTGCGTCAACAGGGTGTCAGCTGTGTGCCACCTTTCAGTTCAGCACAGAAATGTGAGTGAACTGTACTTTGACCAGCAGTTTTCAGATGCCCTTGCCTATTCTCAGATCAAAAGCTGACGTGTCATTGGCTTTGAAGCTGCAGTCCTGGCAACAACACAATGACAGGGGGCTAAGCTCTTATCTGGCCATGGGACGATGCCCGGACGTGCTATCTGCCTTTCAATAAAAAAAGAAAAAAAAAGATATGTGTGGCCAGACTATCTCTCTAACTTTTACTCTCAAAACACATCATGCTCACAGCGCTGTCAAAGCTGACCTACAGTGCTCAGTGTCTCCCCTGGCTGTTCATTCAGCTAGTAAATATCCCTTTCTCTCGCTCACAAACAAGCAGCTTGTCGGGCATTCTGTTTCATGCTAGTTAAAACACCTCTATCTTGTTAAATTAACAGCTAGTCCTTTTTCAAGCATCTATCTGGGGATGTCGTCGCCGCTTGACACAGAGAACATCCCTCTGGAGCAAGTCTGAGCTAAATTAGTGCATGTTCAATCTAATCATAGACTCGGCAGCAGGTCTCGCCACTTAACCACAAGGGACAGACAACTCCTCGATCAACTTATTTTCCCTGGCAACTGCTCCTCCTGTCTGCGTTAAAATAGTTTTTCATTTGATACGAATGCAGTTTTCTTCCTGCATCTCAATTACAGGGGTCAGGGAGTCGGTTCTGCTCATACCAAGACCTTGGCCATGCCATAAGTCTCTCCCTGACCAGTGACCACTTTGAGGACAGACTGAATAGTTTCTCACAAGGAGGAAGGCTGCAGTAAGAATAACTCTGCCTCTTCATCACATTCTTGATCAAGTTATATTGTTGACAGAGCCAATCCTAAAAACTAATACATGCTGCTCTCTAAGTCTGGGTGCACTATGTGGTAATGTAGCCAAACGATCAACTGCCACAGTGTCAAGTATCAGGGTGCTGAGGCCCTATGGGTGTATGTCCCTGGACAGGGCTATTTAATCCGGTGTCTAACACGTTATAAAGCCCTCCTCATTGGTTCAGGGCTACCCATAAACAGCAAATTCTCTCAACCAAGACCTGCCATCTGGCTCTAAAGCATGTTAGCACATTAAAAAAATCAGTAGAGTAGAAATAATCTTGGCTAGCCCAAAGCAAACCAAGTAAATGACCTCTGTGATAATGTTTTTAGTAGCGGTTGTCACCCCTTTGTCAGGTCTCTTTTGTCCTTGTCTGGAAACATTCACCTCAAAGGTGACTGCTGGTGTTGCTTAGAGCAGGTAACTACCAGAGTGCGTTTAGATGGGCAGTTTTCATCCAATCAATATCCATCAACAGAGGACCAAAGCAAATCTGTTTCCCCTCTGTGACTCCACAATAGATGAGACTAGAAAGACACTGCCCAGCTGTTTGTCTAGCAGTACTCACACAGATGGGAATGGTACACCAAAGCAAATGATGGTTAGAAAACAGCACAACCACTTGCAAACTAAAAAGCGGTTTGATATGACAGTGCAGCAGTGGTTTCTCTTCTCCGCTGCCGGGCGACACACCATGTGTTCAAGATAAAACCATTTTTAGCATCATTCCGTGGGGCCAATGCACTTTTTTCAACTCTCAGCTGGAGCCGCCCTCCTTGTTTCCCTTGATTACAACTGATTATGTCCCAGCATAAATCTGCCACAACAGAATACTACAACATGATTTAACATGGATCTCGACAAAGCCTCAGCCAGAGCAGTGCATGTATCTTTCTTATATCTCCTGGTGACAGCACTGTGAGATGCTGCTTCCTGAGAATGGATACTTGACATAAAGTGAAATCCTATTGTTATTCAAAACTAGCAATTATTTTGTATTTGTTTTGATTTTTCAGCCACGGTTTTGAACAATAGCGGAAATGCTGTGAGATCAATCTTAATCGTTCATTTGACAGAAACTGAGGGAAGGATACAGATACTATTGAAGCAATAAACAAAAGTAATGAATATTTATCACATATCAGTGTTATACATAAAAACTGTATAAAATTGTATACAGTTTGCTGATGTAATTGCACAAGTACATTATATTGGATTTGCTGCCACACTGTCTGACTACAGTGTCAAATTTTAGTTTTATTCCATACTTCAGTAAGAGAAAGCTGAATACTGAATCTAACCGCACAGTTCTGTGATACCCCGGAGACATAACTTTATTTTCAACTTTCAGCAGTCTTCATAGCTGTTGTAAGAGAAATAATTCATCTTGCCTTTAATTTAATGTGACGGTGAGTCTGTGTACCTTGAAAAACACAAAAAGGAAATAATGCTGGTTCCAAAAATAGCAGAAGCTGTGTTATTACAAGAGTCGCACAATTACAAACTAACAACTTTGGTCTCTTTAGGCTAATTTGATCAGGTTTGATCACTCTACTGAGTAATAATCTCAAAACATATATTAATTAAAAAATTTTAACTTTTTTCAACTCTCCCTTGTGATTTTACGGACATTTGTAACACCATGATTAAAGTAATGCTTCATTAGTCATGAGTCAGTGCACAGGTGTTGATAGAACCTAACCCTAACTGGCCTCTTGAAAATTGTATTGCTCCATATTTCACACAACAAACCCAATGTAGCCCATTTTACTTAAAACCGCTACAAACCATTTTCTCTGTCCCATGGCATCTACACAGTTAGGCACTATGGAGTATGGTACGTGGTGAGCAGAATTTATCACACAATGATCCCACAGTAAGAAAAATATGACAGAATATTGATGAAATACTGGTGGGTTTGCGCTTATGAGTTGCCCAAGGCTACGACAGTGAAGTTTGAAAAAGCGAGATGATTAAAGGGAAGCTATGCTCTGTGGAAAACAGAGCAATCATCAGCAGGCCTGCTCTCTCCCTGCTGCCCTTGTTCCCCAGAGAGGCAGGCTGCCTAGAGTGTAATGGGGCCAATGTGCCTCATTAATGTATTGACAGATATGAAAAGTAGCAGAGCTTTTATGGCACCAGCATTAGTCGCTAAGAAAGAAGGGTCAATGCATGGAATGATTTTAATTAAAATTTTGAGAAAGATTTTAGTCTCTTGGCATTATAACTGCTGGTTGACATGGGATCTGATTTTAAGGAGGATGAATTGTTAAATTCATGGGTTGTTCTGACAGCTGATTTGAATTGGGGAGATATGTAAAATTGGCAAATTTGTTTATTTCTATAGTCATTTTCAGCCGTAACTGTAACTATTAAACATGGTCTGAGCAATCTGACATTTCTGTTGTGTGTTACTGTGTTGCTTTGCTAGCATCTTTGATAAACCAAATCTACCCAACATCGAGCCAATCAGACAGGTTTTGAGTAAACTTGAGCTTTCTATTGTCGCCCAACAGCTAAGTTAGGTCTCCAACCTAACGTTAGTGAAAGTGTTGTGAAAAAAGTTTGAAATAACATCATGATAAAATAAAAACATTTAACATGTTGCTGCCATTAAACTGTATGTACAGTATGTGATGCCTGGGTTTTCTACTACAGTATATATATATTTTTATATTCAACAGAAACGTGTAAGTTCACAGCGTTCTAATTCTGCTGGTCTCCTTGACATTACTGATATTGCCGTGTGAATGACAACAATGAACTATGGATGATAAATATTTTATTGTGGCTGCACCTTTTGGCTTAATACAGCATGTGTAATGTCTTCATCTCACGACAGCACCAAGGTCAGAAAGTACTGTATGGCTATTACAACCGTTCTCTGATAACCTGATTGAGATGTGTCAGCAAGGGATACGTCCCCTTGCATCTTCCTCAGATGCATTATATAATTATATCCCTTTATTATTTTTTATGATGACTGAGTAGTCATGTGGGAGGGTTCTGCTTTTTATTCATCGACATACCCAGCTCCTTTCTCTCTCTCTAAGGGTGAGACTTTTAACTCACTCAATCAGAGAACCCCTCTCACAGCCACAACTGTGTCTGCTTTTTGTTATAATGTGTAATACAAATCCTGAAGTGCTTATCCTGGAATTCATCTTTTGCTTTGGTGGATGAGCGGATTTGTGGTTACTGTGGTTACTCGTCACCTTAAGTGGGTTTTGATATAGTACAGATCCCAGAGGTCCATTCAAAACAGAGTGTGCAGTCTTGACTGAGCAACAACATGATATGTGGTGTGCAAGAAGAGTGACTCATCTGCATGGTCACACACCCACACAAACAGGCCCTTTTTTTAAAAAAAAACTTCAGATTCAATGAAGCTTATTTCAAGGAATGCCCTGCTCCACACTCACACTATCACTTACGCTGACAAGTGGAAGTTGTTCAGTTCAAAGACAGTCTGATCTGTTGGCCACTGAGCAGCTCCACAGGAGCAGCTGGGGGTTATAGGAGCCATCAGTGATACTGAGTTAACAGGGTAGGAGATGTATGTCACCTTTCAGTGCTCTCTGTTCCTAATGCCAGTCTAGGGATCAAACTGATGGCTGACATGTGCATTTTTGCATATTTTGACATAAACCTGCAATGGTGCTGTTTTTGAGAGCGGGAGCTGTTAACGGGTATCAGTTCTCCACATCCAAATTTGACATGCACATATTCCTCTGCATTACAGATACCCAATTCGCTGAATGTAAAACAGTGGCAGCAAGACAAATAATACAATATTGCATTTTTATATGATGAATTAAAGAATCCACACTTAATAAACCTGGGTGGGTGTGTGACCATGCAGATAGGTCTAGTCAGTTTTGGATGAATTATTCAGATCCTTTACTTTTACAAAAGCAGTAAAACCACAATTTATGAATAGCATAAAATGTAAACTGATTTATTACATATATTTTGTCAGTAAAATCATTATGTGCAAAGTCATTTGTAACTATAACTGTAATAGTAGAAATATAATTGTTGGGACCAAGGGGACTTTACAGATGAATTTGTTCATTTGTGTGACCTAAACCTTTGAGCCATTGCACTCATGCCCCATCCACATTACTGCGTTTTCGTTTAAAAACTGAAACATTTTGCTACGTTTGAACCTCCCGTCCAGACTAAAACGGCGAATGCTGCCAACCCTGTTTTTCGCTTTAAAACTCCATTTTAGTGAAGACGGGCAAAAACGGAGGACTTCAGAAACGATGACGCAGACACTCAGGTTTGGCTCTCTGATTGGGTCTTAGAGTTTTTGATTTGGTATTTTTGTTAAAATATTTTGTACTGTGCAAATAAGACTTATAATCTACACTTGTACTCTGCATGTAGCCGTTTACTTTGTCTGTTTTCCTCTGCCACAGTCACCCTGTGTTACAGTCAGTAACAGTTCCATCTCGTTTTTGGTGCATGCATAATAAAATCTGGTGTGATTCTTCATCTGCATTACTTTATTCTTTCAAATCTTCTGTAACTACGTAATAGCCCATCTGCTTCATGTTTGCACCGGCACGCGCATGGCCAGTGTACGTGAACAGCCACTAGATGGGCCTTTTTCAGTCATTTTAATCTAGATGTAGATCAACTCTGATACACAGCTAAAAAGCAGCTGTGGACGGAGACCGTATTTGTTTTAAAACTCCGTTTTTAAACAAAAATGAATGTAGTGTGGATGGGGCCTTAGTCTCTCACAATCCTTAAGGAATTGACCTCTAGATTTGAATTGCATCCATGGACCCAGCTTTCCCAACAATTGGTCAGTTGGACCTATGACCTGTGACATCATCAGGTCAATAAAAGGGCCAGCTGCCCTTCCATTCTCTCTCTTTTCTCTGGGACCCATCTTCACTGTAGCCACTCCTAGCGTGCGCTGCTGTTAGCTGTACTGCCAGCTAACAAGTAGCATACCAGGGAATTATATACCTTCACATAGCTTAACAGTGTACTAAGTACAGGACTTTTTAGCTTTGATAAATGTACATGTACTGAGGTTTATTGTTATGATCGTTTTCATGGTTAAAACTGATGTAGGTAATGTTATGCTCCACAGACACATTCTTTGCATGCTAACTAATGCCTTTTTACTTCACACCATTATCTGACACAGATCACACACATACAACTCTGATTTGGCCTCAAACGCACACGTGGAGAGAAAACAAAATTCACACTTAACTGTACTTTCCTTTGTTTGCAACACGTGTATCCCTGCTTGTGCATGCTGAACATATGGTGCAGATCAAAGAAACAGACGCACATTCATTTTGGCATGCACTCAACATGCACGTGTGCACGCACACGCACACACACACACACACACACATGCACACACGCACACACACACTCACACACACACACACACACACACACACACACACACACACACACACACACATACCTTTTGTTCTTTAGTGCATTTTAATTATGTTTCATCTCTTAGCTTTTGCTTATCTTAAATGTTTATGGATATACATTTATTTAATGTTGCATAAGAGTAAATATATCGCCAACCTCGATGTAGAACTCCAAATCCTTCAACCTACTAGCTACTGATGGTCATTTCGTATATAGTATTTAATTATTAATCAGAGTTTAGTATATTTTCTGAGACTAAATGAATTAATTGGTTCACTTTCTCTACTTCAAGAGTGGTGCCCGAAGATGAATTTAACACAAGTTAAACTCTATTATTAATTATTAAATAATAGCAATAATAATCAATATTCTATTATTTAATATAAATATTGATGCAATTTAAATTTTAATTACCAATATAGTTATAATACATTTAATGAAGTAAAAAGTGCAATATTTCCTTCAGAAATGTAGTGGACTACTAGTCTGGTATAATGATACGTTTAGAACAGGAATATTGCAGATGTTTGACAGTAATAGTAAAGGTAGTTGTACTGACATACCTGACATGTACAGACTAAACATTAATCTGAATTCAGATCATTCATTAACAGATACCATACATAATGCAGGATCTTCCTCTGAGGGGGGACCTAAACTACTTACGTCTCTTCTGTCTCTAATTAGCATTCAGAGAATATAGTCTAAACTCCTCTGTTAAAGATCTGTTTACTTGTGCAAGTTTATGATTAGCAGACTGAAGGCTGAATATAAGGCTATAGTAGTTTAAATTGCAGTTCCTGGGAGTTACTGGGTGTCCCACTATCTGAAATATTTTTCCCCCACAAGAAGCTAATCTCAACAAATAACATAACTTAGTCTAATGTGTTAAAATAAGTCAATTAAAAAGATACACTTGAAGAGTGTTTGCTGTATTTTCATAAATGTTTCAGTCGTTCTCAGCCACTTTAGCTACCACTTGTTCATCCCACTCATAGACTATATAAAAAGTGGATGAAACCACCATGAAATCACCCATTGGTTTGTGGATAATTTACAAAATGAACATCATGCTGCATTGAAGAAGACTTGAAACTAGCAATTGAGACCACAAACTCATCAGGAAAATCTTTACTGAGGTAATGAGGTAATGTAATATCAAGTGAGAGGGTAATTTTGTCATAGACTTCGACACAATTGGACTTGTGACCAGTGGAGTCGACCCCTGCTGGCTATTAGAAAGAATGCAGGTTTGAGGCACTTCCACATTGGCATCACTTTTCAAAGCAACTTACAATTGCTATACATGTCAGAGGTTGCATGCCTCTGGAGCAACTAGGGGTTAAGTGTCTTGCTAAGGGACACATTAGTGGATGGGTCACAGTGGGGGATTGAACCCAGGTCTCTCACACCAAAAGCATAGTCTTATCCACTGCCCCATCACCACCGTTCTTATTTATGTCTATGATTCCACTTTAAGATTGAAGGATTTCCTGAAATGTTTAAATCCTTACTTTCTGGGAATATATATCACTGTTTTCCCAGGATTTCTTGCCATAATTTAAATTGATTTTAACAACGGAGCTGCAAAAAATATTTTATTTAATGATGTTTTTCTTCATTATTTATTATTTTATGTGGTAGCAGCAATTTGTTTTAAAAGTAGACTGTCTTAGAGATGAAAGAAAACACATTGATCTCATATTTGATTGTCTGATTTGTCTGCTAAGTTAGATCCTGACTGATTCTGTCACTGTGTCGAATGATTTAAGTTAACAAATCTGTGGCATGTACTTAGCTAAATGCTAAAATACCAGGGTTCCCGGTGGTATTTATCCCTGGAAACAGTAGCAGATATTAACTACAGGTGCTGGTCATATAATTAGAATATCATCAAAAAGTTTATTTATTTCAGTAATTCCATTCAAAAAGTGAAACTTGGATATTATATACAAACACAGACTGATATATTTCAAATGTTTATTTCATTTAATTGTGATGATTACAACTGACAACTAATGAAAATCCCAAATTCAGTATCTCCGAAAATTAGAATATTACTTAAGACCAATACAAAAAAAAGGATTTTTAGAAATGTTGGCCAACTGAAAAGTATGAACATGAAAAGTATGAGCATGTACAGCACTCAATACTTAGTTGGGGCTCCTTTTGACTGAATTATTGCAGCAATGCGGCGTGGCATGGAGTCGATCAGTCTGTGGCACTGCTCAGGTGTTATGAGAGCCCAGGTTGCTCTGATAGTGGCCTTCAGCTCTTCTGCATTGATGGGTCTGGCGTATCACATCTTCCTATTCACAATACCCCATAGATTTTCTATAGGGTTAAGGTCAGGCAAGGTTACTGGCCAATTAAGAACAGGGATACCGTGGTCCTTAAACCAGGTACTGGTAGCTTTGGCACTGTGTGCAGGTGCCAAGTCCTGTTGGAAAATGAAATCTGCATCTCCATAAAGTTGGTCAGCAGCAGGAAGCATGAAGTGCTCTAAAACTTCCTGGTAGACGGCTGCATTGACCTTGGACCTCAGAAAACACAGTGGACCAACACCAGCAGATGACATGGCACCCCAAACCATCACTGACTGTGGAAACTTTACACTGGACTTCAAGCAACGTGGATTCTGTGCCTCTCCTCTCTTCCTCCAGACTCTGGGACCTTGATTTCCAAAGGAAATGCAAAATTTACTTTCAGCAGAGAACATAACTTTGGACCACTCAGCAGCAGTCCAGTCCTTTTTGTCTTTAGCCCAGGCGAGACGCTTCTGACGCTGTCTTGTTCAAGAGTGGCTTGACACAAGGAATGCGACAGCTGAAACCCATGTCTTGCATACGTCTGTGTGTGGTGGTTCTTGAAGCACTGACTCCAGCTGCAGTCCACTCTTTGTGAATCTCCTCCACATTTTTGAATGGGTTTTGTTTCACAATCCTCTCCAGGGTGTGGCTATCCCTATTGCGTGTACACTTTTTTTTGCACACAAATCTTTTACTTTCCTTCGCCTCTCTATTAATGTGCTTGCACACAGAGCTCTGTGAACAGCCAGCCTCTTCTGCAATGACCTTTTGTGTCTTGCCCTAATTGTGCAAGGTGTCGGTGGTCGTCTTTTGGACAGCTGTCAAGTCAGCAGTCTTCCCCATGATTGTGTAGCCTACAGAACTAGACTGAGAGACCATTTAAAGTCCTTTGCAGGTGTTTTGAGTTAATTAGCTGATTAGAGTGTGGCACCAGGTGTCTTCAATATTGAACCTTTTCACAATATTCTAATTTTCTGAGATACTGATTCTGGAGTTTTCATTAGTTGTCAGTTATAATCATCAAAATTAAAAGGAATGAACACTTGAAATATATCAGTCTGTGTGGAATGAATGTATACATTATACAAGTTTCACTTTTTCAATGAAATTACTGAAATAAATCAATTTTTTGTGATATCCTAATTATATGACCAGCACCTGTAGAACTCTCAGGAAGTCCCAGGATCTCAATTCCTGGCATTCAACCCTCTCCCACATCAGGTCCACCCGACCTCCCCTGTTTCCCAGGCCACAAGCAGTAAACCTAACATCAAGCTTCAAAATGTCCTTTAAAAGACCTGAGTCAGTAGATAGTGGTTCTGCATGTTGGCTCTTCTGAGACACTAATATGAACGTTTGATAAAGAGAACATACAGTACTATCACTGCAGTGTGGGAACAAACTTGCCTATCGTGAAATGTAGACGATCTGCATGTGGTGTGTCAGACCAGAGTATCATGCTTAGAAATAGATGTCACTTTCTCTCTCACTTCACCAACAGTAAACACAGCTGTTTGAGAAACAAAATGTGCCTTGACATGATGTTTGCTCTGGTAAGCTATTTATGTTTTTGTCTTTCATGTTTAAAATAAATTTAAAAGACCACTAACTAGTATAGAAGCATGATTAGTGTGTACTGCACAGGTGGTTAGCTTTAAAAAGGAACTGATTATGATTTTAAATGTAAGAAAGGTTATTGGCCTTCCATAATACCCATCATACAGCCACTATTGAACATTTTCAACTCATGCTTGTTGTCCACATTTCTCCGGTAATAAATCATCAAAATGTGTCTACACAACTAGCCAGACAAAACATGTTTTGGTGCTGAAGGGGTTTGATGATTCACATTTAAAGGTATATGTGGAATTCGTCAAGTTTTAATTTTACTGCAGTTGAATATTTATGCTCGCGTGCCACCCCTTTACAAACGGAATTGTTTAATTTATAGTCAAACAATGCCCTAAACTATCATGCCACATATGCACTTCTAGACTATTTATTTTTGTGTGGTCTTAGAAAAAGTATGAGTTATGTTAGAATCTGTGGAATCTACATAATTGCATGGTTTGGGCAAGAGTCAGTAGATACAACAACTCAGAGAGAGTGGAGCTGTGGATAGGCCCACTTTACTTCCATTAAGCTGTATCCAAAGCAAGAATGTTTCAGTGGCTTGACATGTTCCTAGACTGCGGAAATATAATGCCAGGGTCAAGATTTTGGGGAAAGGAGTGGTTGTGCTTTTTTCCTGTCAACTGACTTCACAAACCACACACGGATGTTTTACTTAGTGTCTCCTACTGAGCATGGCAAAGAATGAGAGGTAAAAAAAGATTATGTGCACGAATATTCAGTTTTACTCAATGTTATACCATTACAAGTTACCCATGTATTACCTGTGTATTACAGTGATTTCAGTTTCCACCACACACCACATATAAAAAGCTGATAAACTGTTCTGGATCAGATCAGAACTACATTTTTGCACCTTTTATCCATTCAATTGTACTCTTCACACACTTACTCTGAATCACAGTCATGGATGGCAGGATCACATATAGACCGTACTAGCTAAAAGCAAGGAGAGAGCAGATCACTGGTCTCTCGCAATGCTAACAAATATAGACAGTCACGCATTCCACCTAACAGCAGTTTATTGACCTGCATGGTATGTTGTGGAAAACTGGAGTACCTAAAGAAAAAGAGCAAACAGGAAAACTAAGATTCGAGTGCAAATTATTGTTAATGAGAGGGCTACCCAAGAAGGCAAGAGCGACTGTCTCTTTCTGACTCCTCAAATGCTCATTGGCACAATGAAGCAAATAGCGTGAGAATATAACACCCATAAACAGTTCTTGATCTCTCCTGCGGAATCAAGTCCCAGTTTGGATTCAGGAAGCAGACACTATCTTCGCATTTAAGAACAGGCTTAAGACTTTCCTCTTTGATAAAGCTTATAGTTAGGGCTGGCTCAGGTGAGCCCTGAACCATCCCTTACTTATGCCGCTACAGGCCTAGACTGCCGGGAGACTCCCCATGATGCACCAAGCTCCTCTCTCATCTTCTCCCCCTTCATATGCATTCTTATCCAATTAATACATGTAACTAACTCAACCTCTTCCCTCTCCTGTAGTTCTACACTTTTCCGTCTCTCTCTTCCCCTTCTGTCACCACCAACTGCCCCCATGTTTCCAGCTTGACACTGCAATTATTATTATTAGTCCTGTTATTATTGCTGTCATTATTTTAAATCTATGTGGAACTTGAATCTCTCCCTCTCCCCTTCTGTCTTGGCAAATCAAATTTCAGTTTCATAAAGGAGTGAGCAGTTAAACTAGAGGCCTGGAAAAGTACAATGAAGCAGTATTTCACAAGAAAAAAAAGCCAAGACTAGACAAAATCTCGAAAAATAAACACATTTTTCTGTTTATGTTGTTTATCATCATGTGACCCTTCATATTTACTCACCCAGGCTGGAAACCACTGAGTATCTTGTAGTTTCCACTAAGAGTATTTTCTACTATATTTTGTTAAGTGTGTTTCTGTTTCAAGCAGGAGTTGGGAATTTCTGTGGCAAGTGTAGACTAACCTTGGGGTGTATGTCTGAATGCATGCTGGATAGCCACTGTTCATTGTTGTTTTTGGTTTTCAAAAATGTTTACTTTATCCAGCAGCACAAAAGATTGTGTGACAGGGTGAGACAGGCAGAGAGATGGAGAAAGGAGAACAGCAGGAGAAAATTATACCTGCACAGATGAAAGGGGATTTGTTTACAATTATAGCTTTTCCATTTGATGTGTATTCTGGATCATTATATTTGTGTGCACAGAAAAAAATAATTTAGATATTAAGAAACAGGTGAAAATTGAATTTAAGAAAATGAAAACATTTAGGTGAATATCAGATTTTGTAAAAAAAAAAATACATTTACTATAACATTTGTAAGCGAAAAAGGGACTTTAATAATCAGAAGCTCAATTGTATTTTCTCCTGTTTTGTCTCTGGTAGCACCGTTGCAAGAAAACTTTGTTCTGTGTGAATTGAGAACAGTGTCATCTTGTAGCAGTAAACACAAACACATTGAAAGTGGCAATAACAGTCTAAATCAATAGAATCCTTTTAAAAACTCCAGAAATTACAGGTATTTTTCAGGGAAATTCTGCACATGCAGAATAACTGACCTAGTGTTAACAAAGAACTTTCTCAATTCATCAAGAATGTTGGATGCTGGCTATTGATGAGTCGGATTTAATTTATTAATAACCAGGTAAGAGCATGTAAATGAATAATCTTGTAGTCACCAGTGATGTCTCCATCAGTTAACTGTCTTTCAAGACGTGTCTTTTGAACGCTAGGCAAAAAGAGGGTCCAATATTACTTATGGACTATAAGTTGTAGATCAAAGGATTCATTTTTGACAAATATTGTTCCCTACAAGCTCTTTCTACAGTCTAGTCTTGTTTGTGTCTTGCTCCTATTGTTCACAGGGCCGCACTGATAAAATGTGAACCGTGTATTACACAAGGGAGACAAAAAGGACCAAAAAAACTACACCAAATTGAACTGCACCAAACTTGTTACAAATGTCAAATTAAAAGTGCCACCTCTTATCTATAATGTGCCTCCGAGCCTGACAGTCTGTTGTGCCTTTATCCCCTGTTTGGACTTTAAATCTCCATTTCTCTCAGAGCTTTGAGGGTGTGTGCTCTGACAGAATGTCAGGCAATTAAACAGTCATGGCTCATTGAGCTGGAGGTGGGCCCGCTACTCTAGGCTTCTCTATAGGCAACAGAAGAAATGAACGCAAGCACTCCCAACCATTCCTTGCACATTCTTTGACTCACAACTTTAGCGGTAAATTCAGACAAGAAGTTCTTATCAAAGGACACTTTTAAAGTATTGTCAACTTTCACAAGGCTGAGCAGTGTCACTGTCATGGGTAATTATCTTGTGCCAGGATGTGTGGGAAAACAAAGATCCTCTCACGGGGAACCTAGTCAGGTCCCTTCTGCAAGATAAACACATAAATGTTGCCACACTAATGACACCTTTATACTTTTTCCTATAGCATACAGCATAGAGGCAGCAGTTTCAATTATGACATGCACAATAAAAGAATGCTTCCAGTAAAAACAAAAGTCACAATCCTTTATCGTATTTTGTGATATTTCTCAGGTGTACCAGGCCTTCGAAGAGCTGCTATTGGTCAAAACCTGCATTTGACCTTCTGTATTTTGTTAATGCTGGACATAAAAACAGAACTGAGAACCATAGCAAATCTTCTAACAACAACATCTGCAGACAGATATCTATCTTCAACAAAATATCTGTTCAATACTATAAATAATTCATAAAAGCCACCTACTGACCAACTGTCTCACTGTAGCTCTAAAGGGATCTAATGTTAAGTGAGGGGAAATGCATGTGATGCCTAGTGCTACTACTCAGTTTATATTCCAAACACATAATAGCATATGTCCTTATACAACCTCAGCCAAACCAACAGAAAATATTTGGATCTAGCAACCAGTTAAACCATTCTCCTGACACTGCAGAGGTAAATAGAATAAATGTAAAATCATAAATATAAAGAGTAGATAGTGATGTTTCCACACCACCTCTATTTTTTATGCAATCATAATGCAGATTCCACCTTGTTTCAGGCTTCATTTGACAAATAGCATGACTTAAGTGACCAAGAAAACGAAAACACGGATTTTGGCATAGTCACGCTGATTCAGTGATGCCGACCATCTTGTGTTCAAAAAACCTTGACTGATTCTATTTAGTTCAGTAGCCTGTGTTTCTTTCTTTAATTATAGTACACCTTCTGTAACAAATAAAATAAAATAATATTATTTATTTTTCTTTTTATGACTGCAGTTAACTTTTGAAACCGAAAAGCCTCTATTTTTCAATCATTATTGCAATGTTTTTTCTTCCATTCGTTTAGTTTTTTTAACAATGTGTCTGGTATGGAAATTTCCTTTGACAAGATTATCTCATGTGAACAAGCTACCTCAGCAGTAGGTGGTGATGCATTTACTGCATGTCAACTGCAGGACCTCAATAGAACTACATCAAAAGTTAGACATGTATAAATGTAAAGCTATAACTATGCCTTCACTTGCTTATGTAACTACCAATGTTATACTGCAAGCTGATGGAGTGACTTCACAGCAGGGGTATGTGGTACTTAAAACATGACCTCAACCAACATAATTCAATGTAAATTGAACAAACCACTGCAACTATTAAAGTAGGTTAATTTTCAACAAAAATGAAGGTGATGTTTAAAGGGGCATTATGTAGTAAGATTGCAACCACGTGTGTGCTCGTACGCGTGCTCGCTTGAACTCATGAGCGAGCATTATCCGAAACAGAACCACTTTCATACAGAGATCCTGCAATAAACGCAGAAACACCGGCATGCCGGCTGCGGCTTTTCACACAGACATGTTCAGGCTCTGTTACCTCAACGTTCTAAATCTAAACTGAACGTTACAAAGCAAACAGCGGCGGGTCAGAGCTAATGCAGCATTAGCTGGCTGCCCTGCCTTACCTCACAGGCTAGTAAACAAATCGCTCCACATTTGTTTTTTTACGGTTACATCCTTTCTTGCAGGTACACAGGATAGTAATATGGGTCGCATTTGTTGGTGAAGTAATGTGAGCATTATAACTTTACACAGGATAACATTAGCAACTGCACAGCGTTAGCCGGCGAGCTAACGTGACTCTCTCCGTGTTTTCTCCAGCCTTTCTGATGTTCACTGTGTTTTTACTCACCATCTTCTAAATCTGTTTGGTCTGATGGGCTTCAGCACATAAAACTTTATTGTTGTTTTTATCCTTATGTGTAGTCTGTATTTTGCTGGGAGTTGGATGCTTTATGGTGTTAGTGGACTGCATGTTGTTAACTGCGGTATTGTCGCTGTAGTCTGAGAGGCTCGGGAGTGCGCACAGAGTTGCATTCGACCCGGTGTCCTCACATTAAAAACAGAATGGCAGTGGCTTTTACAAGCAGCAGAGAAAACAAGGTGTGTGCTTCATTTGTAATGGGGTTTGAGCCTATTGACAATAAGGCAATGAAAATTTGATGTATTAATAAGTAATTTTATTAAAAATTACCCCTGTACCATCTTTAGTTGAGAACACTAAAGTAAGTACTCAAGTACTCATGTAACATCCTCATAAGTTTCTGAGCATCTGTTGTGACTGACATGTGGAGGCTTGGACTATAAAGCCCATCTGATATAATGCATGAGGAGGACAGCCTGTTTTCTCTCTTTTTGTCACACTTATCTTTATTGCATTTTTGCCTTTGTTTGATAATACGAGGGAATAGAGAGACAGGAAACAAGGAGACGGAGCAGGTGATGAGAGGGGGTGATAACATGCAACAAAGGTTCCCGACCTTAAATTGAACACGGAACATAGCGGTTGCTTCTTAACCACTCCACCAGCAGGATGCCCCTGAGCTAATTATTTCAACAAGTAGTCCCAGGTCAGTGAGGTTTGGTCAGATGCTGCACTGCTTTGTTTTGGCACTATATGCAGTATTTAACGCTTATTTTCACAGCTCATTATCGGAAAACTAATCCAGATGGACTACAAACTTGTCACCAAAGAAAACAAAGCTGTTGTTAGTTGTTTTTATATTCGTTTAAATAATATTGAAGATTTTTTATTATTTCTTAATACTTCTGGTGAGAAGTTGGAGGTTTTATAACAGACTTTACAGTCTCAGTATTCTTTGAGCCAGCATCTAGTCACAATAGAACGGCACCATATTTATACATATTAATACAACTTTACACAGTATATAAAAGTAACAATAATCAATATTTTTATTGACTTGTATGTAAAAGGGGTTGTTTGTATTGATGAACCAAAGAATTATCACATGATTCTGCAGGTCTGCTGAGCTTTATGTTTCAGCTCATTGTTTTGGTTTAAGGCTGACAACTTGTTTTGATTCACTCTCACCGCTGAGAAAGATGCAGCAGGCTGCTGTTTTCAGTAGGGATGCACTGAATGAAAATTGTTGGCCAAACGCCAACAAAATTTCTGAACCAATTTGATAAATAATGTTGTATGTGGTTCTCATATGACTTGATAGCCTCTCTTCTGGTAGGACTCTCATACTGCAACACTTCTTTTTTTTTGCTGTTTAGACCCACCAGACACTACCTATTCAGCATCAAACAGCAGCAAGATAAAGATAACGACTAGTGGCGAACATAGTGGAGCATGTAGTTAAAAAAGCTAGATATTTCCCTCAGAAATGAGTAGAGACCAAAAACAATGCTAAAAGCTAAGAGACTATTTGACTTTTTGCTAGCAACTTTGCTGTATTACTTAAAACATCAGTGTTGAGTTTACAGCTTGTTTTGGTTCCCTCAAATGGCCAAAGGAAAATCAGTTACGGGGCTGTGCAGATATTGCGTCTTATCTGCGCATTTGTTATGTTCTCTGTAGCGCACCGAGATGGAAAAATCTCAACTTTTTCAAATGCAGCAAGTCATGTGAGGAGAATTAATCAACTTCACAACATCCAGTTGAAAGGTCAGCCAAACTTAAGATGGAAGAGCACCTGATTATACTCGTTCGGGGATACCCAGAGCTGTACAAGCTGTCAAGTTCTTACTTTTACACCAACAGAAGGAACAGCGCCTGGACATATATCAGCTCAGAAATTGGTGAGCCTGATGATGCGCTGTTGTTATGTTACCAATTGTTGCATTTTGTGTCGTGATAACTTAAATCAACCCAACCCGCAGCAGTTTTGGTTGCTGAGTAACAGCAGGTGCAACAGTAGTGCAACCTCCCAAGCACCTTGGATAAAAGGATGAAAGCGGCACAGCTGTCGTTTTCTACATCATCACATCTGAACGGCCCCTAATGCAGGTATAATGTATTTGGCTCTGAGTTAATACAGCTTAATATGCATGTTGTTGCTAGTTTCTTTGAAATGTTATATTCCAAAAAGCATTCAAACACTTATTGAAATTCCTAATTCTACGCACAGAGTTTTAATTTTCTGCTCACACCTGATTGCGTGACTGAAATGATGAATGTGAGCGAGACCGAGCCAAAAGACAAACCAAGCATTTTCTTTTTCTTTCCATGAACCACAGAAATGTCACGATTTGCTGCTTCCTGTGGTCACTATGATCAGCATGGATTCCTTGGGCACACAGATGTTGATAACAGAATTTTATGCCCAGGTACAGCGGTCTCGTTATTGTATGACAGAAGTAGGCTCCTGTCATTGAGCTCCATCTTGTGAGATTCTCCAAGCAGGCTAATTGCTCAGTTATTCATGAGCAGTCTGGAACCCCCACTTCACTGTCGCATTGGAGCAGATGCTGGCTGCAATACTCCCTCCACCAACTCTTCACAGCTCCCTCCTCTGGCAGCTCTGTCGGAGCACTTCACCTGCTGATTGGTTGGCTTTCTCGAGGACTTGACTTTATTAGCTAAAGCAATGAGGGTCTTGGGCTGGGATGTGTCTAGAATAGAAATGGTGGTTGACAAAGTTTCATGTTGGATCTCCAGAGAGGAATCCTCACTAGCTGTGAGGACACTATGCCATCTCAATCCCTGTGGTGTTAAATACCATGTTTATCAGCTGATACTATGATGCCATAACACACCACAGAGGCGATTATCGAGCAAATTCAATGAGACTATGTGACACTGACTTCCATGTGAGATGAAAATGAGAATGACACTTAGCACACTAAGTGCTGCATTCCACTGGGCTTTACAGGTCACTGTGCTTGTTTACTGCAAATCCCTAACGTACAGAACACAATGTATTCCCAATCACACAATATTAAAACATAATTTTGTTATAATGCACAAAACAATTGCAGACAACAGTGTCAGCATAAACGATGGAAATGAGTATAAAATTTTGAACCTTACACTGTGTTGCATCGTATTCCAAACAATCCTCTGGTTTGCAGCACAAAGGCAGGGAAACAGAAAGTCTTAATTAATTCAGTGTAGGTGGAAGAAATTGTTGCTGGACACGCAAAGCTAAAAAGGCAACTGCTGTATGGAAGACATCAAAATGTGTGGAGAATTAATTAGATTGTGCCAAAAAACATGTTTATTATTCAATAATACAAATAACTCATTTATTGTTGTGCGATTCTAAGAGCCAGCAAAAAATTTAAATTAAAATGATGTATTCATTAACAAAATAACCTATTATTAACTTAACTCATTAAGCAAATTTAAAACACTGTGGGTGAGACTGCTGTTTCACTAAAGTGATTTAATATATTTGGTACAGAGTCAATATTGCAAAAAAGATTTTTTCGGTTTCTGATAAAAATATGTCAAAACACCAACATAACTGAAATACAATTTGAACTTTGTCACTTTGAAAAAGGCTAGAGGGGAGAAAAGAAGGGCACTGTGGATGCAAAAGTAATCCATGATGAGAACTGTCTCTCAGCTGAATTGGTCTGTCAGCTCCATGTTAACCTTTACCCTGATGCAGCATTTTAGGTTTCAAGGTTGTTTGAGATGGAAATCCATGTATCAAGATCCAATCCAACAAACATAAAGCTAATCTGATAGAAAATAAAGGTGTGCTTTACAGCAAACAATTGATGTGGTCAGCCTCACAAAATCTATTCATCTCCTCTTTCATGCCTTTCTTTTCTGTTTGCCAAGTACACAGAGACAAGAAGGGCACCGAACGTGCGCTGCACCACACCTTCCACTGCCCTCGTGGGGTAAAGCTGTTGATTCGTTAACAAACACAAATCGATAGAGGGGCCTGAATGGAGGACAAGTACAAAGAATTAATTTCCGGCTCCAGGGGCTTACGGTGGCAAATCACCAGCTTTAATCAACAGTGTCAAGTCAGAAAGACAAATGATGTTTACACAGAAGCAGTGTCTCCCCTGAAAACAGCAGCATTGGCTCTGTCACCTTACCAGTCTGTCTAGGCTTGTGCCTGCTGCAGTGGTGGGCCGCTCCTCTGGGCTGTACGGCCTGAAGCGAGCGTTGAACACATCCGAAACACCACGGGTAGACCTAGTCATTCCTGCGGGTTTTGGCTGGCCACAGCCTTGAAAAACCTGCAATTACAAAAACATGGGCACCCAACTGTCAGGGCTTTAAATTACTTTGGATACAGAAAATAGGGAAAACATGCTGTTTTGTTAAGGTCTTCTGAAGCATTCACCCCACATTACCAGCATGACAGTACTCTTTGTGAAGTTGAGGTAACCACGTTGATAGGTGATTCAACTAGGGGCTGTGACCAATGCTATTTAAGATGACAGAGTTAAGTTTTTACAGGCTTTTGGGAAAATACCACATATACTTAAACCATAAACAAAACTGCATCTGTTGCATGAGAAAGCCAACAGAGCATTTAGCTCTGAATGAGAACTGGCATCCAAAACTGTGTAGGCAGAAAAAAATCTTCACAACCACCTACAACAACCACTTTTTTTCTTTCTGAATACAATTTTGTGGGCAAAGAAAAGTGCAGTAAAACACAGGAAACACATTAACTACTGTTAGTTGAACTAAGATTATCTGACCAAATTGAAACATATAATTCAAATACAAAACCTAAACTTGGACAGAAAGTGTATTACACACCTTACACTGCCCAGTGTGACTGAAAGCAAACTCTCCTCTCAAGCCGCGTTTCCACCAAAGGAACTATACCTAGGAACTAGGAACCTTTGGAGGAACTCACTGCGTTTCCTCTAGAGGTGGACCAATAATTGGTCTGGACGATTGTTGTGGCCGATATTCAGCATTTTTCCAATAATCTGCATCTGTCATTTTAAAAACAGATAGCCGATATAATTAATTAATAAATAAATGCGCTCCTTTGGCTCTGATTCAGCCGCCTCTGTCTTCTCGAGCCCCCAGAGTGGTGAATACAATGTCCCGCCCACAGTACCAGCTGATTGGTTACAAGTCACAAGTAATAGCCTATCAACACTGACTATTGTGTGGAAGTAGCCAGTAGAACGAGCGAGCCTCCACACTGCAGCCCCTCCCCTCCTCTTTCAGCCGAGCTCTGCATGCAGACACACAGCAAAGTGAATGGAGATACTAGTAAAAGGCAGATACTGTATCATTACAATAAGCAGGAAAAAATATTGCGTATTGCATGTACAAAGCAATGTTTTAATCTGCTCTGTCTCTCATCCACCGCAGCTGTGTTTTTATTTTACACAAGCACATGTGCTGACTTGGCTAATAGCTAGTTTGTCATAAACAAGACGAGATCAGACAAGATACTGATTTTATAAAGTTTTAAATAACATTTTTTTAAAAGGTAATTATTTAGTAATGAAAAACTAGTATAGATAACGAGTATAGATAAAAAAGAGAACAAATAAATAGTATCAATAAAATCCTAACAATATAAAATAATAAATACAATATAAATGGCAGCTGGTAAAGACAAAGATAATGATAATTTATCAATCATAGTTAACAAGTTCATCTCTGGGATGGATCTCTAATTCATTTAATTTACTATTTATAAAGATTAAACATGACAATGAACTGTAATGTTGTTATTTTTAACAAAGTTTTGTGTTGGAGTTTGTGTTATTCTAAATTTTGACACTAAGATTTTACAGCAAACGGATATCGGTTCCAAAAATCGGTCATCTGTTTTATTGGTTACTAATAATTGGGATCTTTTCCACAATTGTTTGCAAACCAATAAATCACATCACAGCTGATGGAGTTAAGCTAATTGACCCTTTGGTAAGCCATGCCCCCCTTGGTTACTGTTGCTAAGTCCGACAAACTGTCGGCGCTGCCACTGTCTACTATTGCACTCCCCAGAGAAATATTGTCAAATTTGTTGGAAAAAGTGATCTCAGAAAGAAGCAGACAGTTTTTCAGTTGCATTATACATTTGAAGGTTATATTCAGGCTGTCGTCTCGACTCAAACTGACGTGAAAAATATGAAAGAAGCTAAAGCCTACCGCTCTCACAGTACAAGTGAACCACTGCATCCCCCGACGATTGAGACAAAAGACAACAAGCTAGCGTTAGCTAACTAACATTACATTAGGAACAGTCCACAGCCTCCATTTTTCTGGATTTATTTTACGTTTTAGAAAGAGAATAAATCGTACTTCTCCTTTCAACC
This sequence comes from Micropterus salmoides, assembly GCF_014851395.1. NCBI lineage: Eukaryota > Metazoa > Chordata > Actinopteri > Centrarchiformes > Centrarchidae > Micropterus > Micropterus salmoides. The sequence continues at coordinate 15,986,713 of NW_024040596.1, forward strand.
TCTCTGGGTAGCGACTATAACTATTACAAGTGCCCCAGGAACAGCATTTGACCTTGTCTTAGAAAAATACATCCAAAAAAAGCTAGAAAACGACCCTTTTTGCATTAGAGTCAATGGAGCGCATCCATGAAAGTGTCGGACCCCAGTTAGAGCGAGACCTATACTGCGCTGTGATTGGCCAGCTGTGTATTCGGGGCGTGGCATAGCAAAGGGTCAATTCTGGGTCCAGAGTTGTTGTTTTAAGTTTTCATCAGTCAGGAGGTTTCTGTACAGAGCCGAAGTCGGCCTCCTCTTCTCCAAAACAAGTGGAACAGCTGATTACAACAAGTAATACAGCACGTTAAAATCATGTTCCTCTGACGCTCAGGTGGACACAGACTTGAGTGCTGCAGCTGATCTGCATCTCTTGTTGGCTGGAAATGTTTTAATAACCTTCCAAACTGTGGCGATTTTATATTTGTTTGTTTCTCTGTGCTGTAGTTCTTTTATGAACTTGATGGCTTTATCCAGTTTGTTATTAAATTTGTAACAAACTTTATTGTGTGTCTCTTCATTATACTCCCACACAAAAAAGCTTAGGCTCCACAAAAAACATTGTTTTTAATGGTCAAGCATGGCCTATAGGTTTTTATTATATTCCAATCAAATCTGATGTACATTTTGCTCATGGATCGTGGTTACTAAATAATGATGTCATTGCTTTGTACGGCGTAGCCTATATGTCAGCTGGCTAATTTGCCTAATCTTCACAGGACTTTAGACCAGGGTGGAAACGCACACAACAGTAGGCAGAAGGAAATTTTAGTTTCTTGAAAAGAGATCTCGGGACTAAAAAGTCCTGGGTACTTCTGGTGGAAAGGCAGTTTTGCTTAAGTTTGAGAAAAGTTGGAATTCAGCTACCTGTCTGAGGTGTTACTTTTGTTCTCTGGGGAATAAACCTAATTGACATACCCTGTAGGAGACTTGGGCACTGTTATCTTGCATATTCATGATGGCCTCTGAAATCTTGACATCAATAGGCTCCATGACAGATTCAATGTTGAAAGGTCCCTCAAGCCTCTGTGCCACCAGCAGCATGGCATCTGTCATAACAGTGGTAAAAAAGGTGGGGAGATGGGGGGGGGGGAAGAGCAGAGGTGCAAACAAACACACATTGAGTTAAAGAAACACTTTTCACTGGTATCAAAGTGATAGTAAAGTACAATCCAAAATTGTGAATGCTTTACTATCAATATAGCAATTTTTGCCAAGTATGTCAAAGGTCCCACATTGTAGAAAGTGAGATATCCATGTATTTGTTTTTGTATTATAAAGTAGGTTTCAATGCTATATAAATACTGTGAAAATATCAAAACGAGCTGACAGGAATTCGTAACGCTGTGACTATACAGTCACCGCCCCCAGCCATGCCCCCACCACAGCCCACCCAGACATGGCACTTTATTAACAACACCAAGCGGTCATTATTTGCTGAACTAGCAAGCTACAAGACAGACTGAGCATAATATGTCTCATTTAAACACTGCATGCAGTGGAATGATTGCACTGGAGTATGACTGACTATCTCTATTTTTAGTCAATATTTTTAGTGAGATGTATTATGTGGTCCTGTCCACATGCTTAGAGACACATTCCTGTAATGTCTGATATGGTAGGTTCAAATATAAGTAGCGCTTGAGCCTGGAGCCCAGTGCACTGCAACTTAATTAAGACATATGGACACATTTGAATACACATGTAGAATTTCACTGCAAATGTTGAAAGCACAATCTTAAAAAAACAAGAAAAAAGGGTTCCACTCATGTCCCTGGATACATTTCTATTGTGCTGCAGCTCACTTCAGTTGTGTGCATTTGCAGTTTTCCTATATTTGCTTATAATAATAATAATATAATTTCTGGTGTTGCATTTTGTTTATGTGGGTCTGTCAGTTTGCACAGAAAGTAAAAAAAGGCAGTTTGATTTTGTTAAAGGAATCCATCCATCATCAACCACTTATCCTGTGTACAGGGTCACTGGAACCAATCCCAGCTGACATCGGGCAAAAGGCAGGGTACGCCCTGGACAGGTTGCCAGTCCACCACAGGGCCACACATAAACAAGTCCACATGTTTTTGGACGGTGGGAGGAAGCCAGAGCACCCGGAGAGAACCCACGCATACACGGGGAGAACATGCAACCTCCACACAGAAAGGCCAGGACGACCAGGATTCAAACTCACGACCTTCTTGCTGTGAGGCGACAGTGCTAACCACTGCACCATCACGCCACCCTCATTAAGGAATCAAGTAAATTTATTTGTCGTTTTACAACACAGGGTACACAGTGTAATGTAAGTTGTAGCTCCTTCATGCTATATACACATAGAACATGTACACATATAATAATTCTCAATCTTAACACAAAAAAACCCTTAACATCTGGTGGGAAATATAGTCCATTAACTTTGACTATGTTTAAGCATCAAGTATCATCGATGTAAACACATTATACAGTATATATTTACTATACCTACCTAATTAGTACTAAAACAATTAATTTAGATTAGATTTTAGATTTATGGACAGTTATTGTGATAATTGTTTAAATACTTTTTTCATGCAAAATGACCAAGATTGTTTCCAGGTTCTCAAATGTGAGGATTTGCTGATTTAATTGAAAATAATTGTTAACTTCTTATGCTATGTTTCATTGAAGTTCATAGTTTCATAGTTTTTGTCTTGCCTTTTGATTACTACACAGTATTGTCAATCACCTCCGCCTTCTTGCCACAGTCCACCAACACACACTTACAAAGCATGAATACTTCTTTGGGCAAATTAGATTTTTATGCAGATCATCTCAGTCAAGTCAACAAAATTTAATTATGCTGCATGCAACAAATTGTGCTGATGAGTCATTGATTTAATAGAACTTTTGAAAGCCAAGCATTTATTTACATCTGCTGCGGGCAATGAATAAGGTCAGTGGCTCATTAATATCTTTGTGTGGACACAAGCCAGAAGGCCTTGTTGAACATGAGACACTTAACCTTATCATCTCCACTTGTCACTTGTGGTTAACCCTTTTCCATTAACACCTCTGATCATTTAAAAGAAAGATGTTGCATTCAAAATAGGGCTGTGCGATATGACTATATGCATCGTTTGACTATAGAAAAATGTCTGTTGTTTAAAAATTATGCTCTATCGTTTATTACGTTGTGTCGCAAATTCCACACTTTATGGTAATATTTTTGGGAGGGGATGAAGCTTTGCACCACCTTGAAGTGAATATTGGTTTTAACTCCAACTCCAAGATGGGCCGACCGACCCGATCAGAGGTTACCTATGGAGATTACTCAAACTGGGACATTCAGTCAAAATCACATCATAAACACATCATAAGAGAAAGTCCAGCTACATCCACACTACTATGGTAACAGCTTTACAACAAATAACAGTTTTATAACTAATATGATCTTCTCCAACCACAGCAGCGTTATAGCTGCGTATTAGAGTTGATCAGTTGGATAAAATTTGGCGAAAGAAGAAAGTAATACAGACGTATAACCACACCAGGTTTTTTTTTTGCATTAAAGTCCTCAGTTTTTGCCCACAGGGTCAGCAGCGTTTTCAAACAAACATCTTCAGATTCACCGTTCAATCGCTTCCTGTCTAAAAAGACTTTGGTGCTAGCTAGCTTTGAAAACTGCTCAGACCGTGTGGTGAAACCATTTTAGCTGCCAGTGAGTATTGCATCATCTGATCGGCTTTTAGAGACCACCGATCAAACTAGTTATAGCCATTATCGGCCGATTACGATCGGTGTCCGATCGATCGGAGTGCATTGGAGGTTGGAAGACCGCAATATCAGAGACACATACCGTGACATAGATGCTGCCAGTTTCTTAATTCTGTGGCTCTAATTAACTGCTAATTAATTTCATTAGGATAGATCACACTCACACATACCTTTACACCACAAACACAAATGCACACGCAGGGCACACTAGCTAGACTATAGCATACTTGGTTTTAATTTCCAAATAATTGTATATCAAGATTTAAAAATATAAAAATCTATTTGTACACACACGCACACACACACACACACACACACAGTTACTGTTGCAACTATTACTGCTGCTACTATTTATGGTTTTTACTAGGCATATATTCTATTGCCTTTCGTGCTGTTGTTATTATTTGTTTGAAATTATGTGTATTCAGATGTTGGGAGCAGTCAGTGAGAAAACATTTCGCTTCAGTGTTTACTTCCTATACTGTGTTCATTAAGTAGGATGTTGCTGTACAGCCCTGGTCCCCTAGTACCAGTGCTGTGAGGAAGGATGCTACTGTAGGCCTAGCAGAGACAGGGAGGAGGGTTTAGTTGCAACTTTATGATGCAGAGAATTATCACGAGTTACTGTTAGAAATTCTAACAGTAACTCATGGTGCAGATTTCACATTAGCTCAAACTAGTCAGGCAACTGCTGCTGCACTTTAGAGGCTAAATTAGTTAATTGATATTGCCATTCAACAGTGCTGAAGTGCTCTCAACCCCACAGGGTTTATAGACTAATGTTCCACAGTCCCTGCAATGGCAGTTTTGTGTTTGAATGGTGTGCCACAGGGAGCTGGACATCACCAAACCACTAACTCATAACTGAGCAAATCCCATATCTGGAGACATTACTTATGGTGTCAGCAGTGGTATCTCCATCCACAGACCTCACAGGACAAGACCTCACCAGCAGGCTGTCATAATGACTCTTCAATTACCTCCTTACTAAATAGGGTCATCCTGTCATTTGGAGACTACAGAAACAATGGCTTTTTAGGCGTGACTGCTTCAAGAGTTTATTTAATCTGCACTAAAATGCAGTTAGCAGCATGTTGCTTTTTGAAGAATAGCTTATATATTTATTTTGGCTTGCTGCTCCCACTTACCCACCCATCACAAGAGAATGGTATAATTTATTCCCAAACTGTGGAGGCACAGATAATATTCCAGAGAACAGACCAAAAAGCAGTGACTATGTAAAAGCCACATATATGAAAAAAATGGAAAACACTCTGTGTAAATGGTAGCCAAAGACTTAAAGGGGATATAGGAGAGAAATACTGTACATAAAAAAAAAAAACCTAAATTACACTCCAGTTCTTTGATAGCAAGACCTGTCCAGCTTTTCATTCTTCTGGGACCTGGGATCACTAATGGCACAGGAAAAGAGCTGAGAAACATTAGCTCAGCTCTGGCTCCATTTCCTTTCCAATTCTATTAAAGTCTGAGCCTTTGAAGAGCTCTTCTGTTTGTTTACACTGTGGATTGCAAATTGCCTATGATGCTCGCAGAGATTTTTAATATACAGACTACAACAGTGCGAAATGGTTTTCTACAGTAGCACTTCAATTGCTTAATTGTGTTAATGGTCTAAGTGTAGATGAAATAATTAAGGTTTGTTACAACTTGTCTATTAGCATGAATGTTGATCAGCATGTGTTTCTTGACATTATACTGCAATTAAGGCAGAATACTTTCTTTTTGTGTTGTTGCATTTCTTAAAAAAAGTCTGAGTTTGGCATTGCCATATAGCTTCCTGTTTAATCTGATTATGATGTAAATTCATTCAACTGCCTCAGGTATGTCTGCTTACTTTATAACAAACACACATAAAAAAAAGGTTTTAAGACTGTCAAGTGCAAATTCTAAAAATTTAGGTCAAGGGAGCCAACCGGGAGCAACTCATATTTCATAATAAGAGAAAAGAAGAGTGCCTCTAGCATAAGAGACGATGGCAATCTTTCCCGACGATGGTGACTTATCTGCAACTTATCAGATGGGCTTGACAAACAGAGGGGCCAGGAAGTTTGTCTTCATACACAGCTGAGGGACAGCAGACGAGGAAAAAACACAAAGAGAAAGAGAGAGAGAGAGAGAGAGAGAAAGAAAGAGAGAGAGAGAGAACAGGAGAATGAGAAGTGGTGCTGATTGGGTTGAGTCAGGCCGGGGTATGGCTTTATCCCAAAGGAAGAGGGGCTCCTGCACTGCATGTGGAAAAAGTCAACCTACATGGAGAATTAATGACTCTCATTTATGAGGAGTGCATGAAGTCCAGTCCGCTGTGGCATGGCTGCCACTCTGAGCCAAATTTTCCCTGCATCACTTTTGCAGCCCTAAGATAGGCCACTGGCCAGCCAGAGGAAATCATTTTATCATCACAACACAGCCATGCAAATAGACACATCTTGTCCTATTCTAGGCGAGGAGGGGGGTTAAAAACAACAACTGAGACCTTGCTTTACTGGATATAGACATGTAAAATTAAAAGACTCCATGCGGTGAAACCACAGTGTGATTGCAATATTTTGTTTCATATTGGAGGTTAATGTTTCAGTTTGTGACGTGAAACATGCTTATTTGCGCTGTCTTGCTAAACAGGGAAAAAAAGATCCGAGGAGGTGATATTACTTCGGGCTCTGCCTCTTTATCGAGATGGATGTCCACTTAAATTCAGGCTATGTCAGCCAGCGGCAACCTCCAGCAGACAAGGACAAATAAGGAAAGTGAACAGGCCCATCTATGGCTCTTTGCCTGTGAAGAGCTCCACAGAATGAAAAATGGCTCCAGTGTAATTTGGATTCTGTAAAGCATAGCTCATCTGTGGTCCAGTCAACCAACTAATGGTGCTACATGAAATGGTATAAAAATGGAAAAGGAAAAAAAATGCATGTTATTCCGTGGTCACACTTTGTCCTGATAAAAAAGACCTTGAAAATACACATCCATGTATGCACAGACACATACATGTGTACACATTCACACAAAGGCACAGTTAAAAACAGTAAACACTATACTCTTAAAGTATTAATAACAATAAAACAGACTCTCACACTCAGACCATCAAGAATTAATTTTTCCAACCAAACCCTTAAAAGCTTTTTCAAATGATAATGTCTTGTTTTATAAGACCCCATTAACACACTGAATTTCTCCACGGCTACCACAGACAAGCTGGTGGTAATACCTCCAGTGCCATGTTTAGGACAGTCACAGAAAAGGACAATTATGTATATTAAAAGTATTTTCTGCTGATAGAAGGATTTACAAAGAGTATGTCATGACTATATAAAGTGTAGACACCACAGGAAAGATACACGTGTTTTTCACTTAAATTCTGGGAGACAATGTGATGTAGATCTGAAGTCTTGTATGCACACAGGGTGTCTGCACGGTCTTAAAAAGTCTTAAAAGGTAATAAATCAATTTTGCGAAAATTAAGGCTATTAAAAAGTAAAAGTAAGTCTTAATCGCCATTTACAAGGTATTACATTTTGAAGATATTTCAATGTGAAAATCCTGTTTGTTCAAAGGTTTGTTTGCTAAAAGTGTAGGTGAACGTATTTATTTATAATGCATAGAAAAAATATTAGACAGGCAGTGAGTGTGTGATTCGTTTCTGTAACGCTATTTTACTCTTAAACGCTCCAAAATATAGACCCGTGCGAACCGGAAAATGATTTACGAGTACAACCGACCGTAATTTCCCACCCAGCCGGACCCTCAATGATAATTGTCCAAAACATAGTCAGAGTGGCGATCAGGAATAACGGGATTAACCCAGTTGGCCGGTCGCTCTATGCCCACTTGAACAGCCCCATTCCTGAAAACCAAGAGTGAGATGCGCCGCCAGCAGCTGAATCGGTAAGACGGAAGACAACAGGGAACGTTCAAGGAGCGTGTGGGTTTAGCGAACGTTAGCTGTGCTATTTAGCTAAATCGGTGCCTTTCATTGAAATACATTTAACTTTTCATAAAGCCGATGCTCTCGTCATTGTCACTTTTTGTGAATGGATCAATCACAGCCTGGATGGAGCCGGATTTTAAAAAAAGTTTGATGTGCTGCAACAAACTTTATAAATGTTGAACTCAGTGTTCTGCATAAACAGTTATGATTATTGACGAGTTAGTAGCCTGCCCAAAATCAAGGTTGGAAAATATCATGTAGCCTAGAGAATTTTTCTTGCACAAAAAACAACCCCAAACTGAAACAGCTGTAATTAATTATTGTAAGTTATATACTATTATATGAAATTATATTGAATATAGTAACATAATGAATATATTAATATCAAACTTACGGTTTACTATTAAATTAACAATATACTTTTAATTTAATGTTATAATATTATATTAATACTGTCATTTAGACTAGTTCCTCCTCCAGGTTGTGCCTGTGCTACACCGTGTACACTACTTACATTATTCATCACTCAGTATATTCTCTTCATCTTTGTTCCCCCTGACCTATTTGAATTTTGTTGTATTGATCAAGTGGTCGATGAAAGTTATCACACATATCATTGCAAGCAAGCTCACATTATCTAGTTTAAACCAACTAAAACACAAAATTACACTGTTTCACATGATTTGCTGTAATGTTGCATACATAAACGTCACAGCCTATATATGACAGGAAATCTGACCAGTCCTTCACATAGAAAACAGTTGGCCCATACAGGCTGTTATAGGCAGCTGAGAAAGTTGGTGAATGCCTCAATTTTTAGGTGGCGTTACAACCTGGTGACATAAAGGCAATAAATATGTTATAAATATATTTAAATTCCTTTTAAAAATACAAAAATGTCTCTTTTAAAGGTGTGTGGCTGATTTAATTGGTTATTGCTCAAAGTGGCGTGACAGTCTTAAAATATCTTGAAAAAGTCTTGAAAAGGTCTTAAAAAGGTATTGAATTTTACTTCAGGATTCCTGTATATACCCTGGCACAGCAACTACTGCCAGCTTGATCACAGCTGAACGTGGGGAATCAGCCTCATCCTGACCGAGCTCCTCTGCTTTGCTTCCTGACACATCCTGCTTTGCCTTACCACAACAACACCCACAAGTTGCGGGGAAATGATGAGATTCTTGCAGAGGTCTGGCCTAGGAGCCTACAGAATTTATCAGAGTTTATCACTATAAATACAATCTTATGTGGTGAAGGCAATTTTTGTTGGCTTTTACAAAGACCTGCTTTTATAAGGTTCTTTGCTGTAACAACGTAACTCTACGGCTGGCAATGCTGCTCTGTCTGTCTACCACTTTGGTCCAGACTGAAGTATATTACTATGAAATTTTGCACAATCATTCTTGTTCCCCACAGGGAGAATAGTAATAACTTGGGTGATCCCTGTTTTCATCTAGAGCCATTATAACAAAGTTTTCATTTAGCTGACGCTTTTATCCAAAGTGACTTACAATTGCTATTCATGTCAGAGATCACACGCCTCTGGAGCAACTAGGGGTTACGTGTCTTGCTCAGGGACACAATGGTGGATCGGTCACAGGGGGGGGGATTGAACCCAGGTCTTTCACACCAAAGGCATAGGCTTATCCACTGCTCCTAAGGCTCGGTTTCACAGACGAGCCCAGGTCACCCAAATACTGCTTGATCAAAGGGGTAATGCTATCAGGTGCAGTAATTAATGTCTCTGTCTTATCTGTGTTCAGTTGCAAAGCGTTCTCATTCAGCTAGTGCTTGATCTTGCTCAAACAGTTTGCTAGGGCGGATAATTTATGGAGATTTGTGGCCTTAAATGAGCGGTACAGCTGAATATCATCCGCATAAAGGTGGTAAGATATATCGCTGAACTGTCTGATAATTTGTCCAAGAGGGAGAATGTGCAGGAGAAATAAGATAGGTCCAAGGATGGACCCTTGGGGTACCCCATATGACAACACTGCTTTATCCGACATGAACCTGTTTGCAAGAACACTAAAACTTCTGTCAGACAGATAAGATGAAAACCATTTTAGTTCCAGACATACCTGCCAGCTCGTGAAGTCTTTTTAGCATGATATTGTGATCGATAGTATCGAAAGCTGAGGAAAGGCCTAATAGGACCAAGACTGTGCATTTTCCAGAATCAGCGACCATCATAATATCACTGGAGATTTTAAGTAAAGAGGTTTTGGTAAAGTGTTTTTTGCGGAACCCAGACTGAAATTTGTCAAATAATTCATGGGTCTCAAGGAAGGTAGTCAGTTGGACTGCTACTATTTTTTCAAGAATTTTTGACACGAACGAGCATTTTGAAATGGGCCTATAGTTCTTAGGGTCTGATGGATCCAGGTTAGACTTTTTAAGTCCTGGTTCAATGATTGCATGCTTAAAGGAGATAGGGACCATGCCAGTTTGATGTGAGATGTTAAGCATGTTCACAATACTAGAGCCAAATGAATCAAAAGCTTTTATAAAGAGCAGAGTAGGGAGGACATACATAGAACAGGAGGAAGGCCTCAGTTTTTCCAGCAGGCATTTGATGTCATGCAGTGACACTGGGTTAAAAGAGGACCATGAGAGGGGGGTGGGTCACTGAGAGCAGGATTGGAAGGAGTTTGTGAGACACTTGCCCTGATATCTGCAATCCTATTTACAAAGAAATTCAGAAACTCATTGCTGTCAGTTTTACAAAATACAGCACCTTCAGGGATAGAAGAGTCAATAAAAACGTCCACATCCTGGCATCCCAACAACATACCGGGTTCAAACAAAGGAGTGAACTCCTCGGTGACATCCTTATTTATGATACGTCTTTGGGCCCTGGATCTCGGGGGCAACGGATCCAATGGGAAGTTAAGATGAAAGAATACACAACCGTGGTCACTCACATATACGTCCTCCACACAGACATTTTCTACCTGGAGGCCAAGTGAGAAAACTACGTCCAGGGTGTGGCCCTTAATATGTGTGGGCCCTGAGACATGTTGAATAAAGTTAAAAGCATCAGTGATGGATAAAAGATCCGCAGCTGTGTTACATATGACATTGTCGAAATGTAAATTAAAATCTCCAACTATTAGAACCTTCTCTAATTTAATTATGACAGGAAAGATTCCCGACCAATAGGCGGGCAGAACAGGTGGTGAGGCAGCATTGGAGGGTGACCACCCGTGTTGTGGAGTCAGATAAGCAGCAAACATCTGGGCCACATCGCACTGAGTGGACCCGAGGTTTGCTGCCTATCTGTTCGTCGACGAGCGCCGTCGCAGCTGGACCTGAATGCCAGCTCTGCAGCCCCTTTTCCTCGATCGCTTCTTAGGGCGACCAGAACCCCGGCTCGTAAACTAGGATGGTGAACATACTAAACATTAACTGCTAAACATTAGCATGTTAGCATTTTTACTGTAAACCTGCCAACATTAGCATTTAGCCCAAAGCATTGTTGTGCCTAAGTCCATACTCAGAGAGCCGCAAGCATGGATTTAAACTCATAGTCTGGTTTGAAAATAAAGCATGACACTCATCATCATTCTTTTTTCATTAGGCTATTATATACTATACTGTATTGAGTTGCAATGGAGTGATAACAGCACACTAAACAGCATGCAAGGCTCATATGTAGAAGCCATATATTGTAGCAGCACTGATACTGTACCGCACTGCTAATGATACTAAGCAACATAATTCAATAATGAGGCATTCACAAGCAGATCATGTTACTAATGGGGTTTGAGATATCATGGAATTTCAGTCATGAATGCTGACGAGTGAAAGAGTGTTTCAACAATTTTGCCCACAAATATGTTAAAGTATCCTTGTATGCACTTTCTAAAAGCAACATGTTACAGAACACATCAGCCTCACAAAAGTCAAAGGAGATCTAGACAGCAAAGACAACGGAGCATCTCTGTGCAAATACAATGAAAGGCCTCACTGCTCATAAATACACCAGAGAGAATAATTTCTCTCTCTTCACAGATTTCTGATTTCTGCAGTTATTGCACAGGCAGGAAGTGAATCTGTAATTAGATCCACTCAACCACATCTTCATGTACCTGTACCTGTAAGTGATTAGGCATGCAAAGAACTATAAAACAAAATAGAAATTAATGTTGTTGCTACATACTGTATGCCTTTGCGCTTAAAACAGAGTGAGAGCACAATATTCACCCAATGCTGCCTTGTTAAGGAGCACAATGTTCTACAACATTTGTTTGACTTCTGTAGGCAGATGATATAAGAGGGTGGTACAGGCTGGGTCTCAGAGGAGGATTGTCCATAGAGGCAGAGGACGTTGCTCCTCCTCTATTTTTGAGAGGTATGAGCTCAACGTATAAAATATAGTAACTGGTTGAAATAAACCATTACCAAATCTTGAAATCTGAAAGGCATGGAAAATGGGAAAGGGCAGATTATGTGAAGTGGTGGTCAGGGGCAGAGGAGGGCGGGCTCTGCTTTTCCTTCTTATAAGGCAGAATCTCTTAAATCAATTTAATGTTCTGTTTTCATGCTAATCTGTTATTGACTAAAACATGTAAAATAATGATCCAACACAACCAGAATATAATATTGACATCTCGTTGGTCCAATGATAATTTAAAAATTTCATCATCACTGTATTGTACATGAGTGTGACAACATTGTCCATATAGTAATTTTAGCTGTTGTCCAAAACAACTTACAATTGCTTTAACCCAGATCTCCCACACCAAAGGCATGTCTCTTATCCACTGTGGCATCTCCATCCCCTAACCGAACCTAACCAATGAACTGGCGGTAAAGCGATAGATAGATTGATACAGTAGCAGCATATAAGATAATATATTATAATGTACAAACTGCAAACTACTTTTAAACACATCACTAAAACCTTACATTATATTTAGGGCTTTTCAACAGAGTTCAAAATCCCTTTTTTAACACTACAACTAGTTATACAATATTATACATTTTTCATACATATTTTGTTGTGTCCAGCGGCCTCTCTGCTCTGCTGTATGTGTGTGTTTGTGTGTATTCCACTTTTTTATTCGCAGGACCTGTCTGCCTAAAACTTTGAAAGTACACTGTCAAGGTGGAGAGCGCTTCGCTTTCCAGCGCAGCTGCTTGACAAACTATTTTGTGAATACAAACTAGATCTTGATATTGGAAATAGTAGGCTACTGGCTATAAACAGTAAGCAACGTCTAAAATCATATTCACAAATAATGAATTGTAATGTAACCTAGTAAATCTCAACAGTGTGACTGCCAGATGCCCAACTGCTGCCGGCTGCTGTCTGGTCCAGCGCACAAGCCACACTGGTCTCTGTGAGCTTGCATGTCATCACCAGGTGGAACAATTATTGTAAAACACTTATGGCTATATTTGTCTTATGTCAGATGTAAACACCAACAAACAATAGCTATTTTGTTCATAAAAATAACAATGTAATAAAACTCAACAGCGCGAACACCGGCAGCTGTGAAATAGGCGGACTGCAGCAGTCTCAATAAAAACATCTCTTTTATTGTCTTTTATTCTCTTAAGTGTTTATTAAAATAAATTTACTAATATTTAACTGGTATAGGCAAGTTATATATGAGTGTGGTTTCATTTTGGCCTTGTAAAACAAAGTGGTCCATTTGGACGGGAGACGTGCAACAGCAGTAAATAAATAAAGACACATTCTAAAAAAATTTAACTGCTGTCTTTTGGATGGGTCATCCGTAGCGTGTCGCCCCTCTTTGAAAAATAATATTTTAATATGGATATTTTATATGGTTTATGGGTGAAGCAGTATAAATCACTATGGGACCAGTAATTTAAATACTTCAGCAGAGGCAGGGATACTGTGTATAGACTACAACAAGGCAAATCTCCACCATCACTCCCAACAAACTGCTTCCTGCATATGGCGGCGGCTGCATGTTATCGGGCATGTTGCTAGTTGGGTTATTGCTACATTTGTGAGTGCTTATGTAAACTGCCCCCCCCAGCTCTGGATCATCGTTTGTTGTGGGCAGTGACTCATTCTCATAATGTCCGATGATAACCTACTGTTTTAGTATGGGTACCAATGGTGTTGTGATAATTACTTGTGCTCTGGAAATTACTTGATATTTCCAGAGCCAGTCCTGACCTCCCTTGGGTCCTGAGCAAAATTCTGCAATGGGGCCGTCCTACCTGACTCGTGAGCCATCTAAACAATTTACCATTGCTGCACAGTCACACCTCCTTTAAAATAGTCTGTCTCTGTAGGAAGCCTGAATGGAAACCTCTTCTAGAAAAATCCAGTGCTGGTTTGAATGGACCTCTGCACACTAACTCAGTCCTCACAAAGTCTGTCAAGATCAGGTCATTTGGTCATTTGGTGGAGAAGCAACTGTTCCATTAGCTTGTATCTGATGCTGACTGTACATCTTTGGCTGTGCTCGTACTGGCTAAGGCTGCTTGTGTTTCACCTGTGTGTGTGTGACTTGCTAAAGACGTCTAGACTGGGTCTGTACTAGTACTGGCTGAGGATGGAGTCTGTGCTGGTACTGGCTGATGATCCAGCGTCTCCTCTACTGACAAATTTAGGCATAGTGCCAGTAAATTATAGATAACAATACTTGCTAGATATTAATGTTATCAGTTGCATCAGGCCCATTCAAACTGCTTCCCCCAGGTCTTTCCTTGATACATTTTCAAATATAAATTACTATTTAAACTATGACTTGACTGAATATACTGTATCTCTCATGAAATAATAAGAATCACATATTCAGGCATACATTTTGCCCAGTCTGCGCTGCTAATAAACAGAGTTGTAACTAAACCTGACTGAGAGACAGATAATCACTGTCTTTTAAAATGATGTGCGCCTAGTGCCATCACATCCATGTATTGACTGGTCCTCACAGAGGTTGCTGGAATGCGCAAGTTTAATTTCATGCATGCGCATATGAATGCATGTTGCTGTGCACACAATTCACTCTCATGGAGTTTTTTCTCTTCTCATGCCCAGATTGATAGTTTCCTCTTTATCCTCTTATCAAAGTTGTAAACATTGACACTCACTTTCACCTTTGAATTTCTCTTAATATAAACCATGTTACTGTGATAATGCATCGTTATAAAATAGTGGAATTGGAAGTAAGCTTTTTTCTATTTGGGAGTCAGGCCAGATTTAACTAGCAAGTGGTCATCATCAGTCACCACACTTTCTTTCATGTTTAACACCGGCCTGCTTCTTGTTGCATCTCACATCCTTGATAAATACTCTATCTTCTGCATTAGGCCTTATTGGTTAATCTTGAAACAAAAGGATTGAATACATTTACATTTCTACTGGACTTTTTGTTTTCTCTAAACAGTGTTCTTTGCAGAGATGTGGCTGAGGGATCCGGTCTAGTTCCAACTGCCAGGACAAAGATCCACACTTATTTTGACAAACTCAGACTGCTGTAGCCTAATGGAATATTTTGACATTTTGGAAAAACACTTATGTGAGTTAGATAACAAGAACTATATCACTCTCATCTCTGTCAAAATAAGACTGCTGTGAGCAGCTAGTTAGCTTAGCACAATGACTGGACACACCTCTGATGTTCACATATCAACACGTTACATTTTCTTTGTTTAACCCGTACAGGGCAACCAGTGAGGAGTCTGCGATGTCTGAAGGTGATGCTATCAGAGCAGGGAGATTAAACCACAACAGCAATGCTTTGCGGCCCAGACAGCAAAACAATGAGCTGAAACTCAGTTAAGTCGAGGAGAGCTGCCCATTTAGGTGAGTATCCTCTGTAAGTTCATCAATAGAGCCACCACATGAAGTTAATTCATGTTTCTTTGGGTTACCAGTTCCTGAGGTTGCTCTTGGAGTTGTCTGGCCTGCCAACAAATGGAGCGCCCGCTGCCTCAGACCTGCTTAAATGGTGTTTATTGCCAACTGAACTGCACCATGTTCCTCCTGCATAATGGGGAGGGGCAGTGCTTTCTAGTTAGATTTTTGTTCTTGACAACCATTTTTGATGTTAATTCATAGTGCTATAATGACATGTTTTGTGGTTATTGTAATTTGTTTAATGGTTATGTCTTAGTCTAAATGGCCTGATCAGCCACTATATGTTCCCCTATGTTGCAGTTTTTGGGATCAGTTTCTACTGTACAGTTCTCTTCTGTTGCTTAAGTGTAGTTTGGTTATGTTGACCTCTTCTATATGTCCAGAATTATTATCAGGTGTATTTTTGTTACTTTCTTCTCTTCGCTTTTTATAAAGAAAAAATAAAAACCTTTTCCAAAAAAACCCTAACATACCATGTCTAATTCTAATTGTATGTTAAATTGTGCTAAACAAGAACAAAGAACAATAATCTAGATTCAAGAACCTGAATCTTGAATTTCATAGTACGTATATCAAGATAACCAGAGATTTTACTAGATATTTTGTTTGATGGTAGCAAATTTTACTAGTTTGGTTTGTAGTGGGAGATTTTTGCAGTGGAGCTTTGTATTTTCTTTCTAACCTTTTGCCCATGGGTGGTGAAACAAGCCACACAGATTAGACAGTGCAAACAACCATTATAAATCCATTTAACTCCAGAGGTGTGAGTGAAATGCCTTTTAGGCTCCACTGTTCTAAATCACTGCTGTTCAAAAGCATCTATCCTCTGGATAGAAGTTCAGACACTGATGGCCAGTTGTATAAGAAGTCTGCATATTCAATTGAAGATCATTCCTTTAGCTTTGGGTGTTGGGGAGCTGAAATGCCAGCTAAATACAAAGACCAGTGGCTGAATTTTACTGCACTCTGATTTCCACTGTAGCTCTGATTGCACAATCAGATGTGTGCCTAATAACACATCTGATTGTACAATCAGATGCAATGTGGCTTTGTGTCTCCCTTTTTCTTGGAGGACATCTAATAAATCGTTGATTTATAATGTAGGATGAGCAAAAATAGAAATCAGTGACACAGAATTCATGACAAACTAAGACATTAATCAGCATTGCTGGGAAGAAACTAGTCAGAAATGAGTCATGATATTCAAGTAAGAGCAAACTCATCATGTATCTTTGTCTTAATATGTTTTCAGCGTAATCCATTATTCCCAGTAGTGGAATGTAACTAAGAACAGTGTTGCATACAAAACATAGTAAGTGCTTATAAAATATGATGCTTTGTTATTAGTTAAACTACCCAACAGAATACACAAATAGAGCTGAAATGATTAGTCAATTAATTTATTAGTTAATTGACAGAAAATGTACTGGCAACTACCTCTTTATTTTAATGATTTAAATGTATTTTTTAAATAATGTGGAGGTTTGGACTGTTGGTTGGACAAAACAAGCACTGTGAAGGCATCACTTTGGGCCCTAGATAATTGTAATGGCATTTCCGTCACCAAACGATCAATCGATGAATAAAAAAAAATAGCAGATAAAGCCGTACTGAAAATAATTGTCATTCTATACAAATTGTTCAAACTAGCATAATCTCAACCAACTACAACATTTAAATGCTGCTTACACATAATCCAATGATATAATATATAATAGCAGCCATTTTTTGCATTTAGCACTTTTATTTTTAATACTACAGATCTGTACCTGATTAGACTTACATACTTTTACTTTAGTACAATTTTCAGTGCACTTTTACTTGTAAGGCAGTATTTTTACAGTGTGGTATAGTATTTTAACTTAAGTGAAAGACCTTAAAATTTCCGTCACTACTGATTATCTCGTAGGAGATTGCTCTCACAAGTTAACCAAGTTAGCCTGTCACTGTTCACAGAGACTCAAGTTTGCAATGGTAGTTCCATACGCAATTATATTACATAAGTACCAAATAGAAATAAGTTTTAGCTTTTTTAATGCACTTGCTCCCTCACTCGCCCACTCAAGTGCTCTCTGTCTCTCTCTTCCTTTGTCAGATCAGTTGGAGAATGAGTTGAATCTATTTTAAACATTAATGACACTGAATTAAATTCTTATGCTTAATAGAAAAGCCTGTTCACTAGAGCAAAGCATTGTCTGAACCACATGCAACCCTTGCCAGCAGGACGGTTACTAAGCCAGGTTGCACACTTTGTGTTGACCAATTCAGATTAGCTGCCAATGAATGTTTAACCTGCATCACTGTGTAGGTGTGGAAGTAGTATTAGCTTGCCTTGAGTATGGCATAGTGTCAAGGTGCGAGATATATGAATCCATGCTGGTAGAAGAACAAAACCCTCCAGCATCCCTGTGAGCAGAAAATATTTTGGTCTGTGTGGTCTAACTTTCAGCCATGGGCTGTCCACTCACAGTGTATTAGGGAAGGTTTTTCCACTCAATATTTTATTCATGAGGAATTTTTCACAAAGCAGAGGATGTGTTGCTAGCTTGATTTTTCATAAACAGTGAGGCTGCAGCTGTCTCCAGTTACCAAGTGAAACAAAGCACCTAATTAAAGAGAAATGAGCAGATAGAATCGATGCAGATCACTTCCAATGTGGTGACATGTCTCCGCTGAGAGCACAGTAACAGCCTGTAAACACCAATGCAACGAGATTGCAAAGAGAGCTGTGGCAGAGTCAACCGGTTCACTTAAGAATCACTTTAAACCAACTGCGAGTCTCACTGTTAATATTTTGAAGGTGCAAGAGGAAAAGTTTCATTACAGGTGTCAACTAACTGCCAACACAAAAAATGATAATGACACGCAGGGTGTAAACTGCTGAGGACAATATCCATCACCCCAGCATATGACTGATATTTCAATGACCAAAAAGGAAGAAGATATTAGTGTAGACAGCCTGATAAATAACATCAAAAACAGTTAAAAACAGCCTGCTTCAGAACATTCTTCAACAAAAAGAAAATCCAACCGGAATTTTCAAACAACACACAAAGACCAGTAAACACTGTCAAAGTGATAATCTTAAAACAAATATCCAGTGATTTATGCAGAATGCGTAATGCTCTATATATCCCAGAGGACTCTGCGTGTGGCTCCTCATTATATTCAGTGTAGAGTTCTCAGGTGCGGTAAACGGACTGACAGCTGTTCATCAGTCGCTCCGTGATTTTGCTAATACACATAATTAAAATCTAATCTCACTATTAATCTCGCCAAACGGCACATGGGCTGCTTTTTTAAATGCATGTTTACAATGATAAGCAAATAAGTAGCATTTATTATAAATTAATTTCAAATCAAATTCTGGTATTTGCAATGAATTTACTGCAAGAATGTATTTAGTATACTGCTCAAAAAACATACTGCAATTAGCATCTGTTTCCATAATTAATTTCCCAAGTAAGTCTTGTCTTTAGGGGGCAGAATGGGGAGAGGTCAGCAAGGATTTGTCCTCCAGCAGTAACAAATGGATTAGAGACTGGCTACTCAGCAGAGCCTACTTAATCTACTGTATGATTTATTCAGATATTATTTATTCAGTGTAACGTTAAAGAAGAAATACAGATTACAGACATGCTAGATCTGTTTAGTTTATGTTCCCTAAAACTATAGATATTGTTTTGGCTGCTGCATGAACAAATATTTAGTAACACTACTGAACAAAAGGGATTACCTTTTGTCAATATTAATTATGAGATGACACACTGAAAAACAAATCTATATTAGTTCCAGGAACAGCACCTTTCCAAATTAATCTGAAATGACAATGTGAGACCATGTGTATTTAAAACTGACATTGGCCTTTTAGAATCTGCAGTCAGCATGTGTTTCAAATGAAATTTCTTGGTCGCATTTTTTATTTGCTTGTCTAATTAATCTCTTGCTTAGGGGCAAGCAAAACAAGCACATGCGCAAGGACATCTGATCTAAGACTGTTAGTGAATCCTTAAAACATATCCTCACCGAGATGCATAATGTATCCATGTATTTATTGTGCACTGGCCTTAGCAACAAATCATCAACAAAAATATCAAGAAACTTGAGCTTATGACATTTATCTTCCGCGTGAAAACAAAAACTGCCATATAAATTCTGAGACATTTCCGAGTGCAGCAGCTCTTCGAACACACATCCGTTGTAGTTTGCCTCTGGCGGTGAGGTGAGGCCTTGGTTAATGTGAAGTGGCAGGTTTTTTTTGTCCAACCTCTGTCACAAGTTGGAATTTATTTAATCAGAGGGTGTTATTTCCTGCATGTGGATCGTTCAGTGAGTAGGCAGGGAAAAATTGTTGCTATCAGGGGCACAGCCTCTAGGTTTTAAGGATTTTTTACTCTTTGGTTGGATTAGTTTTCGTCTCCCCAATATCTTGTCTTCTCTGGTCAGTGGAGCAGGTATATGATGTTAGTCTGAATGGATGCCACAGGAATCAAGATAAATATCTTAGCTTCAAATCTGTACCGGCTCTGTGTCCGGACTGTACCGGCTCTGGGTGTTTCTCCCAGTTTCTCTCTGAGCGTCAAGCCAAAGCTTCTTATTCTTTTTCAGCGAGCAGATATAACCCATTTTTAGTTGACCGCACCATCTAAATAAAGGCAAGAGGACTAACTGCCATGTCTTCGTAAGAATCATTTACTGTATGAGACTTACACATTTGTACAGAATGATTCATATTAGTATACTGCTCATATGGCATTAAACATTACACTAATTTGTCTGTCTGTGCTGAACATGAAAGAGCCTTCCTGACAATTCAACAAGTCAATACCTTTTTTGTGGTTAGACCTAAGCTAATTGAAAATCTTTCATCCTATAATGAGCATGAAATGTCAGAGCCAAAACATATAGAACTGGCATTTAATCTACACCGAGGAACAATAATCCAATTGACAAGAATCGTGATGAAGACAGAATGAGCATTAGTTCAGGATTAATATTGTAATGCATTAGTTGAGACAGAGAGTGTTTGAGTTTGTATCTTCTCCCTGTTTCTGTGTGGGTTTTCTCACGCAGTTAAGGTGAAATGGTGACTCTTAAGTCTGTAGGTGTGAATGTGAGTGTGAATATCTGTTTATATGTGTTATCTCACTGAAGTACTCCGGGGCATCCCTCTGGCAACCCTGACGACCTTGAAGAGGATAAGTGGTTTTTAAATAGATGGGTGGATATTAACATAATACACACAGACAAACTTATAAAACAGACTGACAGGTAAGATGAATAATGCTGTTTGGCCAGATGAAACTGTCATTAATAGACATGCTTTTACAGCTTCTGCCCTGTTGACTTTGTTGATTGCTTGTTGAATGTGAGCTGCGACAGGTGTTTCTTAGCAACCAATATTGTACATCTGTTGGCTTTAATAACAACAGAAGAAACAGTAATAGCACACTGCAGTGGTTTATTTCGGGACAGTTTTATATTACAGGTTAATTCAGCCTTGAATCTTTTTTCATTTTCAAAATGCATTCTTAATTATTTTCTTGAGTCAATAAAATGTCAGAAAATTGTGAAAAATGCACACAATATCCCACCGTCCAAGGAGATGTCTTCAAATATCTTGTTTTGTCTGCTTAACAGTTCAAAACCCAAAGATAGTCAGTTTACCAGAAACAAAACAGGGAAAAACACTTAACACTCACTTTAAAGAAGAGAAATGAGAAGAACCACAGAATGTTTGACATTTGTGCTTAAAATGAATCTATAGTGACAATTGATTATCAAAATTGGTACCCATTACTTAACTGACTAATCAATATTTTGATCAACTGAGTAATCATTGCAGCTCTGTGCTTAACATGTCTTTAGCACGTAATATTATCAGTGGTACAGCTAAATAACTGGTAAAAATTACTGCAGATTTATATTAGTAATTTATTAATATTAAGTCATATGATATGACATAATGAGATATTGCATTGGAGTTCCTTTTTCTGTTGTGTTGCATTTGTTATTGGAAACTTAATACTGTATATGTACACAGGTAAGGATGTGAGTTTAGAATAACAACACACACAATGTTTGTGATATTAATTCTGGGCCTGGTCGTGAAGAGTTAGTAAACCAGTTGTATCAACATTGGTATCACTTATTAATCAGTGTGTTGTGTCCAACCAGCGAAGGGGGACTGAAAGCATATCTTTAAAAGAGCTGTATGCGACATTTACTGCCAGACTAAAAGAAATGGGTGCTACGGCCCACCATGTTAGTCTTTCCACTGTTCGAACAATCACCAACACTGGTTTGATCGAAATAAATCCCTAATTCACAGCAATAAATGAGAAAAGAAACAGTCATTGTGTTGCTCTCCTCACAGCCAACAGCTTCACAGTGAGGGACTCGCATGCACACGCAGCCAGACGGGCTACCAAAACAAAGAAACGGAGAAGCTCAGATGACAACACAAACAGAGGGGGTGTGGCGTCATTCTCTTCTCAAAACGCCATTAGTCCACTATATCTTTAGATAGCAAATAGTTTTTTGCTGCTATATTAATGTTCATAATCTCATATACAGAACCTTTAACTGTATTGTTATCCCACTAACACTGGTACAGGCCAAAGGTTTGAAAAGCAGACACACCCTCATTTTCCTTCTACAACTCTACAAGTTGGCATTCATTACTGTGAACTTGGCCAGCTTCTCTTGGCTTGTTAAATATAATCTTAGTTTAATAAAGTGTGCACTGTGGATTAATGAAATATAATTTTTAAAGTAAGGTGATTGCAGAGCAATCACAATGGATTTGACAATGTTGATTGGACATTGGAATCACTAAAGGTCATGAATTCTGTTTCTGTCAGTATAGGGGAAATACTTTAACACATCACAAGCCAAGAAGATGCTCCATCTAATATGTGTCTTCTGTGTTCCTTTGAAACTGCACCACTCAATGCTTTTGCTGTGTTCAGCTCAGAGAAGTTTGTTTTTTGATCCAATGGAAGATAAAATGACCCCAGAGTTTACAAAAGAAAAAGTGCAAGAGAGCATACTGAGAGTAATGAAACCTGCATATACGCTATTTCAGGTTTTGAGTGGTTGGTAAACGTCATGTGTAATGTGTGTATACACTCCACTACACCCCTGCTAGGAGGAAGTATCCCAACATAAGACATGCCAGCATCTGTCAGTCTTGTCCTTTCTCCTGCCGCACTGCAGCTGCTCTGCCCTGTGCTTGTTCAACACAGAGATATTGAGGCCACAATGCTCATCTGTGAAATATATCTGCTTCCATATCAATATTAGTGCATCTATGTATCCACAGCAAACATCCACCAAACATTTTGATTTCTTTTCTGCCTGTCACACAATGTATAGTTACAGAAGTAGACACAATGGATGTAGGAATACTGTACTTAATCATCACAGTATTCTTTTAAAACTGGTTGTTTCCCTGATCTAATTGGTTACTGAAAATATTAAAGACGTGGTATTATGCTTTTTGGCTTTCCCCCTCTCCTTCATTGAGTTATATCTCTTTTTTGTGCATGTAACAGGTTTGCAAGTGAAAAAGCCCAAAGTCCAGCCAAAAGGGAGCTCCCATCTCCCACAGAAAACTCTGCTCTGAACCGCTTGAAAACAGCTAGTTTGTAGTCCAGCCCTTCACTTCCTTTACTTGTGACATCACAATGAAAACTCGTCATAAAGCTTGCCAAGCGGCTAGCAGGGGTCAGGCACGCCCTCAAACCAAGCTAGTCTGAGCAGAGGCCCTTTGGCTCGACTCGCCTTTGTCCATTGTTGAAATGTTGTACCTGTACCTGCTTCCAGGTACTTTTTTCGTATCACCTCACCTCCATCGAGGTTCCAAGCGAGCTGAGGGATACTAAAATGTAACGTGAAAACAGGACAGACTGCTGATTGGTCAGAGAGAATATACACTAGTCACTGCATCATCATTGCTGCACCAGACAGAGGCCAGCAACAGAAAGTTTTATATTTTACAGTTTTCGTATGGAATTTCATCACTAAATCCACTTCTGAGAAGTTTTGAGGTGAGAAATCAGCTGTGTAGATTTCGAATATTGACAGTTTTACGAGAAGTGATGGCGGAACAAAAATGTGCTTGAATATTTTCGGAGTTGAGGAGCTCCGCAAGTGGCTGCGGGGGGAAGCCTGTACCAACCCGTGGGAAGAGCGTGTGATGCCGGCCAGCCGCCCGCTCACAGAGCCCTCTGCTCCCGCCGTCACACAGACCGCTGCAGCAACAACGGCAGAGGAAAACACAGCTGGAAGGTTTTCATACCGCTTATCTGTCTTTACATTCTGAGGAATGTTGAAACGTTTTAACTTAAAAAAGAGAAAGCTGTGTGGATCGCTGGTGTGTGTGTCGCATTGAACATTACGTTGCAGCAGTTGTGTGTGGCGTTGCTATGACGACAAGCTATGTACTATCTGTGGGTACTATCTGCAAAGGAAAACGGAGCAGGGCCGAGTAGAGTCGCTTCTATCGATTTGCGCTATGGTAGCATTTTTCGGCAAGGCAGCATAGATCGTCAGAACACCGGCAACAGTTCAACGTTTAGTCCTAAAAGATGATGCAACTCCAACTCTGTTTGGGCCTGGAAATTCACAATCACAACCTGTAAGTATGCTTTATTGGTTGTGAATTATATTTAAAATAAACACGGCAATGTAACTTCACAGACTGTTCAAGTGCGGAATTGTTGTAAACATTGGCTAACACAGCTAAAGTTATAGCTATAATAATAATGTTACACCTGATGTGAAAGCTACTGAGCAAACGTTCAAATTGTTTGAATTGTTTGATTGGCTAGTAGTCCTTACCTGGAAACTGCGCATGTGCAACTCCCAACAAAGATTTTGTACAAGTAAGATGCACCACTCTGTAGCTCAAGAGTGAGGCGTACAACATGTAGGGTGAAAAGAGGAGCTGCAATGTGCAGTATGAGAAAAATATGGTGTTTTTTGAAAATTAAACCATGTAAACCTGTTCCGGTACAACCCCTAAATAAGATTTTGAACCTGAAAATGAGCATAATACCACCTCTTTAAGCTTTAAACAAGAAGACTGGTATACTTTGATAGACAAATTGTTACACTGTTATACACTGACAAAATAAAGGAAAAAAAAATCACATTATTTCTTAGATTACACATTCTGTTGTGGTTATTGCTGTTTCTCATCTTTGTCCTCAAAGTCTACATGTACCTGGTGTATCAAGCATATCTTTAAAGCTCTATTAAGATATATTTTTGATAATAACACTTAATAAAATGACTGAATGTAACAATGTTGCTACTGCTGATTGCACTGAGAATCAACATCTTGGCCCTGAAGCTCTTTCCAGCTTTCACCCACATTGTTTTGGTTCGCTGGTCCATATAGCCCCAGTGGCTCTCACAAAGACTGGCAAAAAACTTTGTGCAGCTGCTCCAAGGTCACAAGCAAACACACACTGGTTGTACACTATGTGCCTGGTGTAAAATGGCAGAGTGCCAAAGATAACGAGGGACTGGTGAGGAGTACCGAACATGAAGCAAACCAAAAAAAAAAATCTCAAATGGTTTCTTAGGAAATGGAGGACTAAACAAGGGGAGTGAATACTGGATGTACATTTGTAAGGCGCTCTGAATCTGCTCAATGTATATGTAAGTGGTCAAATATCACTCTAAGTTGTAGCGAACTGCAGTTTGATATCTTTAGCTTCTGTTTTGTGACATATTTCCCAGTGAAACAGAGTATGTTGAATGGGCAATGATTTCGAAAGGGATTTGATCAAACCTTTCATAGAGTGAGCGTGGCTTGTGAGCTTTAATTTTTGGGGATCAATCAGCCATTAGGAGGTGGGTGATGGGAAGAAATTAATACATTAGATTTCAACCACATTCGCTCGGAAATGTAAACACAAATGCTTTGCTAACTGTTATCTAAACACACACCTTTGACCATGATGTAACTCTGCTAGCTATTACAATCAAATAAATTTGATTAGATACATTTGTGCAAAAGATGAGTAAATGTATTTCCAAGTTTCACAGGAAGAGAAAAGACAAGAGATAATAAAACAAATGAATCCTTGGACATAGGACCAGAACTTGCATCTTCTTTATTTTACTATGCCTAACACCCAAACTACGCAATTTTCAATTTTGAGTGATGCGATTTCAGTGTTTTATTTACCACAGGCTGGCAAAACCAGAGCTCCTTTTCCTGTTTCTGACAGCAGCCTAGTCATGTTTTCACTGTCACTGCTTTAGTTCAATCCTTTAAAATGACAGCAGAAATCATCTGTGCAAGGCAATCTATGAAATATTAAATAAATATATAAATATTACATTCATGCTTGTACTTCTTGTCTCCGAGCTGAACGAGTTCCCAGTGAACTTCTCTTCACAAAACTTGACACTCCCCGCAGTGCACTTCTGCCCTATTACAACTCCCCATTTAGCCCAGCAGGAGAGCAGAATCCCATGAATAAAATCTTTTCATGAAATGTTGATAGAAGAGTGACAAATAAAGCACCTTCTTATCCAAGGCCCCATTGTGCGTCAATGGAAGTCATGTCAAAACATGATAACAACACAGCACCAGCTGTAACCTCTCTTAAAATAGAAAGTCAAACTTGACAGCACAACACACCTATTTCCGTAATCCAGCAGATTTACAAGGTAAACATTTGACCCGAGTCATCTTTTTACATTTTATTTACATATCAGTCTATTTTGAACAAAAACATTGTAAAATGAGTTACACACATTCAGTTTGCTTAGGCCAAAAGTCACACTCAGGATAACAGAAGCAAAGAAAGGCAATAATGACTTGAATCCTATGAGCAACTCTATCCCCAATTGTGAATTTAACCTCCTGGAAATTGTGAAATTGTGAAAAAGTGAAACCAAAACCACGGTAATTCATATGAATGGTTATTAAAGTAAAAAAATGTTTCAGCGCTATAAATTCTAACTTAAAGTATTCAGTGGTGCAGGTATGGAGGATCGAAACTGCCAAATAAATAAATAAATAACTGAATAAATAAATGAATATAAAATTAAATGCACCAAAATAATATTAAAGATACAGACTACATCAGTACAGCTCGCACCACCACTCAAATAAATCAATAAATCAAATGGAAAATAAAATGTAAATAAATCGGGTAATTAATACAAAGGTAAATGAATATTGCAGTAAATTAAAACAGAGATCAATTTATGTCACATTTTATAAATGAATTAATGCTTACATTTGTTTTTAATATTTTTGTTGCATTTAATGGCATATTAATTAATTTATTGAGTCATTTATTTATTTATTTTTGATTTTGGCAGTCCTCCACATTAAAATGCAACCTTGTCTAAAGCAACAAATAGTACACACACACACACACACACACACACACACACACACACACACACACACACACACACACACTACATCAATAAGTCCAACATATATAAAACATCAAATAAAAACAACAAATTCAATAACAGGAGATAACAGAACAGCATGACCCAGGTGAAAAACTGTGGAGTAATGCTTCAAAGACTTACCAATGTACTGGTTCCACTCTGGATCCAGATCAGCTTGATTGGCCAGACAACCCTTCATTACATTCAGACAGTAGTTTTTACATGGTTTAACTGCTGGCATGCCCTGACAAAAGGGGCAGTACAGCATCTTGGTCAGTGCTCGGATACAGGCTGGGGTGCTGTTTACCTGCAAGAGTACACAGAGTGTGACAGCAGTCATTAGCAACAGGACAGCTCCTTAAAAACATTCTGTCGTCTAATAATTACATTAATTCCCTGAGGATTTAAAGGGTAGGCAATGTTGGAGAAACTAGCAAGAGACCGCTAGATTTTGAAAGTATCCCCAAAACGCACAGACAGAGTGAGACGCTTTTCGACCAAAAGTACCCGGGACTTTTAAGTCCCCAGATCTCTTTTTAAGGAACTAAAAGGTTCCTTCAGCCCGCTGTTGTGTGCGTTTCCACCATGGTCTAAAGACCTGCGAAGATTAGGCAAATTAACCAGCTGACGTAGGCTGTAGGCCTGGCTGTACACAGCGATGCACAGGCATCATTATTTGTAACCACGATCCATGAGGAGCATTTATAAATGAACATCAGATTTGACTGGAACATAATGAAAAACTATAGGCTTAGCTTGACTATTAAAACAGCTATTTTGTGTGGGAGAGGAGACGCACGATAAGTTTGTTACACATTTAATAACAAACTGGATAAAGCCATAAAGTTCTTCAAATAACTCCAGCACAGAGAAAGCAGCACAAAAATAAAATCGCGACAGTTTGGAAGGTTATTACAACATTTCCAGCCGACAACAGCTGCAGATCAGCTGGCAGCACATGTCTGTGTCTGCCTGCTTCGGAGGAAAGGGATGTTTAACGAGCTTTACCAGCTGGTTCGCTTGTTTTGGAGAGGAGGAGACCGACTTCGTCTCCTTGTAGAAACTTCCTGACTGATGAAAACTCAAAACAACAATTTCTGACCCAGTGTTTAGCGTAACTCCATCAGCTGCTCGCTGTAAACACACTGCTGAACGCTGGCTGCTGTTTCCCAGCTATAAATTTAATGCCGACATACGATCTCAGGAGGACATCCGCGAGAAATGTGTGGATAACAAACTGGATAAAACCATCAAGTTCTTAAAATAATGCCAGCCCAGATAAAACAACGCAAAAATAAAATCGCGACAGTTTTGAAGGTTATTAAAACATTTCCAGAGACAAGAGCTGCAGATCAGCTAGTCTGTGTCGCCTGAGCGTTTGAGGTAGTTTAACGAGCTTTATTACCTGCTGTAATCAGCTGTTCAGCTGGTTTTGAAGAGGAGGAGACCGACTTCTGCTCTGTGTAGAAACTTCCTGACTGATGAAAACTTAAAAACAACAACTCTGGACACAGTTACTCCATCAGCTGTTTTCTGTAAACACACCCAGGCAGGCTGCTATTTACATTTAATGCCGACGATTGATCTCAGGGGGACAGTGGCGAGACGTGTGCTATTTGACTGCTGATTGTGATTGATTGGTTTGCAAACAATGGTGGAAAAGAGAGGAGCAGTAGTAGACAAACAGCTGACATTCTCCATTTACAGCCAGTAGCCTCTACTCGCCCATTCAGAAATTCACTGCAAGGCAAGCCCTGCTCCCCCAAAGTACCCGGTACTTTCGGAAAGTACTACCCCCCGAGCAGGGTCTTTTTAGTGGGTAAATGAAGACCCCAGAACTACATTTAGACCCTGGTCCCTCTGGTGGGAACGCAGTGAGTTCCTAGTTCCGGGGTATAGTTCCTTTGGTCGAAACGCAGCTAGACTGCGTGCAGGTAGGCAGGTTAGTAGGTTGGTTGTGCTTTAATGTAACTTACTTTGCCTGAACGCACCACAATTGAGGATTCTTAGCAAAGTCAGTCCAGAAAGAAAATATTTGTGTAATACAGTTTGAAGTTCAGAATACTATTGTCAGTTTATTATATTGGGAAAAGTTGCAGATTCAAAGTGTACACATTCAGAAATGCCACAAGAGCAGAGACAAAAGAGATGTTCTGCTGACCAAAGGCTTTTGAACATTTGTGAGCACTGTCAACTACATGGTGTGTGATCATTGTCAAACAATTTGACCTGCATTTTAATGTCAAATATTTAATAATGAAAGATATTTATTTGCCTGCTCATCAGGCAGAATTAGCTGTCAAACATGTTGTATTACTCATCGTTCCCTTTTTAGTTTTTATTTCTTTGACTTAAAAGAAGGATATTGTTGTGTGACAGGTGGAGTTTGGCGAAGGCGTTAAGGCATAAATAATAAACACACATCCTGACATACAAAGCCCCAGCCAATCTCAGCACATGCTACTGCGGGAGAAGCATAAATTCCATGGAAACAACATTCTGTGTTTTCCAAGATAATCACTCACACAGCAATGACCCTAACCCTACAACAGGCAGTTCTGTTTACTTCCTCTTTTTACAGCTTTTGGTGTCAATATCTCAAACTCTTAAATTGAGCGTGTTTTTTGCCATAACATCTATCACAGATATTCAAAGCACCTCTAAAACAGGATTCTCTTAATAACTTATAACTTAGATTTAGATGTATCACCCATCACTCACGCATGCACTGTTACAAAAAACTGATTAAGTTTTAAAATTGTGTATTTGTGGATATGATCAATATTAACACAGATGTCTTACTAATGTTGTGTTTAGAACCACATTATCATTTTAGTGGGTAAATTTTCAGTAAATATTTTTTTATTACAAATTAGATTCATAATGTATTTGAAGAGGGTGGAAAACAACAACATAATGAGTCAGTTTAACAACCCATTGTGGCACTAATTAAGTGCTGAGTGAATTTCATAGAGTGTTGCTATGTTAATCCAAAAACAAGATCTTAATATCACAACCTGCTAAACATGATGCTTTTCAAAGGTTTTCCAAGACATATTATCATTTTGGACAGACTGATGACCATAAGAAAGCTGTGCAGATCTAGAAATACAGTTTTTTTAGGGAGAAGATTAATTAGAAATTAGAAGACTTTGCAGCCATAAGCTTTGATGGATGAGAACGGAGTGCTGTATGTTGTGCACATTTTAAGGTCATCTTGGGCTTCAATCGCAAATGTGTTATTGTAAATAACTGACTTAGTCTGCAGGCCACTTTGTTGAACAGCAGGGATTGCACAAACTCTAAAAAATTGTTTTTGCCTGCATTCAGGAGGTAATGTGATAGTGACGGAATACCCACATAAAAAACTCCAGGAAACAGGTGACCGTTGGCTGAATCAGCTGTTCTCTGCAGTATTACATTCAGGCCACACATGTAGACTATGTACATACCAAAGTGCAGCATCTTATCAGTGATTGTTTCGCGATGTGTAAGCAGTGACATATCAGATAGTAAATACATACTTGACTGCATGACCGAGTAAAACTGTTTTTATTAGATGAATTCTAAAGAGCGTGTTTGACTCAGCATTCTTATTCTTCAACACTTAAATGCTTGCACTCTGGAGCCCTGTCAAGATGTTTGAAGTAAAAACCCCTGGGTCGCAGCTAATTTACTTTTTTATGTGTTCCATGAATCACCAACAAGCATCTTATTAAGCATCTTTCAGGCTTCAGTGCAGAGTATTAAAGTAAAACTGAATGTAACTGTATTATCACAGCAGGTTGAGGAATGTAATTTCAGTCTTTCAGTGGAAACCTATGACCCCGATCACACAGGGATGAAAGTCTGTCATTCTTGTTACTTTAATACAATTATAGCAGAACAAGCTGCATGATTGTTGTGTTGTTGTTGCTAGGCAACCATATAATCAGTTGATGGTCAGCTCTGGTCAGTTACTTAATCAGAGCGTAGAAAAAGTAACCACATTAAATGTTATTTAGTAAGCTGTGGTTCTTGTATGGGACACGGTGTCACCATTCCCATCCTTTATGCTGCATATAAGCTTCACATGATTTAGTTACAGCCATATATACGGTTGCTGTGGGTAAACAACACGTGTCTCAAAACAAGTAGCTGGTTGGAGATAATATATTAGTCTGCAAGAAAATCATATATAATATCTGTACTGCCACATTTCTAATTAGAAGTAAACAGCAATATTGTTGTCAAGACAGGTAAATTTAAATTTATATAGCCCAATATTACGAATCACAAATTTGTCTCAAAGGTTGTATTGTTGTAATGCAAGTTGTTCTAAACTATGTAACGTAAGTCTAAGTGAGAAGAAAATGTACCCTTTGCTGAAAGTTTTTGAGTGGCATCTGACTATAACTATTAATTTATTTTAAAAACAAAGTGATTTGCAGTAAAACTCTGAAAATACAACAACAGATGGTAAAAACAAAATTAAAATAAGAATGAGATGACATTTAAAATTCCAATTCCCCCAAAAAACACTGCTAGAACAACAACAACAAAAAAAGCCTGCCTTAGGGGCCTGGACAACAAAGGTCCAGCCAGTCTTTGTGACAAACTGAGATTTTAGACCCACCTAAGGCTAAAAGAGTCTTGCCAAAAGATCTCAGCGACCAGGTTTGTGAGGAATTAGCTGATTTAGCTAATCATAAGGAGCCTGACCAAGCAAAGCTTTTTAAAACAAGCAACACAATCTTAAATCAGTTCTATAACAGACAGGTAAGTGTGGTGCAACAAAGATTGGTTTATTATAGTCAGTTCAGTTCAGTTGGAATGTGATAGAAGTCTGGCAGCAACATTTTTTCTTAGCTGTAGTCGGTGGATATGTCGCCTGCTAAGACCAGAATAAAGTCAGGTACAGTAGTCAATGCTGGAGGAGATAAAAACATAGATGACCTTCTACAGGTCTGCAAATTAGAGAAATTACCTGATCTTGGTTATATGTGTTAATGTTTGATGTGCCTAGACCCCAACTTCTTTCTCACCTCAGTGTTAAGTGTATAAAGAGAGGAGTAGAGGTATTTCTGTCACCCCACAGAGTCAGGCACCAAGGAAGTCTGTAATGCACCTGCCCTGACTAACAGACAACCTTGACATATAACTTTGCAGACTACGGTCATATCCTAGCTTGACGCTGAATATTCTAAAAATGCTGCTGCCAACATCTATCACACCTGACACAGGTGCAGGGCCACAAAATAGACAAGAATTTGTTCTCAGTAGATTTAAAGGTCACAAGGATAAATAATCATTGTTTTTACAATTATTATTATTATTATTATTATTATTATTATTATTATTATTAGTAGTAGTAGTAGTAGTTCCTCTTTCATTCTTTTTTGTAGAAAACATTGTCAAGAGAATCTTTCTAATCTAAAATTTCAAACAAAACAATAAATGATTTAATTAATTTAGAATCATCAAAATTAATTAGTGATAGTCATTTTTTAAAATGTTAAATAATATTAATTGTATTTTTCATCGCTCCACACACTACACAAAAACTGTGTAGTGTGTTACCTTCCCTCATATTTTGAGTTGTGAAAATCTTCCAAAAAATAATTACAGACAAGTGTAACAATAGAACTGAATGCACAAATCAACAATCATTCATTCTATTGTATGAAAATAGAAATGCAATTAAGTGACTGATTGAATGAATGCTTCCTACAATAGTAACATGCTGTGCAATATCATCACATTTTACTTTTACAAAGTGGACTGAAAGTTGGCTGTAATGTAAGCACAGCTTACACTTTGCAGCTGTTATTTATTGACATCTTACAACAGAGAGCGCATTCAGGTAACAAACATATTATTTTTAGTTACCCACGTGCAAATTTAAAATATTCCAAATATCAATAACCAGGCAGATGATTATATGATTTTAATCACTTCAAATAAACAGAAGCAGATGCACTGTTTGAGTATAGATCTCGGATGAGAATGAGCTTTGTTTATGAGACTCCAGGCAAGCGTTTCTGCTTCCTTAAAGCTCCGCTGGGTTTTGTCTCTTAAGCTGCGTAAAGAAATAAAGTACTACATCATCTACTTTAATTCAATATATATCCCAGCAGCAATAAGCATGGATGTCACATCTTTAAGGCGCTGTGCAACAGACACCTCTAGCAGGGTGTCTTATTCCATTATGCTTACACCCAATCCCTCATGATGAGTTGATACCCTGGGGATCAAAGGGCTGCAGTCCCAGACACATGACCTGGATCTCCGGTCCCACTGAAATGTCAAGAGGTGAAGCTGGGACATGCTGGCTTGTAAGAAACTCAGAGTGTAACTCAGTAAACGCATACTAACAACACATATACTTCTAAATGAGCCTCACCACTACTACTGGTGAGGGGAGACTGACACAAACAGCGCAGGGAGCATGTTTCAAGTTCAATGAGTACACCATGGTGAGAATATAAGAAACTTAATGTTGGATTTCTTGGAGAACAGCAGTGCCTTCTGCTTTGTATATTCCTCTCTGTGTCTGATGTTTGAGGGTTACTATATTTTCATTGCCCTCTGTTTATATACTGTACAGCAGGTCTATAAATATTTATAATAGTGTTGATAATCCAATCTTACTGATATCACTAGAGTAGTGAAAAGGAACCAGGGTGGCTGGTGATTTGCAGTGTAGTGCTTATCAGTGCTTCTCTCAACCCATAAGAAGGCGTGTAGAAACAGTCCTGTTGTTGTTGAGTGTGACTAAATCCAGGCCTTAGCCTCTCGCTTTTCCCTTTAATCTTACTTTGTAAGACTACACACACTCCCAGGGCAGCATGATATACTGCAGAAGCTGCATTAAGATTACATCGCATCAAACAGAATACTAAGGCTACAGCATGATTAATGGCTTCTGTATACAAGGTGAACAAATATTAGGCAATAGAGCAATAAACAGTGATGGCAGACATTTATTTTCTCTCCTTTTTCATTGTCTGGGCATTTCTCCTGAGCAATCCACGTACCCTTCAACACTGTTTTCTAGACAGCACCCGAGCAAGCCGCCTCAAGCCCCATACTTCCTGAAGACATGCACCGAGAGAGCACATATTAGTCAGAAAAGTATATGGGAGGACCTTGTTTGGGGTGAAAAACCTGGGGGAAATGTGTGCTTGCTGCAGAAACTCCAAACAAGACCTTGGGCTTCCTAAAATGTGCGTAGGATACATAGCAAGTTTTAATTCAGCTGAGGTGAAACGCTGAATATTTTCCAACAGATTCAGAAAGTGAAATTGAATGAAATGTGGTTATGTTCAAGGTTTGTGAATGACAGTTAATTGGGTGTTTTATAATCCAGTTAAATTTGAATGTTACTAAAGTGATGAGCACTTTTACCTTAGACACTCTCTGGGCCACCTCCCGGCCAACAGAGAGTCCTTGGACAAATGTGCGTGCAGCGATGAATGCCCGGGTAACCTGAGCCTTGAGTTTCCTAGGCACGTCTCCAAAGGGCTTGAGCTGGTCGGTGTACTTACTGATACACTCCAGATAGTCCTCAGTGATGACGTACTGGGAGTTGAGCAGTGTGAACATACGCTCCAGCAGCCGCGACCAAAAGTCATTAAGCATTTCCTCCAGGTTAACATTTCCTCCTGTGTAATAGCGCTTCAGCTCGGCAAACAGGTTCGCAAAGACCTCTGAGTTCTGCATGTAAGGCGTGCCATAAGTCTTCTCAAACATCTCATTCAGAGACCTCTCTGTGTTTTCCAGTAGCTCCAGGAAGAATTCTGGGTTAAGAAGAAAAGAAAAAGTGTTACTTATTGTCTGATTTTCTTTCATGTTAATTTAGATTGATACACTGTACATGGCATACATAGATATGTCTTGATAAGGTGCACTGGGAACCTTCCCTAAATGTGTGACTGAAATAGAAATGCAGCAAAAATTACATTAAATGAGTCTGATTGCAAGATAGAACGGAGCTTAAAAAGGAAGACTGCTAGATTATGAAGCGACAGCAAATATGCAGACAACCAAAAAATACGAAAATAGCAAATCAATTAGGGCTTCTGATGTTGATTTCATTTTAAAGAGACTTCACAGCTTGATTGTTGCTACTTGCTACAGTAAACTACTTTTGACATTGCAATCGGAGCCCTCCTCATATAGCTCTGGAATGCAATAAGTTCTGTGTTTGCAGTGTATAAGGTCTGTATTGTCCGCATCTCACCTGTAACTCCACCCAAAAAAAACATTCCAGCATAAACTGTCAGATGAAGTGTAATACATTATCATTCAATATGATGATGTTTCTTTAGGGTTTGCGGTCATTCCGCATTTCCTTTTTTAGGCACCACTTGTTGGTTTGCCTTATGACCGCTATGATTCACCAGAAATTAGGATGAGATGATCATTTTTCTGACCATCTGCTATCCATAATGATAGTCCTTGCTTTCAAGGACCCAGGACCCCATCAAAACTGCACATTTAACTGCAAAGTGAAATAGTTCAAGACTAGTCAGAGAAGACTCCAGTCCCATAAAGGGTAGTGGAGATTGCAGAAAGTATTTTATATACCTCAGTTATTGTCATTTATAGGACATTATGTCCAATCCAAAGCTTTGAGGCAGCATTAATAGATTTTTTTGGGCTACTTGGAAGCAGCGGAAAGAGCTGTAAAAACAATAGTGATATATTATTACCTCATAAAGCTGATATGGTGAACATGTCAGCAAACAGCGGCCTATTTGCACATTGGGGTCATTCACATGTTCCCAGGGCCCTATGTTCCCCAGTTTCAGGGTTATTCCCATTATGTGCCATATAAATCTGGGGAACATGGGACCCTGGGAACACAAATACACTTCCTACATATCCACCAGGTAGACAAGCATTTCTTTGGAGCATACAAATTCAAGTCCAATATTCTGTTTTGGTCTTTGTCAACCCCCATGATAGAAATATAGTGTTAAATGCTGCACTATGTTCGCCATGTAGTCGATACCTTTATCTGTCTGCTGTTTGGTGCTGGGCAGGTAGTGTAGGGGTTTATCAAGGATTTGTCACTGACAACAGCTACCTGCTGTATCTGGAACAGTGCTGTTGAGAGCAGACTGTATTACAGAATCGGGTGATAATTCTCTGTGGGTTTGTCACTATGAGCAACACCTTTACACACGAGTTACACATTTGAGCCATTGTTCATAAAAAATGTTGATAAATACAGCTTCAATTTCTCTAGTTTCATAGTGGTATGGTCTGGTGGAAAGAGCAGTGCATTTTACAGTAACTGCCACCCTTGTACATCTCCCAATCAGTATGTTCTGAATTAGCATCTGTAAAACAATTCACAGTAGTTAGGTCACACGACATGACCACATATCCAATAACAGATCCACCAATCCCATCTAAGCCATGCACATTACAGTCACTGATCAGAATATTTATTTGCAGATGATACAAGCATATTTGGTTCAGGGGACAGCTTACAGCAACTCTTGGAATTAATCACTTCAGAATTCAAGAAAATAAAAGAATGGTTTGACATAAACAGGTTAACAATAAATTTGAGTAAATCTACATTCATGGTATTCGGACACTGTAATTCAAATCATCAAGCACAGATACAGATAGAGGGTGTTAACATAGAAAGAGTACATGAAAATAAATTCCTTGGAGTGATCACAGATGACAAGATTTGCTAGAAGCCTCACATAAAACAAATCAAAACCAAACTGACCAGAAGTATTGAAGTCCTAGCAAGAGGTAAGTACATTCTGGATCTTAAATCACTTCACATCTTGTACTGCTCACTATTGTTACCTTATTTGAATTACTGTGTAGAGGTTTGGGGAAGCACTTAACATTCACTACATCCACTAGTCATAATGCAAAAAAGTGCCATGAGAATCATTCACAACGTCAGATTTCGGGATCATACAAATTCATTATTTCTACAGTCTAAATTGCTAAAATACCACAATCTAATTGAATATCAAACTGCAGTATTCATGTTCAAAGCAAGAAATAGCCTATTACCTGGGAATAGAAGATGTTCTCTGAGAGGGAGGGAGGGTATGATTTAAGGGGAAGGGAAAATAAACATATTCCTTTTCAAAAAAATTTACTGTAGTAAAAGTAGGAGTGCTCCTTTGTTTATGTCTTTTTTTTTTGTCTTTTTTTTTTGTTTTTTTGTTTTTTTTTTGTTGTACATAATCGAGGTTAGATAAATAAATACTTG
Source organism: Micropterus salmoides (assembly GCF_014851395.1). Lineage (NCBI taxonomy): Eukaryota > Metazoa > Chordata > Actinopteri > Centrarchiformes > Centrarchidae > Micropterus > Micropterus salmoides. Next base: position 16,023,949 of record NW_024040596.1, read on the forward strand.
TCAGTGGTCACTTTAATACTGTGTATATAAAAAAATATGTGTGTATGTGTATATATATGTATGTATGTATATGTGTATGTACATGCATGTGTATGCACATACACATATATGTATGTATGTATGTATGTATAGCAACATAATAATAATAATAATATAAATATTGTAAATTGAAGGAATGAAAGAATTAAAGGGGTAGGAGTACATAAGTTTTACTTCTTCCTACTCCTTTTCGCACATGTGATAGAAGTATGTTAACACAAGACAGAAGGGTACTTGTTAGCTGCTCATCTGTTGTTTTTTTATCCTATGTTTTTAAACATTGTTTTATTTTATTGTGGTGGTGGGTTTTGACAAAAGTGTAATGGATTTGAAGTGGTCATTAGTGCTCAGCATTGCAGGTTAAATTAAAGATTACAGCAGCAGAGAAACAAAATGCATTGACTCTCCATGATGCCAGACTAAATCACATCCGATTAGTTATATCATGAGCCGCCCGTGTTGCATACCAACAGAAAGTAAAATATGAAAGCCTCACCTGCAAGTTAGTAGAACATACAGGATGTTATTTCACAGTGTTAGTGCCTGATTGAGATAAATGTATTTTTTGCTGCAACCAGCAGCTATCATAAATCACTTGATGTTAGTTTGGAGGGTAAAGGTCAAATTTGCCATATCAGAAATGCTAGGTTCTAATCCTGCATACATCTATTCAGTCTACAACTGCTTCTTATTTATGACATGCATTATAAAGACTTGCTTTTTTGTATTCTTATCACAAGTAATTATTGTTTATTAGCATTTCTTATCATGTACCAGCAAATGTTAACTCACATCCTCTGGGGATCTGATAAAATTAGCTTTACTATACACTATCTACTGCTATCTTCACAGTATGCAAGACTTGTGATGTTGGCAAAAGTATGGTTATTTTATTATTCTTGAGACTATAGTAAATGAAAGACTACCGTAGTTATTTGTATGCAAAGCTCCAGCATGATTTGTGCTTCATCGGCTTGTTTTTGGTAATGAAAATAGTGTAATAATAATAATATAATAGTGGTGCTGACGATATGCACACTGATTAATGGCAAATTCACAACTAATATCACGTTAAAAATGTGCATTCTACAAAAAAACATGTGTCAGTTGAAGTATTAATTGAATAAATCCAACATAATTAAGGCAGAATTTACTGTTAATGTGGACAACATATTTGATATAATTCTTAGCTCTGTTTTGGAATGATTTTGATGAATAATTACATTATGAATCACCTCAGTATAATTCAGTGATTAAATATGTAGAAGACAAAGACAACTTAATCTAATTAGTGAAAATTCATGAGCGGGATCATATTTTACAACAGCAAATTTAGTGAAATGCCAGAAACTAAAATGATCTGGAAAGCTTACATAAATCCTTAACACATCCTAGTAATTAAGAGGTCTGACCAAAGGAATGGCTGTAAGAGCTTCAAACTGAGGATAATGATGCTGAAATGCTGGACAGGGGCGATTCTAATACTCCCGATGTGCAGAGAGTTCATTACATTTCGCTGATAAAGCTTAGTTTGGTTCCAATTCCTCACTGTGCACACAGAGCTGTGCAGAGGTTACACAGAGCTATGCTCTCTATGAGAAAGAGAAAGCATGTGTTTCTGTGCTTCCACAGCTGCTTGGTCTCGCAGAAACCGATTGATGGATGCTCTCCTAGATGTCAGTAGTCCGTTTCAGCAATTTTGAAACAGATTGTTCCTATTTTAAATCTTAGAGCTAGATGATGTTAAAAGGCAAGTTGTATGCTCTTCATGTTTTAAGCATACCACAAGTTTTGAAGACAATCTAAACCACAGAGTCAACTTTTTGGTTGTAAGCACATAACCAAAGGAGGCAGCCATGGAGGGGATGATATCTACAGTGAGTACACTCGTGGGATGTGGCCTGCAGAATTAATTACTGCAAAGTATCTTGAACTGTGACCAGCAATAACAGAGGAGGATAAAAAAGGTTGGTTTTCTACCACAATTCACTCTCTCCTTCTCTTGAGTAATTACAATCTACGATAAAAAAACACTGTGGTCAGGAAACTGTGGCATTAGCTTCCTGGACAACATTCTCACTGCACCACATTCTATATCTGTGCAAGCACAAATCCACATATGTGTGCACAAACAAAGTAATTAAAAGCATACATCAGGTTGCAATCACCACCTAAAACACAAATACATATCACAGATCATGGCTTAATACTTTTTAAAACCCTACAGAAATGTTCATATAGCAACGCAGTTAAATTTCACTCTTACGTCTTGAGCAGTTGATCAGAATTGGCTGGATGGTTTTCGCGATGGACCTGTGATGGATATCTCAAAATGTACGTTACGCTGTGTCAGACAAAATCCAAATACACAGTATTTGGACACAAATAGCTATATGTATAAACAGGTGCTCAGAGTACAGTGCAATATAAAAGAATCAATGCAATGCTATTAGTGCAAAATCTCAGGAACACATCCTACTATGATAAGATTTGATACTATGAGGATTTGTTCAACCGCAGGCTGAGGCCTCAGTAAAACCCTTACCAATCTGTTCCAACGGATATTTTTGTAATCATTTCCAGCAGAAATTAATACATATGCAGTGGCTTCTGATAAATATGTGATACAGTTTGCTGCACTTTTTAAAATGAATTATGTGTTAAATGGAGGAGATGTTGCAGAGATGGTGGGGGGTTTTGTTGGGATCAATCCGCACCTTGGGTGTAAGCTGTGCCTGAGAAAACAACTTTGGGGCAAACGTGGACACAAAAGCTGATCTGCAAGATAGTTGTTTTGTTGATTTCCAGGATGGCATTTGACCTGGACCTGTAAAATTGGCACATAACTGGATCATTTTATGCTTTTGTAAGCGTTTTATTTCCAATTTAACCACATTCTGCAGTAATGCAAACTTTGTAATGCAGTTTGTCAAACTGGTTGAATCTGCATAAATTGACAATTTTTAATTGAGTGTAGCATTTGATATTCAAAGGCCACAAACCAATAATGCACTCATAGAACAGATCATTTTTCAGACGTCGTCTATGTACAATCAACACAACCCTGCAAGCAACACCTTGTCAAAACTATCTGTAACTAATTAGTGAAGCTACCCTCAAAAATTATTTGTTTGGTCCTGGAGCAGCAAAGTAAACATGTTATTGCCAGCAGAGCCACTTCTATAGGTCTACAGCCAATCAAAGAGGGAGCCCATCTCTCACTCACTCTCACTGATTGTTGAAACTGGCTAATATAATAAACATGACTTGGAATACAACTTCCTTGAGCTCTCATGCCTGAACATGAAACTAGCAATTTTGCAAAAAAATGAGCACTTGACAATTCTACATGTCAGTCATAAGTTGGGTCATTGATTGGTCTGACAGGAAGTGCCGGTCTATAGACGGCTGCTCTGAGTGCTATGCTACTGTAGAGTACATGACAGGCTGACCTTTGATGTCTCCATTTTCTTGTGTTAATTCCTGTGGGCTGCCAATTGTGAGTCACACAGTGGCAGTTAAAAGCAGAGGCATTTAATATAAAATCACAGCTGCTAAATATAAAAGTAAATGGTATGCTGGCGAGTCAAGACAAGAAACCGTGTGTGTGTGTGTGTGTGTGTGTGTGTGTGTGTGTGTGTGTGTGTTAGCTTTAATGAGATTGAGTTTACTATTTTAAAGTTACCATATCCAACTCTGTAACATGAGGAACATGAGGACTGAACTAGAACTACCCCAGTAATGTAGTTGGATGCCTCCGCCAACCAGTTAAGTTGCAGTTTACATCCATTTCTGTCCTGACTCCTATAATATATGTAGGGAATAATTGGACAGAGAATTGAAAAAAGGTATAAAATGTATTCGGCTAAATGTAAGTTATCACTATATTTATGATACTGTACATACGTGAAATTGCAGTTAAAAACTGTTAATGAAGGATTATCATGGACATAATGTATAAACAATTCAATTAAATTTTCAATTCAATTTTATTTATATAGCGCCAAATCACAACAACAGTTATCTCACAGCACAAGTACACAACAATTTGATTACTATGTAAAAATGGATCATTATAGAGTATAGGTTTACAAAATTTGCTTTCGTTCTCTCCTTACATTTCGCCATCGCGGAGGCATACAAAAAAATGCAAAAAAAAAGCTGGTTCATAAATGTTATCTGGGATTTGACATACTGTCCTGGGATAATTCAACAACAAAAGATAGAATTTGAATAAAATTAAGCAAAAGCAAAACATTAACCCTCAAGTGTACAGAGATGCTGTGGCATTTCTACTTGAATCCTACTTACTCTTCCAATGTCTAACTGGAAAGTCCAATAGGACTTCCTAACAGAGGAAGGGTTTTGCTGAGCAAGCATGCCCTTTTCAGCACCGCCCAGCATCACATTCATCTAGTCACATCATACACATCCACACCTGGTAGCTGGCCAGCACAATATGGCCTTCTATGGTTGGCAGCTTTTAAGAGTAATTTCAAGTTAAGTGATTTGCTGAAGGGCACTTCGACAATAGCTGCTGAAGGAAGAGAGAGATTTCTTTTTCACTTTTTAAACTCTTGAACACACTAAAAATCACTGCAACAATTTAGCACCAATGTAATACTACAGGAGGTTAACTTTACCCAGTACTGGTTGTTTTGACCCATTACTAGCTATTTATTTTTTATGTTGGATTATTTCCCCAAATTAAAAAATTTTTACTCTGAAGTATCAGTGCGCAAATGACATTCAAACTTAAAAGGATTCACATATTATTAACAATCACATATAATTTTAAAAAGAGTAGATTATAACAGTTCACAACCATACCATATTTTAGTTTATGTAGTAACCCAACAGCAATAAAAAAAATATCTTAATAGACCAGTGATAACAGCATGTGAGTCAGTAGCTCCAAAGAAGATCAGTTGTGGAGGTGGACCACATTAATATTCTGTGTGACTACCCAGCCCCATGGTGTTCATGGACAGAGGAGGGCCAAGAATTGATTAGCAATTAAAACCCTTGACTTGGTCTTTAATGAGCAAGTGGAAAAGAATTCTCTGTGCCAGCCATTTGTCCAATTTCTTTGAGCAGTTTCTTCCTGGGGTCTTAGGATTTGTATTACGATGAAAACAATGAGAATATTCAGACATGGCTTTTGGCATATTAGCAAACAGGTGAAACGTATCAGATAATGCTTTCTCTCTTCACACAGCTGTACTGTGTAACATGGGTTGTTGTGGATATTTCTGTATTCCTGCTTGGATGGTCTTGGCATAGTCGAGACTGTGCTGTGACACATAGGCTATGGTGTCAGGTATGCGTGGGCTGGCCAGCTACTGTCAGCTACAGTAACACCCATCACAAACTCTGCATAAGGAGAAGAAAATATACACATACACTCACTGTGTGTAGGTGGGACTCCAGAGCCAGGTGCTAAATAGATGGTAAAGAGCATCTAAATGAACTTACAGCTCTGTATTGTTTGGGTCTTTTACTATGTACTGGGACTTAATATCAAGGCCAGCTTTATGAAGAAAAAATGCTGTTTAAGGAACATGGAGTCAAAGAAATGCAGAATATTATAATAAACAAATTATACTTTAAATACATGACTACTAATAGCCACATAATTTTCACACGCACAACAGATTCAATTAATGACATAAAGATAAGAGTGAAAGTCAAATCTAGCAATCAATATCTCAGATTTCCTGAGCGGGTGGTCAGTTGAGACCCTCAGCAGACACAGAGTCTCCAGACAGCAGAGGGCTACAGAGCTGAAGCCAGCATATGGCATCTGCTTTGACGCTGATGAAATTATGGAGAGTGGCAGCAAACCCCAAGAGGAACAGGGGTGCCTGAAGTCATGCATCTAAGTGCTGCTGGACAAACCCCATTTCCTCCCTCACTGGAGTCCTCCTTATGACATTCACTATCCTGACAGCGGGTGATCAAAATAACACTTATTTATTTATGCACACTTCCAGGAATCACATGTGAGCTAAAGAAGCGTATATTCCTGGAAAAAACAGACAGACTAAAAAATCACTCAGGCATTGTGACATTGAGTTTCTGGGCAGTGTGGAATCATCTGAGAGCTGCATGGTGTAACTGAATAGCATTTCTTTCATATAATATGTTGAATAGTTTAAAAAGAATGGTTATAGAAAGACAAAACATTGACTGGTGAGTATTAAATTGCGCTATTAATCACTCAATCATTATTCAGTTGTTGATATTGGATATATTTAGATAGCCCAATATGTAAATCTATGCATCAACCTCCTACTTTTGGACAACGATTTGAATTACAACGGGATTACTTGAATCTTTGGGATTGTTGCTGTTTAATCCTGAGATCTAAGCAGAGATGTTGACATAACATTTCTTGTGAAATTTATGCATATCAACAGTATGTTAACAGATCCTACAAAAAAAAGGTGCTGACACATTTGGCTCAGGCCAAGTCACCTGAGTGTGCATTATGTAACAGATGTATATTGTGGACCTATATATCGTAGAAGATATACTTAGGGGAAGATAACTCTTAATTCAAATAACAGGGGAAGATAACTCTTAATTCAAATAACAGACAAGGACCACATTTGTTGTGTTGTATTGTGTCATTAACGTACATTTTTTGTTACTAGTCTGATTGATGCTGTGTACAAAAAGTTCAGTAGTCTCAGCTGTGCACTGGTAGTACAATTACTATTTTGAATACAGAGGTATTTCAAGATTCATGGCCCCTTGTCTCCCCTCCATTATCACCTGTCATCATTGTATTTTAAATTCCAATGATGACAGGTGAGCAAACAGACTTCAAATAAAAAGCAGAAAAAAGTCTGCAGAAGCACAGTTACAAGTTACAAGTTACAATGCTTAATTTGCTTATAACACTTAAAGGTTACATCAGTTTAGGTTGTTTATGTGTGCATGTTCCTACATGAAAGCAGGGAGCTTGTTTCTATGCAACTGCACATGCAAATCATGCCACAGGAGAATAAGTAATGTATTAATCATACTAACGTGATCTATATACTGTAGAATCAATGAGCTGCAGTTTAATATCAAATGTAAACATCTATCAAATGCAACACTAAAGTTTTTGTAGGTGGCATCATTTTAGGCATTTAATACAATTTTAATCAGGGTATTTAGATTTTTCTGTTGCTGCGCCTTGACTGTAGAATAGCCTCCAAAATGGTCTCAGCACACTTTAAAAAACATATTTAAACTTTAAATTCTCTTGTTTCATTTGACCTTTATAGATTTTATAACTTTATATTTTGAGGTGTCCACGTTTCTTTTTTTCTTTCTCCTGTAAAGCAATCTATTGGAGAGTGTTATAAAAAAACAAACAGAGTTTGATAATACTGTTACTGATGAATTAGCCGTTGTTTGAGTCAAGGTCGCCAGATTTTGATGGTTACGGGCAACTTTGCCATTTCTTCCTCATTATGATTAGACATTATTAAACTAAACATATATCAATTGGTTAAGTACTACTAATAATACTGGATAGTAAATTTTTGCTGTTAGTTACTGAGTATTATGATCAAATATTCTGGGATTTAAAACAAGGAACCATTAGGGCATTTTTATTAAGGAGAGTAAAGTTGTGTCCTGCCATTCAGTTGGAGAGAAAGAGAATTCAGATAGGTTTCCAAGTCATTAAAAGGTTTTATGCTGCATTCCTAATAAATTGTTTGACAATGCTGACTTGGCAATGCTTGACAATTTTCACCTCTACCACCCTTCACCACTGTCCACAGTGATAAGCTGTTGCTTCCCACACAGTATAATGCAGGGAGGTGGAAGGATTATTATTTCTCATTAATCAGACTCTGTAAGCTGAAGGAGCTGACTCCATATAGAAGGATACCAAGAGAAAGAGGTGGAGAGGTAGAATGAGGCTTGGTTCAGTAATGAGTACCCCCCATATCATGTGGTGGTCAGGACAGTCACCATGGGACTAAGACAAAATAACACACAGCACAAGACCACCAAACAACTTTAATAATGCAGAGTTTGGCTCTGTACTACTGTTCAAGCTGTCAATCTGATGTGCAAGAAACCATGTTTGTCTAATCCAACAAGAGGGTTCTACACTCCAAGGAATATTAATGAGATTTTCACATCTTGTCTCCTCTTGAGGGAGGACAGCTACAGAACAACAAACAGTGAACCTTTTCAAATTAACACATGCAGTCTAAATCCTTTGATTTTCCTTTTAGCAGCATTTTGTTCTACTGTGACTGACCATTAAAACTGTCGGAAAAACAAAACTGGAAAATTAATCAACATTAGGGGAAAAAAGACTTACCATCAAATCTTTTATGTCTGGAAACAAAGGTACTTCTCAATTCATGACTCATTTCATCAGCCAGATTCTCAAAGTCCTGTTTACTCTGTTGGCCAAATTTGTCCTCCATTTCCTGGGTGCAGCATGTGTTTCCCTGAGGACATACACGAAGATGTTCACCTGCAAAATAGACAGAGGACAGTGTTTTTGTATCCATACCAAAAGTGACACTGACTATAACAATCTTAATAAGAGTAATTAAAATAAACTTTTGAAATTCTTCAAACACACACACACACACACACACACACACACACACACACACACACACACACACACACAGTCTTCCTTATTTTAGGTTAAATTTGATTAAAAATAAAATAAAACAAATTCAGTTAAACTAAAATCCAGCGCACTCACTCCAGCAGGTAGTGTGCATAAAATAAAACTAAAGCAACAGTGCTCATTTTTGACACATAATCATGTCGACTGATAAGAGTATTTAACTTCTATGTTCTCTCATATACTGTCGTTGTCTACATATTACGAGAAAGTTGTGCAGGATTGCAGTTCCAAAATCCCAATACCAGGTCTTAATTAACAGCAGTGCATTTAAAATGATGGTTTACTAAGCTTCGCCCCCGCTCCCCAGTTACTGTTGTTGTGTGTGTATGTGGTAGAGAATTCTTAGCATAATTTGTTCTTTTTTTTTTCGGTAAGGTGCTGTGAAAAAACACTTAGGTGTTACGCCTATGTGTTATAATGGTAGGGAAAACCATGTAATGTGCATCGTGTACAATGAGCCTGAGCTTCCAAACAGACAAGCAGCTGTGAGCAGATGGCAGCTGTAAAATGTTCCCTGCATGTAGCAACAGATTGCACAGCATCAGAATCAGTGAATGGATTTCATTTTGTGGGAACCATAATGAGTGAGCAACAATGTGATATGACCACAAGATCATTTTGCACATTGGCATCAATAAATTGTGACATGAGATAACCTTTTAAAAACACCCAGAATTTGAAGTTTAAATTTTTTTTATGGCCGAGTAAGAATGTGCTCCAACGCTTCTCCACTAAACTCCACTACATATATTAATATAGCAGCTGGATTTACCAAACAGTACACACTGTTGCAGTACACGACCACCAAATAATTCTCACTGTCTCAAGAAAGAATAAGCACCACGAGGGAAGCAGCAAGTCAACAAAACTGATTGACAACTCTATAGCTGGCCTAACAGGTGAAATGGCAGAGCTAAACATTGGGGATGCCGAGGTGAAATCACTCCAGGCGGAGATTATGGCTAAATTCCATGCAACAGCTTTAAATATGCATGCTCGTTATAGACAGAGCACTCCGCACCCTCGCAGCCAAACCGCTTCCAAGGAAACCTCCAGCAGCTATGTTAGCACAGCTTCACTATTACCAGATGAAGGAGATGATTCGCCATGCATCCTGCAAATGTGGACAGATGTCCATATATTTTCAGATTACTCTGCTGCATTTTTCCAGACCACTATCCAACCTACGACTGAACGACCAGTCAACAGATAATGTAGCTTACCTACGGATTTTTAGAAATGACCATGGTTTATGTAACTGTAATATATAGCACATCATATTTTGTGGGGCTTCTGGTGTCAATAGGGCATAGGTCTGGGCAATAAAACAATAATGATAATTATCACAATACAATTTTCCTCAATAACAATATAACAAAAGTTCAATATATTGTCAATAAATGTTTGATTTAATTAATTTGAATCACGAATGAATTAGCACTATTTTTCTAGTAGGATATTGATTTTGTTGAGGAAAAGGGACTGAAAAAAAGATTAACTTGAAAAAAGATTCTATCATAATTGTTTTGAATGTTCTACTTCAGATTTGCGAGCCACTTTTTGGCAACCACTTGTTTGACCAAGCTCTGGTCTACAAGGCAGTTGCCCACACTTTGATATGGTGCAGAGACCTGGACTACCTACACTAGGCATCCAAGAGTCCTGGAGGCCTACCACCAGAGATGCCAGTGAAATATCTTGCATATCAGCTGGAAAGGAAGTGCACTGACTTCAGTATTCTTGAGGAAGCAAACATCGACAGTATTTCCATCACCATCATCAAACACCAACTAAGATGGACAGGCATGTAATATGAATGCCTTACACATGCTTCCTAAAACAGTCCTCTACACAGAACTTATGCTGGCAAACGAGCATCCAGAGGTCAGAAAAAGTGGCAAAAAAATCCACATAAACTCTAACTGGGAAGACCTCTGTGAGCAGATGGCAGGTAAATTTACCCCCGCACACAGCAACAGATAGATTGCACAGCAGCAGAACACAGGGGCGCTGGAAGTCAGACACAGTTGCGGTTGCTGAGAGAAGGTCAGTCTATTTTATGACATCATTCTAAATGGTGTGTGATGTTTGTGTTTTTGTATTAATTTGAATATCCAGGATAACTTATATTTAATAGTTGTTAAAATTAATTTACAACAATTTGAGAACATTTTACACCTCAGCAGACAGCAATCCTGAACACCAACACAGTCAAAGTAGTCACAGCAACTACACAGTCAACATGGAACTACTGCATGAGAAATGCAAGGAGATGAAGAGGGAGAGACATTGCGTGGACGAGATAGATATGTGACCCAAGACCATTTCAGCTGATAATAATGCAGCACAATAAGGATACAACACAGATCTATTTCTCTGTCACTGTTAACAGAGACTCCAGAGACTTAGTGAGTACCATAACAAGTGAGCAACAATGTGATACAAGTACAATGGTGACGTGAGGTAACCTTTTTTTTTTTACTGAATTTATGTAATATGTCATAAGCAAACTGCAACCAGCACAGCCATGTTTACACCAGCCAGCATCCTTCCAAACACAGAGATGGAGAGATGAAAAAGTTCCAACACTTTTCCATAGTCACTAGCTTTCCGTGGACAAAGCATGTCAAGTAAAAGAACTTGCTTCTTTTATTTATCTTAATATTTGATGACAAAACATAATAGAAACACTGTGTGCAATGCTGCTAATTTAAAAGATGTTCAGTAAGTATAGCAAAGTTTGTATGCATGTGTGAGCTTTAGTTGTTGGCTACATCAACACAGGCTGTAAAATAAAAACAGTGCAGTTAATGCGCAGTTTTCTCTCCATAAACTGAAAATAAATTTTACTGTTCAACAGACAGATTAAAAATGGCTTGTAGCAAGGGAACATATTTCTTTGTGTTGGGCACAGAATGAAAGAGAAGGTGGTAAAAAAAAGTTTAATTCTGATAACACTTGTCATACACACTCAAGCCCAGTGTTTCTGCTGGTAATTTATCCAAGTTGCACTCCACTATGCAGAATGCAGATGACGCTATAGTAACATTGTATGAAGAGGGATATTTTGTTTATCTTCTGAGACAGCAAACACAATACTTTCAGTAACTGTTATGCTTAAATAGCCATGTTACGGCTGACTAAAGTAACTTAACTAAACATACACTTTCTGTGACTTGGCAATGTGCTAGTACTTCTCTCACACACACAAATAACACAAATAACCTGCTAGTTTATGTCCCATACACACAGGTTACCCAAAAGGCTACGTTCCTTGAAGGGGGAGGTTCAGCGGGTTCAAAAATAACAAAGTTTTTATTCACGTTGATAGACAGAGAGGGCAGTGGTGGAGGAAGTACTCAGATCGTTTACTTACTAAAAATACTAAACATAATCTTGTTATAAGTAAAAGTCCTGCATTGGAAATGTTACTTAAGTAAAACGTTGTCAGTATTATCAGGAAAATTTACATAAAGTATTAAAAGTAAAAGTACTCAATGCAGAAAGATGCCAAACCCAAAATTATTAACAATAAATTAAAAAGATTAAAAAGAAAAGCAGCAAATCTTCATATTTGTCAAGCTGGAACTCTGAAATGTTTTTACATGAGAATTTATAAAAAGAGTTGATACCCCCAGTAACTTTGCCCCTCAAGCAAAATAAAAATCAAGTACTTTGGGAAAACTACAAATGCACACGGCATCACCCAGATCTACTTTCATGCCATAATTTTCCACACTGCCTATTTTAGCACACAGCGGACTGGAGTAGATCCAAAAACTAGCACCCCATGTACTGAACCGAGAATCAATTTTGAGTACAAAATCATTATTAAGCGTGACCCCAAGAATCAAAATTAAAACGAATCGTGAGATACACAAAGATTCACACCCTTAATTTATACACAGTATAATCGAGCACCTCCACAAATAAGGCTTTGATCTTAGACGATAAATATATCATTGGAGCATGCAGGTGGACCTCCCATTGCAGATGTTTTGATGAATAAGTCTTATACCTCCATGAAGCTCAGAATTCCAGCATCATAGGCCCACTCTTAATACACTTCCTCCACTGATCAGACCTACACTGACTGAAAATCAGGTGAAATGTGTATTTTAAATCAAACATTTATTTCAAAATAAAGCTATAAAAAACATGGTTTTAGCAACTTTATTAATATCACACGATGTCTACTGGCAGGTCCCGTTGGCATACACATTCTGAGTGCAGCCTTTTTATCAGATATGTCAAGAAAAAAAAAATCCATCTTGACATGACAAACCTACTGTGTGCTGCAGCAGTCTCAACAGAGCTAAACATCACAAGCCTGTCGTACATCAACATATGGGAAGGAGCTTTCAAGGGACTTCACCACTCAGCAAAGTGCCACGACCTTCCTTGCCAAGGTTAAAACAGCAGCATGGCCTCACAGATAGTCTATCTACTGGAACACAGACCTCACATTAGCAAGAGTCAGGATGAAGTGTGGACCAGACAGGTCTTTTCAGCAAAGGAAAACCGACAGAATGTATTGTACTATCATATAAAGATTTGATAGGAAATCAACTTATTTGATTGATATTATTTAGTGATACTTTGCATATTTATTACAAACCCATAGCAACAACAAACTGATTAAACATCAAGTGTGTGATCTTGTGGCAACTACAAAACCTCAACAGTGTTTTTCTAGATATGTTTACTAGTGGGCTGCTTGTAGTTCAATGCCATTCATCTCCAGACATCATCTGATGTATAGCTCCTGTGCGGCCACATTACGTTAAACAGTGGCCATCCATCATGATGCCGGCTTGTCAGTTTCAGTGAATTAACTAGCTAGCTAGTCAGCTAACCATCCACCCAAAAGTTTAAATGTGTGTCTTTTAATTCAGTTTGTGTAAAGGACTGAAATTCATGTTAAAATGAGGTACCCCTATATGTATTTTTTTTTTCATTGAAAGATTACGCTAGCGGAGGCGGGTAACATTTACATATAAATATTAATAGACCCTGTGTTTACTTTGTTCACTGAGACAGACAAAAATGAAAAGACTTTGTTAGTCAAAGCTCAGCTTTGGGAAGGGAAGAGATGTGGGACAAAATGAGGGCTGTTTTCTTTTTTTTCTTCCCAACAATAGGGTTAGGGTCTGGGTTGTATTACATTATCACCCATTTACATGAGTAGACAGATAGCATTTAAGTCATAGCCTACAGAAGAACTCAGCAGGAGCACAGTCTGGCCTAAGTAAATCAACCCATGCAGCTTTGATGTGTCTAAAAAATAACATTACAGTTACTTTTGTTCAACAGAGGAGAAATGGAAGAAGAGAATGTGTCTATCGCTTTTGCGGACTGTAGCGCAGGTTGCGGGGCATGAGCGAGGAACTAGGTCAAAGTTCATCAAACAAGAAGGTGGGATTTGAAGAAGAAGAAGACAATGACAAGTAATGCCGCAGCAGAAGCAGCACATAGGCAATCAGAGCAGCAAAAGTTGAACTTATTGGACACATAAGTATGTTACGGCCTCCACCGTTATCTGTGTATATATATCTGTGTTGTGCAGCTGTGTGTTATGTTAAGCAGGATGTGCGAACCCTTGCCGAGGATTGGCTGGCGTGAGACCTGCCTACATCCTGGTTCCGGCCAGTGGTCTGATTGGTGCAGCGCCTTGCAACCTCCTCCAGTCATCTACTGCCTTCCAGATCATCCCCTGTTTAAATAGCTGCCTACCTGTGTGAACTTGTGATTTTCCCTTGATCAACTTGCCTCGTTCGTATTGTGCTTTACAGTAGTAATTGTGTTAACTGCTGTAGAAGCGTTAGTTCTAGTGATAAGTATTAGTTCTTAGTGTCTGAGTGCTACCTTTACTGTGAATTGTGTTAAGGAAGCAGGGCAAGTATGTTAGTGGGGGATTACTGATATCGACCAGACACCTGCAGTTAAGTTTGTTAGATACACTAGGGTGCTGCTCATTTTGCATTTTGTTTCTTACTGGGCAGGTCAGAGTTTTGTTTGATTTCGGAGTAGCAAGTGGCTATCTCTCAGTTGGAGAGACATCTTTAAGTTATATTTGGTTCTTTGATTTAAGCACTATCCACCAGCCCTTTTCCGTTCTGTTTGTAAACCTTGTCAACAATAAACAACGTGCACTTTTACCAAAAACACACTATTTATTTAAATAAAAGTATTCATTGCAGCTGTTTAACATTGTTAATCAAAATAATTTTATAATCTTTAAAAATAAGCATTTTATTGTGTTGTAGTATTTTATTTTGTTTTATTAATTTTATATGCAACATTTGTTGACATCCTCAATAAACAGATGTACCAATCATGTTGGTTGGATTATTGTTTTTGGTTTTCTGTGTGCCTGCTTACTATGACAACATGCAATGGGACTGTTAACTGTTGATACTGCTAGCCTTTAATATGAGCTTCCACTGGTGTGGAAAACATGCATACCAAGATCAGAGTTTAAGTTTAAAAATGTTTCAAGACCTTTGTGACAGTGTGACATTTTTTTAGTATTAAATTTGCAATAATAATATTTTTTTCATGTCTATAGTAGGAGGCTATGTCTGAATTGCTTATTAAACTTTCCCAGATCACTTTAACATTTAGTTTGTGGAAACAAGAGCAAATTAAGCAAGAGACTTTAATTTTAATTTCAGTCTTCTTTCAGTCTTTTTTTTTTTTTAATCACAGGCTTCTGTCAACTACAATGTTCACAAATGCGTGTTACAAATTGGGTGGTAATAAGTATGTGCATGTGCAGAACAGACCATACAGAAAGGTGGCGTGACTTCTTCACTTTTATGTTGACATAATTGTAATTCTAATACAGTAACAAAAGATGTGATTGCAAAGATTTTGCAAGCACAAGTTCCGCATACCCTGGTGGCTAAGCCCCCCTGTCTTTCAATCCAAGTGATGTCCCTATAATCATCACAGAGATATATATGTTACTTGGTAATTACAGTGGAACCTATAGACTCAATTTAACAACAACACAAACACCTAGCATAATTATATTGTATTAATATAGCATTATTGTATAAACACTGTCAGCAGATGTCACGCAAGTTTGTTTACTTTGTCTCAAGTTCTCCTACAAGTGTTCGGACCAGAGCCAAGGCTGCTGTCATCAAACACAGACACCAACAAGCCCCTCCACCCTGCTTAGACAAAATGGAACATTTCTAATGCTCATTGTCGGATGGTTGAATGGCTTTGGAAACCAGTGGGCTGTGCATCTGCTGTGTTTACCTCTCTAGTCTGGTGTCATTGTGGTATTCCTACAGTGCTGTCTGTCTGGTGCTCCTTGAACGGCGCCTCTGACCTTTGCTTTGCTCTGCTCTTTCAGTGGACTTGGTAACAAGTTGTACTTTATTCTGAGTCAGTAGCAGGTATGAATAAGAGAAGGATTTACATCTAATAGTGGATATACTAACTTGTATTTAGTTTGTTTTGTTAACTGAATAACTGAGTAATTCATTATCTCAGAGTTGAACCAGCCCACATGTTCAAGAAACACACAGAGCAAATAATAAAATATTTGACAACAGAGAAAGTAGTTTAGTGTGGTGGATTTGTGGCTGTAAAGGATGGGACTGCTTTTACTCGTCAGATTGGTATTTTTCTTGCTAATTTTAAAATATTGTTAATTGCTCAAGTCCGATCTGTGGTGTGCACTCCTTGATACTAAAGTGATGTTGATTACTGTGTGGATTATTGCCTTGGATAGCCTCTAGCTTCTCTGCAGTAAAGTAATAGTTAAGGTCAGTAACATCAGTCTCCTGATGTGAGTGTTTTATGAATATTTTGCCTCTCTGTTCAGTTTATTCTGTTTAAAGTGATATTAGAAGTGGCATGCTAGAATGTGGTATGTTAAGTAGTAAAGCATTTCAAGGTATTTTATAAGATACTAAACTGTACCACATATGTTCTGTATTAAAGTAATATATAGCATTCAAAATTCATCAACTATTTATAGTACACGTCTAATACTGCCTACCTACCTCTCTCAGCTAATGCAATTTGATGGACACAGACTTCTTTAAGTAAACTGCCCCTTAAATTTCACCAAAAACTGCTTACATTCAGCATTCAGCATTCAGCATTCAGCAACAGCTTTCACTAATTACACTTTCACATACATGTTGTTGTAAGCGTTGTTACACTCATTCCAGTACTTACACTTTCAGCTCATTTCTATTTTTCAATCAATTGATTTGATAACGTTCTATTCCTTTCTTTAATCCTTCCATCCTTTTCTTTATTTCAAAGTACACATAACACTCCTAACACTCATATTCCACTCCTTTCCTTCCTAGTTAATACTCCTTCAGCTTCTTCACTCACACCTTTTCCAGCAATGCAGTTTATTTGCCAGCTCCTCCAGCAGTTGATCTCCAAGCGATAACACCACATTTTCTTTAGAAAATGTCTCCTCTAGTTTGAAATGCTGTTTTCGTGCAACATTTCTGGAGTGACTGAAATGTCATTTGCTTCTCACTGTATTCACATATTAGTTTCACCAAAAGAATCGAAGTAAATAACAGAAATTTCTCAAACCAGTCCTGCGTCAAAGTACTTCCCCGCCATCCGTATTCCCAGTATGTTCTTAACAATCAAAAATGAAGCCATAATAAGTCAAAGGTAACACTTGTGAACACTAGCTCTGATACAGTCCTATATTTTCTACCATTTAAATGTACTGTACAAATTCGAAACATAAACACATCTACTTTTATAACCTCTCTCTCTTTGTCTCTCGATCCTTCTGTGATGATGACATTTTTTGTAACTTCACAGTACTCTGCATAGATTTCCAGTAAAATGTTTTTTCTATGATGAAGTTTACTAAAGCTGTAAGATTTTATCAGCTTTCCCACCGCCCAATGTCCCACCTTTCAAGCCTAAAAATAGAACGATGTGAGTGTGACCCATGAGAGTTGCAAAGAGTTTGCGGAAACACTTGTGAAAACAAAAATGCTCTTCAGGTAAATGTCTTGTTTCTTAAAGCCAAGTCTCATGCAGATGGGGTTTTTGTTTGTTATTTTGCTGGTATGTTACCAAGAATGATTTCCACCTGAAGCTGTCTATGACACTGAGCAAGTAATTTAGCAACTGAGGGGGGGAATAATTTCACACTAATAGCCTTGTATCAAAGCTGGCCTTTGGCGAGTAATTCAGAAAACAATGAGACTTGTCCCAGCCTAACCTCACTGTACTAAGCTATTCCCTGTCCTTTATTTGTCCAGGGCTAACAGGAGGATGCATAGCTTCAGTTTGCATCGAGCCACGGCACCTGATCATGCTTAACTTGCATACAGAGCAGCAGATCCTACTCGCATTAACATTAATAACAACATAAGAAGCCGATTCAATACATACTAATGTTATGTCACAGACACTGTGGAAAATGTAGAGTGTTAATGAGAGAGGCTTATGCATGCATTCAGCGATTCATCAACACAAAGCTGTCTTCATAAGTCGCAATTACTTCATGTCACTCCTATGTCTGTAATCAAATGGAGTGTCAGTCAGATCAGCCACCTTATTATCAATGCTGATGAAGTCCTGCAAAGATATTTAAATTCTACCTTCTTCCTGCTGAGATGTGCTCACATTTTACAATACCTGCCAATTAATAGTAGTATTTGAGCATTGTTTAATAGGATTTCTTTAGTTGAAAGCATCGGTAGCCTTTTCACCAGGGTTAAGTAGTTTTCACATGGGAAGCTTCTCGATGTTCGCCTGCTGGAGGCAAGCTGAGGGAATTTGTGTGTGTAATAATTCTACATAATAGAGTTGAAGTAGTTTCTATGTCTCAGATATACTCTTGCTTTTACGTTTTATGTCCATTTACTTATTCATTCTGAAGAAGCCAGTGATGTATTTCATGCATCTGTTGTCATTGTTAACTATTCAGAACATTTAATGAACACCTCCAACAGTGCCTTTTAAAACCCTCTATTTTGGTAATTGCTCCAGTCACACTCATGTAAGTTCTGTGTCACAGAGAAAGAGTTGTCTCATTCGTTGTTCATACCCAAACTCCAAAGTTTTCAGTGCTCCCCCGTCCACGAATAAGTGGTATAGGAAAAATTACCATTTCAGAATTATATTGTAATATATTACACATAATTGTTCCCATTTACCTTCTTTAAAATCTTGCAGCCTTGCACCTAAGCCTAGTCCTCTAAGAGTCAGCCTTAGAAAAAGTGACAAAGTCAACTTTGGATGCAAGAATTTTCACTTTTACTTTTCTTGACATCATTGCTATTCTATCTATTCTATCTATGCTATATGTCTCCTGTGTCTCCATCACTGGTTGTAGGCTGAACACCACAGGAATGAATGCACTTACTGTTATACAATTGAGAGGTCTTTGTCCTGCTAAACGGATGTTTTAATCTTGAGGAAATGTATGTGTTTAAATTTTTGTGGGTGAGACAAAGGACAATTTTCCTTCCTCGGCTAGATGATTAAGTTTATTCTATTGTATTCTTGCAGAAACGCACAGGTAAAGCAACTGAAATGTGACATATTTAAGAGGAGGGCTACTATAGGGAGGATGCAATCACCATTAGTTAACACTTTCATGTCCCTTTCAGTAAACTTATTTATAACATTTAGAAATACTTGCTCTGTCAAGCACACTTGTTTTGTCAGTTTATGTGAAGACATTATGGCAGGTACATCTCACTACAAATTCAACTTAGTCAGCTTGAAGATTAAGTGTCTGAGTTCCTGGGCACATACTAGCAAAGGTAGGCCAACTCTCAGAAGTATTCATCAGTGTACCTGGCCAAAGAGACCCACAGCATATGTGCTCTGCCATCTGCTGTGTCCCATAGTTCCCTCCTGACAAACTTTTTTATGGATTCAAACTTGAAGCCGCACTTAGTCCTAATGAGATCAACATTCATAATGTCAGTGCAAGTTCTTCTTCCTTAACACTTTATTTCATCACCATGAACTGCAAAGTCAATTGAATTTTTATAGCCTTTTTAAAGATATAGTCCTACACAATTCCTTCATAATTTTGGTCAATTTGTAGTCCACAAAAACTTCGTCTATCAATACATTAGCCAAAAAAACTTTTAGTCGATTAGTAATTGCTTGTCTCCTTACACAACAACACACCCTCACTTTCCAGAATATTTAAAGAAAAGTAAAGTATCTGCCCATTTCTTCCTAACACACCCTATTGTTGCCATCATGCATTTTATCTCCCATCATGTTAGCCAAGCTCTGAGGATCTTTCTATTCACTGCTTAATTTGTGCTCCAAGTGACATGAAAATTAATTACCCTTACATGTGATTTATATAATTCAATGCATTTTTGTCATCAAATCATCTTGATAATAGTCACCTTTTTTAGGAAAGAGAGTCAGTTGTTTGAAGAAAAGGTTTATTGTAGCCACAGCAAATGATTGAATCCACAGCATGGAGGCAAATACAAAGCAGCACACACTTTTAAACACTATCGCAGAGAGGAAGCAAATTAATGCTGCTGGCCAACAGTGGTGTCTCGAGACATATGCATCGACAGACTAACTTTGAGAGCGTGAACAAATGCGTGACCTAATTAATTAGTCTAACTGCAAGAAAGTATGTGAGTGGATATATTGTATGAATAAATTAATATGCAAGTTATTTTCTGGCTTCATGAGCATCACATCTTGAAATGATACACTGTGAGGATCTCATTATAATCTGACCCGAAATAGACCAAGATCCCTCACTCGTTTCACCTCCTTGTTGAAAATAAATCAAGAGGTTAGCCAGAGGTTGCTGTAAATCACTGTTCTATCCAAGCATATGTATCCAAGGCAATTATTGTACATTGTTTGAATGTACTAGACATTCACCATTCACCCCTCACTCTATAGCATCCTGAATCATGCCCTCTGACTGATGCCTAATCAGACTTTGACAAGAAAACTACATGTAGAAACAAGATCATATCCTCAGGAACTACAGTAAATGAGGATGAGGCAATTCAATGCATATGAACACTAGCATGGATCTGTAAGTCCGTGTTTTCCACACTCTTTACTTTTTACTTTTAATAAAGTCTCTAGAGGGTTTTGTGTACAGAATAGCCAAGTTCCTCGCTCAAATTAGAACTCACATCAATCAAAATCGAATGACATTATTCCTATCACATTTTGGGTCATGTCAGAAGTCATAATGAAAAGAATGCTCGTGTTTTAAATAACTGGGGGATGCTGATACTGAGGAGTATATGTCCTTGGGTGAATGAGGACAGGTTCAAGAGGAAATGAATTCTCACTGACATAAAACAGTCTACAATAAAAGCAGCATAGTACAATGGTATGATGGTATTCTTCATCCTCAGGAGAGTCAGCGTGAAGGGAAAAAGGACAAGAATAAAGATGTTGGAGAACAGTTTCATACTCGTAGCAAATGTGTTAGTATTTCTTTTTTGAATATGTCAAGATGTTCCACTGCAACATGCCATGTGCAAGGCTGTCTGCATGATAAAACAGCCAAGTGTTCACTCAACAGTATGGTGTTTCATATTGAAATATTTTTAAATGTACAATAAAAAAATCTCTTTGAGGAGAGAAATATAAATGCATAACTGCCCCCCGTCACTGCAGAAGACACATTTTAAGGAGGCTTTGAAGAAATTGTTGTAGAAAAATAGGTTTTCTAGACAATATATTTTCCTTTCAAGCTGATCACTCCCAAAACTGGGCTTCGCTGTGACATTTCAAAACAAAACTGTCTGTGAATGCCTGCTCCTTCGGGTTTAAAGACGGAAATCTTGGGTATAGTACAGAGGAGACCGGAGACACCCATACAAGTTAAAAGTGACTGAATTCCACCAGATCTAAACACATTTTTAGATGAATCATTTATTCCATCTACCCCAAATGAATGGGTAATTACTTTGATATTTAATTGTTTATTCAGCCAAACATTTTCTGCCTCCAGCTTTTCACAGGATTTGCTTTTTTCCTTACAGTCATATATGATAGAAAAAACTTGGACTGTTGGTCAGATGAATATGTGAGCTTTCGCTCTGGGAAAGTGTGAAATGCATTTTTTTCTGACATTTAAAAGATAAAACAATTAATTGAGGAAAATGATCAGCAGATTCATTGATTATTTGTATATTGGTCAAACATTAAAGCTAGGGTATTCAAAGTTGCTGAAACTAGCAAGAGACAGATAGATTTTGAGAGTATCTGACTGAAAAACTTCTCACCTGACACATTTTCATGAGCAGTGAGCGCACTGGCAGAGTGCATGCAGGTAGGCAGGTGGGCAGGTGGGCAGGTAGGTAGGCCATTCGGTCAGAAGGAAATGGTTGGCCGTGCTTATTACAGTCCTGATATTGATATTGGATATCAGCCTCTCTCTCAAGTAGATTGTCCCCTTGTCACCAATACCTATTCTATCTATTCAATTCAATTCTGCGCGTACTACGCAGTGCGTCAGCAGGTAGAAGAAGAAGAAGATACTTTCACATAGCGAAATTCATTCTCTGCATTTAACCCATCCCTCAAGGGAGCAGTGGGCAGCTGATGTGCAGCACCTGGGAACCAACTCCAGATCTTTACCAGTGTCTGGTCAATAGCACTGACTGGAGAACATGTTTTTGATGGTGGGGGAAACCAGAGCACCCAGAGGTAACCCACTCAGACACGGGGAGAACATGCAAACTCCACACAGAAAGGCAGGTTTGAACCCACAAACTTCTTGCTGAGAGGCCACAGTGCTATCCACTGGACCACCGTGCCGCCCACAGATCCATTTTACTAGGACAGCTAACAAAACATTTTGTTGTACAAAGTTAGGAAGCAATGTTTACAGTGAGGAATACAGCTTATACATTTCACACTAGTATTGGATTGATACTCAGCATTGGCCGATACCCAAAGCCCAGGTCAGATTGTGCATCACAAACAGAAATTTAATTCAAAAAAGATTGTATTGTGTCCCTACCAATGTTCAGACCAAACATACACCCTTGCCTGAGAAGATAAATATACAAGCAAAAAGTGCATTATGTTTGACCTTGGGGGTAATAGCAGTGGAATATTCATGTGCTATACAGTACCCTTCTGCGAGGTGTACTAATATCATTACAGCTATGATTAATGTATGGATTTCCTAACACCATGTGCAGCACATTTAGGAACGACAAGCACCGCATAATCAGCATACATAGCACTATGTCTGGCTTTGATATTTATTTAGGAGCATGTAATAAAAAAAGCCTAGTGGAGGCATGAGAAGGCCGGTGTGGATATTTGATCCACATGGGCAGCACGACCAGAAGCCCCTGAGAATGAGACAAGAGCAGGCAAGCCTCTCTCTCCTGCGTCAAGTTGCTAAGTGGAGCATGGCAGAGGACTGCACTACAGGTAGCAGCTGGTGGCTGTTTGGAGACCTGGAGGGCTTTGAGACCTGCAGTGATCATTACCTTTCACTCAGCATTTACAGCTTAGTTTACAGACACTGGCCATTAACAGCCCTGATACCTTGTTACAGTGCAAGTGACTGCTTAACCGAGAGGGAGAGGACATAACACAGAGCTCCCCACGGCGGCTTGCTGAAACACACCACACTGAACATCCTCTCCAGTTGCACATCATGTCTAGTCAGACGTTGTCAACAAGACAGGAGTGGCAGACGTGTGGCTAAAGATAGATCCAACGACAGCTACCAGGCATTTGAGGAGGCTTTGTTTCACGATGGCTTGGTTTTGACAGTCAGATGAGGTGTCGGGAAAAGTACCAGCTATACATCACAGCCACAAGCCAAAATTTTATCCTCATGTCAGTGAAGAAATGCACATTGATCCTGAGGATTGTTTTCAGAAAGTCAGTGATGATCCGTGGATGGCTTGAAAAGAAACAGTGAAATGTTGTCAACTACTGCAAAATGTGTAAATAATTCTAAATAAATAAATAAAATCAGACAAGGTAGTCAGATCTCAAGTGAAAGATATGTGCCAAAAATGTCTGAACAGTTAAGCCATCCACCCAGTTAAGCCAGTCATCTGATAATACGCATACAGAGCATTGCTCTGGTGGCGTTTTATGATTTGGGATTTGCGGGCAAGAAAGAATATGAAACTGAATATTACAATTTATCCAAGGTAACACCTCTCAACTACCTTCCACTTCAATTTGAGGAAATGAACAAGTCCATTCTGAGCTCGGTAGCATGTGAAAAGAACAATGTCCACTGCTTCAGCTGAAGCAGGAGGAGCTTGACTGACTTTGTACCCCATAGATTTAAAACACTTGCTGGCAAGACAACCTTTTTATACATTTTTTATACTGATGTATAGAATAAGCTACTCAAAGTCATTAAGGAAATTGATAAGTGAGCAGGTTAAAAACCACTGTAGACAAAAGAGGTGTAGGGACAGGTTAGATTAAATTATTATCTCATTAACTACTGAGATGTGTTGTGGCAGGATCCACCCATTTGCAGTATTTATTGCCTAATATAATTTTCCCTTTATTGTGTTATATAAGTGTCTTTTGTATTTAGTGTACTAAAATGTGTGAACTGTCAAAGTTGTCATTTGCAGGCGACTATCTTTGCCCCCCTTCCATCAATTCAAATTTTAATTCAATTTAATTTCTATAGTGCCAATTTATAACAGAAGTTATCTTATCTAGACTGTAGTCTTTGTAATTTTGTAATGTTATATTACAGATTTACATATTAGGATGTAATTTCAAGGATCACCATGGAAATACACATACTAGACTTCTTTTTATTGTGAAATTAAATCAATCAATCAATAAATTTGGTTAAAAGAGACTATAAGAAGATGTAACCTAACAGAAGGAGTAATTTTTGTAACAAACCAGGCATGTAGCATGCAGAATGTGTAGTCTATACTAGAGCCTGACATTTTGTCGGGAATCCTGTGGGTTCACGGGATTCCTGCGGGATGAGAGTCAATTTCAAAAAGTCAGCGGGCAGAACAGGAATCATAGATCACTTTTTATATGTAAATATGCAGTTCTAATATGAATGAATGCTGTTTTATGATTTTTTCATTGGGAACAGGACATGATGGGGTTCATTCTATAGGGATTGGGACAGGACAGGATTTCTTTTTTACTCTGTCATGGGACTGGGACAGGACAGGTGTATTTTTGACGGAGCGGGATGGGACATGAGTGAAAATCCACTCCTGTTTCACCATCTATTGTATACTGGTCAAAGATATTTTTTGTTTGCTTTTTTTTTAAAGCACGAAAGGAAAAAAATAGGATCAGTGACTAGTGGAAATGTGTTTATGCCAGCTTCTTAAATGAAGAATTAAAAAGCTCTTTCTCAGTGGCTCCAGGTTATAATTTAATTGGACAGCTGTTGACGGGAACTAATGGATCAAAACAACATCTATTCAGTCTCTTGTTGACAGCAGGAGCACTCATTCTTTCACATTTCAAATGATTCTTAAACCATTAAACAGCTATTGCCATGCAGTCTCAGGAGAACCACTTCAATCCATTTCCTTGTTTTCCACAGTCGATTTATCTCAAATGAGTTTGTCAAACATTAATTCTTCATGGCTGTGTTCACAGCATCATTCCTTCAGTAACCTATATGACAATGGCTGCTGATCGGCAGTATAAACAAGGCAACGCATGTCAGGCTTAAAGTACTTGGTCAAGCTTCAATAACCCAGCATCTCGTTCATGCGTTTTTGTTTCCATTCTTAAATTTTCAGGAATGATACTAAAAAAACACAAATTTGTTACTATATTAAAACTAATGAGATTCCACTGAAAATATTTTAAATATCATATGCACTATAAATTAGCAAAACAAAGAGTATTGTTAATAACTTAAAATGTGTAGACTGTATTAACATTCCAGCAACCCAGGGTATGAGCAACAGGAAGTTGGACAACTGACAGTGACAGACATGAATATAATATAATACTGTGAACATTGCCAGAATTAAAGCCAACATTTAACAACCAACAAAAGTCGAGTACAATGCAGCCTCAATGTGACACATCTCTGACATAAGGTCAACAAAACTGCACATTAGCTTCATAGTGATATGGTTTAGAGCCCCTGATAACTTGGTTTCAGATTTTACAGTAACATTAAATATTCATGACTACATACTGTAAGTTAAAGTTAAGTAATCAGAAATTCCCAGTTATCAATTATTTATATTCATGACTGCATACTGTACGTTAAAGTTAAGGAAGCAAACAATCCCAATTATTTAGAATTTAGCACTCAAATAATGTGTTAATATTAATATGCTTCATAAGGACCTTCTGGGTGTGGTTTGATCAGATTTATATATACACATTATAATTTGTCCTTCATAGACTCTATCAAACATTCCTATCCTCACGCTTTTTGATTTGCTTTGAGTGTTCTGTTGTTCTGCTGAAACCCTAAAAAACTTGCGAGACACAATGCTTCCTACATCTCTCAGTGAGGGAACACCTGCAGAGAGAGCCCACCATGAGGCCATTTTGGCATTCATGAGCATGATTGATGACGCTGAGATGGAGGCAGTGTTTGAGAAATCCCCTCTGCCGCGGGAAAATTATGATTGTTTGGATTCTTCTCCCCTGAGAGCGCCCCCCTCTGCTTCTCAGTAGGACGCATTCACAATGCATTACGTATGCAATGTGAATGCGGAATGCAGCCTTAAATACTGGTGCCACCGTGTCCAAACTCAAACACTAACTGCCAATCCCAAATGTCCAATTATCTGCAATTTCATCACAAATAGTTTGATGTTTTGCATAGTGAAATGTGAAAGCATAAACACACCATAAACTCAGCAAGAGCTCTCAGGACTTTACTCCCAGATCTATCTCCACATGTGTGACTGACAGGAAGGTCACAATAATCTGACAATACATCACAGCAATACTGCCGTATGCTGTGGGGGGCTAACAATGTCACCTGGCCGTTCTCTTTGCAGGCACTCCCATTTAGCCCTTTTTAATCCTCTCCATCTCATTACATGACAGTAGAGAACCTGTGCACATTACACGCTTCAGCAGAGATCATTTGCCTCGTTGTGCAGGCAGCCAAGTATCACATAAAATATCAGCACCGTTATTTCTGTCCCATCTCCATCTCCTGGCTGGGAGTAAACAGAGCTGGACGTCAAATGATAGCACATATGACATGCAAAGAAGTTCCATTGAATCCAGCAGTCTGCTGTATGACTCACTTTCCATTTCTTGCCATGTTGCTCAGATGTTGGGTAACTCACTGAGAGGAAACTAAGACAGCAGGGGAAAAACTGAGTGCAGGACTAATCCTTAACCAGAGCAATGAAGAAGTGAATCCAAGAGGCTGAAGTTTTATGAATTTGTTAACAGTTGAATTAAATAGACAATGCTCTGGGTGTTTTTAAAAGTGTGAACACTCAAAAACTTTTAGACCAATCCACAAGTTTGTGCTCCCGTGTTTTAAAATGCCTTCACCAAATAGCTGTTGACTGCCTTCAGCCTGGCCTGGTTAGCAGGCAGAAGCGTTGCCTAAGTCTTGTGGAATTACTGTACAAACTGAGCTTTTAGGCTTTGGATCATAACAACAATTCTGTCAATAAAACTGACTCCACAGCTGTCATTCCACCTGACCTGGTTTCTTCACTTTGACCAGACACAACAGCAAAAATATGTGATTCTAGGCTTTTCATTATTAGCTCCATGAAAAAAAAAAAAATACTGTAGCAGTGGTTGGGCATTCCAACAAGTGGAGGTGAGCAGAATACTCCTGCAATAACACACTGCCCTTATTTCGCCATTATACTTGTGATGGTTGTAATGAGGGCTTCATATTGAATGTCAACAACTAATTTGAATAAGAATACAATCTGAACAAGGCAAATAGCTCTTAATGAAAACAAAGATTATTCATTAACATGTGTTTAAGAATTTAACAGTATAGTCTAATGGGATTAACTTTAAACTGATAATGTAAAAAAAAAAGGTTGACTAACTTGATAAGAGAAATCTAGTATTTTATGTCTAATTTGATGTCTAACATGGTCTCTAATGGCATCATACATCAAAAGTGCTGTCACTACAATTTGATGTTCGCAGTGACAGAGATTTCAAGAAATCGAAAGGCCAAGAGCAGTAATTTAAATGTACAGTATGTAGAGGCAGTGAAAGCATTATTTGCAGAGGTGGACAAGAAACATGAAGGTTGACGTTTTCATATCATCAGTGAGATAATTGAGTGCGATGGCAGCTGTAAAGCTGACAGAAACAATAAGCTATACAGAACGCTTTAAGAGCCACTCTACACAGATTCCCACAAAGACCAACTAAAAACTATTGGAATCTCTTACTACAAAGTAATGTCATCATTGAATATGCTCCCCGTCTGCCAAATGGGCACTATGAACTTGGAAATAATTAATATTAAAGGCTACACAAATGTGTGTGTGCAGTGTTCATGTTGTGTAATAATCAGTAAAATATACAAATCCCAAAAACATCTGTTTGTCCTTCATAGATTAACTACACAGTAATTATACTTTGATTTTTTACACATGTGAATTTTGACCAGAGAAACCGCATACTTCAATGATAATTTAAATGTATCCAAAAAGTTAACTACTAACCAACACAACTACTCTATTTTCAGTGGAAACAGTACACCAAAGTCAAGATGACATTTAAACACAGCTAAAAATTATATTAATCTCCAAAGTTTAAACTGTAAAGATGTATTTCTGCTTTAGATCGGCTACTTGAAACAATTTTCAGTGGGTACTTTTTTGGGGGGAACAGAAGATGTTAAGCCTATCACTGTGTGAATTTGCTGAGGTGTTGATAATGCGCTGTCTCACCAGCTGACATGGAAGGTTATGACTCATTCAAAGACCAGATCAAAAGATGTTTATTCGGGGTGACATCATTTGGAGATGAGAGACTGAATTTTTCCCTCATTTGGGAGATTAGTTGTGATGTCAGGGACACAGATCCAAAGGATTTAATCAGTTAGTTATTCAACTCGTCTCTGAACAGGTGTGCCTGTTATCAAATATGCAGCCTTTTACTTGTGCCAGATTTCCTGCTTTATGGCGAGAGTCATTGGCCCTGAAGTATAACAATGGCGACCTGGAAAGACAACTCATCTGGGGTAATCATATATATATATATATATATATATATACATACACACACACACACACACATATACACACACATATCACACTATCCGATGCAAGTGACAAATCAATTTCATTTAATAAAAATTCTGTACTACTTACATGATAGCAGTAAAACATTGGTTTTTTGATGTTCTGGAATGTATTATTTATATCCACTTACAGCATATATTTGTATTTAAAAACTGATAGGCTTTAGTATCACAGGAACCCAAATGCAAACAGGCCAAAAGGTAGGCTATTTGAAATAACTGCTGAAAAGGATAATGGCTTGACATGTAGAATTAGTGACTCATGCTTATGGACTGCTACTGAAGCACTGCAAGAGTCAGCAGCTCTACTACACCTTATCACTTAATTTTCTCAGGACAGGAGTTAATCTGTAGACTTTACTTTTCATTATCTCTGCTTGGTTAGCGCAGTGGGAGACCTATGCTGGATAGCCTACACGCAGACAGATCTGACCACAGCTGCATGGGCGGTCTTTATTATCACATTCAGTAGCCTATGGATGCTGGCTGATCTGGATGTTATCGCAGCATGAAATCAGTAAACCAGCTCACATAAACCGACGGGTGCGTGTTCAGGCGTTTTAAATGAGGGGGTTTCCTGTTTAAAGCAGGCATGCCACTTAACTGACTTCTGCTGTGGGATGCAGGAGGCTGCTCATCCAGTCAGATCAATTAGGACTATTTTGGTAGTTTAGCTGGCTATCCTCTGTGTGCGGGATAAAACTTTGCGCCAGTTACACTTGCAGCAACTTGGTGAGTGACAGGTGGTTGAGGTGCTGTTTGACCGATTAGTCTGATGCAGTCACAGGATACCCCTGCAGCACAACCCGCGTTAAAACGCCGACAGTAAAAGGAGTGACTTTGCATCAATGCGATGGGGATATTTAAAACTTTTCCATCCAGAGCTTAACATTAAATATAGGCCGTGTTTATTCCCGAGGCTATTTATAATGTTCTGTTTGGCAAGTCGTGACCCTAATTGACGAGTCTCAATCAGCCCAACCTTACCTGGGATCTCCTGAAGAGGAACGTGTGCGAAGCTGAAGCCTTTCCCGACACATGCCTCCCTCACCTCGCTGCAATTCCGTGTCTTAAAATCTGCTCTTGCTGCAACAGACAGCACAGAAAAAGTGCAAATGATAGTCTCTAGTGTAAGCATTGTTCACTTCTGTAAAGATCCTTGCGGTATCCCGCTTGCTGGTAAAAAAAAAACAAACCCTGCAGTGGATCCGCAGGTACTTAATAGCTGGGCGTTTAATGGTTGCAACTCAACTATTAGTGTCTACAAATGCATTCCCCAAAGCAGAACGGGTTTCTATCGCAACCGACAATGATTAAAAGTCCCCCGGCGCCGCAGAAAAGAGGACCGCGAGTATGGAGGTGCCACATGAATCCAGGCAGCGCGTCTCCCGGCGTGTTCACTCAACTTCGCTCAGCAGGCGAAACCGCTGGTCGCTGCATTGAAGTGGAAATGCTGTGTGGAGAGAAGCGCTCCGTGCTCAGATCAGATATACTGGCAAGGCAAAGCGGGACACAAAATATGGAGTGGATTCCAGCCTCATCCATTTTAATGGGGGCTGCAGGTCGACACCTATCAACAGAGATGCAGCAGAAATAAATAAATAAGAAAGAACGCACACTCTAAAAACTAATTCAGGAGACCTTTAGTCATTACTTAAATATATATATTGTTGCGAAATAAAAAATCAAGTTCTGAGATACTGTTAGACTTTTTACTTTTAGTTGTTATTTTATTGAGCTTGGATGACACACAAATTATGCCTATTGATCCAATATACTATCATGACTTCTCAGAGTTTAACATTTTCAGTTAATCAAAAAATTTTAAGTTCTGTTAATGTAAAATACAATTTGATGAAGTGTAAACGGCCCACAGTTTCCCTCTCCTTTATGTGCAATTCAAGATGGCTACCCGATGCGAGGGAGACAATTTGAAAGTAACGGAGCAAAACTGTTAATAACCTTTTTAACAAAAGTCGAGAGAACCAGTGTTTATTTGCAGCGCTGTGAAAGAAACGTTTTTGTGTTCTTTAACTTCTATTTTACCACCGTGTTTGCTCTGGAATGACCGCTTCAGGATGTAACGTTAGAAGCAGTTTGGCGCGTTACTTTTATGCTAACGTTAACGGACATTAGCTCCTAAGTAACATGACGTTGTGACTGAAGCCTTCGCCTGACATTCGGCAGAGAATGCACTTTGGCCCGGTGAGTAAAAAAGTTTATCACATTTCGGCTCTGCTGTCAGGCGCAGTTACGTTTACAGAAAGGTGTTGAGTTCTAAAAAGTTACAACAAACTTAATGTACTCCAGTGTTTCAGTGTTTTTCTTCAAATGTAAACCTGCTGGTTTTAGGCCAAACGGTTGCATCAGAATGTTGATTAAACCATTGTTTGTATCCTCTTTGTAATGTGAAGAAAACTGACACCGCTTTGTTTAGTGCCAGAAGGACAGTTTTGTTTTGACTGTTTCATTGACACCTAAGATAGGGTGTCAACCATTTTGTAGACAAGCCCTGTTGTTCTCCATGATTAGTTTACAGCAAAAGACTGTTTATTCCTGTAGATTGAAGGGGGTTTCACGTCTGGGAATCGGCGCTCTTTTGTTGGACCAAAAGTAACATAGAGCAGTAAGGTACACCCTTCCTAATTGGGTGACGAATAAGTAACCAAACGACCAATGGCTATGGTCCTGAGCCATTTGGAGGAAAAGACCCGCCCACATACCTGGAGGATATTAACAATTCATTTTGTGAGAATCAGGACTGTAAGCTGTAAATCTGAAAAGAGGAACAACTTTCCAGTCCACTGCAGTGTTTTTGTTTCATGTTTGTTCTGTAATGCCATCTTTTATTCACCTATTTTTTATTAAATTTTCTTGTTAATTTTCATCGGATCCAGCCTCTCCTTTCTCAAAATCTGAAAAAACGCAACAAAGGCTAACGCTAGAAGTAAGCTAGCTCACATTGAGGTAACTTAAGGTTAACTTTGCACTGTTGTGAACTGCTGTTACTGTCAGTTAACTCACGTTAGTTAACGTTATATTGTGGAGACAGTCAACCTCTGCGTTTGTTTATAAGCTGTTCCAGAAATAGTGTTGATGCATGGCTAAAAGTTTAATTTTATTAGCTGTAAACCTAATGATTCTCCTCAGCCCTTCTGTTGCAGAGACTAGTTGCCTCGTCTGAAGTAGCTGTAACGTTAATATGTATTTGTAAAGGAGGTATTTTTCCACTGTGGTAATGAAACCTTTTAACTGGTGAAGAATGCTCAGTTTTCATTGAAACTATTTTATCATTTGTTCATTTTGGAAGATGTTTGTGGTAACATTACGTTGACATTATTACACAAAAGAGTGTGTTATTTAGCATCGTCTCAGATATTAATGGGATGTTCAAAGTAACAGAAGCACCTGTCCATGTGATAACTTTACAAATTACCAGCAGCACAACTGCAGTTTCCAAAATGATTATACAGTCGAATCAACAACTCCCCCGAAACAGTTTCATCCAAAACTGAACATTATCATTGTTATGGAGGATTTATGGCAAGAATGTTGTATTACTGCATTACTTTTTAGCTAGATGTAACTGTTGAACTGGTAACTTACTCTTACAGACTAAATACATTTCTCACAACATTAAACTATTCCAGTATCACATGTTTGTGAGAAGTGTTTACATGGCCATTATTTTGTAAACTAATAAAAAGTTGGTGTTCATATATTGTGTGCCCATTAAGGACTATAGAGAGTGCTGCTGAAGGGATTTCATCATGTCCATAATCACCTGACTTGCGAAAGCAGCTCTTGTATTGGTGAGTAAGTGAAATGATAAAATAATAATAAAATATATTATTTTAAAAAATCAGAAATTGATGATGTTCTTGTTAACTGGACTAATGGGAATTCTTCCTGTTTTATCTGCTCCTGCAGGATTAAGTATTGAGTGACACTACAGCTATCCAAGGTATGTTTTCAATTTGCACATCTCTGCATAAGAGTTTCGTTTCAATTATTCAAGATTATGTAGACTAGATGCATTTTATACTGCATAGATTTGAAAGACTTGAGTTAAGGTATTTAAAGGAACATACCAGTATCATTTGAACTTACCAGGATGCTTCCTTATTCAACAAAAATTCCCTTAGTGGTAACAACATTAATATACATACATTTATGTGTTTGTGTTTGAATGTCTGCAGGTGTTTGCTGAGTTCCATTGTCATCATGACTAATGTTGAACCTAAAGAGCCAATTCAATTGAGCTTGACACCAGAGCTGATTGTCCTGTGCAGGTGGAGGGCCTCACAGATGGGCAAGACAGCAGAGGCTCTGCGGAGATCCTAGGATTTATGACCTCCAGGTGAGTGTAAGATTAATTTTGCCATAGCCACAATGTAGATCACATAATGTCACGTCATTACAGATTAGGATGTCTCTGCAATACAGTTATTCTGAATTTGTGATGATTATGATGACATCTACTTTCAATGTTTCACAGTTGTGTCATTTTTTTTTTGCTTTATTTTCCAGTACATGATCACTTTAAAAGTTATTACAAGCCTATTTTAAATGGCTATTCTTAGGCTGCACTGAACACATAATACAAAACAGAGAATCCTCACTTTATTTTTTACTTGTCCAAGAGACCAATGCCATCGATGATTGATCCCTGTAGGGTCTACAGACAGGTGCAGAGGAATAGACAGAAAGAGATGTAGTGTAGGCCTCCTCCACACGCAGATCCATCCAAAAGTTGTTAACATGGAATCTGGGCTAAAGAGGTTCCAAACGCAGGCAGTGTTTTCTTGGCTATAAAACTTACTACTGACAAACCATGCGTAAGTCTTAGTCCCTGTATGATACAGCAAGAAAAAATCAGAAAGAGGTGGTGTGAGCTGTTGTGTGTGTGCAGGGTTGAGGGTTGAGGGTTGAAGTGTGGGTGCTTGTGCGAATATCAAAATCACCAAATCTAAAACCAAAAACCTACTAGAACTAGAATACTGGGGTCCAGCCTTACTGCACTGGCTTCCAAATATCTTTTGTCATGTTGTAAGTCTTGTCTTATAGGTAGTTGCAGCTGGATTGATTTATTATTGTTATTGCTGTTGTTGCTAATAATAGTATTATTATTCTTTTAGAATTACATTGGTATAACTGTTACACTATATGCCTTAATGTACTGAAAAAACATTTGTATAATGATAATTATTTTGATTATCAATCTAGGAACAACATGATGTACACGTGAGACGCATTCTGCCCTCCCAGTGGACCTGCAAGAGGATAACTGATTTCTTCAAGACCTGCAATGTAAGTCCTCAGTATACTCACACACAATGTCAATATCAATGAAATGTACTATGGCAAACCAACTTTAATGCCTCTTCCAGCATTTGACAGACTTCACTCCGTAAAAAACTTGGTAGCCTATTACAATACAAATCGCCGTGGATATTTTAGGTATTTTAAGTAATTTTAGGTAAGACCAGGTAAAGCAGCAGTCAACACACAGGGTGCAGATGTTGGTTTCAGTTATTTTGAAAGGTTATGTCATTAACAAGCTGGCACGCAGCTCACCTGCTGCGGTGAGAACAGATCGTGGGTGTAAAAATACGGAAAAAAGACAAGTTCTGTGTCATTTAGGCAACTTTATCAAACATACTGCTGATGGAGAAAGTGGAGTAGACGGGGGGAGAGAGACAGAGAGAGGCGGGACAAGCCAGTGTGTTTGCAGTGAGAGACCAGAGGTGTAGGTGTGTGTGAATGTGGGGAGAGGAGAAGTCCAAGGTAGGTGCAAAGCATGCATATTAAAAAATTATAATATATTTGTGGGGGTTAAAAACTGCTTTCACAGGGTAGTATAATGTGAAAAATTAAGACTAAGATTACAATCACGATGCCGGCACAACATCGTGATGTCTGTCAGTCATCACCTCGAACCCTAATTCATAGATATTTTTTCCTTTTAGTCTATCTCAATAAAATGCTAAAATGTGATTTGTACAATAAAAGAGTTATTGGTGCTTTCAGTTTGTGGGGGGCACCGATGAAGCAGTGCATGACTTGCAACCTGTCTTTTAAAATTATCCTCATAATTGGATTATTTGTATTTTGCAGTGCAAAGATGAACCAGATATTGCTGACACGCCTGTGGCTGTCCTCACTGTGGTCACTGACGACGCTCCTGCTGCGGTCCACTTCAACCCTGAGAGCGTTTCTGTTGAGTGAGTGACTATCCAAATAAACTAATTTTCACATTAACCTTTTTATCAGAAAATAATAATGTCTTGATGATAGCAAACCACTGAAGCTGTACCTAAAAGTACTTGTTGAAAGAAGTTTGAATGTACTCATGTACATAAACGTTTTTTTTCTGTGAAATATAGAAATGGCAGGAGATGTTACAAGTTTTGATAATGATTGTTCAATAAAGAAAACTTGACTTGTAATAATGGAGTTGTACTTGTATTTTTGAGAATTACTGAGCATTCGGGTTTATAGCAGGTTAAAAGATGGCCCAAAGTGTGTCTTTGCAATTGCTAATTTGTTTTTGTATGTTTTTTCTTTTTAATTAGATGTTTTTCTTTCTTTCAAATGTTGTTTTTTTGACTTTAACTGATTGCCTTAATTTTCCTTATTTATTCGGGTTTACAGTGTACTGTAACCGAATACCGAAATCTGGAAGTCCTTACTCTGAAATTTGAGCAGTGTTGATAGTACAGTCTGTGTGCCGAGGTAAAGTTAGCTAGTAGCTGTAGCCTGTCACTGATTGAGTAGGCTTAAATGCGGGAGTATTAGGTGGCTAGGTAGCCAGGGAAAACGTCTTGGCAAGCTAACATGCTAATATGAGGCTAACAAGCTAATATGGGATTACCCATTAGCCACCGCTCCGGTTAGCATGTAGGCTAGCTAAGTTTATAAACTACAAGTAGCTATGTGAGCCAGTTAGCCACTTGCAGAGATCAACTTAATTAATTAAGTTCATGGTACTTAGAAATCTGTTTTATTGTGGCCAAAAAGCTTCTTCACCTAACTTAAAACATTATGTTGGATCAACTTAAATACTTGCATTCATGTTGACAATTATTAAGTTCATGTTACTTAGAAATGCGTTTTATTGTGGACTAAAAGGTAATTCACCATACTCAAAACATTGATTTGAATTAATGTAATTCTGCCAGCAGTCTTAAATAAAAAATTCTAGTGGAAAACGTTAACATATTTTTTTTTTGTTGATCCAATGTTTTATTTTTTAGAGTGAATATTTGGGAGTATTAGTGATTTAATAAGGTAATTAGACACTAGGCCTACTAATCACTGTTGTAAATCCTTATAAGTATATTTTAGTTGTTTATAATATTTGAGTGTTTTTAATAACACATTTGAATATTTTTGAAATGTAAAATGTGGTGTATTTGCCTTCTATTTTTCTTTTTCGAAACACTTAATCTTAATAATCGTTTACTTGCTCTATATTGGTTATGGCCCAGTGACAGGGATTTTACTGAATTGCATTCATCTGACAGCAAAGTGAAACACCAGTAGCACGGTATCTAACTGCATTAACTAGAGGATGTAAAGGATGTGATGAGGACCAGAAGGCAAGCTTTCATGGCTTTATTGATTTTGGAACAGCTTGATCTTAGGGTAGATCAACAGTGGATTAACATGACTCCCATCAATGTGCAAAGGATTCCTATTGGTATGGGATACCACATTTTAAAAGGTAAGCCTACTTTAAAGTGACAATGACTTGTTTGAAAGGGTGACAATCCACAGGTGTAAGTTTGGGGGGTTGGGGAGTAACACCATGAAAAATACCATGACAGGGAGCAAACAACAATACAGCAAGTAGTTAACTAACATTAGCTAAATTGTGGGTTAGTGAACTGCCGTTACAGTTCCTGCTGTGATGCCAAAATGCAGAGAGGATAAGATGATCCCATAGCCAGCACACCAGAATAGTGTTGGGTGGAAGGGAAGACATGTATTGAATTTGAATAGCTAACCCCACCCTTAATGAGGTCATATTGCATTGCTTTTTGGAATGCCAGTCATTTTTGTAAAAATGTTTTTTAAAGACTTTATGTATCTCCAAGATGGTTGAAGGTGCAAAAGGAGCAACAGGAGCAGTTTTGTATCTCTGAGCCAAGAACATTTTTGGCATTGTAAACTTTTTAGTCACAAATTCAGAAACCACTGGTCTTCAGCACTTACAAAGTAAACCAGTAAACACACAATTCCTAAACCAAATTTAGACTCCGGTGCGTCTTTCAGATAATTGGCGTGTAGGCTATGTGGTCATGTGTATGGTATCCTTGCAAATACTAAAAATATGCTAGTTGAATACTATGTTTTCACGTAATCTAAGGTACAAATGTAGGATGGCTTAGACTCACTGCTGTCAGCATGTGAGTCTGAGCCATCCTTCCAGCTCCCTTCATGAATTCTCTGCTCTACTTTTATAGTGAGACTTTTGACCTGGACATGTCACAGTAAATTAATGTATCCAACTTTGAAACTCAGGGGACACTTTCATCCAAATGAAAATTTTTAATACAATGAAAAATTTATTTCATGGGAAATTCTCAGCTAAGATAGCTGTCAAGTTGCCTCAATAGACAGTAAAGCAGTGCAGTAAGGGTATCTATGTGTATGTGCAGGCATATAGGCTGCCTTCAGTGCTGGCTGGGCATGCCATTTGTGATAATGTATGTATTTTCTATTTCAGATATTGGGTTGCCAAAACATGTCTCTCTCCAGCAACTTACTCCAACCCTTTTTTTAGGATTCCCACTCCCTCACCAGCTGCAGTAGAGATGTAGTCACCCCCGTGTGATCTTAGTTTATCTTGGGATTTCCTCCCAGCTGGTCATACCCCGTTCTCCTCCAAAGGAAAGTGTGAAAAAAGTAAATTACAAACTCAAGTGCAGTTGAAAGGCAGGAGACTGAGGATGCAAAAAAAATTAGTTTTATTGTCTTGGCAAAAAAAAACACACAACATGGCAAAATACAGCAGCCACCAAGGCTACAAAATTATGATGTTGGCTATCACTTGGCAGTGCAGGAAGCAACAAACAGGATAAAATTATACTCCAAACTGTTACACTTTAGCCTGTGAAGAACACATTATCAGGTGAAGGCACACCAGGAATAGTTACTGAAGACTTATAACTCATGTAATCACATAAATAGGAAGATTTAACAGTTCAATGATTTCAGTCATTGTCTGGCAACTTCCTCCTGGCAGTTACCATTACACCCAGCACTGGCAAGGACCCAGGAGTAAGTTCATAGAGGTTCCCAGGAGAGTTCCTGTGCAACTGGCAGCTGCTTCATGAGCACCTTGGAGAGCGCCACATCCTCCAGGTACCTGAATCACCTCATCTAGCACCAACTAATACTGTATTTGGTTTGGCTACTTGTATTTGCAGCATTATTCTTTTGGTCTTTTGGTCAAAGCCTGTGGGGACATAACCTTGATAATACATTAAATAAAGCTGTCTACACATGATGCAGCATGAATCATTACAGTTGAGACTCCACTATTAAATGCGCAGGATGAGTCAGCTGATGATCAATCTTCCACGTGATATTGATGGGTGGTGATCTGTTTTAACCACTGATGAATGATTGGGATGACAATGGTCAGATTTAAACCAGGTTATCTGCGGATGCAGATTGTTTTATGTGAGTGTGTACTGGGGTTTTACATACCTTTGTGATATGTTTGATGTATTTTATATTCATGTGTGTGCATGGTGTTTTACCTGGCTGCAAGACAAATGTCCCCTTGGAAAGAATAAAAAATAATTTAAATTATTAAATTATAAATAATTAAATCCTGTTTGTGTTTATGTGTAGATTTATATATCCAAATTTTCTACCTGGATATCTTCTATCTATTGAATACTGTCAGGTTCATGTTGGTCTGGAGCACATATCAGCAGACTTTAGAGCGTCACACATATGAACGTCTTGTGTCACATATGACTGTCTCATAAGACGGGTATTAAATATTTTAATAATGCAGGCATTTCAATGAAGAACTCGTACATCTGTAGGTCTCATCATAGATCATACCATGACTTATTTGTATTTGTCATACAAAGTGGACCAGTGTAGTAACTGGGCCACAATAGCAACATGCACAATAAACTGGCCTATGCAAATGACTAGTAAAGATCATGAAAACAGAATCCATATGTAATATATTAAAAGGTGCTGACCGAGGTGGTAAACACTCTAGGGTTCGGTTCTACCAGACTAAACAAGGTTGGTGTGAATCCACCCAGACTAAAAACTCCTGTTTTTGTTTGAAATTGTCCGTGAATGGAAGAGGGTAACACACATGCCTATATGGATGTGATGTCATGTAGGCCTACACTATGTGGGAAGCAAGCAGGAATTTTTCATTGTATGTGATTACTGTTTAGATAGCTTGGTACTGATAACAACACTTTAATACTAACCTTGTTTCTGTGGTTAGCTGAGTTAATATATCTTTATGTTAAGGAGACAGATGGCTACTAAGGACTGTAACTGAGCCAATGCCAATCAAAATATCTGTGCATGTCCCTATAGGTGTGTTTGAGACTTATGGTATCAAAGATTCTTCATGATCAACCTCTTTTAGAACTGCTGTTGTATTAGGCATTCAAATACCACTTTCGAAATCAATCTTTATTGCAAACAAAATATTGTGAAAGTAATGTAGAGGATACCAGTTCTGGTTCTAACATGTTTTGCTTCAGCAACTATAACTGCTGAATTTTTTTGCTAGAGTTCTCAAAATTTTAAGTAAAGTTAAGTAAGGTAGGTTGTAACAATAAGACAAAAGAAGCAAAAATAGATGCCACACTGTATGATATGCTTCAAAAACAGGTAGTGATATAAAAGAACAATGTTTCTCTCTCACTGTACATGTATGTTTATGTAAATTTATATAGCCTATATTAAACAGCCTATAATAATCTTACTTATTAGTATACTTAATAAATACTACTACAATGTACTTAATTAAAGAACATCTTTGTACATCCTTAGGTCTGACAAAATGGAGGTGTGTGTCTGTGTGTGTCAATGTGTGTATATTCTTAATCAGAGTCACAGTCAGTGCAGGAAGTGGGCCAGTACTCACCGGTACGCAGTGCCAGCACTTCTACATTTTACATTTTGTATGGGACCATTTCTTGTGCACCGGCACTTCTCACAAGCTGCCTGTACAC
This sequence comes from Micropterus salmoides, assembly GCF_014851395.1. NCBI lineage: Eukaryota > Metazoa > Chordata > Actinopteri > Centrarchiformes > Centrarchidae > Micropterus > Micropterus salmoides. The sequence goes on from NW_024040596.1 coordinate 16,064,084, forward strand.
TTCTGAATGTGCCTGTTTCCAGCCTTGACAACCACCATGCCTCGGGGAGGGAGTAGGTGATTACTGATGTGATCACATAACTCCTCTCTAATTGGTGATTTTGGTGTTGCTACAACTCTCCCCATACAACCACCTCCCTATTGTTGATTAACAATTATTAGATTCCCAGCCCTATTTGAGAGAATTCATACATGATTTTTTAAAGAGACCGGGAGATGGGAGATCAGAGCACCAAATAACTGTAGCCATGATACATGAATAATCTCCAACCAACATTTATTAAATATTGCATAACTTCACAAACATCATAAACATAATCTCTGGAGAATAATAAACAGCACATATTTAATAAAAATACTTTTAAAAATAAAAATCTATTTTATTTTCTCACTCTGAAGCACTTCAAGTGAAAGAAACATACCACAAACTTACCTCAAACTAAGAGACTCTGAACAGTCAGTTATAAATCCACTTACAACTATTTTATGCAGTCAACAGTAACTCTAAACCTTCCAAACCAACATACTCCTCACTGCGGGACTCTGAACATCTACAAACTGGGTAAATAAGTGCATATGAAACAGTTTTAGTGTTTGTCCCTGAAAAAAATCTTATTTGATGTCTATTTTAGTTTTTTTTTTAGAATTTTCTGGCATTGAAAAATTTAAATGCTTCCTGAGAGAAATAACCTGCATCAGTCTTTATGTTTGGCAACTGTCTCCCCATTTATGTTTCTCTGAGATGCAAAAAAAGCCTTTTGAATGAGTATTCTGGAGCTGTGGGGAGGCATAACATCTCCTGCTGCACTCAACAGATGCTCACAGGACAGGGACTCTTAACCCACTCCCAGTGAAAGCTTCTGTGTTTTAGCAGAGCAGGGAGGCAGAGGACCCACTGAGAATTATAAACAAACACTGGCTTCACCGATGCTAAATTAGTAATCAAAATAATAAGACAGTTCTTGAGCCTAAGGGCTTACTTAGTAACCACACCCCTGACTGTGTACACCGATCCCAAGCCTGCACCAGCAGTGAGCACCAGTGTTTTCACTCAGGTGAGGTTCACTCGGTTTAATTAAATCACTTGTAGAGCTTCTTGACTTGCTATTTCTTAGACCTACAGCTGCGACCACTTCGCCCCTTGTCTTTACTGGGAGCATGAGGCTCAAAACAAGGGGCTCACAAACCCCTACACCATTATTACACAAGTCTGCAATTTCACATAGAACATGCCACACAAATAAAATCTGTTTAACCAACTATTTTATTCTTATTCTAATCCACCCATTTGTCTGAAACACAAAAAAATACATGCAAATGAAGTATTTAACATCTTCATTATTCACAATAACACATAGCACATTATGTTTTTCTCAGAAGAACTTGACCAGCTTGCATTTTCTGAAGAAAACTTACATGTGCTTATGCTGTGGAAAAATTTGAAACAGATAAAACTGCAGTCAAAATACAAATATTAAATGAAGCCGAAACAGCAGTTGAAATGGACGTCTTAAACAAGTTCAGTAAAGTGTAAGCAGTACATATAGTTGAAGTATCAATTTTAATTTTAAGGGCGTATGACTTTGGGGGTGGGGGGTAGGGGTCAGAGTACACAGGGGTCCTCATGTGAGCACAGAGATGTGGTGGTCGTTGATGCTGCGAGAGGCTACCTACAATGTCTAGTACAGGGTTCAAAATTTTGTGCTACGCCCCTGGCTAAGTGAAGTCCTGAAAGCATCTGAAAGTAAGAGATGAAAGCAATTGAAATGTCAGTTGATGTGTAACCACTGAAAGCAGCTGACGTGTTGTTTGAAGAGCAAAAGTTGAAAGCAGTTCAAGTGTCACTTGACACATAAGAGTTGAAAGCAGTTGAAGAGGCAGAGTGATTAAAATGTGCAATTTAAAATTTAATTTAAAGTCTAAGTTAATGAGACAGTTGAATGTATTGTGAAGCTGAGGAGGTTCACTGGAGCTTATACTGAACACATAATGACATCCACAAAATGAATACCAGACTAAGCAGAATTATCTTCACTGTCCCCTTATAAATTCCCGATAATCTATAACTTTTCCAGCTTCTTTTTAAATGTATATATGTCTCATGATTCTCAATTCTAAGTGGTGACTTGCAATAGCAAGGTATCTTAATGGGATGTTATATTATACTGCAATATCAGTTTTAACAGTATTCCTGTAGGGATGACATGATTCATTAAAACATCTCATTTATACACAGTTTTTTAACTGCAGATTATTGCAGGAATTATGTTTAGAATAAACCAATCACATTCAATAACAGACACAAAGCTAATTGCCATCACCTGAAATCAAGTCAAGTGATTCTAATTAAATCAGTCTGAGCAATAATTTCATTGAGGGCTTCCTATTTGCATATTTTACTGTGCAGACTCAAGAAAGAGTAATAAGCTGTTATTGTCATGCATTAACATTGTGGTGTTTCCAAAAGGTTCAGATTAGAACAAAGAAATTAAGTTAATTTACATACCTTAATTATACTCTGGAAAGAAATGATAACCCCAGTTAATCGGATGAAATCTGATCACAAGACCCATGATTGTTTCAGGCTGTTCCTCCATGATGGACGGTTGTACAAGGCTGAAACACCAGGCTGAACCTTAAAAATACCTACAAACCTTACAAATACACTATGTCAAGTCAAGTCATGTATAGTACTCTTACTTTTTTTGGGCATTGCTGTAATGTGAAACTTTAGTCTTGTTAAAATTACGTAGTCTATGTACAGTCTTCTAAAATCCATTATCTTAAAAAATGACAAAAACAGCACAGCATATCAAGATCACAGTACTCTAAAGCATGATAGTTTTAACATTGTGCAGTGGGGTTATTTCTCCTCACTGCTTATTAATGTGAAAGGTAAAATCACATTACACCATCATTAATGAAAGGTGTAAGGGGTTACGCTATCGTCATTCAAGCCTTTACCAGTGCTAAATTAAAGAGGCATCTGCAGCAGTATTAGCTAATAACCTGGCAAAGATATTTAATTAAGGTCTATAGTAATGCAGATTTATCAATCTTTTCTAAATATTTTATTACCTTTATGGCTGGGATGAAAATCCTGTACAAGATCTTAGTCTTGTTCCTCATTGTAATACACATAACACTTCTTAAGCACTTACAGGTACATACAAAAGTAGGAAAATTAAGACGTGTGATAATAGTGTGCATCGCTGACAGCGACAGCACTCCTCTCCCGATATGGTTCACCAATGAAGCTTCTGTAAAGTATGGACAAAGAGGTCCCACACATTCTCTAGAAGCCCAAGGCAAGGGAAGACTCTAAATGTATTTTCATTGCTCATTCTTCATCAGCTCAGCAATTGTTCATTGTATTAGAAACAAACATGTCTTTGGGGCATGTCTTGGGCTGACTGTGAAAAATGAATCCATTAAATAATGAAGAACGATCAACAGTTACAGTATGCAAATACAGCAAAACACATTTTCTCCATGATAAATCCTGTCTGTAAGAAACATTTGAAATTAATTCATTTATAGAATTCACAACTTTAAATCATTATCCTTTCTGATCTTGTACACAGCAAAGCCCAAACTCCATCGTCTCCTGGGAACTGCTGACTTAAAAATGAATTTGAATTCTCGTAACACTGGATTGCAGTCTAATATGAATGTGGACTGTCATGCGGAGAGGAATTCCACCTGACAGAAGCTGCAAACATTAGCAAACATCGAGGATAAAGCAATAAAATGGGTAGATTAGCACATAAAGATAAGTGTGCTGTCATTAGACCTGACCATTTCAATGATTTATCTTTAGTCTGATGGCCTTGGCTGCCCCAGTCTAGTCTGGGCTCTTTTATGGAAGTGGTGTTTAAAGGCCGTGGTGAGTACAAACACTTAGCTGGTCATAACAAAGAACTTTTCATTATGTTGCTGTAGATTTTGCAATTATTAGAACATTAAACATGTGTTCACAATTTAATTTAATAATGAGTAAATATGAGTTGCTGCAATTACTGCTAATTACTACTACTAATTATTTTCACATGCAGAACACTAACCACCGCAGAGGGACATGGGCGGGTATTTTAAAACATTGCTGGCAACAAAGCAAAAAATATTCCTCAATAAAACAATCCATCCATAAAGTAAGTGGTATTGCATCAACTTGCTTTTTTAAATCTTTTATATCTTTTATATCACTGCCTGCAATTTATACTACCCTTTATATGCTGGGACTTCGTGTGAGTTAAAAGTAATTCATTTTCAACCTGCGACTTGATATTTCATATCTGCATTTGGATCTTCATGGGATTTCTTCATTCTACTGATGTTCAGCAAGACAGATTTAATATGCTGTGCAATCCTTCAAGCTTTGCCACCTCGGTCCTCCCAGGGCATCTAATGTAGCATAATGAATCACTGGCAGATACTCTTAGATGAAGCCTGTGTCAATGTCAATGGTATGGATCTATGAAACTATCCAAACATGTGCATTTGTATACTGCTGTGGTTTGTGTTCTAAATGTTCTAAGACATGCACTGTGCTGACTAATTACTTAATTAATGTCAATTGCTCAGAGCAACTTAAATAAATGCCACGCAGCATTTCAACAAATAATAACTCTATAGTCATTTAGAATTAGGAGAAAAAATAGGAGTTCTACTTTACATGTATTCTTCTGGTCATAATTGCCCTTATATTGTTATTCTGAGGAACAGAAAAGCACTGAGTGTCTATTTTAAAGGGGCATTATGTAGTTTTCAGCGGCCACTAGCGGTGCAGTGTTAAAGAGGTAGTATTATGCTCATTTTCAGGTTCAAAATCTTAATTGGTTGTTGTACCAGAACAGGTTTCATGGTTTAATTTTGAAAAAACACCATATTTTTCTCATACTGCACATTGCTGCAGCTCCTCTTTTCACCCTATGTGTGTTGTACGCTCCGCTCTTGAGCCAGAGAGTGATGCATCTTACTTGTACAAAATCTTTGTTGGGAGTTGCACATACGCAGTTCCCAGGTAAGGACTACTAGCCAGTCAGAAGCAGAGAAGGGCGGGTCGTAAGAAACAAGGTAGTGTGATCCAAATCAAAGCCGCTTCAGACTGCGACCGCAAACTAGCAGATGGTATAAGTTACTCTCAAGTCCACAACCACACAACATCATTGTTCCACATCTTACCATCAGGACTAAACGTTGAACTGTTGCCGGTGTTCTGATCTATGCTGCCTTGCCCAAAAATGCTACCATAGCGCAAATAGATAGACTCGACTCTACTCAGCCCTGCTCCATTTTCCATTGCAGATAGTACCCAGGGATAGTACGTAGCTTGTCGTAATAGCGACGCCACACACCAGCGACCCACACAGCTTTTAAAATATATACTGTCTACCGTTAAAACGTTTCAACATTCCTCAGAATGTAAAGACAGATAAGCGGTATGAAAACCTTCCAGCTGTGTTTTCCTCTGCCGTTGTTGCTGCAGCGGTCTGTGTGACGGCGGGAGCAGAGGGCTCTGTGAGCGGGCGGCTGGCCGGCCTCACACACTCCTCCCGCGGGTTGGTACAGGCTTCCCCCGCAGCCACTTGCGGAGCACCTCAACTCCAAAAATATTCAAGCACATTTTTGTTCCGCCATCACTTTTCGTAAAACTGTCAATATTCGAAATCTACACAGCTGATTTCTCACCCCAAAACTTCTCAGATGTAGATTTAGTGATGAAATTCCATACGAAAACTGTAAAATATAAAACATTATGTTGCTGGCCTCTGTCTGGTGCACGCAATGATGATGCAATGAATAGTGACGATTCTCTCTGACCAATCAGCAGTCTGTCGTGTTTTCACATTACAATTTAGTATCCCTCAGCTCGCTTGGAACCTCGATAAGGTAAGGTGATATGAAAAAAGTACCTGGAAGCAGGTACAGGTACAACATTTCTACAATGGAAAACCAAACAAAGGCAAGTCGAGCCAAAGGGCCTCCGCTCAGACTAGCTTGGTTTGAGGGCGTGCCTGACCCCTGCTAGCCGCTTGGCAAGCTTTATGACGTGTTTTCATTGTGATGTCACAAGTAAAGGAAGTGAAGGGCTGGACTACAAACTAGCTGTTTTCAAGCGGTTCAGAGCAGAGCTTTCTGTGGGAGATGGGAACTCCCTTTGGGCTGGACTTTGGGCTTTTTCACTTTGTAAACCTGTTACATGCACAAAAAAGAGATATAACTCAATAAAGGAGAGGGGAAAAGCCAAAAAGCATAATACCACCTCTATAAGATTGCAATCAGGTGTGTGCTCGTTCACGTGCTTGCTTGAACTCATGAGCGAGCATAATCCGAAACACAACCTCTTTCATACAGAGATCCCGCAATAAACGCAGAAATACTGGCACACCGACTGTGGCTTTTCTCTAGACATGTTCAGGCTCTGTTACTTCAATGTTCCCGGCTCAGAGGCAGATCAAGCGGCAGCCTCTGGCAGCTTTTAATGAGTCAAAGACAAGTAAGCAAGAAGGGAGAAGCCAAAATGCATTAGATTAACTTTAGTGTTTGACATTAGGGTGATAATGCTTTGAAGAAAAAGCGTCTGTGTGAAGGTGTAAGTAAAGGCTCAGCTCTCAGTTAGCTGACGTTATGTTAACGGTAACTTTTACGAACGGGCGATGTGACATTTCGCTGCGTCCTGTAACGGAATCACTGTTCAGTTAGATACTAGTCAGATACTATTATAAGTGGCTGTACCTGATCCGATGGACAAGAAGGGCTTAAAGGCAGAGAGCCAGCTGCTGCAGAGTTCTGCCTGAAACTGTCACACCGAGGAACACTGATGCCACTATTTGAGCTAGCTGTCTCTCCCGAGGAGCACCGTGCACCTCCAAGTGTAACGTTACTGTTTAAAAACGATAACGTTATACTATTCTTTGTGGGGTTCATCAGTGGGGATGATTGATTCGAAGTACATATTAAAGGCAGTTTAGAGTCATCAGTAAGTTAATACACTCAGTAGATGTAGCATTCCTTGAGATTCAGCAAACAATCTGAGGTGATAACTGCGTTTGATCAGCGACGTTTCTGATAAGGAGCTTAAGAAGTGGATGCATAATTCGTCAGAACAGCTGTTGTAGGCTACTTGCAGAGATTTGCATCCACCTTTTTCACCAGCATATAATGCGTGTTATGCCTGCAGACAGGTAGCTGGGCTGTAACTAGGGCGATGGTTTAGTTAAGGCGAGAAATTAGGTGTGTGTGAGCCACCTCTGAGTTTGTTTGGTGGGTTAGAATTTGCCAGTACAGTTCAATAAGAAATATAAAATAAGATCCTTACAATAAACGTTCAATAAGATCTGACTTGAGTAGTTATTGTTGCACAGTGTCCAGCAGAAAACCGTATATTGCACATATTAGGAAACGGTGTATTTCACATTGCCACCCCTAATTACTGTCACATGCGAGAGAGGTTTTCATGCTGAGGCGATCTCAGAGTTCAGTAGCTTTATGGCTCTTTGGAAGAAGCTGCTCAACTGTCTACCCATTGTTGTCTTTACAGGTGCCAGAGGAGCTGATTGCAGAACCCTCCAGATGTGATTAGCTGTGTCCAGCTCTTCAGGAGAGAACAGTTCCAGCTTCCAGCTCTTCAGCTCCTGCTTTTCTTTTTACTCACAACACCTGAACACTACTGACGTAAAATTATGACACTGGGTTCTTATCAACAGATTCTATCATTAGAATAACTCTCAACACATTTCAAGTCATACAAAACTACTTTTACATTTGTAATCTTTTAATATTGATGTTTTCATGAATGCAAGACAAGAGTTTAATTTATTAAACTATTGCTTGTGTATTAGGAATACTTTGTTATAAAGTGTATCAGACTAATTATACATAATAAAATCATTCTTCATTCATCATCAGTTTCATATTTTAATTTTAAATAGTCTGATGTAAACTTAATATTATAGTTAACAGCTGTAAATGAAAATATTAAGATGTTATTTATAGGCTAACATTTTGCATATATCTTAGTAGAAAGTAAAAAAATTAAAGGTTGATGTTATATACTGTTTTATTTTGACATTTCTTTAAGAGACAAATGTGACATTGACTGAGAAGTTACTCTGTAGTGAAAAACAAAGAATTATCTGCACACTGAATAGTTTTGAAGCCCTGTAGGTGTCATTTATTGCGACCTCTGAGAAGCTCTTGTGTGGTTTACATTGTATAGACTCACCTATTTACTACATGTGCATTCGGTCAGCTCTGAGACCTCAGTTTGCAAGGTCAACCTAGTGGGATTCCTAATTACTCTGCAGATCATTCTTTGTTTCTGTGTTTAAACTAGACTTATATCAGAGCAGCAAAGAAGGCACTCTTCAGAAACTTCAGGCTCTGTAATACAGTATATGGGTACTGGGTGTATGGCTCCTTATTTATCTTAAAGTATAAGGTAGAAAGTAAAAATACTCCTGCACACACAGAAATACACTGCATAATTACTTTTCATGATTTCATGTGAAACATCTTGGGAGTATTTTCTTTTTCCAGTTCAGTTTTAGTCTTTTTTTAAATGGATCTGTGATACAAATATGGACAATATTTAAAACTCAAAGTAAACAGAAGGAGAGAACGCCTTTCCACGTCTGTCCACGCCAACAGATACAGACTTCCACGACAATAACAAGGCTTCCAGGTCTCTGCAGCTCTCTGGCACCAGGTGGGACATCTGATCCACAGTTTGACTCTGGGAGGAAAATGTGTAATAAATTGTTCAGGTGATAAAAAATATAAAGTAAATACAGATGATTCTTTAATAAATAGAATATTGTGGTGAAGTTAATTTTCTAATGTAATTTAATTCAAAAAGTGAATCTTTGATATATTCTAGATTTGTTACACAATGTGAAGCATTTCAAACCCTTTTTGCTTTCATCTTGATGATTACGGTTTACAGCTCATGGAAATAAAAACTCCACTATCTCAAAAATACATTTCTGTATTATAAATTATACAGAAATCACTGGAGAAGAGCTCTCTGATCAGCTAATTAACTCTCTTAGTCTGGTTGGGATGCTCACAATGAACTTTTCCTCAGTATTCAAATTTTTTGAGATGGTCTTCTAAAAGATGCCTCAGTGTTTTAATGTTGACAGCACTATTATGTCACATAAGTGGGAGAAAATGGAACAAGGCGGACTCTTTAAATGTTTTTGTGTTGTCCTTTTAAGACAGACAATTTTATATCAGCTGTCAAATGTCCAGTAGCCAAGACTAGCAACGTTATTTTAGACTCAAAGTTTAAGCTTTGAGTAGCAGATGTGGAGGCACCAGAACCTCAACAACAATCTTGTGACAAATATAAAAAGTACCTTTCTCCCTCAAGTGTCCTATTCCAGACAATAATCCCACACAGCCCTGCCGACAGCAGCAGCGTTACTTAATATAGCGGTGTGGGGAATTAATTAACGTGATAGCAGCCATGGCTAACGTTTTACAAGATATACAGCTTCCATCATGTAACTGAGGACTCTACCGCTAGCTTATTACGTTTATTACAAGTAACATACTGAGGTGATGTCCAAATTCGTAACCGCTCGTAACCAACGGTATGTAAATTGATTTGCTTGAAATTGTTTGTTTGAGCTGTAATGTTAAGTAAACTTAAGGTAATTAATAACTGATTCATAGTTAACGTTATCGTTAAGTTAACTGTTAACGTTGGTCTCAACAAAATCTAACTTTAGTGTTGCAAAATAACATTAACGTTACCACATTTATATATTAAAAAGCATTTAAAACCTTGTGAAGTATAATGTCAATAACAGATATGTGAGTTATTTTAATATTTTCAACAAAGCTGAATGTATTGGATGATAACAAAACGGTTAGCTAGACTGAATATTATAAATTAAATTGTTGCTATACTTTCTTAAACAGTTAGACTGCAGTAAGGAACGTTACTGTAACGTTACTGTACTTCCTCTGTGTTTTTGTTGCCGTTTTGTTGCAGTATTGTATATTATGTGGGCCACATAAGTTACAGCGAATGAAAGTGGAGAAGCTGTGTACCTGTGTAAAATGTCAATAAATCTAAACTGAACAGCGGCAGGTCCGAGCTAATGTAGTGTTAGCTGGCTGCCCTGCCTTGAATAGTCTAGTGAACCAATCGCTCCACATTTGCTTTTTAACGTTACATCTTTCTTGCATGCTAAGTCAACACTCGACATAACACAGGATAGCAATTTGGGTCGCGTTAGTTGGTGAAGCAATGTGGAAAGCGATACAACTTTGCACCATATAACGTTAGCAACTGCTCAATGTTAGCCAGCGAGCTAACATGACTCTCTCCGTAACACAGCCTTTCTGATGTTCACTGTTTTCACTTGACAACCTCTGAATCTTGTTTGGTCTGATGGGCTCCAGCACATAAACCTTTATTGTTGATTGGTAACCTTATGTGGAGTTTATGTTGGAGTCTGTTGTGCTGGGAGCCGGTTGTTTTATAGTGTTAGTGGACTGCATTTCATTAGCTGTGGTGTTGCCGCTGTAGTGGGAGAGGCTTGGGAGCGCGCACAGGGCTAGATCCCAACAAAGTGTCCTCACATAAGAAGCAGAATAGTGGCTAATGCAGGCAACAGAGAAAACATAGTGTGCTGCATTTCTAATTGAGGTTTGAGCCTATTGACAAAAAAGGAAGTAAACATTTGATTTATTAGATAAGTGATTTCATTGAAAAACTACATTTAGCCCCTTTAAGGAAAAATACACTCAATCTAGACTAAGTTTTGGTTATCCCATTGTTTACAGAACAATTTCATATTTTATTAGGCATTATTAGGCCCCAAATATTCATATTTTACAGTAAATTGAAAAACTCTGTCAGACCAGCAAACCATGCTACCTTTTTGTTTCAATACCATATATTATTACAAAATATTGACTGACGTGATAAGAAAATTTGTTTGCTTTTGTCAGATAATTGTATGTTTCAGATAAAGTGGCAGATCAATACAATAGATGTGGGAAATTGATGAGGAATAGTTTCCCAGTATGTCTTTTGTGGCATTAGTTTGTTTATATGTGCCCTATCCTTTGTAACACTAAACTTTGGCTCAAATCCAGTGCAGTATGCCCGTAAGCAGTTAAGTATGATGCAATCTCATTTCTCATGATAATGCAGTCATCAAAATATTTACTCTTTAATTTAATTTAACTGTGTTTTCTTCTTCTTATTTTTTTTTTAATGATGAAAAACATTTATTTTCTCATTAGGGTAGTAATAAAGTAATAACAAATTGATACTTGACCCTGAGATGGTTTAAAATCTTCCAACAACAGTGATGCAAAAATTAATAGCAGACTGGAAATTATGTCTTTTCTGCCTCTTAAGTTTCATTCTTTTCCAAAAGTCACCCAGACAACCTAACTGAACTCGAGGCAACATTTGGCTGGTTACTTTGGTTTTTCATTCAGCACAGCAGACTGACATTCATCTTGACTGTACTGCCATGAACAGGAGCAGGATGGATCAATACAACCCAATTAGAAACACAGTATCTCTGGGATCAAAAGCCCACTCTGAGCTTAGGAATCTGACTACTAGACAATACGTTAATATAGAACCCAGTTGTTCTAGTGACAGCAGTACCCCATCCTTTGACTCTCCTCCACTGCTGCTGCCAGAATATCAACAGTCTTTCATTGTTACAGCCCGTATGCAATCAATTTCAATCTTATGCCTGTGGTCAATCACTCCCCAACGGCAGACACACGGAGCCTGCAAATAAGTGTGAGGGGAGATAGGCTTGACAAAGCTCCTGGAGTCCGACGCCTGTTGTGCTGGGCCAGAGCAGACTATAGCACAGGGGTTTGTAAACAACACAGCTGAGACAAACAAACCAAATCCTGACACTCCTCGGATCCTCTCTGGTTTAATCCTTCGCTAGCTCCATCTGCCAGAAACCATAATGATTTGGACTATTCTGGGCACCTGGAAGATATTCTGAAAATATATTGCAAGTCAAATTACCTGTGGGAATCAGCTAGACACAACACACCTGATGGCTTATAAACACAGATAAGACAAGATGGATGGGAACAGAGAAGGAGCACTGAGATCCAAACCATGCTGTTACTGAAATGTCCAAGTTAACGCACTGATGGCATGTCTTTTCACTTCTGTTGTTGTGTGCACAGGTATTTTTAAAAAAAAAGCAGAGGTAGGGGAGAAGTGGAAAATAGCATGTGAGCATGTTATTGTGTGAGCATGTGTGCTTGTGTGTGTTTAGGGGGTTAGGGTTCATGGGGTCCAGGAGGCACATAACAAAGCAAAAATCTCTTCACTGCATTTAAAAATCATGCTTTTTACACAAAAGCAACAATCAAGGACACATATCACAAATTTGCTGCTCTCTGTTAATGGCAACGGATTCCTGAATCTTTCTGAATGATCAACAAAAATGATGTAAACAAACACTTTCCACAGCTTCACAATGTTGTGTTTTTTTATTTTTATTTGATTTGATTTTCATATCATTTATTTGTTTATTTGATAGGCACAGTGCTCATTAATGAACAGTAAAGTAACTGTAAATGAACCAGAGTTAGCTCAACAGGCAAATTTTTAAGTCAAGTTACTGCATTTGCTTTAGTATTAAAATTTAGTTCCTAAGATATATTTACATTTTCAAAGACATCTCAACAGGGATATCCACAGTGTATTGTCTCAGACAACAGCTTTCCCTTTGCGAGACTTGTCAGAATAAATATTGTTGTCTATTTCTCTGAATCACCAGCTTTTTTTTTTTTTCAGAGAAATGCAGAATTTGTGCATTACCACCATCCCCTGCAGTACATATGTGCAATATGACAAGCTGCTGAAGATATTTGTAAAAGAGAGGAAATGGGGGAATGAATCTTCTACATTTAACCCATCTGAACTCAAACACAAGCTGGAGAGGCCTGAGGGCACAATGGCAGGAGCTTGCAGTTGACAGCTGTCATTTTGCCAGTTCTTAACCTCTGGGCTACCCATTACCCAAATTGCCCACTTATTATTTCTACCTAGTTTAGCGGGCTAAAACCAGCCCTGGTTGTCTGCCTTTCTGTACCCCGATAAAAGCCACCACTGAATACTTGATTGAAAATAATAACCAGATTTGTTGATGATTAATAACTCATCAAAAATGTCAAAGGGTATTGAATTGATACATTTGAACATTTCTTAGTTTCTGGTGAAACATGTGCTATCTGACATGCCCTGAAAACAAATCAAAAAGCTGTGAACAGGTCCAGAGGGGCTGTGAATCTTCTTCTGATTAAAGTGAATTTCCATCAAGGAAGTGACACGCTCTGAGAATTCAACACCGCCAGTGTGCAAGGGTCCAGGCACCTTGGGGACCCCAAGTCTAATTTGCTTCAAACCTAAAAGGCAGATAATAGTGCTGATCTGACAGCCAGCCAATTCCCAGTTTCCCTCATCAAGAATACATTCAATTCCAAACATCAAACTGCTTGAAACAAAAATGAAGAACCCTTTGAATGAATGAAAGTTGGATGTGGGGGGAAAACCTTAAGGAATCCTTGTTATACTTGATGAGTTTGAAACACTATCAGCCTCAATGTTCTGGGCATATATATGGTCCAAAATTTTAATTAGATGATGTTTTATATGAAAGTCACAAACTTATTCAAGCTTTTGAGAAAAAGTAAAAAGTTAATAGTCAGATTGTTCATTTAAGCATTAAAATAAAAGGTGAGATTGAGCTGAAAAGTATTGCTGGTCATCGTGTTCTGTGGTACTCTTTCAAATGACGTAAATTCCTTTGGCTAAATCCTGTTACATCTAAGTGCAAGTTTCAGCAAGTTGTCAAACATGACATTTATATTTAAGAGTAAATGTTTCGTTTGCCCTACAGGTGGACATACTGTAGGTATGATGTTGTGTTGTGTTTAGCCAATCATAAGCAGGTTTTTGTTAAATATTTAAAAAAGTCAAAGGTGACTTTATCTGACATTCATATGAAACCACTGCTATTGCAAATTAGATGTAAATAAACATAAGTGGCAGCAGAAAGGGTCGGGATCACTCTATACTGTAGATCAAATCAATGATGGAGCAGTCAAAGACAAAAAAAAATGCTATAACTCAAGGGCAAGACGATAATGGAATTAAAAAGCAAATGGGACATTAATCGACTTCTATCTGTAGCCAAGAAATTCAAGAAATCAGCATTGGACATATTACTAGGAGTTTACAGTGGGATGTAATTAAAATAAATAAGCCAGCCAGTGAGCCAGGTAATTAAAGAAGAGTATCAGTGGATCAGAGATCTATTGAGGAAGCCATGTACATCAACAATATCACACATGGCCATTTTGGAAAGTGAGTTTTGAAGCCACCTATTAAGGTCATTTTGTGCTATGAGGCAGGAATAACCTTATATATCACATCCTTAACTTGAGGCTGTGATGGCAGGTTGGTCAGATAAATGATCACATATAAACGATATATGTTTCATCTTGAAGCATAAAACCTTAGTCCTGAAAGGTCTTGCACTCAGCGCTGCATTCTCCTTACTCCCTGTGGTGCCTTACCTGTAATGGTTCTGCCTATTGATGGGAATATAATAGAGCAGACATTGGCCACAGTGAATTGTAATAATGAAGATTTGTATTTCAGTTGCTCAACTTGAGTAATTACATTGAAAGACTGAATCTGAATAGCACAATTTGAAATTGAATGTATTAGTTTTGAACTGAATTCCAATTAATGTGAAACTGAATGTAATATTATGAAAATTAATTCAGTTGCTCTGAAAATGTATTTGATCCATACTGAAAATTCAACTATCTACTTTCACATTCAGTTTTAACAATTCAAATTCAGTTTGATGAGATACACATCGGGTCGCTGAGGAAGAGCAATCGGGGTCCTCTGCTGTCCATATGGTTTGTCACTGTGATGGGTCAGTCTGGTCATCTCAAATGTGTAATTATGGCAACAACTACAAAAAGTGAAGAACAAAAAGATTGATAACATTAGATTCAATAAATAGATTTAATAGGTAGATACACAGAACATTTGACTTTGATCGTAACTTATGTTGTGACATGCCAAATGTTTCCAGTGAAAAAGAGAAGAGAAAAAAGTTAACTTTTCCAAGTGAGAGTCAATGTTGTTTGTAATGCCGTGCAAGGCTACATGTGCTTAAGGTTGTTGACAGTATTCCTATATGTATTTTACACTGGAACTGACCCTCGGCCCCAGCCAATTCTCTCAAATTTTTACTAGCAGTTTTACCTGTAGTTGGTAATTGACCCGAACAAATAGAAATTATAACAATAGGTAAATCTGACTAAAGACTACTTAAATATATATACTTAATTTCAAAAATACAAATGTATCAAAAATAAAAAGAAATTTGACCCCAAACGAGCCCACTGAACAGCAGTGCTCAATGTTTATTGTATTGTTTATGGCCTACAGTAAGATTGCAGATCTTGCCCTATGCATGTATGCCAAGATGTGTGTGAGAGTAGGATACACATTTTAGCTTATGAATGGTTTTTTGTGTTGTAATTGTTTGTTGCACCTTTTAATGCCTTGATGACAGGGGTAGGGGCTCCCACTTAAAGCACTGTGGCTCAAGGCCAGCCATTTTCACCATTTTGATGGATAATAGCTTTCCGTCCAGAGCCAAAATACAGGTGCTGGTCATATAATTAGAATATCATCAAAAAGTTGATTTATTTCAGTAATTCCATTCAAAAAGTGAAACTTGTATAATGTATACATTCATTACACACAGACTGATATATTTCAAGTGTTCATTCCTTTTAATTTTGATGATTATAACTGACAACTAATGAAAACCCCAAATTCAGTACCTCAGAAAATTATAATATTTTGTAATATTTTGAAATATTGTGAAAAGGTTCAATATTGAAGACACCTGGTGCCACACTCTAATCAGCTAATTAACTTAAAACACCTGCAAAGGCCTTTAAATAGTATCTCAGTCTAGTTCTGTAGGCTACACAATCATGGGGAAGACTGCTGACTTGACAGCTGTCCAAAAGATGACCATTGACACCTTGCACAAGGAGGGCAAGACACAAAAGGTCATTACTAAAGAGGCTGGCTGTTCACAGAGCTCTGTGTCCAAGCACATTAATAGAAGGGAAGGGAAGGGAATAGGCGAAGGGAAGGAAAAGATGTGGTAGAAAAAAGTGTACAAGCAATAGGGATAACCGCACCCTGGAGAGGATTGTGAAACAAAACCCATTCAAAAATGTGGAGGAGATTCACAAAGAGTGGACTGCAGCTGGAGTCAGTGCTTCAAGAACCACCACGCAGAGACGTATGCAAGACATGGGTTTCAGCTGTCGCATTCCTTGTGTCAAGCCACTCTTGAACAAGACACAGCGTCAGAAGTGTCTCGCCTGGGCTAAAGACAAAAAGGACTGGACTGCTGCTGAGTGGTCCAAGGTCAACACAGCCGTCTACCAGGAAGTTTTAGAGCACTTCATGCTTCCTGCTACTGACCAACTTTATGGAGATGCAGATTTCATTTTCCAACAGGACTTGGCACCTGCACACAGTGCCAAAGCTACCAGTACCTGGTTTAAGGACCATGGTATCCCTGTTCTTAATTGGCCAGGAAACTCGCCTGACCTTAACCCTATAGAAAATCTATGGGGTATTGTGAAGAGGAAGATGCGATACGCCAGACCCAACAATGCAGAAGAGCTGAAGGCCACTATCAGAGCAACCTGGGCACCTGAGCAGTGCCACAGACTGATCGACTCCATGCCACGCCGCATTGCTGCAGTAATTCAGGCAAAAGGAGCCCTAACTAAGTATTGAGTGCTATACATGCTCATACTTTTCATGTTCATACTTTTCAGTTATCCAACATTTCTAAAAATCCTTTTAATATTCTAATTTTCGGAGATACTGAATTTGGGATTTTCATTAGTTGTCAGTTTTAATCATCACAATTAAATGAAATAAACATTTGAAATATATCAGTCTGTGTGTAATGAATGTATACATTATACAAGTTTAACTTTTTGAATGTAATTACTGAAATAAATCAACTTTTTGATGATATTCTAATTATATGACCAGCACCTGTATAGAAAAACATCTCTAGTCCTCTCCAAAATTGACTTAAGCTATTGTAACCAAACTTGACGCGTCTGTTCAGATGCTCGGCCCGAGCTTTGCTGAGCAGTCCTGGCATATTCTTCCACTAGGGGGCGCTACACTTGAAAAAAGTTTATACCTCATAATTCGCTGGATGGATTCGTACGAAATTCGGTTTGTACGATCTCGGGTCACTACTCAGTTGATGTATAAAAATTGGTAATGATTGCACAAAGTGGGCGTGGCTTATTACAAGAAATGTAAATTTCTAGACATTTCTCATTCCTAACTTCAAGGAAAATAATCCGTATGTCCTAGAGAGTTTTCAGCACATCCACTGAAATGTGACTAACTTTGCACTAACACTGCAACCTATGGTCAATTCAGAAGTCAGTCACTCTATATTTTTCAGAATACGCTAATTCAATTAACATCTATATCTCCACAAGTCAAACTCGACAGAGTCGTTCTCCAGATGGCCAATATCAAGTGTTTCAGATTGGTGAAACGGTGAGTCTGCAGTGATATTCAGTATCTTGCTGTAACTTGTACAGTATGCACAACATTTTCTTTTTAACTCAGTTTTGGATCAAATGGCACCAAAATAATTCACAACACACCCAAAACCGGCAGAATGATGCGTGATTTTTTTCTGAATTTTCTCACCAACATCTTGACAGTTGTAAGCATTTTAAGTTTAAATTGACAAAAATATCCAGGTCTGGCACATGTGACATCACTACCTCAAGTTGTGAGAAAGTGTGTGGAAACAGCCTCTCACCAGTAGCTCAGTCAGTAAGACACCTGCTCTAAAGCTCTGCAGATGCAGGGTTCAAACCTCCTGGTGACTGAGACAGACTTGCTGACAATGGAGGTGTTCAGATCATAGTGGGTCTATGTTCTCTATTTTATTTGGATCCCGTGCAGCTTAAACTTTAAATCTTGGAAAACAAAATGTTGCAGGTGGGTTGAACATTTCACCCAGTAGTCAGGTACATATAATGACACTCTCTGATCTCAAAGTGATGCTGTAAAATCTATCTATCTATCTATCTATCTATCTATCTATCTATCTATCTATCTATCTATCTATCTGTCTATCTGTCATCTGCGTCTGTTCTTCTCCTCTGAAAATGTCAAATGCTGCGGACTCGCTTGGATCCCAATCATTGCTGCTCGCGGCTATATTTTAGCATGCATTTGGCTGTACTCCCCAACATCAGCTGCTCTCACTAACTTTGATCACAGGCAAGTGATTTAGTCCAGGAATTGTAAAATCAAAATGCTAAAAGAAAACAACCCTACAGTTACTTGGGTCTTGCGCTTCCAACTTCCGCTCCATGTGTGCACGCGCATCCATGTTTTGTAGCAACAACGTGCTTGCAGTGGGATCACGAAATTTCCTGAAAACAACAAATATTAATTTCTGATCGGCTTAACGGCTCTGGCATTTAGTAAGCTACAGGAAAAGCTATGAACTCAGTATTGACCCATCCTTGAAAATCTTGGTTTGTAATGTTACTGCTCCTCTTTGAGAAAGCAGTCTGAAGTCATTGATTAGGGCACACACAGTTTTCCGGGAGAGAAGGAATTATTAGGAATTTATAAAGTTCTGATTAGCCAAAAAAGACTGCAAATCTGCACTGGATTGCTCTTCTTCCACAACCCGATGTGAATTTAAATTGTGAGAATTGAATGTGAAAGATAAGGTATATAGAAAGTTGAATTTTCAGTGAAGATTCAAATACCACAAGTGAATATTCAATTTCATAATATTCAGTTTCAAGTTCATTGGAATTCAGTTCCAAACTTATAAATTAAGTTTCAAATGATGCTATTCAGATTCAGTTTCTCAATGCAGTTATTCAAGTTGAGAAATTCAAATTCAAGTCAAAATGATTCAAATTCAGCTTTTAGTGACATTTCTGCCTATTTAAGCAGCTCTAACAATTTGGATATGACAAATGACTGGTATCTTTATTATTATTATTATTTTATTTATTATTCCGTATCCAAATTAATTCCATTCTTGAGGGGCTAAAGGTGATCAAAAACTCATGAATCTTCAGAATCAGAATTCAGTTTATTGACAAGTATATTTTCACAAAAAAGTAATTGCACACGCATCAGAAGAAGTGAACATTTACATTATGGATCTTGGGTGTAGCAAAATTGCTTGATATCACTCCCCCACCATATATCTATAAGTTAGACCTTGCTTTATGTTTCACCTAGATATACAATGTTTGGGAAGGAGATTCCATTTCTGTCCTAAAAAAAAGCCTTGTGGAAACATAGTAGGCTACCCTAAACCCAATAGGAAGTCAGACATTTTGAATTTACTTTGCAGTTGTTAAAAATGTGAGTTGTCGTGTGGCCTCAAATTTATATAAAACAGGAAGTAGATGGTAACTGGACTGTACATCTGTCACATCTGTCCCAAATTTCACATGTTTTATAATAATCCCGGTCTGAATACATTCAGTCATAGTCAGTTGGTGACGTGGCAGATTTGACATGATAAAAGCAACTGTTGTAACTCCACATTGTTAGATCTTTTCCAGATTTCATATGGTTGATAAGAATGTTGGCCTAAAGACGTTTACAGGCCATTATGAATCACAGTCATAGCGCCACCTACTGGCTACAGGAAGCTTTACCTGATACTCTTACAAATGACGCCTAGTAACCAAATCCACATCAGATGCAGTCAGCAAATGCTTGATATACTGAAACACAATGTATAATTTGTTGGTGTTCTCTAGAGCCACATAGTGGACACACAAAGTGACATTTATCTCTTCTGAACCACATGAAAATTCACAGAACATTCAGAGCTGTGTCGACCAACCTCCAGGAGCAGTCTTTTTTTATAGCAATTTTCATTATAGGGTGTTGTTAGCGGATGTTACTGAGTGCCTTTTAAATTTGTTTGTTTTTCTTCCTCCCTGGTAATTGAGTGCACATTTGCCTCCCATTGGTTTGCTCTGTGTTTGAGTATGTGTGTTATTTAGGTGTCAGTGCACTAGTGTGTGGATGTCTTCCGGCTTTCACTTCTCCTAGCCTCAGGTAACCACAAGTTCCATCTGGATTTTATAGGTTTTGTGAGATTATTTGTGCTTTTTATGAAAGCTACAACTGGCCAGTACTAATTTGTTGACTCGCTGTGTAGGATTCAGTATTTGGTACCTATGCTGAGACTTATACAGTATATAGGTACAAGGGAAGAAGAAGAAGACGAGAAGTAAGGTAATAGAGCTGAATTACACTGGAGGCATTTTTCAAATGTCTTAAATTACCTATTTAGTAATTAAATTGTACAGTAATATTATCAATACTTTGTGTCTATATACTACATTCAACTTTTCAGCCTGCTTTGAGTTTGGTAATGTGGCGGTTACAGCAAGTTTTATTGTTAATGCAGTGTTTGTTTTATGTCTGCGTTATGTCTGTTTTAGAACTATACACGAGGCTCTGGAACGGCCTGCCCAAGGAAATCAGGTCGGCTGAGTCAGTGAACTCTTTTAAGTCCCTTCTTAAAACATACTTTTATAGGAGAGCCTTTCCCGATCTTATTTGACTTTATTTTATCCCTTTTATTTTATTGTATTTTACTAATTTTATATTGATCTTAAATGTGTATTTTAGTCTTTTCGATGTTTTTCTTGCTTTTATCTTGTATTGTTTTTGTATTATTGTCTCTTGGGTATTATTGTCTTTACACTTGTTAAAGCACTTTGTAACTTGTTTTTGAAAAGTGCTCTACAAATAAAGATTATTATTATTATTATATTATTATTCACAAACCTAGACCCCCACAAGTGTACTAGAAAACTACTTTTGAAAATAAAGATTTGTCTATGAAGTTAAAGTCAGGTCTATGTTCATTGTTACCAATACCCCACTGAGACCACAATCTAAATAACCTGCTATCCCAGAAAAGATTTAAAAGCTCACGTAACAAGTCTGGTTATATAGTCTGGCTTACCAAAACATTTGCTTTTTATTTGTCTTCATTTACAACCTTACCTTGTTTCTCTGGGCTTTTTGCTCAGTTACAGTGAGATGATGTGAACTTGCTCAGTCCACGCTCCATTACTAAGGGGGTGCTGCCTTGGAGGTTACAGCTCATTAATTCAAAGCCGGTATTACTTGCACTGGGTTGATGGAGGTTCTTCATTTGCAGAACAACAGATATTCCTTGTAAGAGATGCCATGCTATACTGTACATATGGTAGATTCCATTATTGTGTGCAATTCATATAGGTGAATGTATGAATGATTCTCTCTTTGATGAGCAGCTATTACATGTGGTGGAAATCTCCTTTAATGTAATGAAATCTTTTTGTTCTAATGAAAAACACACTCACCGTGAAATAAAACATCATATATGCACTCATGCAGTTTAGATATGCCTTGAATACAATCCACCCACTAATTCATCAATAAGCTCCTCAGCCTACTGTTCTCATGTAATCCCACGCATTTCAGTGGATGTTATTCTTCTTTGATTTCCTCTGTTCTTTTACAATGAACTGCATGGATAAAGTACAAATCTCTACATTTACATGCCATTTGTGGTCTACTGTGTAGTATATCTTCTGGACTGTTGTGAAAAGAGTGCAGGATTGTGCCAGCGAGGCAGGCCATGATAAACTTTACTGTAGTCTTCACAATGTCTGGCCCAATGCACTGTGATACCTGTCTCTCAGGCCGGCAAGTCACTTTGGCAACATTGCCAGGTTCCCTGTCAAAACTGTCTACGAACAGCAATTCTCGACCAGACTCAATAAGCGTTCTTTGGATCACAGAAAGACTTGTTTCACACATCTAGGAAAAGGGGCATACCAGTACCAAACTTGTGTGTGTGCCACAGGAGATCTCTCCAATCTAGCATACATTCGGAACTGCCTTACAGCAATTATGAAATGTAGCGGAACAGAGAGCTGTTGCTGAAAGGAAATACAAGTTTATTTCTCACAAATGGTACATCTTTAGCAGCAGTCAGTGATGTGTGTCATCCAGAGCTGGCCCCAGCTGTCTCATTTGACATTGCCTGCAGGAGTACGAGTGTCAAGTGTGATTTTCAGACAAGTGGGGTCAAACCATCAATTCTCCAGACTGAAGATGGTGACAGATAATAGCTAGCAGCTTTCCTTTGTAAACTTTCAGAGGATGGGGCTGAAATATTATGGTAATTCAGACTGAGTAATTAGGAGACAAAGTAATAGTTGCTCAGAGGGGAATTACACTATGATGACAAATTATAAGATTCTTTGGCCACAGTGGAACTTTAAATGTATCTTTTCATGGTGAGTGAGGTGGAAATGTTCTGCAAATGATCATACCTATCTTCAGCAATATGCATTTATATGTAAAATTGCACAGTTTAGTTATTTTAAGATTTTAAGTTTGGTTATTTTAAGATTAAATACAGTTACATAATTGTCAATTATTTCCTTGGCCTGGCAATAATTGCCTGGATGTTTAGATGCAGAGCAGAGATGTATATTTAGATCAGTTCTGATCACTACATTAAAGACTGAAATAGTCTGAGAATTGTTCCATTATCAGAATGTTGCTTAATTATAAGCTGACAAATGTGCACAGTGGTTTTAAATATCACTGAGGTCTTCTCAGACTCAACCCTGCACAGTGCAAAATCTGTTACTGTGCACTAAGGCAGACTATCAGGAGCAGCCTATATTGACAATGCAATGACAAAACCATCATCAGACCAGTCAGTGCATGTTACCTCCGGCAACCTGGCTTCACAACTCACTTGAAGTAGATGGTAGCCTTCATTTTTATCACAGCAGTAGTCTCTCAAATGTAATTTGCCCTTTTTCCCGTCTTGTTTTCTAAGGACAAAACTGAACATTGATTGAAAGGATTTCTGTATTGACTTGCACTTGATCCACCATCTGCCAGTCAGAAACCTTCTGAAAACATTTGCTGTATTTGTTCCTGTTCAGTGTTAAACAGTAATCCACCAGATTCCCCTCACAAAAAAACAGTCTGGTGACACAATACAAGGCAAATTATGTGTGTGAAGGCCATTTTCTTGTGGTTAAAATACTATGCATTGCAAGGTTACGGCTACTAAAAAGAGTTTAATAAAGCAATTTACTGTGTAGTGAGGTATAGCTGAATTTCACAGTGATTTGTGACTTTCGAACCACCAGCTGTGCTTCGTGTTATTGCTTTGTCATGGAGTGAAAAATCAACTTATAAGACTACTTAAATTCACTATTTAGGTAACTTCTACCCACTCAATGTAGATATATCCAACAGGTCCTCCAAACTAAATGGCATAATAGGCTACAGTGTTTGTTACTGCCTTCTAAAACAGTGGTTCCAAACCTTTTTTCCTTGGCGCCCCCCCAACTTTTATCTAAGAAAAGCTGAGCCGACAAAACAGACACACAGAAAAATATTAATTAATTACTTACTAATAGCAAACAAATTGAGTCAAATGACACCTCCAGGGCTCTGTGTAAATCAATGCCAGCTCTTGGTTGGCCTTCACCAACAGTCTCCTGGTGTTTTGTTTCTTGGTATTGTTTAATACCAAGAAAAGGGGGTTATAAGGTGTAATATTTACAAAATATAGGCCTACAGCTTGCACTAACTTAAGTGCTTTCAACATATACTTTACTTGGGCGGCCGGACAGGTATAGTTGCACCTATATTTAGTAAACCACTTTAGCATTTTGCAGAGAAACGGTGAGGAAGAGGTCATCTGGTATTACGTTAATGGACAAGCAGGAAATGTTACATTACAGAGCGACAGTGAACGCACCACTGCAGATGTCACTCACTAACGTTAAGTTTCAGTTTCCCCCTTAGGGGGGTGTGAACCCCAGGTTGGGAACCACTGTTCTAAAACAACACATATGACTGTTTTCTGTCTTATTACCATAGATAACTTTTGGCTCAGGTTAGCCACACACTACTTGCTTAAATTAAGGAAAATATCATGTTTAAGGTTAAGAAAAAGTGACTTGATTTTGTGCACAGAGATTTATCACCTGACTCTACAGTTCCCCTCAGCTCTATGGGGCATTTTAGCATCTTACAGCTCACTGCTGTTTTAGTTTTACAGCCAACTTTACTGTTTTGGTTCAGTCTCATTGCACTCATCAACCTTTCTCCAGCAGCAGCAGGCAGCTGTTTTCACTGAAAAGTTTTAATAAACCTACTGCACTTTATACTAAACTACAGCCTATACTGTATGTTAGCAACATGTTAATGTATAATTAGGTTATTTCTTATATACATAACACACCTGAAATTGAGACTCGACTGATAAAGATAATTGCACACCAGAAAAACACAAACTTAGGAATAGCGCAAGATAGTGTTTTAGTGCCACTGTTCATGAGTGGGACCAAAAGCCCAGATGGTATATTTTGGATAGTTCCCACCGTATAATACTGATGGAATACACACAGATGTTTCACCACCATTTGCCCTGTTTGGTCTTTGGACATCCCAAACGCAAGAGATAGCAGCCAATTTCATTGCCATCCAGCTTCTAAGCTCTAAATCCATTCCTCCATACTGCAATTTGTACAGAAAAAGCTAAAAGGAGACATCTTCTACATTACAGGTATATCTTGAACAGCATAATATGATGTGGTTGATAAAAGTACAGAATCACAAATAATATAAAATACTGTATTTGTACAGACTATACCAACGTCCCCACAGAAATGAGCCTGAAATTTTCTCTCAGACTGTAGGGCCAGAAAATTGTGGAGCAGTTGGTGCTTCAGCATCTGCAGTGCTGAAACTTCTGCTAGTACCACCTTACACCCTGGCCTACTGGAAATTAGCTGAGCAGATGAAAAAAAGATTGGAGAGGTTTTCAAGCCAAAGGGAACTTTGACTCCCCAAGGAAAGGAAATGAAAGACAGGTGACAGTAGGGTTGAGTGAAAAATAGGACACAGATTGGTAGCTCTGAAATAGTGTGGTTGAAGAAATTTTGTGATTTAGCAGCCCAGTATATAACCACAGCAGTGCTCTTTCTTGCACACACTGCCTTTGGGGCCCTACTTGAGACTGCAGCTTTTCACAATGATCAACTGGCCTATTTCTCACAAGGACATTTTTTGAGAGTTATTCATCATGATCCATATATAACTTGTAACCATTGTTCATTTCCCAAATCATACATTCACGCTCTATTATACAGGAGTAATTACATATATCTTCTTTTATGGTAAAAATATCTTTAAAGCAGTATTTTACAATAGTGTCGGTAAAACCAAATCGGTGGAATCATTTGACAACATTTGTGTCTGATATCTCTGTTTTACGGAAATATTATACCATGCATTTTACATAAGCTTTCAAGGTCTAAAAGCATTTTAGATTCTTTAATATGTGTAATATGTGTTACTGCTGTTAAATATTCTCAAACCTGTGTATTGCAACTAGTGAGAGATGCTTTATTTTGGAAGATGCGGATTACTAGCACAAATTAGCTACTTAGAATTACTGATAGAATTATTACTAAGTCAAATAAATCACGAGGGTCCAACTTGACATCACAAAAGATCAAGTGTGTGTACAGTATATTAAGCAGGCAAGAGATTGTTTCTTAATCTTGAATGGACATTCTTTGAATTCTGTCCATGCTTTGCTTTGCAAGCCACACAGTCAGCAAGTGTTCTAGCACAAAAGATTGTGATTAAGCTCCTTGTGAAAACTCCTCATCAACCTGCTCAGAAAATTAATTGTTTTTCATGGCTAATTCAAAAGTGCATTAGCATAAATTGACAGCTGCGGCATGCCATATGCATGCGTAAAATTGGAGTTCATTCCCCGGTCGGTCACGACCGATAGAGATAGAGCCACGGTTAACTCACAGAGGTCAGCTGAAGGAACAGACCACTGTCAGAGTGAATGCCAGCAGTGAATTGCAGCCTCAGCAGCATGGCTGACACAGGCTTTTTTGTGTCTGTTAGCAGAATTAAACAATCCCCTGAGACATAACATCAACACACACAAGGTCCCTTCTGAATATTCAATTAGCCCTACAAGTACTAAGAGGAGCTAACTAGGTTTCTCTAAAATCAGTCACACCCTGATAACCATGAAAGTACTTGTATAGAGCTCTCTAGGCAAAAGACTCTTCAAGCAGAAAAAAACCCACATTTTGATAGGTGTTAATTGTGACCCTCATGAGAGCCACATATTACTCAGTAGATGTAAGCAGACACAGTTATGGTTGGGTGATTACTATCACCCTAAGAGTCTGTGTTCACAACTTTGGAGGCTATTCAATGCTGATAAAACCTACAACAGCCAAACCTCCATGAAGAATGACTTAAACTCATTCATTCTCTTTCTTTGTACACCTTCACAAAGTCACAACAATAAGGGCAAAGGGGAGCACAACAAATTTACCTACCTGTTTGATCATCAAGGAATCACAGCATATTGATTTTCTTTTTTTTAATATTAGATTTAAGCTGTTACTCAGAGGAGTATTGCATCCAGTCAATGAATGAACAGTATGGTTAATTTGGCCGTTGTGTCTTATATCGTCTCCTCTGATCGAGGTAGAGTGGGAGAAAGAACTGTTCACAATAAAAGGTCAGTTTTGCATAAGCCTGCCTGAGCTGAAAAATATCAGTCATGGGTTAAGGGTCTAGTAAAAATGTCTATAATTTCAACCATGGTTGAAGAGAGAGAGCTAGAGAGTGAGTGAGTTGGAGAGAGAGAGAGAGTAAGAGAGACTGAACTCTGAATACAGATTATGGAGGAATGTTCAGGAGATGAACTACACAATCAAGCAGAAAGGCAACACATCTAGCAAAGAGCACTTTTGTGCTGAGAGGATTGTGTCTTCATTAGAGTCTGCCTTTGAATAACGTCAGACAACTGGCATCTGCCACGAGACAGGTATTAATTTTCCATGGCTACAACTAATACCTCATAATATCGAAACAACATATTGAAATATTAAATAACCTCAGCATGCCATCAGATGTTGTGCTTTGCTGAGTAATCATTTGATTTCTATCTTGGTAATCAAGTGAGACTATTATTATTACTACTAAAAATCATTTTATTTTACTATACTGTAGGCAATATTTATTGAAATTGAAAACCAATAGTATTGATAACACAAGACTGTCTACAGCTATAGCAGCTGAGACTATGCTGTATATAAGCCTAAGTTGTGCTTTGAGCTAAATGCTAACATCAACATTCTCACAATGACAACGCTAACCTGCTGATGTTAAGCAGTTAGCCTACAAAATTCACCTTCTTATTTAGTATGTAGCATAGCCTACCAACATTTGCTATTCATCAGTAAACACAAAGTAGCCTAGAGCTGAGTGGGAATGTCAGCTTTGTAGATATTGGTGAAATATTGGACAAATTAGATTGATGACCTGATGATGGTGTTAGATGTCAGGGAGTCCAAAGTGATTACAATTCATCCTGAGTTTCAGAACTAAAGAAGCCTCCGGGTGAAGGGCGAAATGTCTCCGAATTATCTTCAAACAAGTCCAGTTGCCCTTGATTTTAACCTTCCTTGGATGACTATGACCTGGATGTCTGAGAACCTTCACAGACATCCTAAATTTCATGCCATTTCATTCAAACTCACAAGTATCAACTTCACAGTAGCACTATAGGAAAAGTCAGGAGATCCACATCATTAGGATTCATCCTCTGGGAACCATGAATATCTGTTTCATGCAATCCATTTTGTAATTGTTGAGACATTATCATTCCTGTGCTGCTAGCATAAAGAGTTTTAATGTGCACTCTGAAAATAAGGTGACCATGATGTCCCTGTTTTCCAGGGACAGTCACCGGTTTTGGTTGCCTTTCCCCGTCTGGAGCTGTCCCCAGAAATGTCCCCGTTTTTAACTGTGTATTAATCATATAAGGTATTAACAGACCTAAAATCAGATTTTACGTGGCCAGAAAGCCTGGACAGTAGAGCATACAGGTGTGGTGCCGAAAAGTGATAGCCGTCCTTGGGAGCTCACGCAGCATGTTAAAGATGTATCGCCCGGGCAATTATCCTTATGACTCTACATTATTTAACTTGCTGTGTTCCAACCAATCCAGTCCTTTTTCTACTTGTTGAAATACCTTTAAATGGCTAATACAGCCCATGTAATGCACACTTTTCAGAAAGTGATTGCAGCTTCTACTTATTGACTGAAAGGTAGATTCTGAAGAATAATATTTGACACATTATAAAACTGAAATTGTCCCTCCTTTCTAATTTCATATATAATACATAATATATTTTTTAATGATATAGGCCTACTCACCACCAAACCAAAAATGTCCCCGATTTTCATTTCAGAAATTTGGTCACCTTCTCTGAAAATGGGTTAAGTTTGTCTACCATGAGCTTCCCCCAAAGTTGTTTGTTTAAATATTTTGTGTCATACATGGAAGAATGCCGCATTCTATGTCTAATAAAGGCATAGCCTACAATTTTCAAGATATCAAAGTAAATAGAGCTTGCTAGAGCAATCGTCATGGGCTGACAAGCAGAAATGCATCTTTGAGTTTATGTCCTCTCTGGATGCTCCCCATTTATCTTGGCTGTCAAGTAAAGAGGACATGATAATGAAAGGTGAACACTCCACTGAATGGATCTCTCTGCCAGCCTATCACACAACACAGAAAATTGAAAACTCTGTTCATTGGCCAGAGTTGGCTGGGTGTTACATTGAAGTGTCTGTGTGGGTAGGATGGGTGGAGCATTCATCTTGTTTCATCTATAACACATATTTATGATAATAGAATATAGGTAAAAACCGACAGAAAACATTCTGCCAGTTCTTACACAATTCAAAACACAGAAGCAATGCTACTAAGAATAATAAGACAAAAAACCCACCAAGTCATGATTCTGTAAAAACTAAGGTAAACATTTGGTGGTAGCCTACAGTTCATCGCAGTTTTTGCCCTTATTTACCAAATACGTGCTCAAAGCACAAAAAAGTATCCGATTTCGTATTAAAAGCTGCACGCTGCTTTATTCATATTGCTTTAGTATAATTCCTTATACAATACATTGACCGCTTACCTTGACATTAGTTTAAGTAGACCTATGCCTCCCTCTGCTGGAGGAAGGCGTATCTGCACTCCTCAAGCAGAAATAAAATTTAAAGGAACAATCCAAACAAAAGACTATCCTCACTAACAGAGGATTGAAGTGTGCCACCACACCAACAGCTACATAAACTGTCTCCTGGCGCTATTAAAGGTTTTACAGTTGTACACAATGTGGAAAATCCCTGCTGCAATGCACAGGCAGTTCTTGAGATCAGTTTCAATACTTTTGTTTTACAGCAAATAGCGTTTATCTTTAGTGTTCAATGTTTCTAACATTGACAAATACTTATTACCTGGGCATATCTGTTGAAGTCATCCCATAAAGACTCTCCTTTAAAAAATGAAAATATATTCCAATTTTTGAAAGTGTATGACAAAAGATATACTGGCATGCATTTCCATAATTTTATTCAGCCAACGTGCCCAGCAGATACTGAGAATATTAAGGGAAAAACCAACCAACAACAACAAAAGACAGCAAGGTAAGTAAATTGGTAAACTTAACATCTGATGCCAGTAACACCATTTACCATGGGAAAAATGCATTGCCATTTACAGTTGAGCATCCT
The DNA here is from genome assembly GCF_014851395.1 of Micropterus salmoides. NCBI lineage: Eukaryota > Metazoa > Chordata > Actinopteri > Centrarchiformes > Centrarchidae > Micropterus > Micropterus salmoides. The sequence continues at coordinate 16,093,898 of NW_024040596.1, forward strand.
TTGTTCTTGAAATCTGCTCTCAGATTTTCAATCAGGTGATCAATGGGTTATATATCTGGTCAAAAAGCAACAACTATTTCAGTGTGACAATGGAAATATTTTATTTTCAAAAATTAATACTCATCACAAACAGTGTCATTACAGTATTTACACACTTCGTGACAAAATTTCCTTAGATGTCTACATTGTATTTGATTGTCAGATATGAGATGGCTTCACTCTGATGCAAATAAAATACCACATCAGACTAGATTGAGACGGGATAGTCTGATACAAATGTATCCTAGATGCCTTTTTGGGCCATTACTTCGTGCAGTGTAATTCCCCATATCCTCAACAGGCCGGGACAAGTGCAATACCACACAAATACAGAGCATTGCTACCTCTCCCAACCTGCACAGAAAGGGATCACTTCTGATAGATTATTTTCAGTTCTATGATCAGTTTTGCATGGATTTGCACAGCAATACAGTTAAAAGCTGAAAGCAAACCAGCAAAACTAACCAGAGACCCATGTGCATACGCTACCGCTGCAGTTTTCCAAGAAGAAACATGCATCTAGGAGTACTTTAAGTGCTCACACTGCAGTAGAATTTCAAGAAACTACCTGCACTATAAGCACTTTAATACTACTGAAACCTGACTGACCACCATGGAGGAAGACAATATTCAAAAAGGGGAGTCAGATGGAAACACAGGCCACCATCAGTTTTGCATAGATTTGCACAACTTATTTCTTCTTGCAGCGCAACTACGCAAAACTAACAGAGAACTGCCACAATTTAAAGTGTACACATGCGCGCGCACACACAGCATATACACAAGAAGAGAGTCCTAGTCCCTTATGCCAGAAGGAGCACTTAGGGCAGTAGGTGCTAGTCTACTTCACTATCTGCACTAGATGCACCTTAGCATAAGCACTAGTGGAAGGCACGCAAGTGAACGTGAAGCTATGCTGAATACCCATTTAACAATGATTTGTCATAAAACATTCACAAAACAAGATTGACTTCATTATTTTGTCTGTAAAAGACAAACTAATATTATGAAATGTCATTAACAGTGGCAGGATACATGATGCCTCACAAATATCAAGCATGTTTAATAAGAGGGGTCTCACACCAGACAGTTGCTTTGTTCAGGAAAAGCAGGACACCGGACCTCACAGCAGTATGGTGATGTCCTGCCAGATGTGTATTCACATGTGTATGTTGATTCAGTCTATCCTGGACGGACACAAACAAGACGTCTTTGACAAAGCCAGCTCCTTTCGTTACCATTATCAGAATAGTGCTGAAAGTGCCTTCACTGCAGTAGATTTTTATAAAACTACCTGCACTGTAAGCACTTTGACACTACAGTGACTTCAAGCAGAGTTTTCATTCACAGAATGAATTAGGATGCCTGTAAATCCAGAAGGAGGGGCTTTTCCAATACAGATGCCCACAGGGGTCTGCAAATATAAATTAGACATAGCATCATGAGTGTCTCAGCAACTTCAATTTAGGGCTAAAATACATTACATATGATAAATCATGTGTTGTATGGTTTACAAAATGTCAAGAAATAGTGAAAGATACTGAATGAATAATAAAAAAAGGCCATACATACAATCTCATAAAACAGGGACAAGCAACAAATGCTCAAATTTGACAGATGGGAACCAGAGCATTCATGCATTTTGTTTGATAAAAGATTATTAAATTCATGAAAATTATTGTTGATCGGTCATCTGTTAAACTAGTCAGTCATTTTAACACTATTTCAAATTGAGTGCATCATATGATTTAATAGTTCCCTCAACCAAGACACATAACTTTCTTGCCTTATTTATCCATCCATATGCCATTTTCTGACATCTTAACGTTCAATGTCTTCACTAAATTTGGAACATTACATTTGCAACATTTAGATGACACGACTTATTAAAGATCCTTTGCAAATTAATCTTTGCACAATGCCCTAATATTCCGAGGATTAAGGTATCTTCCAACACGCTTAATGACCTATTAATGTATTTTGATGCGCGTAGGGTTCTATATGAGAACCCAAAAAAACGTGTATTGTCAAACAATGGCGCATTCAGGACCACATGTCGAAATGTCTTCAACAACAAAAGTTCAATGGGAAACCAGAGTGTGAAATGATAGCAACACTTGCGCTCCAGTCACATTGCTGTACCCCTCCCCCACGCGCTAACATGGCGCCCAGGAGTCCGCATTTTCAGCGTTTAATAAATCTACTTCCACCGACTACATAACACCACACACATTTAACTAAGTTGACGACGTTAAATTGATGTGCACTTAACCCTGAAATCAGGTGCATGTAAAGTGTGCGCTCCAAGCGTATGATGCGAGCTACTGCAAACTTATAGCCTAGTCAGAACACAGCACACAACACGCTAGTAGTAACGCTAGGCTACCCGAGGGCTCCATCATAACAGTCCAACGCCAGCATGTGCGAGCCAAACACGCTTTTAACCTGCGACTACGTGTAGCTTTCACAAAGATTGTTCTCCTACGAAGGTTTAATGCCACATATCGGTTGTATTAAAACATGGCATCTCGGCAAATAGCTTACAAGATGCACTAAGTAAGCAGGCTACGGTTGGCTAACATCCTCCATACACTTCAGAGCATTGCTTTATCCTAGCCAACTTAGCCGCTGTCGTACACCTTACTCATACAGGCTATCAACAGTTAAATATGAGTGCATGTTCCCGGCTGTTTGTAAACACTACCATTTCCACTTAAGTGCACATAACGTGGCCATTCAAGCCAACGCCAATAATGTAACTTTACGAGACCTTCTCGCCCGAATGTTAGCGTTAGCAGCTAGCTCTTAGCTAACTCAGCAGGTCGCGGGATAGCAAATGCGCGCGGCCTGCTGCACTCCCATGTGCTGCTGCTGCTTTGTTCTGGAGGCACTTTTAAGTGTACACCACGGATGCAAAAATCGGCTGAAAACCTAAAATCCTATCAACATGGGGCCGACAACAGGAGTACATGAGGCTATAACGTGCAGCAACTACTTAAGTGTGTAACGCAAAATTTTCACGACTGAGTATCACTTCCGAGGACTTGAGGTGCAGCAGCAACACATGCTTTTCAAAAATCCCTCATTCTCCAACTATGGAGGAGAGAGGTTGCCATGCGCCCCTTACAACATTGTTTTCAAATGCGGAAACTGACGATTAAAACGTTGTTCTCTCAGGTAAACGTCAAAGTGTGGCTCCAGTGTCGCGTACAGTATCGAGCATTTCACTTTCCTTACGTTTCCCGCATCTCCCGACAAGGCTAACAACAGGTTTCTTGCCAGTAACATGCGCATAATAACACACTAACGTTAGCTCCTAAAAATCCACCATCTTCACTCACTTGTACAGACTTACCGTTTACTCACACTGTTTCAGCCGTATCTGCAAAACTGAGAAAATAAAAAACACTCGTCAAATTGAGTTGCACCTACGAGGTATAATCCAAAAAAGGGCTACCATGTGCTACTATTATGATTTGCAAGGAGTTTGGGAATCGTAGTAAGATTGCGAAAGTGGCGCGAGTAGAGTCTTGGATCAACCATGTGGTGAATGAAGGGCGGCTCCCAGCCAGCGTAGCTAAACCCCAACTCCTTCATTAGCATAAATCAACTACTTCCTCTCCAGGCGCGACTCTCAGGTTTCACCACTTGATTTGAACTGTTGATAAACATGCAGAGGTAATGCAATATATACATTACGAACGTATTCCTCATTAGGAAAAATAATCAACAAACAAAAACCAAGACAATAAATAGGCTAATATAACAGATAACATCAATAGAAGTGTTTCAGAAGTCGACGCCCATAAAGTTTTATAACCTGATTTTGTTGATGTTTTCCTACGTAATGCTAAGATACAAATGTATTATGAGTATGGTTAAACGCTAGAAATAAATAAACTCTACTATTCTAACGAAAAATCATGTAGGCTACTCAAATCTATTTGTGATGTAGCTTACCAACATTATGGCACCTCTCTGGCACATAATTCTGTTTACTATGTAAAACATTAATCCTGCAAAATTCTCTTTAATTACATTTTGTTTGAGTGTAGCTTATTTATTTTATATTTCTTGTTTATTTGACAGGGATAAATGAATAAGACATTACTTCATAGAGTATACAAAATAGATGCCATGCATACAGTTTTTTCGCCACAACTAATTTGCAACCCCTGTCCCTAGTTTGGCTTTTAAAGTTAAAACATAAATTACAATGTTGAGTTTAAAGTATTACAACCATTTAAATGCATCAAGAACATGCAATAAGATACAGGCGTAACAGGAAGTGGAGATCAATATAAAACAGAGACCAGAAACATTTAACAATACAACAACACAACATAAGAGGTGTGTATAAATGTGGCCTATATGTGCTTGTGTGTCTGTGCATTCTCGCACATGCACGCCCAAAGTATGCAGGAATGTATGTATTGTAAAGCTGCACATCAAGCATTTTGTATTGTCATATTGTCTAAATGCAATTTGTCTAATTGATTTCCAACATTTTGAGTATTTTTGGTGAGATCATAAATAAAACAATTGTTGGCTTGATGTGGCTGAGTCAAAATGATTTACTGCGGTATAATCATAGCATTTAGTTAGACTTTTATAGAAAACAAAAAATACAATTGGTATTGTGGACAACATTAGGTTATAACTAACTAAACATACTAACACTAGCATAATAAATAATAGGCTACTAATAATAGGAACAAATAAAAATGTTACTTTACCCAAATTAAATTTTCTCGAACACTAACTTTCCTACAAAAGAAAAACAAATCGTGAACATATATCTCTTATCTGTAATTAATGTTTGTTGGTCCAGACAGCCAACTGAAATTATTAAATTTTAAGATAATACAAGTTACTATGACAATATTTCAATAAAGTTATTTGATTACTGATTAATTGCCATACATATACTCTGTTCATTACAGCAAATCAATTGCCTATATTGTATACAATATGAGATTAATAACACACACCAACAATTTGCCACATCCTCTTTAAACACATATTCCTTTATTAAAATGTGGTTTTGAATCATCATTATTGTAATCTGTATCAACATTTCACAATAAAAGTTATTCTACAGTATAATAATATCAAATAGAGTAACAAAGCCAATGGAAGGTGTTTGTGGCCAGCTTTTGTGTTACATTGAAACCACAAATTACTGTCTAACTCAAGGCCACATAATTTGTCTTATGGCCATCAAACAATATGCAGTTGTGTTAGCATCAGTATGAAACTTATTCCGGTTAGCATCTTGATACACATAGTAAGGAAATCTCATTGATGTTAGCAAAGACTTATTAAAATAAATAAAAATGAATGTAACTGCCACCAACATGGTTTAAAGTGTCTGTTGCTAAAGCTCCTCCCACTGAAAGGGAATAAGGAGTTCTCCTCCTTAAAGCAGAAATGTTGGGAATTGTCTAGTTCACCTTTCACCTCTAGATTCAGTCATGTGTAAAGTCAAAGTGAAGTGACTACAAAATTAAAAGAAACAGTAAATAGATATGGATATAAGATTTAACACATTATTTCAAAGAAGTGAACTTCCTAAATCAACTGTGATGCATTTTTGTGACATATGCTTTTGCTTCACTTTAGTTTGAGTACAGTGGTATACTGAAGAGGTGGCGATGATGTAATACTCAATATAATTAAACAAAAGGTATTTAATGTCCTCTTGTCTGACCTATCATCATCATTTAAAATTATAAAATGCAATGCAGGGTAAATTATATCAGATGAGAAATTATGAATTCAGAAACAATTATTTGGCAAGATTTTTAAGTAAAACATAGCTCAATTTAACATCAAAGTGAATATTTCCAAACGGTACAAACAGATACAGACTTATGTTTAAAACAGTGCAGGCCAACCTCGGCCATGGCTTCCCAATGCTGTTTGTAAATTTTATTGTATCAGCACACACACTAAAGAAAGTGTATTATGTTTTTGTTTTTTGTTGAGAGGATTAAAACAATTATGTGCTCATTAATGCTCACTGATAAATATATATTGCCAAAGTCACAAGTGTTCCTGCAAACTATGAGAGTAGTTCTGCACAATACCAGGACAGAAACTGAAGCAACTAAATGGAATCCAGCCATTATTAACTGTAATATTTACACCTAAGCTTGATCCAGTTAGAGCTGGTAGTGAATCTCAGGTGCAGGCCTATTGATTTAATTGTTAGGACATACTTTTACATTATAAGTACAATAAATGCATATGCCTTCTCTTAAGTATCTTAAGTAATAACTCAGCTTTACATTTTAAAGAAATTTTTGTACAAACAGTCATTTAAATATGCTTCACAGTTGGATGAACTTTAAGGAATTTCTTCAATTGAAATGTTCCAATATTATGTTTATTTTTCAGCTTCAGTTGATTGGCCTACCTAAGGAATAAAGAACAAAAAAAGTCAAAAATGTCTCCATTACAGAATGTGTATTACAATACTTAACCAATAATCATGCTGTTAATGAAGTAGCATGTAACAGTACTGGTTTGTTGTTATAATTATGTATTAAACAATTTAAATGATAAAGTTATGATATATTTAAGTTCTTTCACAAGTTTTTGGTAGAGGCCTAGTCTTAAAAGGCCTACCTGTTAATTAAAAGAATCTCAACTCTCAACAACAACTCTCTATGTGCTTTTCAGGCTATGGAAAACAATATAGCATATAACCCTTTTCAGTGACCTGTATCTTGACAAGAAAAAAAAAAGATTTAGCCACGATAATAAGGCGGATCAATTTATTAAGGTACATTACTGGTGTTATTCTGACTTTGTTAATGTGGTCGCGATTTAAAATCGCGTTTCATTGTCCTTATGTTTGAACCTACCCAGTTGCCGTAGGTCACAGTATGTTCAGCAGTTATGGCTGCTCTCCACGGAAGCCACACCAACCTGCCACAATAATGTAACACTACAAGTCCGACACGATACTTTACAGTAATTTATTATAGAATCGAATGGTGACAATGAGTACTCCCATACATTATTACAATCTGTATATCACAGCACAATGTCTTAATTTGTTTGTTGTACATCTATGGATGCAACAATCTAGGTGTTTTATTTTGAAGTTTGAAATACTTGGGTTCCGGAGTAATTGCAGCATGTCTATGGTAGCATATCAGTTGAGTTAACGCTTCCTCTCCATAAGTCCATCAGTTTTATTTTTTTACATGTTCAGACTGTTAATAACAAATTCGCGTTGATGCTGGAGAGTTACAGGTGAGTTGAACGATATACTTAAAGGACACTTAATGTGATTTATTTGAGAATTGTGCGGGCACCTAGCAATTTAAGCCGAAATTACCGTTAAAGTTAACGCTACCTGCTGTCTGACATTCCCATTCTAAAATGTGGCTGTCCCCTCGTGTCTTTCAAACTTACACCTGTGTGTTATAGCTTGCATGTTAGAACAAAACACTGAACAATTAGTGTAAGGAGCTTAAAAATCATAGTTCGTGGTCTAGATTGAAGAGGCAAAATGATAACAGTGAATGGTGTTATGTTCTTTACCCGTTTAACCTGGTTAAATTATTTAGTAAATATTTTGTGTGTATTTAAGTTTTCATCCACTCAAACAACAGATATTCATTAGTTGTTCAAGCAGAGTTATATACATTTATATAGGCTAAGTAGCAAGCTGAACTTAATGTTTAGTGTCTTTAAATCATGGTTTTTATTAAGGGAAATGAAGGATTAACTTTTAGTTTATACTGTGCTTGACAAGAAATGCGTTTTACACTCAGTAAATACTGAGCAAATGGCTTTCCATGAGAAATTTACAATTAAATAAGTATTTGTGACAATTATCATCTTTTGGTTTAAAGGTTTTAGACTGTAATGTTCCACGGATGTCACCTAAAATGTACAACCACCAAGTTATTTGCATTTACATGGTGTATGCCTACACACACTCTAAACATAAACATATTCAATACAGGTTTACACATTTTAAACATACACTATTTATTTTGTTGTTGAAATCAAAATTGAGAGGCTTAAAACTGGACTCATCCTCTTTTTAGAAGCACTGTTTTCTTGGCGTCTGACATTCCCCCCAAAACATATATCCTTTTGTAGTAAATTACAGCATATTAGGAATTGCGTGTTTGGTTGACTTAGCACTTTTATTTTCCTGTTTGTTAGCTGTCTTTTAAAATGATGCCTTTGTCTGTTTAGTCTTGGAGGTTGATGGCTGCCTGTGTGCTTTGTCGACGGTTGCCCAGGCTACGCTACCTTCCAGGCTTGAGAAAGGAGTTTACCAAAGCTCAGCACATGCGTCTCAAACAAGGGGATGAGACTGATGATCAGGAGGGGAAGAAAGGAATATTGCAGCACCAGGATGCCTCTCTCCAAGGAGAATACAGGCTGTATTACAACCCTTCCTCATATCATCACTCTGTGTGGAACTCCTCCCGGTGCCAAACAGATAATGATGAAGATGAACAGTGTCTCCCCACTCTTGCACCTTCTTTCTGGCAACAGAGCAATCGCTACAGTGTCAGTTGCTCGCGGCATCTCTCCAGCTCAAAAAACACACTTCTTGACTTAGCTTTCAACAAAGGCCCTGAACCCGAAATGCCATCAGTGTCGCAGTACCACAGAAAACCCATATTACCAGATGTAGAAGTAGATACACGTGCCTTCCACAAATGCCGGCCAGGGTATGCCTCCATGACCCTTGACCTCACCCAGAGGCCTCGCCCAATCGAATGGGAGGAGGCCTTGCCGCTGCTCCAAAAAGTGGCTGTTTTAAAGGGCAGCATGAAACCATCTGATGTGTCTCAGTTTCTTGTGGGGCTCAGCCGCTTGCACCCAGACAAGATGTCTCTAGTGAAGACTGACCAACGCTTCATAATGCTCCTCCGATATTCTGTGGAACACATTCGCCTCTTTACTCAACTTCAGCTGCTGGAGGTGCTGCAGTCGTTTGTGTGGCTGGACATGCCCTCAGCCCACACTGTGCTCGGGCTGTACGAGTCCGAGCTGTGCTGCCGGGCCAACCAGATGAGCTTACACCAGTTGCTGTTAGTTGCTGACTTGTGGCGCTGTATTGGGAGGCAGGTCCCCCAGTTCTTACAGCACCTCTATGATTCAGTCCATCTGTATCAGGGAGTGATGGGGGTCCCTGAGCTGGTGCAGCTGTTGTATATAATGGGAGAGGGTAGGCAGTGCCCAAAAGACTTGATCCATCTTGTAGAGCAGCTTCTCGTGCGTAATTTACATATACTGTACCCCGAGGAGGTTGGTGCTGTATGTTTGGGGCTCTTTAAATCCCAGACTTCAATATCTCAGCGTGCAGTGACGCATATTGTTGACAAGGCACACTCTCTTGTGGAGGACATGAGTGACTTTGCCATGGTGAATGTGCTGAAATTCCTGCGCTTCAGCTACCTGTATCACAGTGCATGGCTGGAGGCAATGGCACGGGAAGTTCCTCAAAGGGCCCACAGGATGGGTGTTAAGGGGCTGATGCATGTGGCACTTGCCTGTTCAGCGCTGCATTACCGCAATGATAACATCCTAATGGCAATTGCTGAGAGAGTTCCCTCGCTGGTGCCGCACTGCAGGAGTAAAGACTCATGCAAACTGCTGTGGGCCTTTGGCACATTAGGATTTCTCCCAGTTCAGAGCCCAAGCTACTATCCGAGCCTTATAGAAGCTCTGAGACAGAGGAAAGCTGAATTCCAGCGATACCCAGAGCATCTGCTTACTGGCCTTTTAGGTCTGGCCTTTATCTCTCAGTTCCCAGAGGACCTAATTGCATTAGCTTTGAGTCCAGAATTTGTCAACTTAGCACTGAAATACACACAGCTTGAGCTGAGAAAAGACCTGTTCACTTTAGATGGAGCAGTGGCTCTGGAGCTGCCTCAGTGGACTGGCCCGCGGCTAAGCTGTGAACTGAGGGAGGAGGTAGCAGAAATGCTGTGGAAGTTTGCTCAATCAGATGTGTGCCAGAAGCCAGAGGTTCAGGAGGCAGAATCTGCTCTGCAAGACTTGCTTGGAGGAGAGACATTTGTGTGCAAGAGAATGATTCTGCCCCACACTCGCTCCATCGACCTAGAAGTGCATCTTGACTCCACTGGACAGCCTATACCGGTGAACCCAGAATCCCACACAGCAAGATCATCTCCAGAGAGCACTTCATCCAAATTTCCGTCTCATCAGGGTTGGGGGAGAATGAATATAGGAGTAACTATAACTGAGGAACTTTTAGCACAGATAATAAATACCAAAAACACTACAGAACCTTTAACCCCATCTTCTGCAGTTAAGCCTGCATCTCTTCACAGAGTAGAGCCTGATGAAGGTGGGAGACTGTTTGACCCAGGGCTGGAACTGACCAGTGACCTTACTGAAGCTCTTACCAAACCCAGTAGTCTAGGTTCAGATCTTCAGGATTCCAAAGACACAGTCAAACTTGCTCTCCAGGTCTCCAGCAGGAACCACTACTGCTACCAGTCACAGCAATTGTTGGGCCTGCATGCCATGAAGAGGAGGCAGTTGAAGTTGGCAGGCTACAGGGTTGTGGAGATTAGCCATCAGGAGTGGTTTCCCATGCTAAGGAAAAGCAGGGCTGAGAAGCTGGCATACCTGCACTGCAAAGTCTACAGCGGGCTGTAATGATTCTCAGATGTCAAGGAGCCAAAATAAATCACAGCAAACTCAGACTGCAATACAAACAAGTTTATTAATAGTATGTCCAAACACAGAAAAAGGTCTGGTAATGAGATAGACAGATGTTTTCTTATCCCTACCCACCATTTACATTTTCCACATGTTTAATTCAAAATACGTAATTCATAATATGAAGGTTTTTTGTAAAAATGTGAGTTATTTCAAGACATTTCTTGTGAAAATAATGTAACAGTATTCAAATACTCACTGTCCCGGTCAAGGTTGCGGTGTGATATCATAACATACAGTAGATATTTTGAATGTATTTTCTTTTCTAAATTTACGTAAATTTGAATCTTCCTGCAAGAATTTGCTTATGCCTTCCAGGATCTGTAGAAAAGTAAAGAGAGAAAAGTAAAGAGAGAAAAAAATTTTGCACCATATTTAATCACATCCACTCATGCATGATGGTTTTCTCAGAGGTCAATGCGTTTTCTAATTTTCATTGTTATTAGATTGCTGCGCACTTTGCAAGGTCAGCCTGATAACTGATGAGGATGTTGAATGATACAGATTCCTATGTTGTTTTTAGCTGCTGCTGAACAGTAGAATCTGTTATGTAATTTGAAGAAAGGATTAAAATCCGTCACAATTTAATACCAAAGGGGAGCAAAAATAATTGACAGCAGAGTAAATGGTCACAATTTCATCTGCACCCAATACAAATTTAGTCTATTACCAAGCTCGGGCAGACCCAACTGCTTTATTCTTGCAGACTTGATTGGAGCTAAGTTCCCCAGTTGAGGCGAATACATTTTGTTCCACAATGTATTTTTTATGTTGATTTTTTTTCTTTCGTTTGTTCCAATAGTGTTTCTGAAACAAGGTATTGAGGAATTCTTTTCATGTTCTAACTACAAACACATGAAAAAAATTCAACAATTATGGCTCCCATTATATGTGTTTTATTTATTTTTTTATTTTTTTTATGCTGGACCTATTTCAAAGCCCTGTGAGAGCTGTAATTGGTGACTTTGTCTGTGGTAGCCTTTATTAGGCTACCACTTTTTAAAATATGTTTTTATTACTACATGTAATAAGGATAATCAAAGCGGTATTCTCGATAATTTAAGGTTGGAGTGGACAAAATATTCTTTCAGTATAAAACCCAATACTACCACCACTAAATTCAAACCCAAAATTACTTTAGTTTTGTGTTTTAACCAGGGGTTTTCAAAGTCTGAACCCCCCCCCAGCACACACATACACTTGGTTTACTTGCTTAGTCAATTCCTGAATAGCTTTTGGATCATCATTATGTTATTTGATCCTATAAACACTCAACAACTGAGCTGAGATAGCCTAATATTGCTGTTAGACATATCTTCTACACCAAATGCATAAAAACTTTATTAATTTCTGACTCTGGGAAAGTGGAAAAGACCGTAAACTACTGGGTCTTTGAACTTTCTCTTCAACCAAATCACGCATATGTATGCTATTCTATGTGATCTCCTGATAACTAATGTAATAACTAACGTAATATTTTTTCACTTCCATTCACTGAGCCTTCCTTTGAAAGAGTTTGGAGGCCCCCTGGGGAGGCCCACCTCCCACTTTGAAAACCCTGGGTGTTAACACCTCCCTGAAAGGCTAAAAAGATATTGATTGCACGTTCTTCACAAAAATAAAAACATCCCACTGTCACTTTTTGTGACAACCCTTAATGCAAAACATGATTTATATAGCACATCATGAAAAACACCACTTCTGAAACTTGTCCGAGCATAAGTAGTGACAGACTGGTCACAGCCCCGCTGACTCTGGGAAATTAATCCTTTCACCCTGGGATGTTCTCTGTTTGACTCTTCCACGCCGTTATAAGATGACCCTCATTCCAGCCCCTGCAGCAGGATTAGGGCTGTTCACAGATGTCACTGTATTTTTGTCTGAAATTGTGAGACTTTTTGACACGTTATTGTTAGGACATTGTTCACCTTGTATAAACATGAAGTAGTGTATAACAACAAAAGTGGGTGGGTTTTTATTTTAAAGTGTTGTCAAATTTGCTGTCAAAGTTGAGAATGACATGCTTTGAGTTGGACTCCCTCACATGTCAATGTTTTTATTGAGATTTCATTGTAAGTGCATAATTGGCTTTCATTTGTGTGTCTTTGTACGTATGTAATGATGTGATGTAATTTTGCTGCCTATCTTGGCCAGGTCTCCCTTGCAAAAGAGATTTTTAATCTCAATGGGTTTTTTCCTGGTTAAATAAAGGATAAATAAATAAAAAAAATTCACATCATGTTTGTTTATTGTACGTTTTTTTCCCAACAACATAACTTATGAATGCACTGCAGTTTGACAGCCCAAGGTCTGACATACCTCACATCAAAACTCACCATAAGTCAATTTTTTCAAAGGAGCCGGCCATTTCAAATGCATTACCACATACACACAAGGTTAAAGTAACTTTGACAAAAATTAAAAGTAGATAGTATTCAATGTGATGAAATGTCCAGCTTGCAAGTTTTGCAAGTTGATTTCTGATTGAAGTTGATTTTCATGGTGTATTGACATGAAAGAAAATCAGTGGTTGCCTGAAATGTACAAACTACAAGTAATATAAAAATGTTTAGTTTAGTTTTATTCTAGGCTTTCAAATGCATAACAATGAACACAAATTTGGCTGGAAAATGGTATATGGAAGTGTTTTGTTTTGCTGACATATCCAGGTTTGGGAACATCCGTAAGCAGGATATCCTTGTTACTCCCTGAAGAAAAAGCTGGGATGAGACTACAGGTGTGTTGTGCATCCCCCCCTTCCTTTGTGACCCAGAAATTGATGTTAGTGCTTCCACCATGCCATCTGTCCTAATACTGTAGGAGACTTCAAGGTCTCCTACTAGGAGACATTGTCTGAAGGAAAGGCAAAGATAGCCCATAGGGAGCCTTTTAATGGCATGCCCATTAATGCCAAGACATAACTAGCATTCTTAAAAGCTGAGTATCTGATATGATCATCTGAATTTCGCCACTTAGAGAATTACAGAGAAAATCCCGTAGCCTAAAGGCTAAAGATGGCCAATTGTACGGCCTATATACTATATGCTTCATGCACTTAATATCTCTTTGTTGACTCAGTAAGTAGAAAACATGCTGATTTTATAATTGATTATTGGACTGAACATTTACATCAGGACTATTTCAGTAATGGACATGGACTTTTGATAATATCAGTAAAGAACTCTCTTATAATTCTCTTCACTTCTGTCTCCTTCCCTCACTTCCTTTAAGTCACTTCCCGATGGGAGACGAGTGGCATAAAGGGAGGAAAGGAAATGAGCAGCAGGAAAGACAAATTCAATTAACACTAAGCGTGGGAGCTCTTGATGACCCCCAAGGAGGAGCTGGAGGAAGCTGCTGGGAAAAGGGATATTTTGGTTGCCATTGCGCCCTGATCAGGATGAATGAGAAGAGAATGAATGTTGTGCTATGCTTGCAGTTTGCCTGCAGAGGGCACTCTCTACTTAGGAAACTGCACATAATGTCTTTCTGACAATGATGAAATCATCAGTCCCATGACTCCTTGATGTTTTTGTATGTGATATTTTATATAACTGGCATTAATCTAATGCAAGGTGTGCATCACTGCCTTCAGATAAACAGCGGGAAACAGTTTAAAGCTTAGAATAACTTATTTTGTAATGCTACATTTTGTTAGTGTAGTAAAGTTTCCAATAATATAATTCATTTGCAGACAAGACAAAGGAGGCAGAAACACATTCTTGACCAGTAAGGACATTTTAATAAAGTAGAGAATAGTGAGTAAATGCCTCTCCTATTCTTCACTGATCTGAAAAAAAAATAATTCATTGTGGATTTGGGCACTTTCAAGTCAGTGCCATCCCTGCAGCTACGAATTTCACACTTCTGGGTGTGCAGGAAGCATGCTTTGAAGTTGAGATGATTCAGTTTCTCATTTAGTACCATTTTCTTTGGATTGAAAATGCAACTCATTGGATAGCCAGCTAGATCCCTTATCCACGTAGAGAGAAAACATTACCTCTCCCACTGATGTTGTGTCAGCTCTATTATGCTGTCTGGTTGATGCTAACAAGGGCAAACATGTTTAGGGAATAGGGACTGCCTGCCACAGTGCACTACTTTTATAGAGTGTGTGGAGTAATGGGAATGATTATCAGCTTAGATTGGATCATTATACTGTGGTTGTATTTGTGTTCTGAGTGATCTGCCAAGCAATGCCAAACATTCTCTCATTTGTTAATGTCTCACTGAAGACACGACATTTGTTGAGTTATTAACTTACTATAAACAACAGTAAGTAAATAGAGGGTAATCATTAGGTGTAGACACTATTTTCAAGTGTGACCAGTATTTCACCCGTTAATGGAGGAGGCTCTGGTAGAGTGAATGCTCTTTCAGTAATCCCCGTCTTATTTGCATTTCAATTCTTTTGCTTTTCTCAGCCTGGAAGCTAATCCAGCGCAGTCTGAATGTAGGCTAAACTTACATCAACGTTTCTTAAGTTATGTAAACATAGAAATACTACTGTCTGTCTGCTACAATTTAGCTTATTGTATGAAACAGACAAATCCTAATGTCACATATTTTTCAAGCATTGACGCAACACCCGTACTGCCACTGACTTCACAGAAAAAAATCGACTTTCAGTGAGTGGGATCCTTTTGATTTTCTCAAGTTAGGGAAACAGGTGCAGATTAACCAAGATACAAATGATTTACCCTGTTTTGCACGATGATGGCACGAATACTGGCAGTTTACTTGAATGTTTCTGTGTCACTCCCTCTGAGTGCAACTTCCTTTCTGACCCCTCTGGTGGCATTCAGTAATGTGTCTGGATCCTTGCCTTTAAGATTCCAAACACACACACTCTGCTAAACCAACTGCTGCAGGGATGCGACTGAAAGGGAGTGTTTGCATTCAGCACTTGTCTTTGCTGCTATTGATAGATCTTTATTAACTTAACCAAGTTCGAGATTTGCTGCTTGGTTCCTCATTTATTAGGGGATAAGCCTTTTCACCCAAGACCACAGCAGGTTTGGCTGGATTTGGATTAATAGTATTGCATTTTTGTCCTTGTTAAATGCTTTGGAAAAATGTCATGCAGTATTACTCAAGCTATAGTCTCCCATGGATAGAGAAATATATGATCTGACTACTATAACCAGGGGCACTGATATTCTGTTGAAGCATTTGACATGGCATAACAGTGGGACGCTAAAGATTTCCATTTGTGTACAAATCTTGCTTCTCATGATGGATTTAGTTAATTCATGCTATTCATAGAAACACACAGCAATTGGCCTCATGGAAAGATCCATCATGACCAGAAGGCACATTAAAGATAGAAGGTTGAACACAAACAACAGTAATAATCATTACATGCAGCTTACTCAGTCCAAAAGTTTAACAGAAATAAACATTTGCGAAGGAGACATTTCAATAATTAAAGCATATGCTGTTGTAATTAAAAAGATCCCCTTGATCATACTGCAGGGACTATTTTCAGTAAGCTTGTGAAAGATGAAGGTATTGGGGGGGGGGGGGGGGGGGGCAGCAGTTCTGTGTTTTCAAGCTAATTATCATCATGTGTCACCATCCCTGTGTGAGATAAGTTCATGGTGACACTAGTGCAAGCAGCATTGTGTTGCATAACCGCATTGCTGTCCCTGTACTACACTCATCATTTGGTCACACAGATCATTGCAGCTCAAAGCAGGATTGATGTAAGCCCACTAAACAGAGTGGACGTGTACAGCAGAGTCACAGTAATACAGTTCCACCATGGCATTTGCGGAGGGGTCATGCCATTATAAAACTCCATCATCATGTAAATTTTGGCTGGCATATTGGAAGGCGTTGCAAGGTCAGTTTTGGTTTATTGCAACAGCTTAAAGTTATAATATTTTAGTTTGTCAAATCCATTTTTTTATACTGTTTATGGCTGCCATTTAAAAAAAAATAAAAGCAGTTTTGTTTATTTGTTTGTGTATCTTAGCATTGTAATTGCCTCTCTGTATTGCAGTTTCATTGTTACAGGTGGAGTCTGCCTCGCTGCTGGATTCAAATTTGCTACCCTTGCGCACAGGATTCACAGGAAATGATAGATACATTTTACATGGTGTGGAAGACAAACACTAGTGTCGCGCAACACTGTTAATTGTCTTGTTTATTTAATCAGCGAGGAGCAGCCCACAGTTGCACTGTATACAAAATAAGCAACTTCCATTGCGTTTCTGGCAGAGTTGCCACTCGAGGTGTTTGCTGCCCCCAGTGGTTGATGCATGTGTCTTTTCAAACCATACCGTTGCACCTTGTATAAATAATCTCCAGGACTGAAATCTTAAAAATTATAATTTTAAACCTACATTAAAGGGAGAGTGAGTGATTCTGCAGAAGCATTGTTGATATTTGAACTCAACTTCAGCTCTGTCAGATGCTTCGCCCCCCAAATTTCAAATCTCTGAGGCTTCTTCAGCGTTGAAACGCCTTCACCCTTGCATAGTCATTACTTTCTTCTCTGTCTTCATCTTTGGCTGTTTCTCGGCCATCTCTCCTTCTTCACAGTGCCTGGAGTCCAGCACGTTTGAATGTGCCGGTGTACATAGCACTAGCTGTTGTTGATTGGCTGGAACAATGTTGTGTGGCAATGTCCACACCACTTTCTTTGTTTTCCATTTACATAGCCAGGGCTGTATAAGAAAACTGTTAAAATGAGGAAATATTCACTAAATTTTAACAAAAAATTGTACTGGATTACACTTCCTATCACTTTAATTTATTTTTTTGGCCAATTGAAGGAAGTGCAACAAGCTGTAACAATTATATAAAATAATTTTCTAAAGTTGAGTAGGCAAATAAGTTAGCAAACAGTTGCTTATTTACACATCCAGCAATACAGAGCAACTTTATCGTTCAAGTGGGGGCACGTTTCTGTAGTCTACGCTGGAATTGAAGTTACACTGCTAAAATACAAAAAAGAAAAAAAGGACATACAATTCAAATACCCCATATATATACAAATAAA
The DNA here is from genome assembly GCF_014851395.1 of Micropterus salmoides. Taxonomy (NCBI): domain Eukaryota; kingdom Metazoa; phylum Chordata; class Actinopteri; order Centrarchiformes; family Centrarchidae; genus Micropterus; species Micropterus salmoides. The sequence continues at coordinate 16,111,671 of NW_024040596.1, forward strand.
CTTGCCTTGCCATGCAAGCTTATTTTGAGAGCTTCTGATGGATAGATTGATTTATTCTTTACATGAATATTAATGGGTTCACATATTCTCTTTCAGTTACTGGGAGTTAAAAACTTTCAACAACAGCTGAGTCACTGCATTGAATCTTCAATCTGACACCTATTAGGATTCAGGATGCTTACTCTGCAGCATGGGCGAAGATGAGAAACAGCTGCAACGGACGGACCAGGAGTTGCAATTTTGGCATGGATCAATGATGTCATTATTTTGGTCATTCAGTGCACGGATGCTGATATAACAGAGCACTTGAAGGGTACCATCACCTGGCATGATGGTCCTTGAAGTTGTGTTCAGGACCTAATTAAACAGTACACTGTTTGACAATGTATTAATAATGCTGTATGTGCTGGCAAGGATCATCAGGTTACCATGGCAAAATAATACCTATATCAAAAACAATATCCACAAGAGAACTTTTAGTTAGATGCCTCATGAACCACCATCCTGTAAGTTTCACATTTCATGTTGTAATTTGTGGATAATTTGTGGATATCTGACTAGTACGCTACTCTAAAGAGGATAGTAAAATAAAGAGCAATATTATTTTGGCCTCACCCTCATGTTTAATTTCATTTAATCAGTTATTTGAAAGTGATTCATACAATTTTGACATGTAGAAGATTCACAAATGCACCATCTCTCCAACTAATTTACCACTATTGCTGACATTATAAACTGCTGTAAAACAAATATACAGTATGCCAAAGAAATTTAATGTCAATTGGCTGTGGGAATTTCTGCACTGATTTGTGCTGTCCTAAAATACTAAAGGTGAAAATTATAACGGGTCCCCACAGTAGAAAATGAAATATCCTGAAAGGCTCTTCTCCCTGCCTGTCTTCCACACTAGAAGCTCGTCAAGCACACAGACATTTAGCCTCCAGGTTAATATCAGTATGTCACTATATTTAATTTGAAATAGACTTTAGGACATGCAGTTCGTCTGTTTGACAAATTTATAGTGTATTTATGTTATATGGTTTATGTTATATATGAGTGTAATTTTTAGTGCTATCAGAACTAGAAGTAGAAATGCCACAGAGAGGTTATTCAGCAATTGCAACATCAGAAAATGGAAGAAACATCCAACCATGAAAGGCCTCTGATGTAATATCACTTTCTTATAAATATAATGAGCTTCTGCTTTTTGTTCTCAAAGTTGCATTTACTGCCAGATATAATTACAAAATACTGCAAGAGTATAAACAGAATTTTGTGTTACAAAATGAATAAGTGCATTTTCCTTTGCACAGTCAACCCCTGGGTCTAAATTAATCTGGTTGACATCCCATGCTTTTAAACAAACGGAAAACATCTTCTGATTAATGGTAATTCATATGTAAGTCTGTATTTAAATACTATAGTAGACAAATTTAAAGTGATGTGTTAATGATTGTGTAATGATTAATTATATTATCTCGAGCACTCAGGGATTGGTTATTGAGATGTGCAAGGAGGATAAATACAGAGACAGACATACATACACCCACATGTCTGAAAACACTATACCCAGTGCTCTTTGTAAATTTATTCTGCCGTTACTATATTACATCATCAGGCAGCATGCTGGGGAAGACAGTTGATGAAAGAGCTGGAGAAATTTAAAATCTTTCCAATGTTCCAACTTCCTTTTATAAATAAATTATGAATTTTACAATACATTCACATTGCCTTGACATTGCAAAACATTGTGCTCTGCTGCACAGAATTGTAGAACATTTTCATTTCATGACTGTGGCAATTGGAAAAAAAGAAGATGGAAATAGTGATGGCATATTGGGACATCTGTGGTATTCATTAAAAGAGTAGACTAAGTTAAATGTAACAGAAATACTGCCTGTGTGAGTCATGCCCACCTTAAAATAGGGTGTAAAAAGAATGATTAATGGACATTTTGATAGAAATGATGGACAACAAGGACATTTTTCTGCTCTACATTATGTGCCAAAGTGCTGCCATCAGACTAAAACGGACATTTAAAATGGGTAGTCGGGTATCTAAAGGCCAAAGTGGACAGTAAATAAAAGGGTCTACCAAAAGGGAAAGGACAAATGTCAAGGCACAACAACAAAAACATAGTAAAGAAGCTTCACATTCAATAGAGAGATTGAAAAATAGGAGCTATTATAAGTTATCCAGAAATATCAAGTCTTGAAGATACTGCAGTTCCAAAGCTGTCTTGAATTACACAGGCATATTTTTTTACATTCCCAGAAATACCAAACTAAAATCACAGTAATAACAATAACAATAACACAGTAGGAATGAAGGACATTTTGTATTGTTTCTTCATGACTATACTTCATATACACCATTCTAAGCCAATGCAGATTTCTACAGCTGTCAAAAGCCCCCATTTTAATGGATTTGACTGTATGGAAACCCAAAGTGGTTGACCTCATTTTTGAGGATTGATGCATTATGGGACTTTCTGATCAACTTTAATAATTTCTGTCTTCGTGGCTTAATGCTTATCAACGTATCCTGCTGCTGATTAGGCTGCATTCCTGCTTTAATCCGGACAACTTAATTATACAGGGGATGTCAGCTTTACAAGGACACTCTTATTCCAGGGTCGTAAATTCACAAGTGAATATTTGATGTTGCCATCCTCCTATTCCATAGAAATGCTATCTGGGAGGGACATATATGCAGTGTATTTGTGATCTATACATATGTACATGAAAAAAATCGCCTGTTCAAAAACTGATAATCTGAACTGAACCATATACAGTCTAATGAAAAATCTTTTGCTATAATATGAAACAAATATTTTTATAACTAATACAGTTCACTGTAACAAAACCTTCTGCTGCCATCTGCAGTCGTCACAGAAAGTGTTGCTGTTGTATGAACAAGTGCTTAAGTTGATTAATGTAGTTGATATGCTCCTGTCCTAATAATAAAATTGTAGCGTAAGACCATACAAGATGTTGCTATAGCAACCAACATTTTCCCAGCTTGACTCTTTTCCTGTGAGTGGATGTCGCTTTGATCTGGTAGCCAGTGGCTAGGTGAGGAGTTTAACTGTGTTATAACCAGTGGGAGAATTATCCCTGTGGGAAAAAGAACCCATCAAGATCACAATCAGCACTTAGATTAAAGGGGAGGGAATCTGTTGATATCTGTTCATATGAGTTCCTCATCTTCTAGGAATCAACTGCCATCTTTGTAAAAGTATTTCATTGCATGACTTTTAAAAGGACTCTGACATAAAAGGAAATGTAGTTTTTTTAAACTTGGGCTTTTGTTTTTAAAGGAATGCTGTGTTCAATTCTGAATTTCTGAATTTTAAAAGATACTATAAATATGCATGTAAAGCTCCAGACAAACTCAGGTATGTTCAAATATGCAGGTATATGATGAATTATTAACAGACATTGTGAAATCTAAAATAGTGTCTTTGAATAATTAATCTTACATTCTTATGAGTTTCATGTTGTAAACCACTGTGGAGATTGATTTGTTGTCACACATTGTTGATTCATTTTAACATCACTTTAAATCCATTACCTTTTAATTAGTTTGCTAAGCAGGGGAGCTGCACTTAGCATCATCCGATCAGCTCTGAGGAGGTTCTTCACACACTCAGAGAGATCAGCTGCAGCAGGTGCCTCTGGTGTTACAAGGTAGATGTAAATATCTTTTTTCATGCTTTCCAGAAGGGTGATCACTTCGTTTACACCTGAGTGTGTCACTGCAAGAATGTACTGTATTTTCAAGGGTTCTTGTAGAGCAGCATGTCTTTGCCTGTGGTGTTAAGCTCACATTCTTGTCACAATAAACAGAAATACAGACACGCAATCAGAACCAGCTTGGAGGTCATTACAAAGGAATAATGCACACAGTTAAGTCAGTAGCTGGCTTTGGGTTTAATTTTTTATTTGACCTATCAATTAAGGCTATCACAGCAATAATGTGTCAGCTAGCCTACACATAAAATAGATTTTATTTAAGTTGCCATGGCTGAATTCTTTCTTAAATGATATGTATGGACTATGGCCTACAATCGGTAGCTGATGTTGCAGTAGCAGCAGATGCAGCTGTGTTCAAGATTCATCAGGGATTGGCAGTGTTCTTTTTGGATGTGTTCTGAACCATTTTAGTGCTAACCTCAGCTATTTGGGAAAGGTTTTGTGTTTGGTAAATGCACAGTACTGTTTTTTGCTTGTTTTTCTGTTTTTGTGTTTATTTAATATATTTGCATTTGATTTTTTGAGATACATCATTGAAATAGATTTGAATACAATCACACATGTTTGCATTTGTGTTGCTGTGTTCTAGCATGTCAATGACACAATGTCTGTTGGATCACAGGTAATAGTATCATTAAGCATTCATGTTCTTTGAGGAATGAATGTTAGAACAAGACTAAGAGTCTACTGCCATGCTAGAGGCTTTGTGAGGATGTACTTGGGCACAGCTGGGTTTAAGCTAAATAATGGTAGCATGGCAACAATATTACAATGCTAACATGCAGATGTTTAGCAGGTACATTTATCATTTTCACCATCTGAGTTTAGTGTTTTATCATATTAACATTTGCTAGTGTGCAAAAGTTAATGGATCACAAAAGTGATTATAATTTTTGCTGCGAGGCAACATGAATGTCTAATGGCCATTTCATCCACAAACCACAAGTGTCAACCTTATGTTTGTGCTAGAGGAAAAATCATTCATTAGCCTGTGGACAATCAAGGTCCGTATAAGATATTGTGTCAATCAATCAAGTAGATGTACAGATAGTTCACTGGATAAGTGAAAAGTTTGACCAGCTGATGGCGCACCAAGTAAAGGCAAGGGATTACCAAAGCCAGTAATTTATACAAAATGTCATGTGCAATCTTTCCAGTAGCTGTTAGACCAAAGTGGTGGACCAACAGACATATACTGCCATCCACAGAGCCACAAAACTAGCATGACTAAAAATTTTATTTGTTAACTGTCTTGGAAGTCTTCAAATTAAAATCACTATTATTTAAATATACTGTATTTTGCTTTACCCTTGAATGTAATAGGGAACATGACAGTGTAGAAAGGTTGAATTTCAATGGGGTATTAGTAGATATTAAAGTGTATTACCTGTCTAAACTACTGTATGTTTATCAACAGATTATCTGGTAGATGTTTTCACCTGACGGTTATCACATATTAAACTAATAATTAGTTTAGGTCAGGCATATGTAAATAGATTTTCAAGTAGTCATGCAAGATTCACAATCATGTGACTGTTGGTAGACTACTAAGATAAGGTTAAGGTTAGGCATATACTGCAAGAGGGTAGTGAAATTTAAAGAACTTGGCAGACTTACAAGATGCTATTTGTTGGTTTTCTTATGTTATTATGGCATCTTTCAAATTATTCAAAAGGTATATGTTTTTGTTTATAGAAAGATGAAACAATCCTTGTCAAAATCGGTGAAGTCTTTAAGTGGTTGGCTGGACAAATTTGACATGTCTTCTGGGAAATCTGGGAAATCTTGGCAGTCCACCAACAAAAGCCTGTCAATTATCCAGTCAACAGTGAACAACTGAAGTAGTGTCTTACATAAATTGCTATGAGCTTCATCAGCATTACCAGAGCTGACACACACTGGCAGAGGGTCGTCACACTCCTTTGGCTTGTTAGGAGTTGTGTAGCTGCGCAATACTTAGCACAAGGAGGAACTTGAAAGAACTGTTTTGATGCACTTGCCACCAGCCCGCAGTACACAGCCTTCAGCAAATAATGCTTCCCAGTGTAGTTAATGAGGAAAGATATGAATGGTCAAATGTAGTTAATGCTGAGGCATTGAGTTACCACTCTTTGAAGTGCTGCTTTTTGAATATTAATGATATTCATGACCTATTTGCTACTGCACTTTATGTAAATTCCTGATGGCGTTGTTGCCTTGATGCATTCATAGAGGATATGAAGATGCTCTTGGTACAACAACAATATAATTAATAAGGGAGTGTGTGCATACACTTCTTAACAAGAACTAAAGATTTGGCATTAACACTGGATTCACAATTTTCTTTTGGACGTCTGAACAATTGTGAAAATGAAGTCAGGATCTCATTATAGTACAATAAGTAAAACTCTGGGTGAAGACATGTGTTTGACAGCTTGTATATGACAGTGCTCCCTGGGGTTCAGAAGATGGTTGCCCAACACCCCCACCTTGCCATCTGTCTGGATCCATTGTAGCTTGTTGTAAATCCCGCAAGGATACTCCCAGTGAAGAGAGACAGAAACATGGAAAAGTGCTTTTAGGAAACACAGCACACCCTTAGCCTGTCACGAGAGTTGAGTATGACATGAAAGTCTTGCTATGCCTTGAACTCTACACTGCTCAAAAGGTTATCATCAAGTTTAAATATAATAGTGACTGAGTTGCCACTAACTGAACACAGAGGAATTGTTTGTAGACAATGCTGTGTACATAAATATACCTTTCTGAGATGCACTGAAACGTGGAATAAACAAAGGATGACCTACGAAACTGCATTCGCACTTAAATTTTACAGTCCTACTATTATACCCAGAAACTACAACTAAAGTTGTAAGTAATGATGGTCATTGGAAGGCCACACAGCAATAAGAAAAAAGATATGAAAAATACACAAACCGAAGGACAACTAGAAGGTATTTACATTTTTTTTGAGACAGCTTAAAGATAACAATGATTTAAGTGGACAGTCGCCTGTGTCTGACATGTCATGCTTTATGTTGCAGTTTTATAAACCATGTCCTGTGCTGTGAAGTTTTTTGAAGCCAATGCCGAAAGCATGTGTGGTGATGAGGGTCACATAGGTTCCCCTGTCACCCCAAGTGTCTATTCTACTGCAGTGTCCTTGAGCAGTTACCAAATCCTTATCAGCTAAGAAGGTGTTGCATCATTTATCTGACACTGTGCCAGGGCAAAAATATTGCCGTCCCCAAAAAAGATTAACATTTATGTGGTTTTCCCTCACATTGCCGAAATGTGTTTTGGTTATATTCAAATGCGACAAGACTCCGTTAAGAAATCAAGAAATTCTACATTTTGCCCCAAACCTTAAAGGGACACATTGACACAAAATTAAGGTGACATAAAGGGAATTCAGTCTCTCACAGCAAAGGTGCACCACACTCAAAAATCTGTTTCACTTTTGAACACACATCTACACTACATGTACTGAGCACAATAGTGAAATAAGAAGCCTTGGTGCCACCTGGAATTTTGCTGCAATGTGCTTCAACTCCATTTAGAGTGTTACGATTTTGTATTCAGATCTATACAGTCTGTTCAGATCTATACAGTCTATACGAATGCACAGCACCCAGGTATTTTCTAATGTGTCCACAGGAACTTCAGTAATGACAATGTCCAACAAAGAATGATTTAGAAATTGAATTAAATGTCTATCTTGACAACCTTGAACTAGTGAAAAATGGCTCAAAAATCATCAAATGGAACAATTTCTTGAAATTCTGGATTAGTGTACGGTTACACAATCTACACCTTTGTCTATGCTTAACTTTTATTACTTTCACTGACCATTAATCAGCTAGTGGAGGAGGCAGAGAAGGGGAGCTTTTGGCTCTGGCTGAGGAGGAAAGACAAGAGCTGGGGAAAGAACAACTAACCCCTACAACAGCCGCAGAGGGTAATACCTATCAGCTGCAGGGGGTGACAGGGAGACGTCCCTGTCACTGCTCCGCCACCAGGAGACGTACCAGGATTAAAGGAGTGAAACGTTGGTGAATGGTGGTTCCTGGCTGATGACCCTGCAGCTGACCCGTGGGCACAGGAGGAGGTGCAACCGGCAGCAACGTCTAGCAGGTGTTCCATCTACCTGTACTTTTCACTGATAGAAAGGTCCACTTATAATTATGCATTGGATGTAAGCTTATTAATGGAATGCAGGACTGAAGTAATGTTACATTAATACATATAGGCTTTTTAGTACAATTTGTATCAGAAATATGTTGGGGAATAATTATTATAATTAGTCTCTCCCACTATAGAAAGGTTTGATGAGATTAACTGCTACTTGTCAGAAAAAACGAAAGAACATTTGAACAAAGGCAAGTGGTTAGCCACCTTCCTCCAGCTGTCAGTTTGGTTTTATGAGATGGTCAGGAAAGAGAAGAAGGAAATGTGCAACAGTGCGGCAGGGGCTGCATTTAAATTCAGGCTGCCACAGTACATGGGCAATCTGTAATAGCCCACTCACACATCACAGCACTTGATTCGGAAGCTTCACAGCAAAGTCAGGTTTATCTCGCTGTATGAAATTATGACACAAGAACAGGTTGTATGAAATTATGCAAAAAAACGACTATACATTGTTTTACTGTAGATGTGAAAATATGTGTTTTCTTCATCACACTGGGATGGTGTTGAAGTAATCCTAGACTTTAAACTTGAATGTATAATGTTGCCCTATGATTTCAGCTGCCACTTACTTCTGTCGAAAATCATGCCCTTTCTAACTGTCTCTGGCCTTGAGTATACCTTTGTTGTTCAGGCAGGGCTGCTTTTTCATTGTGAGGTTTGTGTCTCTCCCATCTCTCAACTGAATGAGGAAACACAAACAGGGCCCTTTCAGGTCACATCTTTTTCAAATCAGGAAGAGGCACCACTGGTGTGCCGCATTTATAAATAAATCTACCATGAGACAAAAAACAGATTTAATGTTTCGTCATACATTGAAATTTTACAACATGTAAACAAATGGGGGATGTTATCCATCGAGGCCTGTTTGTTGTCGCTATAAATTACAGGCCAAAGCATGCCAGTATGTTATAGCAGTTATAGTGACACTAAAGGCCAGGATACAGAGAAAGACATGCCCTTGATGTGCTGAAGAGCCATGAGGAAAAGGGAATGATAAAAAGCGGGTGGAAATCGGGCATGGACAGAGGTTAATATAGAGGTTAGCATTAGAACTGCACAGTATGCTAGTGACTGAAGGAGGGAAAACATGATATTTAGAGTGGATAATTTTGAATTGGGAGATTTTATTAATATGCCTGCATACTGGCAGGAAATTTTTGAGAATGATATACATACAGCCAACATTCTGGCATTGTAATACAGAGCACTCAAGAACTATGAAAGCCTCTTATAAACATCGATTCACAACACAACATTTTATTTTGCCTTTTGCCAGAGCTTTTCTCTTTTCTTGATGTAAAAAAATATCATTCTCATGTTTAGTACAGAGTACTATAAATGGGAGGATGAAGAAGGATTTTGTCACTTTTCTCAGGTTGGCAGTCATAAGCCTGGATAAGCCGTCATAAATATTAGTGTGTCTCACACATACTGTTTTCAGTTGTTGCAAATATACTGGCAAAGTTTAGCACATCCTGAATCCAAATCCCCCTCCCTGGGTTTGTAAATGCCACTCTACCCCAGCAGCATGTAATTTCTCTTCACATTAAACTAAAACAATGGACAGTACGCTGACCTACACCATTTACAAGCACACTGGACACAGATAAATGGCAGTTTATGTTCAAAGTGTACTGCATCAATTATTACTAAACCCTTGACTTTGCTGGTGAATTGTGTTAAGGTTTTAGAAGCAAAAAAAGCATTGAAAGACGAAAAAGAAATGATAAAGGTATTGCTACACTGGTTGGCTGAAGTCCTTGAGGCAAGCATGAATACACTCTGAGTCAATAATTTATGCGCCCAGACACACACACATTCAAACGCACACACACATACAAAGTGAGAAAGAGAAAAACGGAGCATTGCTGCACAGGCAAACAGAAGACTGAAAAAGCTTCAGAGACAGAAACAAAGTCTGAGACTAACAACTGGAAGCCATACATATGTCGCCAGATGTGAGATGCTATTCTGCTGTCCACTATAAAAGAAAGAGAGATGTATCAAGGAGGTTTGAGTCAGTGGTATTTCTACTGTGTTTGCTTGCCTGACGCAAGCAGATAGTAAAGGTTTTTCCTTTGGTGAATGCTTACACTCAGACACTCATATGCTGTCTTCACACTGCCTGACACATCTCTTGAAGCTTACATAATGTAGATCTGCCCTAATTTCCCTCTGCCTAGCAAAACTGGGGTCTTCAAGCAGCTAAGCAACATAACACCATCAATCCGACGAACAGATGAGTCAAAGGTGATCCAAAGTGGTTAGTTGACTTATTAAAGTAAATTATTATTATTTTCAGACACAGATCCTGTGTTTATCAGTCAGGCCTAAAATCAATGCAGGGAGGTGTATTCTATGCAAGTCGTCTTTAAGTCTTTCATATAAAATGTGTACAATAACATGCAGTAATCACATAAATGTCAAAAAGCAGCATTACAAATTAGTTCACACTTTTGTGTCAGTGTAGTTCTGCTTGCTTTAGAATTGTTTTTCTGTGTCAGGTAATTGGATGTTTCCATGGATACTGAGCTTCCACAAAGCTATGCCTGCTAAGAATAAAGTTTCTCTGCAAGTGTCTGCTAGCATGTGCATGCAGATGTGTTCGTATTGCACAGTTACAGTAAGGTCAGATATCCTTATTCCAGCTTTATGCACATCACAGTTGATACACCAAAAGCATCCTTTGTTGCTATGAGAAGCTTAAGAGCAAACATTTTGAATTCAAACGTGTACAAGAAACTCAAGTACATTTTGTAAAACTGCCCTATAGGCCTGTTCTGCTACTGCGCAGCTGTTTTAACACTTTGGGCATCAGATATTCATACATGAGAGAATCGATCATTTAAGCTCTTAGTCAAAATGTCTTTGGGTGATACTGAGTAAAATTAAGACATCATAAATTATGCCATATCAATGTTGATTATGCAACACAGCCTGTTATTTCCCATTTGCCTAACTGAAACATGACAAAGGCTTAATCTGAACATTTGAACTGGATATTGTAATTTTAAATTTTCATTTTGTGCAACATTTTTATATCTGCCCTCCCTGTGCATCATGACATTCACTGCAAACACCATGCTTTAAGGGGTGGAGGGAACACAGAAACAAGGGTATACGAAATGAATGCATATGTTTTATTCATCAGCTAACAACTAAAGAAACAGCACATTTTAGATATATTTACCCCACATATTCCTAGTTGTACTGTATTTTTGCAATAAGAGACCAGTTCTTTGCTTTTCAGAGCCGGTGCAAGTTTGCATGGAAACACTGATGAAGTGTTCTATTTACAAATCAGAGGTTGACATAGAAAACCACCGAAAATCATATGAAACCCAAACAAAACAAACAAAAGCAAACGGAGGAATAAGACACTGAATGGACCTATTTTTCTTTGCAAATTAAACATTTGCACATATACAGAGGACCGTCACATTTAAATTTAACATATTTTTGGATTATCAGTATTTGTAGTCTCACATGTGACAAAAATCTGAATTTGGTCATTGATTACAAAAAGCTGAAAGAGAACAACCTTACAAGTTTCAGTAATATACAGTCAATGCTGTTCCATTACACAGTTGCCTTTGCAAGATACTTACAAATTGAAAAAAATGTAATGACAAATAAAATGGTAAAAGTATCAGATTTTCTTCCAAATACACTGGCAAACTAAATGATTTGCCTCTTTAATGATGTGCTATTTTCTCATCTGTTGCATTCGTTTGATTGTACAAAACCATACATAAAAAAAGAATTGTTCATTTCAGAACTAGACCAGTTAACTAGATGTCGACCACTGTTCACAATAAAATATTTTCTGTATCTGTCTGTGCATGTTTGCATGTTTACAGTGTTTTTCTCCAATAAGTTCACAGCAAGATAAAAAATCTACATGTAACAAAGTACAAACCTGTGCAGGTTTACATCATGCTTCAATGTGTAGATTCCATTTCATTTGTTCAGATGAATTTCCAATAGCATTTACACAGTGACAAAATAATCATAAAATGTGAAAGGCAACACACCAAGACTGTACACTTGATAAACAGCGTGACTAATGCTGCGGTGTAACACATGGTGACATGCAGACAGGGTCTGCAAACACCATGTCCTCTAATTAGCTGAGTTAAGATGACATGTTCAGTGCATAATACTGCATATGATGTGAAATTACTCTGTGTATTAAACTCTCAGGGAAAGTTAGATTCATGGGCTTATACTATTGACCCAGAAATTGGTTAGACTGCTTTAAAACTGGATGATGTTCTCAGTTTGCTTTAGAGCATAGAACACTTTTATGCATAAAGACGACTGTGTCCATTCAACTACTGCATTCATTTGTTGTGCTTTTCAATCTACTAGCTAAAGCTCTTGCAGACCTTTATACATTTTTTACACTACCCACCAATACCAAGTTAAAAAGACAGAAACAGCGACTGCTAATAGCAGTCAGATTGCCAGATTTCATTTGATCCCGCACAACAGATGAATTAAACAATGTGAAATAAAAAGATGTTCTTCATCCACACTGTTTTCCCCTAAAAACACATAATTAAAGATATATGAAGTTTTAGAAAAAATTTAATTGTCCAAAAAGTGGTACAAAAGTACCTCTGAATATTGATGTGTATTACATTTCTAATAAGCATTTATGGGATTTATGTGATGATATTATTAAATATCATGTTTGTGAGTGTTAGTTGGTAACTGAGGGGATGAGCTGTAGGCATGTAGTACAGATTGTCTAAGTAGTCTATATCTATGCATAGTGCAAGATCTTCAAACATGTTACTTATGGAGTTATCAAACCTACTTCTATGGCTATATGCTCATGTTACCATATTGTGCATTTCAGAAAGTGACATCATTGCTGACCTGGAGAAGTCAATAGTGCAGTTTTTTTTTTTTTGTAAAAGAAACAAAATAAATATTTATTTGTATAAAAATAGTCAGTTAAAACATGTCAAAGATTTTCAGCTGACTTTCAAATAAAAGTATTTAGAGATACACTGGACTCTTATTGTATTGCAGATCTAGTCAAATGTATTGCAACTGGAAGACAATTTTTGTAGGTATTCAGACATATAATAAAGAAAAAAAAGGTTGTAAGGGTGCAATAAAACACAGGATTGTGCTTTGATGTGCCCCTCTGAGTGTCAGAATTTGCATATATTATGAGCAGATTTTTTGTGAAGTGCTTTGGATCTGGTGCAACTAAATAAAGACACTTATTACAATTCATCAAATTGCAACTAGTGTGTTTTCAAACTGTATGTTTGTGTAAAATGCAAGAAAATACATTTGTACATATTTGTGACATTTGATTGACCTGCAGTTAAAGCTCATTTTCTTTCAGTTACAATACATCTGATTACAGTTGTGATTATACTCTTTTAGTTACAACATTTCTGAGTACAGTTACAACACATTTATATTTAACTGAATACAAGCGCAACTTGTGTCCGTAATCCACAAGTGCATTTGGTTTGGAGATGGGGAGGTGCTGAAGGAACACCACAGATACAGCATATGCACTAGGTCAGTTCAGTATATTTTTAGGATACATTAATTATTCTCTCCCAAATCTGCATACAAGAGAGCAGATTTACTGGCCTTATAATCTTTAATTTGAAATATTACATTGGAATTTGTTTTATGATCTCATGCATTTAATATTATCATCCCAGAGCTGTACATGCTGGAGGACAAACTACCTAGCTAAATGTATCTGACTCCATTTTTCACAGGAGTACAATTTCCTAACAGATGTGTAGCCTGTGTGACTTTTTTCCACAACTACACACAGGCCAAATTCACGGTCAAAGATACATTTATTTGTAGAATAAATTGGATTTAGTCTCATGTATGAGTTAAGTTTTGAGTAAATTTGAAAAGACATAACTGGGAGCCATACATATAACTAACAAAAACCTGGTTTATTTTGGGATAAGAAAATATTATCTGCACGGTTCATTAACACTCATGAAATGCAGCTAATCTGAGAGTAAAAGCTCAGGCTCACATTATTGTCAATGAGACAGCTCCAGGATGTATTTTATGATGGGATGAGTCATAAGAGCCCTGAATATCTAATTGCTTGTTCATATTTACCCATTTAAACCAAACACCACAGGGATAAAGGGTTAAGTAAAATGTTCCCCTTTATTATTCAGTCCTGTAAAACATGATTCCCAGAAATGCATACTGTGGCTCACAATGCATTGTCCTAATAAAGGTGATAAAAGTGTAATGCCTGCTTTTTTAACATGGCCTGATTCCTGATTAAAATGGATACATCGCATCAGTGCATCCACTCTGAATGTCCACCACGGTCCAAGTCTCTTAAAACTGTGTAAATGTTGTTCGTTTTTCAAGAACCTCAAGGTAATCAGGATCAATGTGAAGCTTTGCTTTTAGTTCCCAGTACTCACTCCGGTTGGGCTCCACATAAACAGTACTTGGTGCTGTGCAATAGAGTATTGTCTGTTGTATTCTCTCTGGGTGCACATATTGATGCCTTGCATCCAAGTCTGAGGTATACTGACTTGATGAATGCGCTGTATGCTTGCATGGTAACGTATTGCTGTAACGCGTGTGCTTGTCACGCTCAAGTACATCTCTGTAGTAACACAGATCATCTTGGTGAGGGGTGGAGGGCTTGTTAAGAGGCTCTGGAGTGGTGGCACTGTATTCTGAGCTTATTACATTACTCGCTGCCTCTTCATCTGAGTTACCCAGAAAAGCGCCACTCAGCTCATCAAAGTCTCTAAATCCATCCACTGATTTGCTGTCCGTGGGGGTGTGGGCAGTGGTTCTGCATGAGGACTCTGTGGGAGGTGGGATGTACTCATATACATGTCCTGCAGATGTTCTGACTTTGGGAATGGATCCCTTTTTGTAAAGGCCATATTCCATGTTGAGAGAGCTAATGCAAGCATTCATAGAGCTATTTTGCTCGTTTTGACTCTTTTGACGTCTCTTTTTCATTGCCACAAACAATCCTGCAGCCACAAACACAGACACAATGAACATGAGGAGAAGGGCAAGAATCATCACAGATAAAGGAATGGCGCTGTATTGTGTGTCAGAGTCCAGTGATGTCTCTATCGTGATAGTGCTGCCAGGAAAGGATTCCTCAGAGGGTGGGATCATGGAGGCAAGTATATCAGAGTTATTAGGGCAGAAATTTGTTGTCTTAATGTATCTCATATCCTCTCCAGCTAGCCTCTTAGGCGAGCCACAGATGACATTGTTTACAACTGTGCCTGTGCTAAGCTGCTCCAGCCACATCTTCAACTCCAGTATGCTACAAGAGCAATCCCAGGGATTCTCAAACAAATCGACTTGCACCAGTGCTGTAAGCTGATCTAGCACACCACTAACCGGCAGATATCGCAGATGGTTGTTGCGGAGATTTAGTCTGGCTAATGTCAGGCCGATAAATGTTCCCACTGGTAAAGTTTTCAAGAGATTATTGTTCAGAAAAAGAAGCTGGAGTCTGGGTACATGCAGAAAGGTGTCAGAAGCAACTTCTTTAATTACGTTGTATTCTAAATATAAGAACTGTAAGCTCTCCAATCCATAAAACATATCAGATGCAAGATGGTCTATCAAATTCCCGTTAAGGTATAGTCTTCTTAGATTCATCAAATCGGCAAAAGCTCTGTCATGTATGCGAGCTATTCGATTGTTACCAAGATGAAGCAAATCTAATCCGGTCGCCTCAATAAAATCTGATCGACGCACCACAGGGATGTAGTTCCCTGTTAGATACATCTTTTTGGGATTGTAAGGTTTGGGATTTAAGTCAGAGATATGCTCAATCTTTCGCTCCTGGCAGTTCACATTCAGGCCAAGGTCTGAAATCTGAAGATTGCAGGTACAGGCAGTTGGGCAATCTAAAGGCACGGGGGATTTGGTTTGATATGAAATAATTTGGCCATAATTCTGTGGTTTATTAGATGGGACGCGAGCAGTGGGTCTTGATTTTAATTTGCCTGACTGGCGAGGTCCCTTAGTGGGTCTTGATGAGGACCGTGCAATCCCAGATGAGCTGAAGGCTGTGACTAGAGCTGGCGTGGTCCTATAGTATGCATCGGTGCTCAGATGTGGCAGGGGGGGCATCTCGTATTCAGCGATGGCTCTCCTCGGGCACAACTCTTGTTTTGAAACCTCATCAAGATCTCTCCCATGAAGCCGAAAAGGGAACTCACAAACAACATCGCCGACTAAAGCCGTGTATGAAATGCTCTCGAGCCAGGTTTTAAGAGCAATCAACTCACAGGAACAGTTCCACGGATTCTCCTCCAGCTGTAACTCCACAACACTGTTCATGTGCTCCAGCAGACCTGAGTAGGGAAGCACTTTAAGCTGATTACCCCTTAAGTCCAAATGAGTCAATGGTACATGCTGGAAAATGTTCACGGGCAGCGTAGATATTAAGTTGTCATTTAGAATCAGGACCTCCAGATGTCGAAGCCTGCTGAAGGCATTTGGAGCCACATGAGTGATATAATTATAATCAATTTGTAGATACTCCAGACTTTCAAGGCCAAAGAAAAACTCTTCCTTCAAGGCATCAATTTTGTTATTGTTAAGATGTAATCGTTTTAATCCCTGAAGTCCATTAAAAGCTCCTGCTTCAACCTCAGATATGTCATTATTTCCCAAATGTAATATTATGAGTCCTTTGTACTCAACAAAATCATTGGCAGACAGCTTTTTCAAAAGATTCCCTGTAAGCAGCAGATGATACTGGGAGAAGTACACTGGGCTTATGTCTGAGAGACTTACAATTCCTCTGTTTTCACAGCTCACTGTAAGTATCCCCTCTCTCTCCTCACAGGCACACAGTCTTTGACATATTTCTCCATAACTGCCATACATCTCACCAGTGCACACTGACGTTGCACTTAGCAAAAAAAATGAAATCCAAAGATGCATTTTCCTGCAAATGATGGCCCAGCTCACAGTCCTGCTAAGATATCCTCACTGTCATCTAGAAATAAAAAGACATACATGGTGATGTAAAACAGGGCAGATGGCAATGAAAGCAACTTCCACACAACAAAGATGTAGCCTGCCTGAGTCAAAGCTTCATTTGCTGTTACCCAGATGTAACTTCTGGCTGTGTGGTTGCTGATTTAAAATGGCTCAAACAAAAGCAGGGTAGAAAGCAACTCCTTCAAGCTATGTAAATAACAAAAAGCAAGGTCAAAGCAAGATATAAGCACAAAACAATGGTCTAAAACCCGCCGCGAGGGGAAGCCATCTCGCATTTGCTTGTTAAGACATGGGAAATGCAATTAAATACTGGTTTGAATAAAAAGCTGTAGAAATTACCGACGGTTTAGCTTGAGATTCTGCATCACAGTTGCATGCCTTGTCAGATATAAGACGTCCTGCATAATTTCTGTCTAAACTCCCGGTAGAAACACACAGCCTACCTCACGCACATTGATGAAGATGTAGGCTCGTTAGGTATTTCAGCGCATCTTTTATTTTTAATCCGCCAAAACGAAATAGGAAACAGGATCTATTCAATGCGTGCACGTTCGTCGTCTCTAATGCAGCGGAGAGGATGAAAGAAACGCTGATCAACCATAACTGCCAAATGCTTCTCTTTTACCACGCTGTGCCGGAGGAGACACAGCTATGCCTGGTAACAAAGTTGCTTATTCTCTCTTTCTCTCTCTCTCTCTCTCTCTCTCTCTCTCTCTCAGTGGATGCTCACGCACGCACGCTCGGCGGTCGAGAGGATGTCAAGTCATTTCATGCACAAAGAATCAGCTCACTGGAGCATCATACCGAGATACATCCCCCCAAAAGATGTTGACCTACCTACAGAAAAGATGTCCCCAAAACAAACAAAAAAATCCACAAAAAAATCAATAATTCACCCGGCCTGGCGTGCTCCTGCGCGCTAACGGGTTGTTAAACCGCTTATCGCGTTATTCATCCTGAGAACAAGACCTTCACTGGAATGCTAAATTACATCAGCTTTTAATCTGTCAATCCTGTAATGTTAGGTAGCTGGGGAGAAGGGGGGGTATCCTAAAATATTGGTCACAGTGAGTCTTTATTTTTCACCTGACAAGGATTGATTCATCTTTCCAACATCACACTGTCAGTGTAATTTATCCACATCCCAGTTGCAATTTTTGGACATTTCACCTGAAGAAAAAAAAAAACGCTGTTGATCCAGTCACATTGCATAAGGTACCCTGCAAGTAGGCTAATCAGGCTTTTAAATGACTTTGAGCTTCAGTGGTTTATGGTTCAGTCAGAAATATTTTCAAGATCTAGTAAACCCTTGAATGAACTGCCACACTGGTGCTATTTCAACTAATCAAAACAGTAATAAAGTACTTATATGGCGTACGCAGAACAGCTTTAACAATCTTGTCATCCACTGCATAACGCATGAACACACTAGGACTTAGTAGGATGTGTTGGCCTGTTGATCAACAGCAGAAAGCTTGAAATGGTGCAGTTTTTGCCCCTTGCTTTATTAGAATTAAATAGTAAACTATGAGTCACACAAAGGGCATCACTTTGTGTTGAAAAGTGGTGGAGGGTTAGGGGCTCAGATTAGTGGTGTGAAGAGACACTTAGCTCGCGAGACATCACAATAGGCGATATTAGGTTCATGAGAATGAGACCAAAAGATCCTTAAACAGTGTTTTAAATATATCATCAATGCCAAGATATATGAGTGGGGGTTCCTGGGGGACCTGAGTAGGGAAGCACTTTATCTATGTAAAAGGAAACACAAAATTCAGGTGGCAGGTGACATTTCAAAATATATAAAAATAATAGAATATAGTGCAGCTCTCAGGCATTCTTATTGCTTTCAGATCTGTTTCTCCTGTAGATCAACCTTTCTGTAATATAATCCCTGCTGAGGCAACACATATGCAGGCGTGATGTAGTCTTCCCTCCTCTTTTGTCATGTTCAAAGGGAGAGAAAGGAAAACTTGGCCAAAAAGAAACAAGAAGTGTCAAGAAGTTGTTAAAGTTGTTTTTTTAGCTTAAGTTACTTTTATGAACAATGCACATTTGTTTCTTCTATATTTTAATTAATTTAATTTAATTTTAAGGTTTTACATGTTTTACATGTGCAAATAAACCTTTCTAAAGGCAATTTGTTATTAAACTGCAAGCTATATTTCAGAACGTTTTTTAACAAAGTATGCTCTAAAAAAGTGGTGGGGACAAAATCAGCTATTTCAAAAAGTGGTGGGTACATGTCCCCTGCGTCCCCAGTGTAAATGAAACCTATGAGTCACACAGAGTATGACTCACCTGATCTTAATGAAAATCAAACAGTTTTGGCATGAGTTCTCACAGAGGTATAATTAGAGTGAATTATTCACTTCCCTCATTTTAATTTATCAGAGGCACCATCTGAACTGGTGGCACATGTTGCATACAAATTGTCATGTACGTTTAGTGACGGGGCAAAAGGTAAAGAAAAAAGACCTGTCATTCCCTTCTGAACCTGATGCGGTAGCACTCACGTGGAAACATGTCAGGTATCATTGTATATCGCTGTGTCCTCGTAGAGCTATATCCATCATCCTCCCCACTTGGCTCTTGCTCACATGGGAGGAGAGCAGGCACATCAGGGACACTGCCTGTGGCTCATATTAAAGAGTATGAAGGCTGTATTCATCCTGCATGCAATTCATTTGTGCTTCTGTTTCCTCTGCCTTTAGAGATTTGCGCTGCATATTGGGCTAGACCATTAACATTAGTTAAACTCCATCATTACACCACCATTTCTGCATATATTAGCATTCATGTTTGTTGCAATACGATAACCATATCTTATTGCACTAAAATATGTCATCACAAACATCTGAATGAGAGAAATTGGGTTTCATTTTAATGAAATCTTCCAAATTTTGTTTTGTGAATGTCTTTGCCTCTTCACCCACATGTTTGCATCTCTCTGCAGTATGATAATTCATCTTTATCTATGGTCAAATTGTGCGGGGGGAACACGAGGCACACACAGCCGATGCATGATACGGGCTTCAGTGAATATATCTGCAAGTCTTCCATGACACTGAACATAATCTTCATCAACTGGGAGCAGAAGACGGCACTCTCTCCGCGCACACACAATTCAATTCAAGACCTTTATTTCAATTCAGTTCACACCCACACACACGCGCACACACACATGCATGCACACAAAAAGAATCAGCATTACAAATGACTGGAAAGAAATGATGATGACTAACAATTATGGGCTCCAAGGTCAGAAATACACAAATGGAGTTGGAGCTATGCCACCGCTGATGATGGGTAGTGCTTCTGATATATGTTCCTTACAGATGGTGCGTCGCATTTTGTCAACTGTGTCCAGCTGGAGAAGAGGACAAGAACACTCGGCATCGCAGTGAACTGGTGTGCTGATGTCTGGCAGGAACATTACTGTCAGGCCTCTCACAAGCCTTTGTTGCATCAGAGTTGATGTTACACGGTAAACAACTACACAACACAGAGCTTTTTAAGATAATTATGTCAACACAATATGCAAGGAACTTATTTTGTACTCTATTTCCAAAGCTCTAACGCTTTTGGCCCTATGAATATTTGCAAGTGGTCTACTTATAAATTGGTATAATATGGAAAAAGAAAGAAGAAAATATGCCTTTATTCACCATTCCCTGTACTTTTACAATTGAAACTGTATTTGCAGGCCTGTGTAGAAGTCTCTGGTCCTGAACAATTCTGTGACAGTGAAGAGATGGTCAGAAGAGGCTTTAAGAGGCCGCTTCAAAGAAAGGGACTGGGAATAGATGACAGCAAGGGGAGGACATTGCAGACAGCCTGACACACTGTGTCATGCATAATCTAATCAAACAATGTGTCCATCAGGGAGGTGCAATGTTTCTCCTGGGTCCTCCATGATGAAACCTCTACTGAATGACAAAAAGAAGTATTTTATGTCAGGGACAAAGGGGAACTGCAGTGGGTACAGAAGAAGCAGGAGAGGAAGATCAGGTATGGAAAAACTGTTACGGAAGAACTGAAGAATGAGGACAGACTGCAGCAGAAGAATGTAAGCAAGTTTGTTGTGGCATGAAAAAATTCTTTGGATACAAGAAATCTAACAGCAGGCGGTCTGAAAACATGCCTCCTGGGGTCTCCCTCGAGGAGGTGGGGAAAAAAAGTTGATGGCCACATTATCAGCCATCAGAGAAGACACCTCTCACCCCCTGCATGGATCCCTAAACGCCCAGAGCAGGTCCTTCTTTGGCAAGCAGCTCAATAAATAAAGACACACTACAGCATGTTTTTTTTCCATCTCTGCTGCCACAAGGCTCTGCAATGTCCTCTGTTCTCAGCAGACCATAAGAATCTTCAGACAATAAGACGTCTTTTTACATAATAGCGGTTTCAGTGCTATTAATATGAGTATCCACCCTTATTATCATCCAACACTATGTGCTCAAATGTAAATGCTACAGTTTACTCCTTCGAATGCAAATTTACATGTAAATTCTAATAATTTCATATTGTTTCTTTATGTAATCTAGAACATATTTACCATTTATTTAGTGCACACCGCATGTGACACTGTGTGATCGTATGACTTTATATTGTGCATATAATGTATGTATGACACTAAATTCCTTGAAATTTAATTTTGTTACTTATTTTGTTTTCTATAACCAAGATAGCTGCTCTTTTCATCTTGGTTGTTTGGAAATGTATCAGGCTTCTTCATCTTTTAAACCACACCTGCACCCCTCTTCACCTACTAGCCACCCAAGTCCACCAAACTGCACACTCTTTTACCTCATGAGTCAGGAATTGTTGCTGAGTCTATAAAGCCAATTTAAATACAAATAAACTTGATGACAACGGGCAAGTGCCACTTGATTCAGCTTCTTGTTCGCTTTATTTGTTATATTATAGCACTGTTTTGTTATTTTTGTTATATATATAACTATAATATTTCTCAGTTTTGTTTTTTTGTGTTCATAAGTTCTTCTTATTTCATAGCAGCAATAATTTCACATTTCACACTCAAGATCATAACACTTTTATATGAAGGGCCCATTACTATACAAACTGTGGATGCCCATTTATGCCTAGAAGAAGTTTTGTGTTATTCTATTTATTTACGAAGGGAGTGGCAGTGCTGTATTTGAAGTCCTTCATTCTTTCCAGTCAAGGGAAAATAACAGCTCGCCCACATTTTGTCTGAGACCTCCTGGAAATGCTTCAAGGGCCTTGGTGGTCCATGAACCCATGATTGCTCATGACAAGAAACAGAGCCTTTGTTTGTTGTTGTTGTTGTTGTTTTTTGTCAGCTGCTATGGCACCACCTGTTGGTAAAATCTAGGTAATACAAAAGGAGAAGGAGAGATAACAGACAAAGTGTAATGGCTCAGACAAACAGCACACATGAACCTAAATGCACAACACAAAGGCAGTCTACAGTAAAAGTTCACGTTTACAGAGTCAAAAGGCAGGCAAAGGGTCAAACACAGGAAAACAAAGGCTGGAAAGCTAGGGCAGATGCAAACTAGAGAGTCTGGCAAAGTAGGTGGACAAAGGGCTGGTAGCCAGTATAGCAAGACTAATGAGGGAAATAAGGAACAGGTATGCAGGGAAGGTCAGGTGATGGGAAACCAGTAGACAACAGACTGAATATACTGAACTGAATGAAGTCGTGACACAAAGTGAGGATTTTAACAGAGAGTAACTGGTGATTGATGATCCTAACATTGTATCAATACATATGCGCAGAATAAAACTGGTAGACACCGTTTGTCTCATTACCTTCTCTGCTATAAAGAAACAGTTTTGTACACTATAGGGGGGGCATACATGTAAAAAAAAAAATCACATTTTGATCCCTAAATACAAAGTATTATATAAGTTATAGGTGATCCATATAGGTAACGATATGGCTATTTGCAATGAAAAGTCAGCCTATACTGGTGCTGTATCTCTGCACAATTGGTTAGAAAGTGAAGAAAAAAAACATTTTAAATAATTATTATTTTCATCACAGGTCAGGCCAAATGAAATTGCACTTCATGTGTTTGGAAGATTAGAAACACACAACAGAAAAAATGTATTTCCTTTAACGGTAATGGTAATAGTTGGAGTGTGACCTAAAGCATACAAAAGAACTGCCTGTAGAAGAGGTGAGTATACATCTGAAGTACTAGGGTCAACAAGAGCTAGGAAAAAATTATTACCAGAAGTCATGGTTAAAATGGAAAAGCTACTGGCATCCTTGAGTTTTATTTCTATGACACAGTAAGAGATAAAACTGGAGCAAATGTAACTGCAAGCTATTTCACTCCAGTTATTCCCATTTGCTTCAGTTTGATCTCTGACAAGAACAACCATCTTGTCAATAACTTCAAGTGTATTATCTCTCAGAAGAACATTTTTGTTATTTCAAAAAATGTATTTCAACAGAAAATACATGTATCAAATGCAGTGGTGGCATGTAACTACTACTGCACTTGTAAGATACTTGTCCCTTACTTGAGTATTTCCATTTCATGCTAGTTTGTACTTCTTCTCCTCTACATCTCAGAAGGAAATGCACTTTTTACTCTACTACATTTATCTGATGGCTTTAGTTACTTGTCAGATACACATGGAAAGGGTCAGTCTGCGTAATGAGTACTTTTACTTTTGGTATTTTAAGTATATTATGATGCTTTACTTTTGTACTTTTACTTAAATTAGATTTTGAATGCAGGACTTGTGCTTATAGTGTTTTTACACTGTAGTATTGCTACTTTTAGTTAGGTAAAAGATCTGAGTACTTTTTCCACCACTGATCAGATGCATGTCTATTGTTATTTGTTTGTGTCTTTCCTTTTCTTATGTTTATATTTTGGTCTTATTCTTATTTTTTTTTTACTCTTTCTTACTCTCATGTTTGGGCAATACCTGAACCAAACCAACCAATCCAGACAATGACTTGTAATTTTATCTAAAACCTCAGGGTGTCACTGCTGACTTAGGAACGAATCTTGGTAGTTTAGCTTCTGTATTTCTTTCTTCCTTTGTTCTTCCTTTTTTATCCTGTGATATGAGGACATTCAGTGATTCACAGCTGGAATAAATATACAACTAATTTGGACTGAATATGTCAAACAAAAACTGAAAGATTCCTTCAAACTAAATTAATTAATTCAGTAGACCTGCTCCAAAAACTGTCACGTGATAAAGTTTTTAATGCAAATCTTGATGCTCTCATTTGCAGCTCAGGGTGACAGTTTTTATTTGAAGTTAATGCCATTATTGTTCAAAAGCAGCACATTGTAAACTGTTTAGATTGTGTTCTCCCTTTAAGTCTGTCACATACTAGCCGCACAGCTTGGGGGAAACTTTCTCAATTTTTTTAAATAAATTCACTGCATTTCATTTAATTTCATTTAATTCTGTCACACATATTTTGAAGTAAAACACAGCAAAAGGTTAATTTGATTGTGAAGAAAAAAAACACGACACTTGTTAATTAGCGTTTAAGTATTTTAGAAACAACATGTCAGGAAGCATAAAATAATGTTGCCTCACTTGGCTGAAAAATAGAAAATGTAAACCACCACTCCAAAATGCTACAAGTTCTGGCTGTGGAAATCAGAGAGCTGTCTGAAAGCACAGTTATTTACTGTCTTCACAACTCCTGCCCAGGGCTGATGGGAGCAAGATAAAGTCCTGACATGTTCACTAAGGTCAATTGCTGTGTGGTGTCTGTATGTACCCAGATACCTGGAGGGCTCCCTACCCTCTTAATTAAATACTACATTCACCTTATCTCAGTTCCTCATGCTGACAAGACTCTCCTGCAAACTAAAGACACCTTTTCTTTGGCTGACAGATCAAATGCTAATGAATAAACAAACAAGCAAAAAGCACCATGCAAGTCGGCAGTGAACAACTGTGCTGTAGCTCTCAGAGGACTGCAAAATTCACACTGCTAATCTGATTCAGAAAGATCTCTGTGGGCTTTATCTTTGACTCCGATGACTCAAGAGCCGAGGTAATTACCTTGGTCAGAGGTCGTCGTGGAACATAATGGAAAAGTTACTGTTGGGGGTGGGGGGGGGGGGGGTGGAGTTGAACTTAGTTACATTTAACCAAACTGGAGCAAGGACACTAAATGAAATTGCAAGAATAAGGCAGCTGTGTGATGGTGTTAAATCAGTAAAGGAGTGAACAGAGACACAGCAGTGTTGTGTTGTTGTTCAATTACTGTGACCTACATGTGTGACAATCATAATTTGACAGTTTTGTCATTTTGTCTTTGAAGTAATTGTTTTAAAATTAAATTCTGGCTAACACGGAGCTACTTTGATTGTCGAGTGCTGATGCTTTGCCTACTTTTCCCCACAGAAACAGGTTGTTACAGAATTCCCTACAGAGAAGAGACAAACAGTGGATTGTAGAAGTGTGGCAGCAGGGTACTTGAGCTTTATTTAGCTATGTGCCTTTAATTCACAGGGGGATTGGGTGCAATGTTGATTGTTCACAACCACAGCATTAAAAAAATGGAGGCCTCTATGATGTTGCCACGGTAACACACATTGTGCCTTTAATGACAGCCTCTGCTCACATCATTTGCAGCCATGATAGTATCCACCTTGCACTACACTGATTCTCTGTAATCAATAAGTTATTGAGTGGCATGTATGTTTTACTTATTTAGTACGCATTTTCATAATGAGAAACATACTGTGTCATTCATTTGTCTACACATGATAATTAGTGCACTGCGTGCATGTTTGCATGCATGTTTTGTCATGTTGTCTGACAGTGTGTCGCTCTGTGCTTGAGAGTTTGTGCATGTTTGCATGCATGTATCAACATGTGTTGCTGTTGCTTGGTGTCATGTTCCTGTTCTGCACCAGCGATGATCATTCAGCTGACCATCACCTTTCTCCCTGCCCCCATGTGGATTTATTTATGAAGCAGGGAAGAGCACTGGCCGAGATGACATAAACAGCTTGAGTATTTCCATCACGTTCATCAGACCATTCACCATCCAAACAGTTACGGAGTTGCTTTCATTTTCAGCTCATATTTGTACAGCCTTAGGCAGTAGCCCAGAGTAATACCTAGTGGCAGGCAGGGCTCAGATAGTTGTACATCACTGACGTATTAATGTCTCTACTCAATTAAGGTGAGAGTGCATGTTTGTGAAATGTTATTCCACCTAATAGCCCAGGTTTCTTGCTGCCATTCATAATCAATATTTTATCTGGTTATGCATAGAAATAGGAGCGTATGTCGGAATATTCATTTTGCCTGAATTCTATGTATAAGATGACAGTCTGCATTGCATACTTAATTACAAATTCAAAGGCTGAGGGGATAATAACTTGCCTCAGTGTGTGCTTGCACATGTGTGAATGTGTGAGAATCTGCAGCCGGCAATACAACTCAACCTCTTCTTAAAATAGCGACACATTTTCAGTTTAACACATTATCACCCTATTAAGTCATTTGGAAATTGGTACAGAGCACTCTCTTGAAAGCTCAGTCTGTTCATCAGTACTGAGCTCTATAGACTTTATTTATGGTTACCTTGAGGCATCTGTGTGTGTTTGTGCGCCTCTTAAAACCCTTCAGTGAGCAATGGCGTTATTATGATGATTCAAAAGGCACACAGTGCTATGAGTTCTGAGATAATCTTTGGAAGTTGAATTTTGGCCTCAGTACACCTTTGCTCAAAGAAAAGCTTTGTGTATCGTTTAAGCTCCTGGAAATGACACGCTCCACGCCTCCACGCTTTCCTTAAAACAGTGTTCTTTTGGGGGTTTCGTTTTGACCTGTTGGAATTTCAAAGAGAGAATATTCCAGCTGTGGGCTACCTCGTAGGACCCTAAATACTTAAAAGGACCATGTATTCACATGTTTGGGGATTGTTTTGGGGCCTTGGATTTTGCCGAAGACTTCAAAGAATAATGGGATAATTACTGCACTTACCACCAGAGGGAAAGAGAAAGGGAGAGAGGGAGACACACACTGAGAAAGACAGAGAGTGAGCGGGAGGGAGGGAGAAATGAGTGTTCAAAATAGACAATAAATCTAATAGTGTGCAAATTGAATGGAAATATGCTTTCACAGGAACATCAAATCTGTGATTATTATTATCAGCTTTGATGCTGTGAGCATGCCTTGTTTTTTTCATATTGTTTTTCGTAGAGTTTTGAAATAGCTGTAAATCTTTTTTTTCCAGCATGGAGTGCTCAGCCCAGGTAACACAAAAAAACAGCTGGTGCAAGCGTGGCTGATAGCAGCATGCTCGCACTGATTAAATTGCAATCGATTTCTGCAAAATGTCAGGAAACGCTAGGGTCTAGAGCCATTTAATGTGCGTCAGATGAGAGCCGAAGGTAAGGGTCTGTGTTATCACTCATATGTCACAGAATGTGGAGAATGACAGGGTGGTGCCAGGAGTTTAATTGGCGTTAACACTTGTGGTGTAGAGCACAGGCTGAGTCTCCTAGGCAATGCCCAGTCAATGCGAGTCAAGAGAAGCACTCAACAGGCTTTGAAGGGAAGCAGTTATATTTACTTACTGAGATGGATTTTGGGGGGATTTTTTATAAAGCCTTACAACAGTCTGGAGAGTGATGGGAGGTGTGAAGTTCAGAAGAAATAAAAACAGAAAACAATAACTTGAGTACACACAAATCAGGATCAGTCAACACTGGGGTTCAGCAAAAGGAACCCTTAGCTGATAAAAACTGAATTTGTTGACTAATAAAACAGAGCCGATGATCAATATGCCTGTAAATTGCTTTTGTTGGATAAGGCTCCACTGGAAATGAATAAATATAATCATGCAAAATAGCCTCTCTAGCGCTATTGGTTATCTATTCATATATGTGGCCATTGTTGCAGTAGCAGGGATAAACTCATGTACGAAACGAATTCGCACACAAATGAAGAGCAAAAAGACAAAGAGAATGACTTCAAACTTCTTTGATGACAAAAACCATAAATACTAATTAGCCTAGTAATTGACCAGGAGGGGACGGTCAGCCCTTGTCAACCTGCTCAGTTACAGGTTTCAAAGACATGGGCAGATTATTCTTTTGGATTACCTAAATGGCTTTGCACGGAAAAAGCCATTAATCAAAGGGGCCCTCTGGCCAGGAAATAGCTCCATAGAAAATATCTACAACCTTCTCATAACGGCACGGAGATTTCTGGCAAAGCTATAAAGCACAGTGTCATGAATGACTGGCCACACTCCAAACCCATTAATGATGTGATGATTGAACTCTCATGCACAGAATAACCCAAGACACTCATAATGTCGTATCAGGTTTGTCAGCAACGGTTGATCTGACAGACCAAGGTCACCCACATGAAATTTGGTCTTGATTTCACTCATTAACTTCTTGACTTTTTGAGTAACAATAGCGTATACTCGCTAAAGCATAATTTTGGCAATTGACAGACAGCAGTTGCACACACACCGTACAAACCTGAACCTTTAATTATTTTGACCATACATAATAATTTCCAGTGCGCATAAAGTTGTCCAGGAAACAAAACCTGACTGATACGGTACATTGGCCCATTAACTACTATCAAACACAATAACTTTGACATATATAAGGGCTGCACTGAAACACTTTTCAAAACATTACACACCTCCTCCATAGCATCAGCCTGGAGACAATTAATCTATTTCACTTGAGAATTTGTCGCCATGATTTTCACGGTCATAACAATTTTTCTGATGATAAGTTACTCTCTCTGCCTCTGACAGTAATGCTGTGTTTCATTCCTGTAAAACACTTTCCTCTGGATGTTGTCCTCCTTTGAATCGACTGGGGGGATCTCCAAAATTCCCACGCGAAGCATGACAGATAAATAAAATGGTATTCAGTTAGAAGTTGTCTCAAACAACAGATAATTTATTCTCCTTTTGTTTCCTTGTTTTTCTTCCTCTCCGCAAGGGGTAGGAAATGCAAACATGTGTGAAGTGTGGGCTAATTCATCACACAACAATACAAAACATTATCAGACAGAAATATCAGTATGTGTATATTGTATGTTAATTATACACTTTTACTGCTTGTGTGTGTATAATCGTGACGTTAAAGTTCCTTACGACAAGAGGGATGAGTTGGGTGCTGTGGGTGGATGAGAGGGTGAATTGGATGTGGGAGAAGGTGTTTTGCATATTGTTTTGCATTTTTTATCTTTCAGTGTTTGTGCCATTCTGTGTGAATAGAAAGGAAAGCTAACCAGAAGAGTGCGCTCAGTAGTGTGCAGATGTCTGCCAGATGTGTCTGGGTGCATGTGGGTGGGGAACAGGGAGTACAAGACAGACTGTGTGCATGGGAATAATGGAATGAAGGGGTGATTGTTTTTTTGGTATAGTATAGTATAGAGTACGTTTTCTTATGTATATGTGTATGCACCGTCTCTGATAGTAGAAGTGTCTTAGTTTCCTTTAGGATGCACAGAAAAGTGTTTTGTATTGTAACCGAGCATCTTGGGTTCACCTAACTGTCCAAACTTCTGAATATAAAAATGTTGTTGCTAATATTTTTTGTTACACACCATACAAAATAAACCCCTCCCCACCTCCCTCTCCCCTCCCCACCTCCCTCTCCCCTCCCAAACATAGTACATGAATTTCACTCAAATGTCCCTCCCAGCTCCTTTACAGTCAAGATGGCAGTGAAGATAGCAACAACAGGGATTTATTTATCTTGTATTGTGCCTGCCTTGAGTAGAACATGTCGGCAATGTAATTAATCTGCAGATGCTCCACTCCAAGATGAGACCAAACTTTTCTATGGATTTCAGTTTCTGAGCCACGACAAAGGCCAAACTGTGGCCTCCAGGTAAGCCTTCGTATTATTTACTGCTGAAAAGCAAATACTGCTGAAAAGATGAACCGCAACCATGAGAGATCATGAGCAAACAGTCATAAATGTTACAAAAAATATAAGGCGGATGGATCCAGTAGTATGCGAGATTAGCTGCGTACAAACGCGCACACACATGACAAAAATACTAAAGAGATAATAAAAAGCTGGACGTAAAAAAAGATATTATACTATAAGGTAATTTGTAGCTGTAAGCTATAATAAACTTCCACTTTTGATAATAATTTCTTAGCTTTTGAATTATCCACAGTTTTGCACTATTCGTTTATCAGAAGATGCAACGTTGTTATTTTCTTCCACTGAAATGGCAAATTACCCTCTGCACTGTGGTGCTGCTGCCTCCTATCAGTTTTTGGCCTGGGGAGGGTGAGGACATCATCAAGTTTCAGGGATCAGTGTGCTATCAAAGCCTCATGGGAGTAGTAGTTGCTGGCAAAATAACTGCTGTTTTATTTTAGTGCTGGAGAGATGAGGTGAGCAAGTCTTAGTTGCAAGTTACAATACTAAATTTAGTTTAGCATACTGGAAAGAAAAAATCCCAGTTATCATATTACAGCTTTTCAGAAAGGCTATAAAAAACACTGTGTGAGAAAATGTACTGTGTAGCTGAGACCAGTAGAACAAAGGCCAGCTTGGAAAAAGGGTGAGACTTCTGCACTCTATGCAAAGCTGCCTTAAGATAAAGTTCTTAAAGTGGCTGTCAGATGCTGCACTGAAGTCAATAGAAAAACTCCTATTTAAGGTTTTTCAGTGCTCCTTTCTGTCAGCCTGAAAAAAACAGCACTGTCCTGAAAGGAAGAGGATATTGCCATCCCCACGTCCTTTCTCCAGCAATAATTTAAAGATGACACTCAATTCAGGAGTCAGTTCCAACCATTGTCACTTCATTATATGCCAAGTTTTCTTTTAGCTGGATTATTTCCACACTGTGATTGTTTCTTCCCAACTTACAGTTTCTCTGCCCCACATTTTCTTGACCTCGTGACATGTTTGTTTCCTTCAAGGGCAAAGAGAAATGGTTATGAAAAGAAACAAAACAACAACAACACAGCACTTTAGAGTTTTCAGAACCAGCTCTAATCTGCTTTTTCAAGATGACGGAGGAAAAGGATCACATATGACGGAAGAGTCTTTATAACGGATAGGAAAATAAGATGACGAGAGCCCACGCAACCACCCCACCCTCTGGTGCAAGAACTAAATCCCCAAAGGAAACTCCTCATAAACATTCAATTTGTTCAAGGCAGCTCAAAATGTGTTCAGTTTCTCATGTATTGTCCCTTCGGTGCATATCCAGTGGAGCGCTGTGGTAGCATGTCTGCCAATCAAATAACCTGGAAAGAAGGTTCTCTTCTTCTGCCATGGCTGTCATAATTTCCAATCCTTGGACAGGCTTTCCAATTTAATTTAATCTACATAAATTTTACATTAACACATGTATTACATGTATATTAATTCAATAATGTGAGTTTAATCAGTGACATAACTTATTTGTTTAGATCAGCAGGAAGGTTCATAGAGCTGCTGGATCGCGGGGTTTGAACGTCACGGTGGATGGTTATGTTTTGTATCCCTCACTAAAGGGAGAAAAAATAAGGGATCAAGGGAATGTAAATGCTCCCTCACCTCATCTGAGCCAGAATGAAACTTCACTTTGGCCGCCATTTTCATCCACACGTGGAGTTTTCAGGAAAGAGGATAGTGAAAAGAACACATTTGCCTTCACAAATTGCATGAAATCCTGCACAGGATTTGGTGATAAATGCTCAGGGCTTGAAGAGACAAATTCTGTCAGTGAAGCTTTTGGTGGATGCCATTAAAAATTTTTTATCAGCAGTATAATAAGTGACCTTGAGGACGTTGTTGTCTAATTACCAAGGTTACAATAGATCTTTAGAGTAGTATTTTTCCTTTTTTCCCCCTGGTTTAGATGCTGTGTCCTTGTTGCAGACAGGCCGCAATGAGAATTGAAATGAGAGTGGATTTAGACAGGAAGTATTGCATCACAGTCTAATGTGGAGTCTACAGTCGGTGCCAGTTAAAGTGTTCAGGTTTGAAATGAGTATGCAGTTCATGTCAGTTGAGCTGCCTCTGTTTTCCGCTTTGTTCAGGTAAACAGTAAACAGACCTCACACAATCTGATTTTGGACATTTGACAGAGAAATTATTTTGCAGTAGGACTATTTGCAAAACGTATTTGAAGAATGCTGCATTTTACAGTGACAAATTCTGAGAGTAGAGCAGCCAGATGGACAAGAAGCTGAACTGTCAGAGCTGGATCTCACTGTAGTCACAGCTCCAGGGTCAATATAGCAAATAGTGGTTCGGCTCCAACACAAACAGTTTTGATCCTTGTGCTCCCACTGATCCAAACATTTACTTATCCAAATTCACTTCAAGTTGTTGCCTGAAAAGACAAAGTAGGCCTTCGCCCTGCGCAGTGTGAAGGCTGTTAAAAGATGTGGTAAATGATTGATGACTTAGCACTTCACATGGTTGTCTGTCATCTAGTTCATTGACTGTGTTTTATTGCTTTTATACAGTGCCCCTGCTGACACGGATTTAAGATTCAGGTTAACGTTGAGACCTTTTAAACGTCTAATCAGCATGCAACCACTGAGGTTTCTGACTTTTATTGTGGACTATTATTATCATTGTGGGATGAACACAGAGGTCACTGAATCTTTTACAAATTGACCCTTACAATTATTTTTTTTGTTCTCAACTTAGACTAATGTTCTTCATGAGGTTCGAGCGGCATATAGGAAGAGAGAGAGGCATGAAGGGGAATCCATCTTTCAAACCCACATCTTACGGTTGTGGTGTATAACATATGCTTGTGACATTACAGTTTAATATAATGCTCTGCAGCTGGTGAGAGGAACAGTGGACCCAGTGTTAGGGGAAGTGGTGTCTAACAGATGGTTACACTTAGTCTACAGCACTGTGCCCTTATATGGTATTTAGCAGAGACCTAAACATGTCTTATATAAGCTGTGTTCAATGTACAGAGAGACAGAGTGGTTATCGGGCTGGGTCACTCTCCAAGCTGCTGCAGAGCTTGTAATTGATGCTGAATTCTTTGATGTAATAAACTTTTATAATCAAGAACAGTGTCAAGCGGATTTCTTCTCAACACATCATCGCAGCATTATCGTTCGGACACCACACGGTTATCTACATTCACTGGACAGTCTGCATGGTTTAAAGTCGTAAGAAAAGGATATTGCAGAATCAATACAGCAGAAACCCTTGATGAAAGAGTATTTACTATCCATTACTATATACTTCCAAGGGAATACAGGCCTTTACAGAAAACTTATGTGTCTTCAACATTTTGGTTTGCTTTCCTGAAGGTATAGTGACGATGAACAGGATTGAGAAGAGAGATATAACACCATAGCATGCAATTAGATTCAGACCCATGCAAGAGCTGAAAATGGATGATTTCCCAGGGGGTTGTACTAATCCACTCAAGTACCATGGCACCTTGTCATGCACTTCTTTAAACAAATCATATTTTTATCCTGGTGTAAGGTCACACTATTTACATTCATTTCTGCAGCTGCCAAAATTAATAGAGTTGGCCTTACTTCTTAAAATACTGCTTTGGGTGCCAATTTACCTTAACTGGGCATTTATTATGAATCCATTACACATCTATTAATGCACTGGGTTTGTGGAACAACAGCATCATAGGAAACCCAGGTCAAGTCTGGGGGTCTCAGAATTGCATTGTAGTTGATTCAAATGTGTAGTGTGTGTCATGACTAAACAGGTCACATAATCGTGGACACCACATCCTCTCCAATGACACAGATGCTTATCATGTGTTAGCCTCTGTTGATAAACCAGTACATGAGTTGTGTCAGAGGCCACATGCACTTGATTCTCGTTCCTCAAGACTTTTAATGCATGGAGCTGCTATAACTGGCCCATAATAATTCATATAGATAAATGCTCTCATTATGAGGTTAAGAGGCTTGGCTTGCTGTGATATTTACCCAACTTCCACAGCCTTATGGTTAACCTACTTGCTTATTCAAAGAGGGAGGGGGTAGCTGGCAGCTGCTTTTCATACTTTTATGCCAACGGACTGATCTATCTTTGGGTGATAGGTGGATAAGGATATTCTCTTAAATATGCTCTTTAGTAATGATGACAGTGCTTCTCATTTGAGGGGGGTATCAAAGTTTCATGAAAACAGCTTAACCTACGCACCCTAACCAGGGTGTGGCTAATAGCCAGATTATCTGTGTGCAAAAATGTGCTGGTGTGTGAGAGATCCCCGTCACTACATTTGGGATTTCCCTGTCTATTAGATGCTGCAGCCATTGAACCTTCAACGTCTATTGCTGTTAGAAACTGCTAATTTGCAACCAACAGATGATCCACAAAACTTCCTTTTAGTCACAGTGTGACATGTTTAATGCTTTATTGACTGAGCTGTAGTGTAATGATGAAACTGTGGCTTACTCATCCAACATAAACATTCCTCCTAAAGAATTATAATGCACCACAAAAAATCCATGTGTAGCATGTTTAAACAGAGTGACTATAAACAAATCAAAATAGCCAGTTACTGCAAACACTGCACTGCAGAAACCTGTGTGTTACAGGGCAGAATCTAAAGGACAAAGGAAGAAAAGGCAACTCAGGAATAATTTGAATTTCAGTGCTATTTGAGGGGTTGAAAACCTAATATCAAAACATTTATTGAAATGAAAAATTATTAGTGTTTGTTCATTTACCCATAACAGTACTGACACATCTACAATTTGCCTATATTTTGTATAAAATATGAAGCTTGTCTGAGACATATAATCCATTCAAGTGAACTTATACTTTACTTATACTTAAATGCTGTATGTTTTTGTGTGTGTATATACATACAAAACATACATATATAAATATATACATGTTTCTCTGACATACCAGACTTAAAGGCTCTGTACAGGCAGACTTCTGCTGGGAATTATGTGAGGTCCCCAAACTCTGTGTACTAATAATCATAAAAGTGTAAATTCACTGACCCTAACAGGTGCAATTAAACACAGTAGAGTGAGGGAGATGTTGGTTGAGCACTCATCTTTACACACCCACACAGTCCTCAGGCTAGGTTTAGTCAGCCAAATCAAGGGAAAAAAAACACCTGGGTGGACCATGCAGGGCTTTAATGTCAGTGGAACTGCTGCACAACAGCAGCCTTTTAACGGCAAGAAAAAACAACTTTACATTATCCTTTTCACAACATCCATGTTTGCTTATTTTTTTGTCCTATGAGTTTGATCACAAATGCAATGTTTTTGAGAGGTGGCTCTTATCAATAAATGTTTTTGAAGAGGCGTTATACAGTCACAACAGCAGGACAGCACAATGATGAGTAACTGACAAAAAAGTAAATAAATGGGCATTGTGACACTATATATCACTTATGTCAAAGCTCTCTGCAAGTTGATATGGAAAATGCATTGAAATGGATAGAAATCACTGGCTGCCTATAGGAATCCATCCATCCATTGTCAACCGCTTATCCTGCGTGAAGGGTTGCGGGGGGCTGGAGCCAATCCCAGCTGACATTGGGCGAAAGGCGGGGTACACTGCAGAGCCACACATAGACAAACAACCACTCACACTCACATTCACACCTAAGGACAATTTAGAGACACCAATTAACCTAGCCTGCATGTCCTTGGATGGTGGGAGGAAGCCGGAGCACCCGGAGAGAACCCACGCGGACACAGGGAGAACATGCAAACTCCACACAGAAAGGCCGGGGCAACCGG
This sequence comes from Micropterus salmoides, assembly GCF_014851395.1. Classification (NCBI taxonomy): domain Eukaryota; kingdom Metazoa; phylum Chordata; class Actinopteri; order Centrarchiformes; family Centrarchidae; genus Micropterus; species Micropterus salmoides. The sequence goes on from NW_024040596.1 coordinate 16,147,299, forward strand.
GGTTTGAACGACCTTCTTGCTGTGAGGCAACAGTGCTAATCACTGCACCACTGTGCAGCTCACCTATAGGAATTAGAACCTAAATACTTATGTAGTTAATGTCCTTATGAATGCAAACTTAAAAAAAGCCATACTAACAACTTCTAACCAAGGTGGCTGCATTAACTGCAGAGCTAACTCACAGTAAATGTTATTAGCACTCTGCTCTTTAACAGCTATGAAGGCTATAGAAAATGTAAAACTTATCATTCAATGAGCTCTATACAGAAGATTTGTAACATGGTCACCTTTACAATTACCCTCTAAGAGTCAAATAGCTAAACAATGTACAGGCCTGCTGTCCCTGAAAACCTCAAGTATGGTGCCTGCATGACACTTAATTGGGCCATTCTATTCAACATCTACCATTTTTGTCAGACAGACAGGTTTCGCACTACATCAAACTGTGTATTGATTCAATAAACTGTCTATCGATTCTAAAAGGCTGGGAATGTTTCTATACTGTGTCTCTGTCTGTATAGTGTGCCCTTTCTCTCTCGGTCTCACCTTTAAAATTTCCATCTTATTTGTGATGGCAGACAAAGCACTTAAAGGGTGAAGCTTTTTAGACTCGGGACTTTTGAGCACATGACAGAGCGCATTAGATTTTCCACTTTATGCAGATATTGGCCCACTTTGTCACTAAAAGGCGTGTAGAGGACTATTTTTGCCCAATTCAAAGTGAGGAAAGTGTGTCATGACCCAGTAACACATAGTGAAACCTGTATGAAGTCCTGCCGGATCACTCCCTCATGCTATATCCTTTCTTGTCGTTAAACATTAATCATGATTGACATATTGGCGTGCATTTGAACTCCTCCCAGAGGAGAATGCCATAAGTAACACCTTTGTAGGAAGCACTAAAAATGAAACGGCTGTGTAGTCTGGAATTTTCTGTCAGACGGGGTCAATAAAAGGGGTGTTAATTCCTGTGGGTCTGAATGAAAGCTAAATGCAGTCAACAGTGTCATACTCCTCTAAGAACGGGAGCAGAACAATGTTTAAAGGACAGTGTTTTGCAAAAGCCTCCCAGACTGCCCTGTCAAGTCTGTCTAGAGTCACAAAGGGAAAATGAATTGTGAAAGTGTAGTTGCTTCCACACATGCATATTTTACAGTGTTACTTTGAATCCAAATGAAGGAAATCATTACTGAATAGTGAAAGCTGGCATTTACATTTATTTCCATATCACTATGCTCGGTAAAAATTTATCAACACATTAATCAATTTGGTTAACTACTGAGGTTTTCACAATCACCTGCTTTGACCGGTGTACACTTAGTTTAGTCATTGTAACAGCTCTATCTCTTTCTTTCTAAAGAAAGCTTTTCTAAGCTTCCACCAATGCACAAGGATCTGAAGCTTAAACAGACTGTCCATAGGCTATATTTCAGTATCACAGAGCAACATGATCCTCAATATTTCTCTGGAATTTTGATGGTGATCTAATAAGGTTTGAGCTCACAATTCGCTTAATGAAATCTGTTGATAAATGTTGTGACTCTGTGCACTGTGGTCTGGGTCTAATATCAAAAAGAATAGTTTGATATTTTGGGAAAACTGTTTTTTAGGTGTGAGAAGATTGATACTTTCATGTCTGTGCACATGATGTTACGCCTGGCTGATTAGCTTGGAATAGCATAAAGAAAAACAGGAAACAGCTAGCCTGACTCTGTCTACACATAGACTGGTGAAATCACAGCCACTTTTTTACACCTCTGTTTTTATAAATTTTAGAGTTGCTGGAAGGTGGAGACCGGCTGTTTTCCCATGTTTCCAGTCTTTATGCTGAGCTAAGCTAACCAGTTGGTGGCTATAGCTTCATATAAGAGTGGTATCAATCTTCTCATCTGACTCCTGGGAAGAAAAAGAAAAAGCATATTTGAACAATTTAGTTTATTTGATCCCAATTTAAATGAAAATGACAAAAAACTGATACGTATAAAACATAGTAGTCTCATCTTTTGCATCATGTTATAGCAAAGCATTTTGACAATTTTGGTGAAAGAGGAATGCGACAAACGTTTACACCAGTGAGTGTTTGTAGCGCACATTACATTCATTCATTAAAAATGAATTCATGCCTTAATGAATTACTGAATGAATGAATTTAGTGTGTATTATACAAAGTGATTCTCAAAGTAACACCTCCTTAGCATTAAATTCAGAGGCGTCACATTTACATGATCTAATTGGGTACAGTTCTCTATTTATATGGAAGTTTGTTTTGTACGTTTAAAACAAATATGCAAATAAACCTAGGAGCAGCAGCATTTTAATAATTTTGCCCTCAAGGCATGCTCTCTGTGTTCAGTGGCATCTCTCAGTTAAAATGAAAACTACTCTCTCAATATTGTTTATGTGTTGTGTTCACTGTTGTTTCCCCACCAACAGTTCTTAGCCAAGTGGAACCATCTCCCATAGCATTTGGTGGAGGTGGTAGACAAGCTCTTAATCGGCTGTGTTATTGAATTATTGAATTAAAAGCTTAAGTACTCAGGGTGAGCATGTCAATTTTTCACAACTGAATGGTACACTGCTCATTCCATTTTCATCTGAATAGATCATTTGTGTATGTAAAATGTAGAAGAATGGAGGTATTACACAGATCAGTTTCATTGTCTGTAATTCCCTTTCACTGTGACTGTAATCATTCTGAGAGACAAGTCATATTCATCCAACACTGCATGCTAGTCCTTAATCTGCATTCAGTTCCCCTCAGAAACATAGCACTTTTTTGTCACACAGCTGTAGTGTAGTACAGTGTTAATTAAGAAAGGGTTTGCTTCTGAGCTAATATTGCATAATTACAGTAAAAGTGGAAGTTTAACCTGTTTTACATCCTTACGATGTAAAACAATTATATAGTTTTTTAAAAATTGAGGAGTAAGTGTCGCAGCAAATGGTTCAACCCTTTTCTACTTGACATTCTGCTCACCTGTCTTCATCCCTCGTGTTCTGAAACCCTGGGACTGATACAGATAAAATGATGTGATGTTTCTGTCTGTATTTCAATGGGATGAGTTGCTGTGACCCACGCAATCTTCCTCTCAAAGAGTATTTCAACTTATGCAGATGAGCTCATCAGAGCTGCCTGCTGAGATGAGACATCTAGGTCTGGAATTGTGTCAATACCAGCACCAAAACAAATGCAAATCAAAATCCAAATTAATGTGTTTTCCCTGAGGAGAAACTGAGTCGTACTTATAGTAAGCTCTCAGTAGATGACAGGATTCTGTTATCCAGAGCTCACGGAAAACAAGGCATTCTCAAACCGCTCACCAAGCCGAGGTACAAAAGTCAGTGTCTCCAGATGGAGAAACTGAACTAAACTAAGTAAAAAGAAAAAGGAGGCTTTTGTGTGATTGTTTTGCAGATGAAGAATGGAAAACATTTCTATATTTCCAGGATTCTTAAGTTCAGTGATCTATCTTGGTAAACATACATCCATACTTTCTATACAGACTATGTCAAGCAGATGTAGTTGATATGCTCCAGGTTTTCTAAATAGTATTACTCTGGTCACGGTGGCATTTATGTCACTGTCTTCTGCTTGAATGAATAAGGAGCAGCCACGTTTAAAAAAACAGGTTGTGTTTGGAAAGAAATGAGCAAATGGATGGATTGCAGTGGTTGAGGCTGTTCTAATATGTCTGTGGACCGTGGCCTTCTGTCACTACACCTACCCTATCTGCATTTCACTGAATAGTAAATAGCGCACAATGCATATAAACAGCAAATTTGTGCACAGGCTTTTGTAACTCTTTTGTGAAAGGAGGAGACAAAAGGATGGACATTTTGTGCTCTCAGTGAAAAGACTTTGAAAATTTAGATATTAAACTCCACTCCAATGTCTCCTAACCTTGAAATATCTTCAGTGATGATGCTGTATATGTATACTTTTTACTTAACCTTTAATGAACTGTTTGTTCAATCCTTTGCTAATGCAATGACCCACTTTCCCCCACAGGGATCATTAAAAATTTATTTTGATCTAATCAAAGAATTCGTTTCTTGTAACTGCCAGTTCCAGCTGAATGTTAACTTAACATTTTTGTTAGATTCATGTCTCGTCATTTGCCAGACACATTCATAAATAAAACAATAATAACAAGAAGACTTTAACTGACAACAGCTCTGATGACTTTGAATTTGAGTATGAGCACAAAAACATGAGCAGGGTTTTCATCACCACCTTATGATGCATACTTTTAATATAAGCATTGAGCATAGGAAGTCAACTCATCTTCTGTTGGGTGCACTAATACACAGTGCATGTTTTTATTGGAGATTTTAAATGTAAATAGCTGTGTAAAATGTTGATTGTGATTTTCTTTTGAAGCTGTCCTTACTAGGATCTAGACTACTGCTAGATAACATGTGCTGGTATACAGTGTATAGCTGAATTTGGCACATTTGCAGAGTCGCTAGTGCTTTTTAGTCATTAACACATATTAAGCACCATGTAGACATAAATGCACTTCTCTCACATAAAAACACGACAGCTTCAGAATGTGTCACCAGTCGAAAATAATTGCCTTCCATGCACACAGTGTATACAAATTTAATAAAATACACAACAAGTACAGTGGCCCACATTCACGTGTAAGCTCAGCTTATTTTCACATAAACTGCAGAGAAGACAACAATAAAATTACAAATACATTCTTAAAAAACTGTTATAGGAACCTCAAATGGTTTTATGAAAAGGGACGATCCCTGTTGCACCACCATTAACAGTTCATAAGACACTTCACTTTTGTATTTTATCACTGATATGTATTTCAGTTTCCTGTAATATTCAAAGAGATGTTCCTTATACACTAAATGGAGACAGAAAGCTTCACTGTACAAAAGCAGACAGGACTCAATAGCTTAACAGTAGCAATTTGCTCAACAGCCTCACAAAATTGGAGCTTGAAATGTGTAAAATACAGACATCTAAATTGACAGGTACAGTACACCATGAAAACACTTGAAGTCAGGTAAGTGCTGATCCCCCCCCCAAACCTTCACAGCAGTCAAGGACACATATTTCACCTAAACACAACAAGTCACAAACTCAAAAAACATACAAAGCAGATGGTTTTTGGTTATACAATGCGTGTCTGGACACCTCTGTGGGTCAAAATAAATCACCTCTTGGTCATTAATCTGTGATATCATCATCACACCCCTGGCAGGTGAGAGCAAGTGGGATCATCTGACCTGTCAGTTACCAGAGTCCCGCGGGTCGAGAGCACAATCTGATCCCCCACACTCCTGGCTGATGACAGAGCTGTGAATGAGACTGCTTGACAGGGACTTAGACCTGAGCTCGCAGGTCAGGTAGGAGGGCTCCTCCAATTCAGTGTGCAGTGGGGAGCACTGGCCATCTGGAGGGCCGTAGGCACTGCTGTCTGAACCCCCCTCTCTCTCTTCTTTGGACTCTTGGTTGGCCAAGTCCAGGGGCATACTACTTTTGGTGGGACTACTGGACGCAGATGGACTCTCCTGTAGCGGTGGGCTTAGTGCATGCTGCGATTTGAAGTAAGGTTTGACATTGGCCACAAGGATTGTACTGTCCCGCTGTTCCTTTCCAAACGTGCTGAGGGTTTTTCTGCTGCTGCAGCTGATGGTGCCATAAATCTCTGTCTCTACCATGGCATCTATTCCCACAGGGATGAAAAGGTTGGTGCGATTATCGGCGCTGTCTGCTTGGCTTCCTACCCGTAACTTTGGCATCCAGCATCTGTCAGAATGTCCCAGTGCACGACATTCATCGGTGCAGTGGACTGATTTGTCTTGCTCTGCAAAAACAGTTAAACATTTGTTATTGGACCCTGCTGGAGTAAGAAAAAACAACCTAGAAGAAAATGTAGATGACATTCTGAAGTATGAGCAGCAACAATAAAACACTCCAACAAACACAAATTCCAATACTATTCTTACTAAGTATAGTATCTTTGCCTGATACGTTATTTAGTATGCATCACTAGATTTTTCCAGAATAAAATAAGAACCAGCCGCCTGTTGCAACACTAGTTCAAATTTAGCAATGTTAGTACAGCGTTTTCTATTCTAGTAATCACCCACACTTCATCCATAAAATAACAATGTCATACCCACCCCAAAAAGTTAATTTTGCCGTTTTTCTTTTGATGGTTAATGTTGCAAAATAGTGATTCAGCTAATCCATAAAACCTTTTCCTTCTGCTATTCTCAACAACCTATGTGGGTGTTTCCAGGAAAATATCATCTGGTGCAGAGGAAGTGATGTGTTTTTCATTTCCATCTTAATCTGCTTGTGTGGACTAAACAGAAAAACAACTGTGGAATTTGCATAAGCAGTGATAGTAGCCATTTCTGATCAGAAAGTGGTGAGAAAGTCTGTAGTTTGAATACTGTTAGTTTTAATACTGTTATGGCTCATTATTTTAATTTTTGTGCTTTTCCAAAAAAAACTATTTATAGATGGGAATTTAGTCAATATTCATTTTGGATGTTCAAAAAGTGGGTGAAAATCAGTTCAATATCTAAAATTAAAAACCAAGGCGAAATTGGATTTTGGAAATACTATTTGTAGCACAAACACTCATTAGTTTGACCTTTAGTAATTTTTCTAATTACCTTGAGAGACTGGTGTGCTCTCAGCAGCTCATTTGCATTTCCCTCCCATTTTTCATTTCACTTGTTATTAGTGGATGCATATTATGACCTGCCCTTGCCACAATAGGTAATGGTGGTCACAACTCTTTTTGTGTGGAGAAAGTGAAAATTAAGATGATGCTTCTTTAAAAATCTGGATAAGTTTTGGTGAAAATTGGCAACACTGAAAAACAATGATCTTTAAATATAGTTTACATTGTAAGTATACCTCAGTGGCAGTAACAGTAGAATTTCAAATTGAAATGTGGTCGTCACTTGATGCATGTTGATGCATTCATGTTGGTGAAGTGGTCCCCTGATTATTCCATGACTGTAATAGGTGCAGCTGCATTAGCTGAAGCTAGGGCCAGTGTAGTAGTAGTAAAAAGGTGGATCTATGGGTAAGACTCTGTCTTTGTGTCGCAACTCAAGTCTTTTACATTTCACAACACATCTAACCCAGGTAGACATGAAATATGCACCAAGAGTGAATCATAGAATGAGACAATTTTCATGGTGTGTGTCATTTTTCTTTAGCCATTACACTACCCTATCCAAATAAATTTGACAATGATGCATCGAGGTATTTTGCACGTAGAGGCATACAGCGAAATGTCAAACATATCTTTGTAAATTGGTAGTAATTGACAGTTTTCTTTCATTTGTTATACATGAAAATGAAACAACAATTTGTAAAAGTGTAAATTTAATCTTCCTGTTGGTGTGATGACTGACTTAACTTTACTCTAATGAATGTGATTTCTTTGCTGCAATCGCCATGATGTTGTAATGACATCCTTCATGCCAGATATCCAATCAAATTAAAATAAAGATCAGACAGTCAATCAGAATTTGGTTATTTATTTAGGTTTTGTAAATTGTGTTTTCTGTCAAAGATCTCAGACTGAAAGAAATTAATGAATGAGCCAGCCAAACACACAAAGACAAATACATACAGACAACTCGCACTGCATCTGCAAAATCTCCCCCTCTTCACAGAAACCATATGTTCCTTTTATAAAACATTCTCACATCTGGATACAGTCACACATTAACACGTCGCATCAAGTCTGGATACAGTCACATATTAACACTTAGCATCTCAAAAATCTGTCTTCTCCTCCCAAGGGAACCAAAGGTTTCAACCAAAGCATGAAACCTGTTTTTTATTAATATTTCATCCAATCACAAGATGGCCTGACACTACACTGATCAGCTCTCATAACTTTGGTCTATAAATAAGGCTTCTCTAGCTTGCTCACATGCCATTTGGTGATATCAAAGACAATGAGCAAGTGACTAACTGTGAATAAGGAACTTGATTTCATTTTTAGTCCTGGTCCTGGTGAGGAGAATATCAGCCTAGAACAAGGGGGAAGCACCACATGACGAGGCTCTTCCTACAGTGGAAAAGGTGGGGAGATCCTATTGTTCAAAGGCAACAGTACCTTCCTCGCACACCAGCCTCGGCCAGGTTGCTGGAGGATGCACAAATGCGAGGGGGAAGTTCAAACAAGCACACACAAAAAAAAGATACCTGCTCCACAACCTCAAAGAGATGTGAAAAGCATCACCATGTGCCATACAAGCAGCACAAGCTCATTTGCAAAGTACATGCCACCACCATCGCATCCTGCTGCTCAAGTCCATGAACACCCACACCCACACACATGCACACATTTGCAGCCATAGAACAAAATGGAACTGTTAATTCTGCTATGACTAGATGGAGATTTTACGTGTTAAATGGGGCTGTTAATTTTACACCGTAGCTTTTTTAGAGATTTAATAAAGAATGCATACATTAGCATTGTTAAAGGAAAAGGCGTTTTCTAATTTATTAATTTTTTTGCAAAAATCTGTAAAAGTATCCTTTGTCTTTTATTGGCTACAGTAATTTCTTTAGTACATTATGTGTTTTTATGTGCGTAGTAAATTGTTTTAGGTTAATGGTTGTCATTTGACCATTTTGACCATTTTCTCATGTGAACTAATTACAGCTAGCTATCATTTTTTGTGGATGGTGTTTGCCTGAGAAAGCGTTCTCACAGTTCTCATCTTTTCGGTCTAAAAGTTGCATTGATAATTATTTTGGAGAGACTGCTAATTTGTGTGGAAAACCTCTCTTTTTCCTTTGTATGCTGATTTTTGTTCTGCACCTGTACCGTACTTTGGTTCGCTGTGCACACTATCCACCTTTTTTGGTATGCATAAAGAATGTTCACAAAGGTTTCACCCTCAGTGACCAATAACACAACAGATACTAATTTGACATACCGTTCTAAACCTCGGACCAGCCTTTTTTAGTGTCTTTAAATAAAAAAAGAAATGATATATGAATTGTGCTTATTTATTCAAATAAAAGTGGCAAAATGTCAATGACATGAAACAGATAAACAATTCATTCAGTAATCTTAATATTACTATTGGTGAATTTGAGTAAATTTCAATCAATTTCAAGGATCTGGAAATAATAATCTGTATTTACAGTTTTAACGTTAGTTTAGATTGTTTGGGAAAATCATATCTGTTTACACATCTTAACTGGATATAATCTATACTCTTTTACTGTATCATGACTGGATATTGCGTATACTTTGTGTATACTCTTTTGTAATGCGTGACAGTCTTAGTCTTTGTTGCTGAAGCATCGCTGCTGGAGCCCTATTGTTTTTGTTCTCATTCTTCTTATCATTATTTTTCTCCGCTAAAAGTGTAAGTGCAGCAACAACCATAAGACCTAGAAACACCAAAACATTGGCAGGTGCATGGTTGCAAATTCCACCCACTACTCATGAAACGCACATAAAATGACAATCACTGACCTAAAGGTGGAGCTGTAGTAATCAAGTTTACATTTTTACAATTATCTCAAAAATGGCTTGGCCTAGAGTCAAAATTCTTCCAACCTTTTAATCTTTCAAGGTAATTGTATCTTTGCTCAAACTATATCAGATTATGCAACATTTTCTCAATTTTCTTAACATCCTTCTTTTGACATCTAGTCAAAAACCGCTGGGACAGTTTTTTCTAAGCTTAATCGGGGACATCTGCGGACTAATCTATGATCTTAAATTGTTAAATAAATTTCAATATGTCAATCCATTTGAATTATACTAGCAAGTCAATTTTTACCAAAATAGGCTATATATAAAATTTGCAATAACTCATGAATGCTTACATTTTGAATTGCATTGCACTTCACCTCTAGGGGGCGACACAAATGGAAAAAAGTTTCTATCTCAAAAACGGCTGCATGGATTTGTACGAAATTTGATTTGAATGATCTAGGGTCATGACTCAGTTGATGTATAAAATTGACTAAAGTGGGCATGGCTTATTACAACAAAGTTTTTCTAGACATTTCACATTCCAGACTTCAATAAATCAAAATAAATCACCCTTACGTCCTACAGAGCTGACATTTTTTCAGCACATCCACTGATGTGTGACAGAAGTTTGCTCACTGCAACGGATGGCCAGTTCCTGAGTCCATCACTCTATATTTTTTCAAAATATGAAAATGAATCAAAGGATACAAAAATTGACACAGGCATTCGTTGGATACGTGATATCACATGTTTCAAACGGTGTTCAGATATCTCAAACAATGAGTCCGCAGTGACATTAAATGTCTTACTGTAATAAGTAATGCATGCACAACATTTTCTATTTCATAATTTTATCACCAACATTTCGACTGTTGTAAGCATTTTAAGTTTAAACAGACAAAAAGACCCCTGTTTTGCACGTGCGATATCATTGCCTCAGTTTGTGAGAAAGTGTGTGGAAACCACATCTCCCCAGTGGGGCAGTCAGTAAGTCACCTTCTCTGGGGATACAAAGGTCCATGGTTGAAATCCCCAGGCGGCTGAGTCTTATTGCCAAAAATGTGGCAATTCATGCATGTGGTGTGTTTTCAAGTGGTCATTGAGGTTATGAGGTCGAAGATTGCATATTGTGCTTGGACCACGTGATTATTTCTTCTTATTATTATTTTACTCAGTTGAAAGTGTTTGTGCAGCAGAAAATGTAAGACCTAGAAACACAGATCTATGGTAGGCTGCAAATTCCAACCACTCCTCAGGCACATATAATGACACTCACTGACCTCAAGGTGACGATGTAATAATCAAGATTACATTTTCACAATTATCTCGAAAACAGTTTGACCTAGAGTCAAAATTCTTTCATTATTTTAAGGTCTCAAGTCACCTTTATCTGATCTTCTACTATAAAAATATTCTCAACATCCTATTTCCAACACCTAGTCAGAAGCCACTGGGCCAATTGTCCCAAGCCAGAATCATCTACAGATGTCACTGATCTTAAGTTGTTAAAGAAATGTCGATATGTCAGTCCGTTTCAGTTATACAAGCCAATCAATTTTGTATGAAACACATCTTCACTGAAGGTTGTAAGCTACATCGAATGTTTCTAAAAGTAGATTTATATACCTCAACAGAGCATCAGCATATTGTGAAGACCATGATATATATTTTTAAAGAAAATCAAGAGTTCTGCTTCTTGTCAATAAATAAAAAGCAAGCACCCGAATGCTCCCAGTCAGTTTGGACCCTGATCATTGCAGCTATATGTTGTGTTTATTGTTGTAACAATGTTTTTATGTTGCCTTCTTGGCCGGGTCTCTCTTGAAAAACTGGTTAAATGTAGGCGATTGAAATGAAATAAATGTGAGAATGTCTTGTATGTGGTATAAATTAAGTTGGTTAAAGGGTGACAAACAAAATTAAATCACAATAAATATACATATTTACATATATTGTGCTTTTTAATAAATTAAATTGAGCAGGTCATGTGCTAGCTAACCCACAGAGAAGCATGCATGTAAAGTAAAGTCTGCAGGAAAGCAGTAGTAAAGTCTATTTTTAATAATGCATTGTTTGTGGTGCAGCAAAACCACAACTGTGCCTATTTACAAACAACTACAAGTTTGGACAAGCCATATTTACTCAGAGATTTCTGAAACAAATTTCATTTCTTGGCTGCATACTGTGACTTTTTTTCTACTTATTATGTGAACTTTCATTGTCGCACTCTCAGCATAACCCATTCTGGTGCTATCTTTGTCAAGACTAAGATCAAGAGAAAATACGCATTTCAATTCAAAATGCATTTTACATCAAAAGGAAGAACTAAATGATGGCTTTGATTTGGCAAAACCGCAACACAGATCCTGCATGTTATAAGTGCTACGCTTTGAAGCATGTACACCTCAGATTACAGTTGCGTGCCCCGTGCATTTGTGTTTCTCTGTCTTTCTTCTGGCACCGTAGAAAAAAGTATTTTTTAGGCACAGATACACGAGGCCAGAACAATAAGCATAAGCAAGGAGAAGCAGGGATATGCTGAATTCATTTCCATGGTACCTATCACCACTGCAGAGGAGCTAGCAGATGATGCTGATGCAAAGGGATGTATGTGCTTAGAAGGTTCAGCAAAAATGCAGTACGTTTTTTTTCTGCCATTGTGCTATTTGGCTCCCTATATAACCAGAAGCAAATTAAGGATCATGTCTGCATGTTTACATAACATTTAATTCTTAATGCTTACAAGAGATGAAGACTGTCATAATCACACATTAATGATCGCACGCTATAGCTTTTGTATAACACAATGTATAAAAATTCTATTAAGTACATATAACAATTTGGGGGGGAAAAAGATCACTGTACAGTTAGTTGCTTTATAATTTATATTATTTTTTAAAAATGCAGAGGGAAGAGGGTGAGGAAGTAAGGGTGCTTTCATCTATTGTGCCTGTCATTGGCTTTCCATTTCCATTTTTCATTCCATCACTGAATATAAATTTGTTAAATAATAGCTCTAAAATTACAGAGTTATACAATGGCTTTATATAGTCCACTGCATTTACATAGTCACATAATAGAATCATGACAAAGTAGCTGTGATCTTATAGGGGACTGTGAATGGCTCGATAACATGTTCTCAAAAACAAAGAAACCGCCTGCCCATTATAAATAGAATCAGAGAAAGCCGAGCAACATACCCACTGTGCATCTGGTTGCTGTGAGAGTGAATAAATATTCAGAGTGCATGATAGTGGAAGCTGCACAGGTGCATATATTACCTGTATCAAAGCAGCCAGGAGACTAGAGGGATGGTAAAGGTAAAGACATAAAAGCAATACTACTTAACCCACAAGCTTTTGTGTTGGTGCATTTGGAACAAAAATTCTGTGGTGTCTCCATTTTGGATAATAGCGCTATCTTGTCAGAATCTGCAAAACAGTGGCTTTGTTGTTCAATAAATGTACCTGTATGTGTTTGTGTGTATGTGTGTGTGTGTGTGTGTGTGTGTGTAAGTGAGAGACAGAAGGAGTGTGTGGGTTGGAGGGTGATGTTTTTGTGTGATCAGGTCTAAGGCACAGTGCATAATGTAGATCTTCCATTTTGTAGTCAGCAGACAGTGACACCATTTAATGTTCAACTGACCAACCTCAAGAGAGATCACAATTTAATCCAACCATTAGCTTTGCTTTTTAACTACAGTTTTTTTACATTGAAACAGGAAATGCATTAGCACAACGTATTAATATTAAATGCATTGCCCCGCTTTTTTTGGTATTTCTCTTATCTTAGAAATGCTGGTCTATAAATTGACTGACATTCCTGCCTAGCAAACGTCACCACTGCACATGTTAATATTCAGTCTTGCATGTACAAAACATCTCTTTCAATATCTGTCCATTTGATTGGCCTTAGAACTCTGAATCAGATTCAGAAATGTGCTGCAAAAAAAAAAAAAAGTGATTGAATTTACACCTCCCACAGAGTCAAGTTTGGTCTGCCATAATTCCTCATAGCACACACACACACACACACACACACACACACACACACACACACACGCACACGCAAACACAAACACACACACATACACATAAAAGTGAGATAGATAGATTGAGAGAGATTCACACATCCTTCTGGCAGCCGCAAGAGTGTTTCCATCTCTGCCCTCCTGAGCATGCCACAAACAAACAGTTCATAGCAATGTAAATGGTGTGGAAAGTACTGCATAGGGACCCGATGACCAGAGCCATTCTCTTCCAAGGCTCACACAAGGAAATGAGAAACATTGCCATCTCAGTCAAGCCCCCCAATATATTTTATCTTACCAGTGAGAGTTGCTTTCATATTTTCAGTTTATATCCACAATAGCTAAATATATCAGTCGCTATCAGGTCAGCCAGGTTGCAACAGATTGACAATCATCTATGATTATACTCCTGGCAGTGCATATCGTTTCAGATTTTTGAAATGAAATTTAACATTTCTATTTTCAGTTGTTAAGCAAAGCTCCTCTCAAAACTGTGTAACCACAGCAAAACTGATAATAACTGAGAAAATCTTTCCAAGCAAAAGGTGGAAACACTCCGTCAAGTTGCACCAGAAATACCTGTCATTTTGCGCTGCAAGTGTCTATCATGCTCTCTTGTCTCTGTCGTGTTATTGAAGACATGCATGCAGCGAATCTGTGTTCAAATAATGACGTGATCAAAAGAGACACCGACGGAGATACACTTTGCCATGCATATGAGTTTGTTTGATGTCAAAATAAGACAGGAGATGTTTGAACATTCTACCTTCAGCCAATGGGCTCTTTTATCCTTTTAAACTACCATCTACCTTCCACCCTGGTGCCTTCATGTCATCTTTGGAGCACAGCACAGGCTGTCTACAATGTAAAGCGGTACAAAGTAGCATTACCCGCATGTAATAACAGTGTGGATTTACCTCTTGAATATTGTTGAATATTTGTTTGCATTGGTTTACCCAGAGGCTGGTGGACCTCCACTAACAGCAAACACCAGCGGGCTGAATGTATGTTCTCGGGGCATTGAGTATAAACAATGTCTGGTAGAAGAGTCAGTTAGGCATCTTCAAGATGTCAGGAACAGAGTGTATCCACTCACCCTGCTCAAAAGGCTGGCCATTAACTGCTGTTGCTTTCATCTTGAGGACCTCCCTAGCAGACGTGTCGCAGTGTGAGCCTTTATTAGTATCCTGGTCACTATCAGCCTGGTCACTATCACCATGGCCACTGTCTCGGAGGCTTGCTCGTTCTGCATCCTTAAATGTTGAGCTGCAGCAGAATAGAAAGAGAGAAAAAAACATAACTTGCCATTACCTCTGCGTGAGCGCTCCAATTTCAGCCATAGTCAGGCTAGATACAAAGATGAAGAAGCTAAATGCACTGGTCAGGAAGCTTTTGGATAGAGCTCTTACCTTTGAACAAATGGCTGCCTGCTGCCAGCATAATTGGGCTCTGAGGGGAAATTTTCCGTCTTGAAATGAAAGGAAAATAATATTTTGCATTGGACATGTTAAAATTTCATGCAATTTTCAACAATAGCGTAATAGAGTAACATGAGATTGAGAATATTCTCGTCTGGTTGTCAGATTCTTATATTTTCATTATAACACCTGAACAATGTCAATGAAAGCCATAGAGCACTTGCCAGTAATGACGGCATGATAAGACAAATCTCCATTGTGACCATATGTGCCTCCTTGGCAAGGCAAAGGAGTAAAGCATTAGCTACTGTCATCAGCATCCTTTTCCTCCTATCTTGAGAATAATGTGTTTGTGTTGATCACACCCACATACCCTAGTGACTGGTGACAGTGCCAGGCCTTGTCATCTGTGTTATCATCTCCAAATGAGACTGTCGGTGAGACTGTCCTAGATATTTACATCGTTTACAACAGATAATTGTGCTGTGCTAAACAGCACTACAAGCCCATGCTGTCAAATTAGCATGTTAGCTGGCTCATGTATACAACCCCGCCATCTCTGCAAGGCAAGGCCGGACCCTATTAATGGCCTTATCATGCCAACTTTGGATGCGGATGGGTGGATCTGGCCCACATTTGTGGGGAGCGAAAAATGTGATTGTAAGGTTATGCTGTGTGCATCTAGCTGTCTGGTGCACATTGGTTCAGTAATGTGATCAGACAATCTGCTCAAACACCTGTCCAATCCCACATTTCAGGCAGGGTTTTGTTTTCACTCTATAGCAGTGGATCTGGCAGGGTCACAGCAGCCTTGTTCAAGACTCACACTGTTTGCATGTCTAACTGGGAGGACTTTCTGATTATGCACACCACCTGTACCATTTTGCAAGAGAAGACTTACAATGGAGCAGTTTCTAAAATGATTCTGACTCCACAAACGCATAGAAAAAAGTTCTTGATCTTGAGTGAAATGCCATTTACAACACATGAATACATACCAACACTAAGTGGCCATATCATGCAGAGAATATATCATAGTGTCATAACAGCAAAAGAAAAAGTGATAATAATGATGTCTGTTCACAGTGACAGTTTCCTTTTTTCAGTCCATTACTTTTCTTTTGTCAGATTTGTATGGTAAAGCAGCGGGCACAGATAAGCAAGAAGAAAGGGCAGATAAAGAATACAGTGCAGCATCCTCCTTACCTGTATCACTGACATCCTATTCGCTGGAGTGTCTGTGCTAAGCCCGGCAAAGCTGGAGTGGCAGCCTGCCCTGGGAACTGTCAGGCTGTTTGGGGTGGTTTTCAGGTACATGACCTCTGACCTGGGCAGTGTGAGTGGCAGAGGGCTCTGGTAGTCAAAACATATTGGTGAAGTGATGAGAGAAGGGCTGCTCACCACATTCATCCGGCTCGCAGAATCTCTCTCCTCCATCTCACTCTGCACCAGCATGATGTCACTCTTGTTGATCCTTTTCTTTTTGCCTTTCCCCACTGGAGGATTGGAGTACTCAGCCATGCGGCAGTTATAATTCCCAGTCTCCTTATCTTGATGCTTGGACTTGACAGCGATGGCGGTCATGACTGCTAAGAGCATGACAGAGATAATGCAGAGGGTAACTATGAGGGGCAGGGATACATCCCAGTGCTGCTGTTCCCCACTCGCGCTGGAACCCCCTCCCGCTGCCGTTTCTGTGTTCGCCTTAATGATCAGCTTAGCCACGGCAGATAAGGGGGGCTTGCCATGGTCAGTTACCTTCACCACCAGCTCAACCACTGGGGCAACCTCTTCCCAAAGAGCATGGGCAGTTCTGACCTCTCCTCCCACCGGATCCATCTCAAACAGGTGGTCGTCGTTTCCCTCCGTGATCTCATAGGTCAAATGTCCACTTTCTCCGTGGTCATGGTCCACTGCTTTCACTGTGGCCACGATGTATCCAATACCAACATTTCTAGGTACTGGGATTTCAGCTGTATCATTTAGCAGAAGGGGTAAAATAATAACTGGGAGATTGTCGTTGACGTCAAGGACATTGACCCTGACTGTAGAAGTGCTCTCCATGTGAGGGGATCCTCCATCTTTAGCTTGGACTTTGAACTCAAAGGACTTTGTTTGCTCATAATTGAAAGACCGTGAGGCATATATGGCTCCATTGGTGGGATTAACAGACACATAGGTGTACACGGAAACATCTCCTATATGTGACGGCAGAATGGAGTATGACACTGTTCCATTTCGACCTACATCTGGGTCGTGGGCAAGAACGGATCCCAAATACTCACCTGGGATGTTGTTCTCAGGCACCTGTAGCACATACACTGTCTTTGTAAAGCGTGGTGCATTGTCATTCTCATCCAAAATTTTCACAGTAAACGACTTAGTGTAGTTCAATGAAGGGATCCCATTGTCTCTCGCCACTATTGTTACATTGTATTCATCTTTCATTTCCCTGTCCAGAGGTCTGTCTGTGAGCAGCGTATAAAAATTATCATTGTTTTCCTGCAGTCTGAAAGGTACATTTCCCAGCACCCTGCACTGAAGTTGACCGTTTCGACCAGAATCTTTATCTGTCACTCTCACCAGCGCTATGACAGATTCTGGAGGTGCTGCTTCGCTGATGGCTCCCTGCCGGACAGAAACAAAACTTATTATTGGCGAGTTGTCATTTTTGTCAAGCACTTTGACAGTAATTTTACAGTGGCCTGGTATCGGGTTGGGCCCAAGATCCTTTGCCTGTACATCAAACTCTATGATTGGATTCTCTTCATAGTCAATTTCTCCCTGGACCTTGATGACGCCACTATTGGGGTCAATGGAGAACAAATCTTGGATTCTCTCAGATGCATATCCAGTGAAGGAATAGACAACCTGCCCGTTGCTTCCCTCATCTTGGTCAGTGGCATTTAAATCTATGAGTACTTTTCCAGGAGGTGAATTCTCTGGGATCTCAATCACATAGGAGGATTTTTCAAAGACCGGGCTATTGTCATTTGAATCAGTCACCCTGACATTGATTTGCATGGAGCCTGATCTCGGATACTCCCCACCATCAATTGCTGTGAGGAGAAGGGTGTGATGACTCTGATCCTCCCTATCCAGAGGTCTCTGAACCACCAGCTCTGGATATATAGTCCCATCACCCCTGACTTTTAAATCCAAAGAAAAGGTATTGTAATCATCTCTTGTGACCTGATAGGTCTTTATCCCATTTTCTCCAGAATCTGAGTCATGCGCAATAGTGAGAGGGAAGCGTGTTCCAGCAGCTGCGTTTTCTGAAATATCAATATTGACATGATCTGAAGGAAAACTGGGCGAGTTGTCATTTATGTCCTGTATATCAATCTTGACCATGCATATTTCCTTGTCATTGGCAAACACCTCCATAGAGAGCTGGCACTTTGGGTTGCGCCTACATAACGTTTCCCTGTCAATCCTTTGTTTGGTGAAGATTAGTCCACTCTCCGGGTCAACATCCACCAGATGTGGTGCAGAATTCTCCAGTACTCTGAAGTTAGATTTTTTCCCTCTCTCCATGGTCCCATATCCGGCATCTTTTGCTATATTACCTATAACCGTGCCAGGTCCTTGCTCCTCGGGGACAGAATAATTGAGATTTTTCAGTGTCAGGGCTTTAACCCACAGCAGAAAGAAAATGGGTACAGAGAGACGCATCCCTTCAACTGGATATGCGGTAGTGGCAGAAAGAAAAAAATCCTCGTTGACTTTCAACCTGTTGATTACGGCAAACCTAGAGGACTAAACCGAAACCAGGCATGTGGTTGACGCCGATCCCACACTAATTGGGTATCAAATCGATTTGTGAATGGTTATTGCCTTTTAATGTGTATTTTAACCTCTTTTACATGACGTTCGGCTATGATGAACTCTTTCTGTAAACAAAGATGACCGCCCGACGACACCTAATGCATGAATTAAAGATCAAATTCAACATTGTACAGGAAATGCTTTGTTTTTCCTCACGGGAGGGACTTAATGAATAATCGATGACTATAAAGTATTAATATTCCCTACTGCATCCAAGGTTAAAGCGTTTGAATCTCTGTGGTGAAGGTTAGACCGTAGCTTACAAAAGCGCATTGCCCTCATGCGACATCTACACCTAGGCTACAGCAAATACTGACATGCCCGTTCAAAATGCAGCATTGTCCGATGTTAACCATTCACAATGCATTTACTTTTTCTCCTGTGCGGCACACTGTTGCATATGGGTTCTGCTCGTGTGGCATATACAGCCTGCCCATGCCAGAAAGTAGCCTACTATAAAAGCAGGATGTAGAGCTGTTTATCCTGTCCAAACCTTTTGTGTTCCCGTCATTCAAGAGCATCTATAGCTACAGCTGCGACTTTTGTCCGATGATTGTCCTATAATCAGTCCAGTAATCCCATAATCCAGTCCAATTGGACCCAGTGCTCTTGCATCCTTCATTCGGACAATGCTCATCTGCACTGCCCCGCTGAGCGTTGCCAGAAAAAACGCGAAAAAAGGGTGCTGGAAGATTTCAGATAATCAAAATTAATCGCTTTTCCTGCGCTCAGTTCTCTCCGCGTCAACTGTTGAAACCTGCTCCCTTCGCAGTGAGATCTGACCGGAATCCTCTCGACGCCTTTATAACAGACTCCAGTGTAATTCTTGGTGCATTTAACATAGTTTCTGATCGTCTTCCAGCAAATGAGTGAACAGTGACAGATCTTGCCTTGGGGGGGTTTCTCCAATAGGTCTGGCAAGATCGCATGAAGAAGGGCTGTTCTAGTGCTACGTGATTCATTTACTGATGTGCGCGCACAGAGCAGCAGCATCACAGGGAGAACGTGCTGGTGGATGTTGCCCTTAATACATGTGGATGTGAACTAGGGATTATGAATTGATCGATGAAATGTGTTTGGCTGGGATGTAGTAGAAGCAGTAAAGACTTGACAAGTGGTCATTTTACGGAAAAGTGGATCAGATGGGCATCCTGGTGTGAAAAATGTCAAATTAAAGATGACAAAATGTTTAAAGATGAAATGTGTTTCTTCCCCTCGGAGTGGCATGTTCTCAGTAACAGTGAAGCTCTTTGGATATTCAGAATTAAAGATTCGTATCAATAATTGAAAACAATACCACTTGTCTCCTGTATTGTACCATACAGTCATTACTTTGGAGAAAAATCTAGCCACAAGATAAAATAAAAGACAGACTGTGGGTGTTTTCAGGATAATCTCTGTAAAGGACATGAGAGAATTACTTATGCTTCTGAAAAAACAAGGCTTATTTCACAGCTCAAATATCACAGCTGTTGGTATAACCTGCCTTCTGCAGCTATCACACTTGCCTTCAATAGCCTATCCGCATCAATCTCATATCTCATTTTGAAAAGATGGACTGACATTTAGTTCACTCAGCATTTCAACAATATGACATTTGCATTTTTATTCTCACTTGACCACATCTCAGTGACGCATGGGCCTTAGTGGCGATGCAGGTACCAGTAATTCTGAGAGGAAGCTGTGTCAACATTAGGGCAAGATCAGTGTGGCCTGGTTCCTCATTTAATTCCATGTTGCCCAGGATCTAAATCAACCTTGAGTTGTCCCTGAGTTCATTTCATTTGTCTGAAACATGGCTGCTTTCCTCCTCTAGGGAGCATCAACTTTGCCTGGCCAGGGTGCAGCCTGCATAAATTGGCCATTTCTGCAGGTAAGAGATAAGGACAACAAAGGGAAACTAATTATCATTCAGTCTATGTTAAACCTCAGGAAAGGACTGCTATTGACAATTGTGTCTGTATTGTCACAGTCATACCATTTAATATGATCTGAACTCTGAATGAGAGGGTGGTTCATATCCATAATAAATAGGCCACATCCTAATATATGACTGCCTTGTTTTTGCAGAAGCTGATGACTTTGTCATGGATAACTTTCTCTAATGAGACCCCTGCACCTGCCATTGAATGAACCGCAATCTCTGCTGCTTTGTTGGCAATAAAATAAAAAACACGGATGCATCTGTTGTGTCATGACGAATTGATTTTTACTTGAAAGCACATTATTCTGTTGGTGTAAAATCACACCTGTTGTAATTCCACAGAGGTTGAAATGACAAAAGAGTAGCTATACTTATTTAAGAATATGCACAATATCTTTGAATCTCTTTCATGTGACTCACTTACCACCGTGCACAAGCATGATTAGAGGTGAGATTAAGTTGTTTATCATTCTGTTTTTAGCCCGTTGCTGGTTGTACCACACCTTAAGCAACACACTGGAATACTGATCGTGGTGAGTGGGAATGATGATAAAATGAGAGAACAAGTTCTGTTTGGAATAAATTTCTGCATGAGACAATGTGTAAACATGTTAATTTTACACATGAAAAAACATCTACAGCAAGGTTTTTAAATAGTTAAACAGGATTTTAAGAATGTTCTCTTATTCAGTCACAGAGAAGAAAATAAAGTGATTAAACAACAACATAACTTCCCTAGGATTGTCAAAGTAAACACAAAAACAAGTTAGTTAATTAAATATACTAAAAACTACTAGTATTATCACCACCATTACCACACTAATTTGACAAAGATTTCTATAGAGTTTGTTATAGCCCAGTATCATGTACTTTGAAATAATGTGCCATATCCCTGCATAATCCATGTGTCATGACTCCTCAACAGAGTACCCAATTTAAAGGGTCAGTTCACATATGTGTTAAAGGTTTGAGAGATCCACCTCTAAAACCTCTGCAGCACAGCCCAATACAGTGGATATAAATGGAAAACTGAAGAAAAATATATATGAAAAATTCAGTGTTTCTGAGACACAGTTTCCCTGTTACTTTAGACAATCAGAAGAACATTCTGTCCATACTTTTCATGGGGAGTATTTCCTAGAAAGTAATTCAGTTGAATGACTGGGATATTGTTACCAGAAATACATTTTGCTGTTGCATGTAATTTACCATTGCTCTGAACACCTAAAACAAAATAAATTCTCTTCCATTCTTTCAGGGTGGCAGCAGAATGGGACATCTTGGAAGTGCAACAGATAAAACTGACACTATCTGCATTGCTGAATATGACTAGGGGCAAGTGGGAAAAATGTATACATTGTAAACTGACCATTTCTGGTAGTGAGGTGTCCAGCAATATCTTATTTTCATTTAGTCACTGTTAGTGGTGCAAACTGTGTGTTTCTTAAATTAAAGAATATGTGTGGTGAAATTCTATTTTTTTCTTGGCAACAAATTCCACAATAAGAGAAAAGCAACAATGAAGACATCCTACTAACAAGTATGGCCTGTATCATCAAAGATTGAAATAGCTTATTTCTCTGAGCCATCTCTATTTACTGACCATAAACTACTAAAAATTTGTGAATGAGCCAAGATGTAAACCCTGTCCAGGAGAAATAACATTTTTATAGTACAATGTTGTTCTCACAGTTACACTCGGTGACAAAGATATGCTACGTTTGAACACCTGTGATACCAGAGACCAGGTTCACATCTGTGGTTAGGTTCAAGCAAGAAAAGCTCTTTGGTTAAAGTTATGGGAAAGATCATGGTTTCTGTTAAATGTTAATAAAGATGTTGTGTCTCATATACAGCCAGCATGGCTGCGCATGCATGCGAGTTCCTAGGTATGGAACTGTTCATATGGGAGGAGAGCAATGCAACAGCTGTTTCTTTGTTCAATTAACTTGGTGAATTAAGGATTCATTTTGTCCAAACCAGAGTTGGTGATTGTGGAAAAAACTTTTGACAGTTTGAATGAAGTGTGCTTTATGATGATCTGCAAGGTGTAGTCTTGTTTTGGTCTGAGACACTGTGCTCTAGTGCCACATTTAGTGGCAGTGAATGTCTCATACAGCTCTTTTAACCCTAACCAAGACTGCAGTGAGGACACAATCATAAAAAGGTTTAATATAGCCTAGGTGTAGTCACTGGCGGATAGAATATTGCAAGATCGGACATTTTGAAGGAAAACAAATTCAATCTGTTGCCAGTAACATTTTACTGATACATTCTGCATTAACATTTTTTGCAAGTTGCAAGATACTGTTAATTAACAACATTTACTCATTAGGTTAATAGAAAACATAATCTAGGCTGGCATTATGTTTCCTTCAAAATAAATTTGCTGTCGCCAATTAGTATAAACGAGAGGCATAGATTGACACTCTCGTACTTTGTGGCATGTTCCTTCATTAACATGAACATGGGTGTTTATTTTCATTCAATCCCACAATGCTGATGCGATAAATCACCAGAGTATCAAATCTGGATTCATTTTCAGCTAGAAAAATTCTCCAACAAATGTCCCGTTTACTCTTGTTTGAATAACGTTCACTAAAAACTGTAGTACCCAGCTGTTTTAGCAACATATTTAGCTGTATTTTAAGTAAACCTTTACATTTTTATTTTTTACACATTTATGTAATACATGCAGTAACATCCAAAGTGGCATACTCTTGAGGCTGTGCTAAACAATCAATAATGATAGAATTAATAAAATAATAATAAAAATAAGAAACAAAAACATAAACTATTATTAACATATGTTTAAGTTTACATCCTAACTTGTTGGACGAATTTGAATTTCTTATTTGTCATAATGGCATTTTTAAAATACCTGTACAGACATGTAGTAAAAAGTTCTAATCACACTCAACTGGCAGAATGTTTTCACTTGTTCATATGCTGGGTCATCACTATAGCCTAAGATGCGGTCTAAGATGCATAACAATTTATCACATGACCCCTCATTTGATACGAGCTGGAGACCTTTGTTGCTTGTCATTCACCTTGCTTTCTCCCCAAATTTTGTTGGTGTCTGTACTGTAAATATATATATATATATATATATATATATATATATATGCATACATAAGATAGAGATATGTGTTTTTCATTGTTGTTGTCATCATTGGTTTTCTTTACATAGTATGACCACCACGGCCTTCCACTAGTGGCCATTATTCCTGCATTTCTGTACGTTGACACTTGTCATGTGGGTCTGCTGGCCTCACTCAAAAGAGCATCCCTCATCTCACAAGTCCTGTGATCATGATACATGTATAAGTTATTTTTGTGACAGACCAGCAGAATTGGCACATTGACCCTTGAGGATTTGCATGAATGCAAGTCCTCAAGGGTCAATGTGCCAATTCTCCAACAATTCAATTCTGAATCAAAACTCAGGAGTCAAGCCTTGCTCTCCAGAGTGTGTGGGTTCAAGAGTTGATGTTTTTGCATTAGATTTTTAGAGAAACTCTCTGGGGCTCAAAACTGAAAGTCCGACTTGAAAGCGTTTTGGATTCTTTATAGCCTCCAGTGGAGTCTCGGTTGGTGGTCGGTAAGATAGGTTTAATAAATTCTGAACCTAATCTGCGTTTGGGAAGGAAGGAGCTAAGAGTGTGACTGTCTGTTGAGAATGTGCCTTTTAAAGGGTTTATGCAAATATGCACCTAAAAACTCTCAAATTACCTGCTCATCAATCAGTCTGGAAAACAAGCGTGTAATACACTGCTGTGATCCAAACACATTAGGATTGCAAAACTAGTGGGTACTTTCTGGAAAAGAATTCACATTCAATTCACATCAAACATTTGAGACTGGAATCATGAATATAATTATGGGAAATGGGAAAACAAACACAATAACCTGCAACGAATTAACAGGCAATCCACTGAGTTTCTGCATTGACAATAAATGAAAGGCAGACTTACATACAGCGATGTTCAGAGGTCAGAGTTACAAGAAGGAAGTTTCAAATTGTTTTCTAACAAGACAAACGTCAGTAGGTCAAACATCATCGTAAGGCTGCAAAGCGTCTGTTAGTCTTGGTTGCTGGTTTTGTTAATCAGTACAAAAATGCAATCAATTACACTCAAATATTAGTGTCTGGATAAGTTGGAAATGGCAGATGATCAAAATATTGTAACAGCGATAAAACACAAATGCATTGCAAATATTTTTGCCAATCCATACTATTTACCATTTAATGAAGAATATGGAATCTGGTTTTGTATTACAAATTAGTCACTTAATTGTAAATAGCCTCAGCTGGAAAGAATTCAGTATTGCATTCATCAGGAAGAATCACCCTCCCAGAAATACATTGATTATTCATTTCAGTAATTACCTCATGTCCTTACTTGTTAGACTGCAGTACTGTGCAACCAAGGGTGGAAAATAACTAAGTACATTTACTCAAGTACTGTAATATGGTACAATTTTCTGGTAATACTCTTTACTTGAGTATTTCTGTTTTCTGTTACTTTATACTTCTACTTCACTACATTACAGAAGGAAATGCTTTACTTTATTTACTTCTCTACATTTATCTGACATCTGGAGTTACTAGTTAGTTTCATATTAATAGTTTCTAAACAAAACATATGATCAATTTATATCTTATTTTACAGATTAAACTATCCAACTGCATATAAAGTAGGCCCCTCCTCCACCAGCTGTAACAGTACAATGCTGGTTTTGTTTCAGTAATAATAATAATAATAATAATTATATATGTCATATATGATATTATCTCACTCTGAAAGCAACCATTATGCCCAAACAGTACTTTAATGTTTGATACTATAAAGGTACAATGTGTAAGATTTGGCCAGACTTGAAAATGAACAAGGATGTATTGCGTTGCAGAGATATCCCCTGAAGTTAGCATGCTAACCAGCAAGCTCTGGCGCTCATCCTGTGTTGTTATACCCACTGATGCACTTCCCAAAATGTTAAACTATTTCTTTAAGAATCAAATAAAGCAGTGAAAAGCCTGTGTATTTATTTAATGGCACTTTGGGAGCACACAACTTCAGAATAAGCTTAACCAAGACATATAAATGTTTAAATCAATTTTTATCTGTTTTCTCAAACTCTGCACAGTATCGAACACTGAGTCTGATTTGTGCCACGAAAGATCCATATATTATCAAGATAAATATAATATGTGTGCCAGTTTATTTCGGTGGGCTCTGTCTAAATTTCACTGAGCTGAATCTAGTGCACAGTCTCATGAAGGTTTTGCCAGATGCCTTGTCTCACTCTTAGCTCAAGTGTCCCACATACAGTGTGAGAGAATTGCTGGTTACACTGCTCTTAGGACTGGCAGAGAAGCAGCAGGTTAGAGGAAAAACACCTCCCAGGAGAAATGATTCAAGGTATTGGAGAGCCAGAGAGGCGAGTAAAGTGAATGCAGTTTCAAAGGGGAAATAATGGAGGTCATGGTGTTTGATGTTCCTATGCTAGCCACGAAAATGACTTGGTTGATGATGGAATCAATCACACCTCCATGGCTCTGAATGTTAATGAAGATATGTTTAGTTGTTTTTTTTCCCTTGCATTTTTAATAACAGTGTTAACATCAAACCTAGCCATCCATTGCTGCAGACAGAATGAAGTGCAGTTATCTGCAGCCATGCCGGGTGATATCAGCTGACTGAAGCAATAATATTTGAAATGTGACGGTTGTTTTTTTTGTGGGTGTGTGTGTGTGTGAGCTGTTCTTCTCTTGTGTTTTTGTTGTGATGAGTGAACACAAGGTCAAAATGGAGTTTATCCTCTGATATCACCTGCCAGTCCAGACAAGAGAAACGCTCACTCAAGGTGACATTACTTTGGTGTCTATACTCAGCGTGCCACTACATCTTTCATTTCCTGTGAGCTAAAATTTACAACTTATCCTTTGACAGGAGGAGTAAACATCTCTAATATGACCCAGGCTGTGATCTTCCTGGGTAAACAAAAGTAAACCTGCCTCAGCCTCCACGATCCTTGACAATCCCAAAGAAAACAATAAACAAAGTGCTTTTTGTTTTTATGTATTTTAAAGATTAGACGTGAGTCGAATAGCCTTGAAGAATGCCTTTAAAATTTAAGGATATTAAATAATCAAACTAAGTGTACAACAGTGCGATAATTTCATTATTAGACGTGTGATGTTGACAATGACTAAATTCCTGTATTCTGTGTGGGATTACTAGAAGGTGAGAGCCATGGAGCGAACAGCTCTTGCATAATTAGATGGAAACAGTGATAACAGACAGATACAATAGCAGTGTGATTTAGGAGAGCTCATGACATTTCCTTATTCTTTCTGCAGTGGCACTTTATCTCAGTCGGGGAAAGTTATTTAGTATGCAATGGATCAATCGCGATCCTGAAAAAAAGTCATTTAAATTAACTTCTCGGGCAGATATCTATCCAGCAAAGTGGCCCGCAGAGGCAAGGGACTATCAGAAAATTAAAAAGGACATAACATTTTTCTGTGTGAAACAGAAATGGAACAAAACTGAGCAAAGCATCAGCTACACAAACATTCCAAGATGTTCCCTAACAGATTGCTTTTTTTGTCTTTGAATGTTTTTCTTTTCACATATTCAAACAATGAGGAACAGACTTTTCTCACAATCAGTGCTCATTCTGACAACACATTCAGTCTTTCTATTGACAACCTAACCGGCAGTTTGGTGATTGTGTCCTATAGCATGCCACTGATACGGTAGTCATTTTGCAGTGAAACACTGTCCAACTTATTCATTCTTAATTAGAACTGAGGGTAAAACCCCTGCACTGAGTCTGTCTCCTTTCAAATTAAGAGGAGTCCAAAGTGAATGTTTGATTCTTACTAAATAAAAATAAGCCAATGGCCATGCAGTGCATGTCTAATTGCAGATGAAGCATCAAATTAAAATGTCAGGGACTAGTTGGAGAAGCAGTTGCTGCAGAGTCAGTGTTTAAATTTATGTTAGAGATTATGCCATTTTCAGGGAAGGTGTAATTTGTGCAGCAGTATTACCAGAGCAACACCATGTTATTAGTTTTGACAATCCTCAGTCATGTTAATGTCGGGAAGGAAGGAAGATAGCGTGCCACCTAGTGGGATGTGAATAACCCATATATCTCACCACCAATTAGTATTAGGCTGTACTGTAAAGTGACAGGAAACTAATTCATAAATACTGTAGCAACATGAAAGAGGAGGGAAGCCATCCACATAAGAAAAATAAACTGTCAGTCCCATACAGATAGGGGAACATCAACACAGCCTTTCCAATTACTTCAAGGTTAACTGTGAACCGCTAATAACTTCAGGGAACCAGAGAAACAAAACATTGTTAGCTAATTACATAAGCAAGTCATTTAGACTGATTGATGCAACATATTATTCTCTGCTCCCTTTCTTTCTTTCTGTCATTCTTTCTCTCTCTCTCTCTCTCTCTCTTTCTCTCTGTCTCTCCCTAATTTTCTCTTCCATATACTAGAGAATAGCATAAAAGCTGTATTTCCTTTGGCAGCTGTCTCCATGACGGCCCACGCTGACACAATGAGACACTCTCCCGGCTCAGCAGTAAACCACAATCAACTGGTGAACAACTGGCACAGATTTATCATCATCAGCTCAGGACCAAAGCTCTATGTGTGAGCTGACACACTCTGCAGATAGAGAACTGCAGGCACTGCCATCCCTGCTTAAGACAGAGGTCAACCAGTCTGTTACTGAGGTGCGAAAGCAGCAGTCACTCTGTGTGTACATTTATGCAGTGATAAACTAAATTAATATTCATATGGTTGTCAGCCTGATGAGATGAAGCAATTCGTTTTTGAATTGGTTTATTTAGATGCCATATAACAAAGAACCTCAAAGGGAGATCATTTATGTTTATTGTTATTTTTTTGTTGCATCTTCTGTCACCGAGGTAACATTCAAAATCCTCTGTTCAGTCATGCTTGCAATGGCATTTATTATTTATATAGATACATAATAACAGCTCATCTAAATACAAGCCCAAATGGGATTGGGCTTTTGTTGTACAGTATTGTAAATATGCTCGATAGGAATGTGAATTAGTTATCCCCAGTGTTTCTATGGAATCACGAATATGCTTTACAGTGAAGGCAAAATCTAGAATAATAATTAGTTTCCATACCGTGTGTGGGTTTGGTTCTTAGTTCTGTTTAAGATACAGATTAAAAT
Organism: Micropterus salmoides; assembly: GCF_014851395.1. NCBI lineage: Eukaryota > Metazoa > Chordata > Actinopteri > Centrarchiformes > Centrarchidae > Micropterus > Micropterus salmoides. The sequence continues at coordinate 16,176,238 of NW_024040596.1, forward strand.
ATATGCTATTCATGACTCGCAGATGTGCCTCAGCTGAAAATGAGCACTCAGTGGTCTGATTGCCAAGCCCCTCGAAGTGTACTCACCCTTTGTTTGTTCACCAGACTTGAATGCAACATATCCTCGACCCTCCAGATGATGCCACCCTGGACTGAAAGTGAAATGAGAAATAGCCCTTAATGAAATTATGGAAGAGGACAATACTACTGTCTCGTGAACTTGTCACTGAAAGCACAGGCCATATAATGAAAGAACACATCTGAAGTAGCAGTGAGAAAGTACTGGCACATCATTGCTATGTTACGTGATGTTACTGTTGATCACAGGCTTCCTGTGACACCGAGTAGAACTCCATTAAAAACTGACATTTTTGTAAGTTTGTTTGAAAGCCTTTGCTTAGGGAGATGTCTCGGTATTGTAAAGGTTGTGGTATCCCCTAACGTTTTGGGGAATGTTGCACTACTACTCAACAGAATATTATTATTTATTTTTGTAGACAGCTGAAGAAGAAAAAACAAAAAAGCAACAAGTTACATGTCTGTTGTTAAGTCTGTTGTTACAAAAATGCAGTTTTCTTAGCTTTTTGTCCGAAATGTTGTTGTTTTTGAAGTATTGATGAAAATCACAGAATGCAGCTAGAATAACACATTTTTTGTGTATAAAAATGTACATATTTATTGCTTACATATACATATGGTACATAGAACAAAAATTTCAAAATGTTCTGAGAGATTAGTGAATAGGCTCAAAAATACTGGTGGTGGCATGCAACTTAAAAATTATAGTCTGGCGGGGAAAGTGTTAGAGCTTGTGAATTACACTTCCCTGCTTCAGCAGAGAAAGATTTCCAAGTAGCAATAAACAATAGCAGTAACAATATTACTCAAATATTCTTTTGAGCTTGTTAAATCGTATGGTTCTTTTCACATGTTAGCCAGGCTGCTTTTTTTTTACAACTGTCCCGAAAGTATAAATGATGTTTGGGTAGCCTGTAATTTTTGAGGTTGCATAGCTTGATGTTTCCCCCTAGTGGTATGAGAACTAAAATAGAACACAGACACTGGTAATGTTGTTTAATGCTGCTTTGTAGGCTACATTAATCAGGCAGTTATATTTTCTTAAATAACAATCTATGATCTATGTAACTTTACTTTACCTGTAAGAATCTATGTTTGCCTCACAAAATATCCTGCATAGAAACAAAACCTAACAAATAATAATTGATTTTAGGCTAGATATTATAGTTGCACAACGTATATGCTATTCCAACATCACCAGGTTTCCTTTATATCACCTTGAATACTGATTTTTACTTCTCTCTCTTTGTCATTATCTGCCTTTTGAGATACAAATAAAAGCACATCATATGCAGTACATATATCAAATCAATCAAATCAAATTCCTAATAGAGAAGATGTCACACAGCACCTAATTGTTCTTTAAAAAAATCTTTATCTAAAATCTTTATCATTTTTCACATCTTTGTATGCTCAGAGGACTACTATTAGTGGATTCCAACAAGAAGATATAGAACTACAGTTGTTTGTGTTTTAGGTTTAGGTGTCTTGAATTGTTTTCAGCAATTTATTTGGCCTCCATATGAGTAGCCTATATGTCTTAATATCCTGTCTTACTTAGTAGTTAAAGTAAAGGTCCACTGTAATCTAATAATATAATCTACAACAGCATGTCTTTAACATACCAAAGTACATGTGTGACATGGTAGCTATTGCTATTGTACAGATAAAACAATACAATTGAGAATGACAATAATAGCATCTCTACTGGCCTGAAAAATTATCAATTAAGGTAAGGTTTCTGTCTGTCAGTAATCAAATAGAACCCAACATTTAACTTAACTTAATTTTTGTAAGTTTTCTTTCTCAATACATGTATATGTTGAGATCACAAAAGACTAAAGTACGACATACTATATGTCTAGGCAGTAATCACAGAGGGATGGCACAAAGCCCCAGTGATAACATACCATCATTTAGTAGAAACTGTCTCATGTTTTAACTATCCTAAAGTATCCTAAATTGAAGTGGGAACGAACTCGGTTTGATAAAACCTAATAAATGAAGCAGACAACATCTTAATGGTAAGTGAACCTAAGACACAACTTCTTCTTCCAGACAAACTGTCAAGTGGAAAACAAATGATGTTATTTTTTCACACAACAGCCTCACAATTCAAAGCATCCAAAAGTCAATATCCACACTTGGCATTTGAGACAAAGATGAAGATGAGGTGCAGTAGTACAAAACATTGCATTGTGGGATGGGCCTGAAGCTCACAAATGGCATTGATTCAGAAAGTCTTCATCTTTACACAGTTGGTGGGGACTTGCATCTTAAAGTTGAATTGCTAAGAGGCCATAACAACATAATCACATACATACAGTTAACCATTTGTCAAACATAGACCTAACACCAACAGGTGCGGAGGCTAGAAATGACGTGTGCAGATCTGACTCATTTGTCAGTGGACTACTGATGAGCTGAAAACCAGCTCTAAAACACTCATTTTCTATTACCTGGGGAGATTTCAAATGTGCTGTGAGAGCTGCTGCAGGACATTAATGTGAAGCCCATTTGGATTTGAATGAACACAGTGTCTGCCAGCAATGGCTTTTCAAACAGATACACATTTTATACCAAACTGTGCAGATGAATTTACCTTGTGGCACAAATTGTCAGGTCAATGCACAACTATTTGACCTACAAGGAGCACATAAAGCAATAATGAAGGGAATCATATTGTATTGATTGATAAATGCATTTTCCCTCTGTACAATTGGCTATCTGTCAGACCAGTGCATATCACTGGGGGCATAAGTATGACCTTCTTTCTTATTGCTTGCCTTTTGTACTACATGGCCTTGAATCCTCAGTGGACCCTATGCCAAAATAAAGTTAATAACCTTACAATTTACAAGCTGTAGTGACTTTGCAGACTAGAAGTATTAAATAAAAATGGCGATCAGGACAACTTAAATAGGGAATATGTATTTTTTGACCATTATCCTCTATTCAAGAGGCATATTGTGGTAATGTGTGAGAACTCTGTTTAATGTTTCACAGTTATGTAAAAAGGTATCTAATCCACTCTATCCCAGCTTTTATCACAGCTATCAAAAAGTAAAAAAGCAGGTATTTATGTTTATGCAAATGAGCTCCGCTCCTAGCCCCCCTTTCCTGCAGATGAACAGAAAAAAAATAATGGCTCAGTCTGCCATCAGCTTCCACTGATAGCTCTTCCTTGGCAGCAGTTTTGGAAACTATTTATTTTCTCTTCAGGACTAGCCCTTAGATGGCTATTATGTAGTTTGTAAAAAACCCTTTACTCTTGCCTCATTTGCTTTCATACATCACAGACTCATTTGGAGTGACCTTAAAAATAATGAGGACAGAACACTGAGACAAACTTGTGTGCATGTGCGGATGAAAGCCAATAAGTATTTCGTATTGTTGAAAATGCATATCTTCAGTTAGCATTTAAGTTACTCAACTTGAGATCGGATTCTAAAATGTTGATGAAAAGTCATATTAGAACAGGCCTTTACATTTTAAGTTGTTGATGAAAACCCATCCACTTCCCCATGGATATCTCCCCCTGATTGAGAGATGCATTTAATTGATTTTATCTTGCATAATTCAGTTACAGACTTTGCATTTGGATTCGTACTGGATTTACTTTCATAAAAATATGTTGCTGTTCTATTTTGAGAGATTGGGAACATAATGCAAATGTTGTAGAATGTATGTGTTCCAGCTATATATACAAGCTCAACAACTGAAAACCAGTATGTAGGGTGATGTTTGTTAGTGTTGGTTATGGTTTTTAACCTCATCAGTGTCTCATCAATAAATCATTCGGGACCAGAAACAGTTTGCACTTGCCCTATATGTTCATGGTTGAATTAAACTTAATAATAGAGACAAGCTCTGCAAATATGACAGTAAAGCCAGACAACCAAGTGCTTTATCACTGTCAGAGTATTCAAAGGAGCAGTTAAATGAGGAAACTGTATTTCATCCCCAGTATATTTTGTCCAAGATAGCCAAGTTTCTATACAAGAGCTAAAAATTTGCCCCTCATAGCAACAAATGACAGGCAGAAATTTGTCAAGCAGCCTAATAGTTGTTGTACTGTGTTGTGTACAGTGATGTCAATTATTTAGAAGAGCTGAAGCCGGTGTGACAGCACCCAGCCTGATTTTGTAGGAATAATGGTTTATACTTTATTTTCCACTTGCGTACCAGCTCCACTCTCTCATTTGCATGCAAGAAACTCAACCAAGCAGCCTAGGAGTCTTCAAAGCCAGTCTCTCAGGTAAGGGAGTAGCTTGAGATTTTACATCTGATCATCACTGACTGGAGTCTTGATCATGCAGATTCAAACTGGGGGAAGAGCTCTACATGTTTACAAATTCAGACTTGATTTTCCAAGGGAATACTATGTCATCTTCAAAATACAATATTTCTCCATTTAATTGATTTATTGTCTGATCTAACTGGACTAATAATATAATTTGTGAAAAGTGTTAAATAAAATACTTTTTTCATTATTTTAATCACACTTTATTGGAAAAAGAAACACCAGTGTGCATCATATAATACAGGATATTGAAAATCAAATAATGTAAGATTAATAAACATAAAATATCTTACAATAAATAATTTGAACGAAACCAAATATGTACACTTGTTAACCATATACATCTCAATTAGCTTATCAACACAGTTTTTAAAAGATAGTTGCGACCTCTAGTGCAGTAGCCACAGTTACAATATTTGGACTCTGCTTGTGGATTTCAGCAGCTCCAACATCAGCCTCACGTTGTTGCTGAGGGAAGTAAGATGGGAGGGTCCCGGTCCTGGAGAAGGTCTGCATGCTGTTCCTTGATTTTGGCCGATTTGTGCCATAACCAGAGTCCTTCCAAGAGTGGTGATAGCCATGAGGATTGTTGAAGACTGGTGCTGGGGAGAAGCCTATTGTGTATGCATTGTCTCTGAGGGCTCTGAAGTTCTGTGGTGGAATTGCACAGTAGGTGCCTTGGCAATCTCCAGACAAGCTGTTAGCAGCACTGGATGAACCTGAATAAAAGTAATAAAAAATAAGGATGAGAAATTGTTGATGCAGATATTACATTACCATCATTTATCATTTATATCACTCTGGTGAATATTTATGTTTAATTCAGTAGTGTGTGATGTCTAAAACTTCAAAACATAAGAGTGGAAAACTCACTTTTTAGCCTTGGCTGGAAGGTACTGAAGTTCTTCTTGCCTCCGTCACCACTGATATCAGAGTCACTGTCGTTAAAGTCACTGTCCCCTTTGCCACTGTCCTTCACGCTCAGCTGGTCAGTGTTGCCAATGCCACTGCAAATAAAATCAACAGATACAGTATGAGCCACCACTGCACAACATTAGCTTGATTATTGATGTATTTTTTTTCACATCCAAGGCCTGTCTCTATCTAACCCATCTAACCTCATTCCAAAGGAATGCCACAAGCAACAAAATGTGCGCATGGTGCATGTTAAGTACCCTCTGTATTCAGTGAGATTTGACTGTGAAAAAAAGCATATCTGAGGAAATAAATTACATTTAGTTGTCTTACCTCACTTGCAAGCAGTATTTGTCACCTTGCCACACAGATGTTGCTTGGAAATGCTTGGAGGGCAGGAACATCTAAGAGAACAAACAAAATGACAGCAGAGAGCTTAGTTTCCATTTTTGGCACCAAGATCAAGGCAGCACTTGGGAACATCATATGCATGTGAAAATAAAAGATGGGGGAAATACTCTTGTAGTTGACTCACCTTTGTCTCTGAGTCCCCACTCCTCTCCTCGTACAGGCAGGAATCATCCAGAGACGAAGAGGTTCTCTCATGGAAGAAGCCTTGCTGGCCGGTGTATATGTTCGGTTCTGTTGAGCCGAGCATGGGCATGTGCCTGCTGTCAAACAGGCTGTGACATACTTCTCTCTTGGGGCCGTGGTTTCTGCCCCCACAGCTGTGTTTGCATGTGACAACAACAACCACTATTGCAATCAGCAATAGTGCACAACCCCCACTGAGCATAATAATGACAATTAGTGAGCCATCCAAGTTGGTGCCTTCTCCATCACTTGACCGCAACACAATGACAACTTGGTCTTCAGAGGGCTCTGTGTCTGAGATGACAAACCTAATAGTGGCACTGCTAGAGAGCGGGGACCTGCCATTGTCACTCACGGCGATTTTCACTTCCAGCACTTCTCCAATTTCAGCTGTCAGCCATTGTTTTAAAGCAATCTCTCCTGTGTCTTTGTTCATTGTGAAATGCTTTGGGTCACCTTGTACAATTTGGTAGCAGAGCTTGCCATTCACTCCCTCGTCCTCATCTTCAGCTGAGACGCGAAGGGCAAGATAGCCAGTGGGTGCATTAAAAGGGAGAGGAATATCAGCAGAGTCATTCAGAAGTACAGGGTAGGTGAAGTATGGATAGTTGTCATTCTGATCCACAACTTTAATTCTGATTGTTGATGTGCTTGAAAGTGAGGGGGAACCTCTGTCTTCAGCTTGGATGACCAACTCAATCTGCTGAAGAATCTCGTGATCAAAAGACCTCAAAGTATACAAAGACCCTGAGAGTGAATCCACAGACACATAAGTGGACACTGGAGATCCTCCTGGCACCTCTGAATCTATGAGTTTGTAAGACACTTTGGCATTCTTTCCCACATCTGGATCACGGGCAACAACAGTGGTAACATACGAACCTGGAATATTATTTTCCAGGACTGAAACTTCATAAAGTGACTTACTGAAAAGAGGGGCGTTGTCATTCTCATCTGTTACACGGATGGTATACTGTCTGACAGTTTTGAATGGTGGGCTTCCCAGGTCTTCTGCAACCACAGTCAGGTTATACTCTGGGATCTTCTCTCTGTCTAATGTAGTGCTGGTAATAATCATGAAAGAGTCCCCATATGCCTGCTGGAGGGTGAAATGCTCGTGCCCGAGCAGGCTGATGCGCACGTACCCGTTGGAGCCAGAGTCTCTGTCCGAGGTGCGGATCAGAGCCACGAAACTCTCCGCAGCTGCAGCTTCTGTAATGTAAGCGACTCCGTCGCTGCTGGAGGTCATCGGTTTAATGCTGATTTCAGGTGCATTGTCATTCACGTCCACAATGTCTATCACAACTTTGCAGCTGGATGGGACAGAGTTCGCGCCAGAATCAGAAGCTTTGATGTTCAGCTCGTATGACCTCCTTTTCTCGAAATCAACCAGCGCTTTCAAGGTCACGTCCCCTGAAAAAGGGTCGATGTGGAAAATGCGCCCAGCTTCTGGTGATAACCCGTCAGCAAACGAGTACGTCACCTCGCCGTTAATACCGTCGTCGGGGTCAAAAGCGTGCACTTTGAGAACTCGGTGACCTACCGGGGAGTCTTCATTCAGCTCAACCTTTAGTGAGCTGTGTTCAAACGTCGGGGTGTTGTCATTAAAATCCAGCACTTTGATATTTACAATCATTGATCCGGACTTTGCAAGCACTCCTCCGTCAGTTGCAGTGACTTCGATTGTGTAGGAGTCCTCCACCTCCCTGTCGAGCGCCCTCACCAGAACCAGTTCAGCAAACTTCACTCCATCCTCCCGATCGCGCACTTCAATGGCAAAATGACTAGAGGGAGAAATGTTGTAGCTCTGAATGTAGTTTTCACCCACGTCCTGGTCGAGAGCAATCTGCAGTGGGAATCTCGAGTCCAGGGGAACATTCTCCACTATCTCAATGACGGTCTCGTTGCGCGGAAAGTGGGGAGAGTGGTCGTTGATGTCTTTTACCTCGATCTCCACATGGATAAGTTGAAACTTTTCTCTGGAGAAGGCCACAGTGTCGAAGGTGATGAAGCAACGCGGAGACCTGGGGCAGAGCTGCTCTCGATCAATTATTTCTGCAACACTCAAAAGTCCGTCACTCTCCCTCATTTGAATCACAGAAGAATTGTTTTCTTGCATGAAGCGGAAAGATGTGTCAGGGTCATCAGCTGGATCAATCTTTAAATCTTGGGACAAATTTCCTATCTCCGTCCCGGGCGCATCCTCTTCGTAGGTTAAATACCGTGTGGTTGTACACTGGATAGTGTATACAAATAAAGCAAGCACCATGCACAGTCCAATGCGTGCAGTCTTGCAAAATCCCATGTTGAAGGGTTACAAAATGCGGCTCAAGAAAGTCATAAATTATGCAAACAATCCACAGCTCGTGCTAAGTCAGGACAAATCACAACTGTGTCAAACTCTGACTTTGCTGTGGGACTATAAGCCCCGGTCTATGCAAATGGCCTGACCCATCGACCAATGGCCTTCCAGTGGTCCACCAACAGGGAGACATTTGTCTCTGCAGCAAACTGCTGTTCGCATTTGTGGGTGCAAATGGTTATTAGATAAACTGATTGTGGAGCTTTAATCAGCCTGATAACAGTGTTAATTCAATAAATCTGCACATGGCAATTAATTACCTAACTAAATCACTTAGAGACTGTATTTAACAGGATGACATGCCATCAGAGGAAGATGAAGTCTAACTGTTGAAAGCCTGAACGATTGGTTGTTTTGGTCAGACAGTAACAGGACATTATGCAGAAGCTATAGGGTGGAAAGAGATGAAGAGAAAAACCCACAATGAAATTATAATTGCTACAAATATAAACATGGGCTCACAACATCAGAACATCAGAAACTAGCATGAGCACCATTGGTATCCTATTTACTTTGCTGTACTTCTGTTTGTTTGTTTTTATCACAATGTAAGGTTTACCTAATTTCTGAGAATCTTCTCTTTAAGTTGAATCATCAACATGTTAAAGTACAAAATGTAGTAGGCCTACTATCAGCAAAATTTAATTACAGTATCATAGTAAAAGCACTATACAATGCAAAATGAACACTTTCAAATCACTCTATTATGTATATTGTATTACTGAATTGTTTTTATTGATGCACTAACCTGTAAGCAGAATTGAAATTTAGCTGAACAATGTGTAGCTAGGTTATATTTTGCTTTGTCTAAATTTTATAAAAATGCATCATATTTTAAGTCTATCATCTATTAGCCCATGACATACAATAGAAAATACTTAAGTAAAGTTCTAGTACATAAAAATATACTTCAGCACAGCGTTTAATTAAACATTTACTTTCCACCATTGGGTAAAAGCAGTAGGAAATGCCAAATAGGAAACTGGAGAAAACATCTAATAAAGGAGAATCCCAGAACCTGATGACTTTCATTGTTATTCATATACACCTATGTTTTACAATCACAAGGTTTCATCAAAATCCTTACCCTGACATTTAGGCTTAATAAAACCCAAACTTTGAATCCATACATATTTATTTTAATACTCTTTTTTTCTCTCAATCATATCTATCCCTGTAAACATTGCCCATAATTAATCTGCATAATTAAGGAAAAGCAGAAACCTCTCTTTCTGCTGTGCAGCCGTATACATGGCCTTTTCAAATAGCGGAGGAGGAATTTCAATATAATGTGTTAAAAAAATCACAAACCAGAAAAGTGTCATTTGATTACTGTTGTGTTTTGGACACCCACAATGTTAATTACACATTGAATATCAGTGTACAGCCGTGTTAGAGGAAAGAAAACTGACTGTATAATCAAGACAATCTGTATTTTAATAAACATTCAAATGCACTTAATTAACCCTTTTTATCAATAGTTTTAAAACAAGATCATTGGAAGTCAGAAAATGAAGAAGTCAGGACAATAAACTACTTTGTCTGATCCCCTTCCCACCTCAAATACACACACATACATACACACACACACACACCAGCAACAGCTCCCATAGTGATAACAAAAGAGTGTGAGTTAACCAGACCTTTGTCAACCATATGGGTGATTAGCTTCTGCTGATTAAAACGTGCGTATGGCTCTTCAAAGGGCTCTTGACACCTCACAAAAGTTTGGGTTAAATCTGTCTGAGCCCCCAAGAGGGCACATACAGGAAGGTGTTAAAAAGCGCGCAATAAACAGCCACAGAGACCAGGGATACTTGTGATACTGTGTCAGCGAGAGGTGATAAGGAGCTCTGTGCTGCCACATTCAAAGTGTTATAAGCCCAACTTTGCTTATGTACTAAATGTCCATCCATCCTTCCATTTTCTGCCACTTATCCTGGCCCGTGTCACAGTCTGGACTAAGCAAGGTAGTCCACATGTCCCTCTCCCCAGCAGTGTTTTCCAGCTCCTCCTGGGGGATCCCGAGCTGTTCACAAGCCAGATAAGATAGCAACTCCCAACCAGGAGGGAGCATTTGGGTGACCAGTGAAGAGGTGTCAAAGTGTCAGCCAAGATAGCCCAACAAGGTCCAGAGTCTTCAGCATCTCAAATCTTATCTGCACCTGGTGCCTTGCTGTCCAGAAGCTTCTTATCTACCTCAGAGATCTCTGCCAGGGATATGTCTCAGGCTTCCCCCGAGTCTTCAAACTCGGCCTCCTCCACAGATTATGTGGGTTCAGGAGTCACTCAAAGTTCTCTTTCCAGCACTCCAAAATGCCGCCAGCCAAACCTGGGTTTTTCTGTCACCGACCACCAAAGCCACAGCCCTTGTGGCTTCTTTCTACCTGTCTGCTACTTCAGCAAAGCCCCTAGGCCAACCGAGACCAAAAGGCCTCCAGCTTCTTCAGTTGCCACCACAACGGGTACCAAAGACCTTCTGACCACAACTCCAAGCTGCCACCTCCAAAACTGTAGGCTTTGAATATGACCCACTGAGACCAGATTCAAACTCAACCTCCAAGTCGATCATCAGTGTTTGGCCTAAGATGTTCCAGTACCAAGTACACATATGACTGACCCTATGCTCAAACATGGTGTTTGTTTTGGCCAATCCATGACTAGCACAGAAGTCCAATGACAGAGCAACACTCAGTTTCAGATCAGGCAGGCCATGTTTAGTATATGTAAAAATCTATTTTCACATAGACTAAATGTGAAAACTAATTTTCTTACTCAAATAATGTTGCCTGCTATTCTTGGTAAGCATACAAGGCAGCGTTAACCAAAAACAATAACTGTTAGAACACATTCTAGCAGAGTAGGCCAATTTATAATGAATTCTATTGAAAGCTGCAGAATTTACATATTGAACTTGGAAGGTGCTTCAGTCGGATCACATTACAGTAGAAGTGGATGTTAAGAATTCGTTCTCAAATCCACAAGGCACCAAACTAGCAAGTGGTTTTCCCAAATGCTGAAGCTTGTATTATGCCACAAGTCATTAAATCAACTGAAATTAACTTAAATCGTCAATCTTAGAAGTGCAACAGCATTGCAACATCACTTATTAAAATAATAAATATTCTGATGTTGAGTTGAGAGCAAACATGAAATGTTGCCTCTCTCTCTCATAACCTACTCCTTTCTTGAGTATTTTTATTTGCTCTATCTCTATTTTCATCCTTTGTTAAAAACAAGATCCTACTGAACATATAAACACTGAGCCAGAGGGGGATCAAACATAAGTAGATACTTTTCTGCCATTACCAGACACACAACGCCTTCAGCACAATAGTCCCATGCTGGCTGGGTGTTGAAATCCAGGATTTTATGGCCGTGAGGAGTCAGAAGGTAATGCAGAATTATTAGCCAAATTAGTTGTTTGCCACTAAGAGGATTACGCTTTAATCTTATCAAATGTCTCGCGCACTTACCACTTTGTGTTGCAATGGTTTTAATGTAACAACTGAACAGCTGTAGATGAAAAAATTTCAGTCCAAAATGAAAACACAGACACAATGATTTAAACAGCAGCTGCACAGTTACTGATGTCTTGTTAATGTGTGATATTCTTTATGTATCCTATGTTGTGTCTGATATAAGCCTCAATGTAAAAAACATCACCAACTCACATCTTAAGTGTTTTTTTTTTCTTTCTGATCAATACATCACTACAAGGTCACCAGAGGTCTGACCACCAACAAAGCCTGGCTAACACAGGAGTGATACTTGTTTGTCACTTAAGTCAGGTGATTAATGCAGATCACGGCTTGATTAAGACGTGTGTGGTGACAGTAAGAGCATTACAGCAGATTAATGGGTTTGGCCATCTGTTCTCTCACTGAGGTGATTTTAATTAATGGTAAGAATATTGTTAATCTAGCCTTGGCAGTCAACATCACAGTAATCACAATGACGGTCAGAAATTAGTCTGATTTCATCCAGCCGTTGACATTTGAAGGCCATTTGAAGATTGTGTCTTCTCCAACTCACATGGCACCAGGTAGGAAGGCAGGAAAAGCATTTGGTGACACTGGGAGCAGTAATCCTGGCATATGCCACTGGGAACAAATGTCTCAAAGGCCCACCTTTTGGATAACAGCCACCATGTCACCCAGTGCTTTAAAATTGTCTGCCAGGTTTTCTTTTTTTTTTCATTTTCATGGTTTCCAGGTTCCCAGTTCTCATTAAAATTCTTTGAGACATGGTAAAATGCTAAACAGGCTTTATGAGAATGCTATTTTTTATATGTTTATTGTCTATTTTGTATCTTTCCAGTCTAATTTTGTCAGTCTTACCGAGGTTACACTGTGGGGAAAATTTTAAAAATTTTTACTGAGCTACAGTGATCAACAGGTGACCTGGGAACATCATTTTGTTCTGTCTTTCTGTTTTGAGTTTATTCTGTCACAAAACTATATAAATCATATACATGCAAATATTTACACAAAAGATACAGAGTACACAGATGCAGGGTTGAGCCACACACAGTCCATACAAGTGTGTACGTAGACCAAACACAAAATAGAAAATGAGCATAAAGCACAAACAGGCTTGGCGTGGCACAAAATTCTGGACCTTGTACATAGGCATTCTCAATGGAGCCCTACCCACATCCACGACCATTCATTCCAGTATCTCTGAAGAGTGTGCAGGCCCCTAATCCCCTGGTTAGATGTTACACAAACTACTTAAATGAGAGTTGTGACCATAGGTGTTGCCTAGGTAGATTTGTTTTCATGACACAGCGTTTATTACATTTAGACAGGCACAGAAGGCTGCCAGCAAAAAGTGGCACCAGCCACTTTCAGGCTGGCCCCTTATCAGTTTCCTCATCTCACTTTAACCTTGGGTGCTCTAATAAACTGGGGGTATACGTGTCACTGCTCTGGCCATGAGGGTCATGTGGAGGGTTTAATCTCGGCCATTTGGGCTGTCTGAAAGGCAGATAAAACAAGATTATCCTGTGCTTGGTATTGGCCCTTGGTGAGACGAGAGGATGGAAGCATGTGAGCAGCAGCTGTGGAGGTGCCAAATACTCAGACTGGCTAGTGGTCCCTGTTGCTTTTGGCACCTCCTGCAGCGTTACAGGCAAAGATAACCCCCCAACCACAGCTCATCCTCACAGCTCTCCAACTGATTACCACTGGCCAAATGTTTAACATACTGTCCCTAATCACACTTAACATTCTGTCACAATATGCTCCTAAACAGCTTTTAGGACCATATAAATCACACAGGTACTTGTAGCCTTGATGTTATTAGGTCTAATTGTTTTTTCTTCCTGTTTCCTTTTTTGCCTCAGCTCTGTAACTAATGCATTCAGATCATTTCAGGAGGGATGAAATCTCTTTTGCACAGCTACTGAATTTAGGACATGTGAGGTGCAACTTAAAAAGAAGTATTTGTAAAACAAAGATCAATTATGGAAATAAATGCATAACATAAGAAAGTCATAAAAATGCCATACTATTTTATGATAAATTAATTAGTCTATTAGGGCCAAACATGAATAATACAGGGTTTTCCTATAATAAGATCTCAGTGGACTATACATGTTTTAAACAAATCCAGAACATTAATATGGATGCCGTGTAAACATGTTTCTAGGATTTTTTCATGTTGGCCACAAAAGGCTGACTCTATTAAGAAATTTGGAGAGACAGATTTTGTTGTTTAAATCTCCTAAAAGCCGAGGCAGATCAAAAGAGGCATTAGTATTCAGAGACAAACCATGTTTGGCTGAGGTTCCTCTACCCCCACTCAACTCCAACCATTCCCCACTGTGTAACTAATGCTTGCTGCCTCAGAATGATTGGAACAACAGTTGCTAGTTGCACTTCATTATGCATAAGCATTTTTGAATAAGCTTTGACCATATGTACAAACAGGTAGACTGTTGTTGCACACAAGCATATTTGTCATTATAATTTAAGCGCTGAGTGAAAAATCCAAAATCCTGTCTCAACACTGTTAACAAAATACCTGCTAAAGAATCATAATGACAAACAAAGCAAAACAGGTTTTTGGAATTGAGACCAGTCATTTTAAAATGGGGAGTCGACCCTAAAGGTTTGGATTAAAACCAGGGATGAGAGTGCCATCTACAGGTTGAAACATTACCATTTTCACATCAATTGACTTGCAAGCAATAACAAATCCTGAAAGCATAAGCGCTTTCACACAAACTACTTTTTTACACAGACACAGATCATTAACTCTCTCACTAATAAATTATAAGTCAATGACACCTTTTTGAGGGAACATGCAGTCCTGACAGAGGATGGAACAGGCTAATTAGAGCAGAGACTAGCAACCTCAAAGTAGTATACCAAACAATTGGATTCTACTTGAAATCAGCCCCCCTCCCCTAAATGTGAAGTGTGGGCTTGGTGTGGGCTTTTTACTTTGTGGTGGTAAAGGATCCACTGTGGGTTCCAATCCAATTATGATGACTACTTCGCATTTCATGGTTCATATTGAATTTCACTGCCTTAAGCTACATGGATGAGGGCCCCAAAAGATCAGCAGGCCTGCATATTAACCTCTAGTGATATTTTGTGTGTGATGATTGCAGGCACATATTTGACTTGACACATCCTTATCCAACTTTCACTTTGATTTTCATTTTCCACATCACTGTTGAACTGGTCATTGTAGATACTACAGCGTTAAAAAATGTCCTTGTTTCAGTGCATCTGCAGCGATGATGTACACACTTGCAATCCATATTTCCATGGCGTGTCGGCTGTTACTATGTCAGGTGAGGTAAATAGGAATTTGCTTGGTAGCCCAGGCAGTGATTAAATTTGATTCTCTCTTGGATGGTTATGTTATTCAAAGCAGGGAAGATTAAGTATGGCCTCCTTGCTTGTGTGTGCACATGTAAAAAATTGTGTGCATGAGCTCCGTGTGTGTGTGTGTGTATGTGTGTGTATGTGTATATCAATGCTAATTTGTGCCTTTTCAAGGACCAAGTCCCTCTCCACCTCTGCCTTGAATATATTTCACATCTCCATATTGCCATCCTAGAATGTCGCCTCCTCGAAGCAATTTCCTCTCAGCCATTATCTGATGGGTGAGAACTGCTTCCCATTGGCAGGTGCAGATGACACTTGGGCTGGGCAGGAGCTGGCTGTTGAACGTGAGACTGGCTCCTTACCAAGCTCCAGTCTGTCTGGTCCTGACAGCCCCCACAGGGCTGGCCACTGGGGGCGGACTGTTGGGCCAACTGGCCACTGAGGGGTGTAATCACTCCCTCTGACATATTTGGCACAAGCTATCCATTTGCTCCACAGAAAGGCGTGTGAGAGTCTTGCTTAATCCTGTTAGGCCAGGAGATGGCAACATTGAGGTGGGAGATACACATTTGAAACACTTACCATCACACATATCATATGAGAGTAAACGATTAAAGAGTCAGGACAATTTATTAAAAAAACATTTGAAATAACCCAGTCCAATCCAAACAAAATAGATGTAGTATTTCCAAATAATGGTTCTCTATTATATTGTATCAGATGTTATTTTGTTCACAAGTAGAAGAAAATATCAGGAATGACAATATAATAGAAAATGTGATACAATAACACCACATATACAACTCCAAAATTAAAGACATTAGGTAAACATGACACTTTATAATCTTCACAAATAAAGAATGAAGTCTGTTGCAGGCTATTACATTTAATTGCATTATATTTAATGATGGGAGAACACATGCTGTGTTTACTGTATATAAAGGTACATGTTTATAGACAAAAGCTTCTTAGAACAAAAATGGTAAAAGATGCAGAATAGAGATGACACTACCTTATTTTTCTACTTTTGTTCAAAAGAGTTTACAATTAGGAATGCAAAATTGCAACAAAGGCACTGAAGAGGATGCCTATGGTGTATAGTTTGTGTGTGTGTGCACAAGTGCATGAGTGGAGCAGAGAGATAGATTAATGTTGAGGGGTATAAGCTTAGAGGATGTTTTGTTTCCCCTCTGTGTGCCGAGTGCAGAGGGGAGTTAAGGGATTCCAATCTGGTCGTGGAGTCCTGCGGTGCGAAGAATGTTTGGAGTGTGCTTGGTGATAGCGGACTCCATTACGGGGCTGAGTCTCAGGGTAGCCTGCCATTGTGCCGGCAAGCGACGAGGTTAATCAGATCCCAGCTCCATTATGAATGCTTGCTATTTCCAAAGGGCTCTATGAATAGAATACTGTAAGCTCTTGTAAAAATGAATTTGGGCTCCTGCTTTTACAGAACAAGGCCTGATAAAGAATAGTGTTGGTGTAGATTCCACATTCTCCAGAGAAAAACCAAATGAGTGTTTTACGTGGGCCTAGTTATTAATTATCTGAGATTAAGAAATTCTGTTTCCAGCTTCACAGCAATGTTTCCCATGTCTGCCTTGTTTGTTGTAAAGGGCAGATTAACTTAATTGATTTTTTAAGTAGTATTAAACTAATTTCATATTGTGAGCCAATGACATATGCTTGCACAAAATGGCCAGTATGTTATCAGCCTCTGCTTATTAATTAAACCTAGACATTGCTAAACATGCTTTTTAGCCTTTCTTTTGTTTTAGCTAATGGCTACGCCGGTATTTTTTATTTTTCACGAGTTACGCTATGCATTTGTTCTTTTTATGCCTTGTAGTAGCTCAATTAATAGCTTTGTTGATAACTTACGATGAATCCTAAAAGGGATTCATGTTCCCTATAACACAAACATGCACACATACACATTAGGTTTGGCAATGTCATTGGACATGGTCATGTTTGGTTTTAGGATGCTGGAAAGCACTGCTGTGAGCCAAACTCAACAAAACATCAGTAAAGGGGGGCACCTACTTGATAACGGCACTGACATACCTCTACTCAAACACTCAGCTGTAAATCTTTTAGATTAGGAGGCTGGTGAATGCTGCTGCTTGTGTGATGGTCCTGCAGATTTATGACAGTGTACCTGATGTCCTCTATACTAACCATCTGAGGGTTAGAACCACTGAACCGCTGGACTATGGCACAGAGACATGATACATCAGACTTTCTAATCTTTTATTGCTTTTACCCCTTTATTAATTTGTGTTTGCCCATTTTTTCATGTTCGCTCTTGTCTTTTTATCTTTCTCATTTATCTGGTAAAGCACTTTAAAATGCAATTTGAAGAGTGCACTATAAATAAAAGGGCATTATAGAAGCTACAATTACATAATGTGCTTTTGGTATTGAAAATATTTACCATGAATCACAATTCAACTCACAATGTAGGCATGTCTGAGTAGAAAAGTGAATGAAGACGACAATAAGACGCGACTTTTGGGAATAATACAAACAGGAGATTCAGCAGTCTGCCATCAAGACAACGTACACTAAGTATGATTTAGAGAGCAATAAACATACGCCTAATAGGACAGTTCACATTTCACACAATTTGTAGAAAATCTAATTTCTTTATGCAGCTAAAATTCAACTAAGCTCTGCAGAACAACAGAGCACTTATATGGGGCGAAATGTGTTAACAGGCTAGACAGTCCTATTCTAAGCAAAGATGTATTTAAGTACAGAAGATGAAGTGAGATGGAAAATCTAATTTCCATAACAGAACAGGAAAAACAGTCTGGCAGAAGGTGTTTTTTTTTCTGTTGAATTGTCAGAGCAATCATGATCGAGCCACAACCAGGGCAGCACACTAAAAGGAGTGGGGGTTGAGCCCTCTTTACCAAAACACATACAAATGAACTTGAACAATCTCATGCTTGCACACACACACACAGACACACACACACACACACACACATTAGATACACATAGATGCAGGGATGCACAAACAGTGCTTAGTCTCAGAGGAGCAGACAGTGAGCACATTATGCAAACAGAGCCTTTGTGTGTATGGCGCCGAACGTGCCTGTGTGTTGGAGAGAGAAATTAGACTGATTAAAAATCAGGAAAAAAATCACAAACTGTTAGATGGATCTCCTAGGGGCTAATTAGTATGTTGAATCCTGAGCCAAAAACACACTGTTTAACAAATCTGGAAATGTAGGTGCATTCATGATTTGTTTTTTGAAATGTATTTGAAGCGTTGGACATGTTTACATATGAAATGCAAACCATTGCTGCATAAGGGCAATAGAAATGTCCAGTACATTTCAGCAACATCAAATATTTTCCCCATCCACACAATCAGTTTCGTTGCCATACCGAAGCTGAATGTGTAATGTAAGCCTCTTGTCGTCCTTTGGGGTATGAGTTATAGGAGTTAGTATGGAGTGAAGTAGAGAGTGTAGACAAAGTGCAGGGGTCAGTCAGTCTGCAAGAATGAGATCAACTTTCATGTTGCGGAGTACATTTTGGCTGCTTCAGGAGCAGGAAATGAACTATTGTTAGCGTTTCCATTGTGAGTTATGTAATAGAACGACTAGAGGAGCCTGCAGGACCAAAATTGAAATGACCCTCCACACAAAACAGAATAAATATTTAATTCAAGCCAAAGAATAGACTATCTCAGAATGTTATAAGCTGAGCCCTGAAGATATTAGTTCAAGAGAGAGAACAATAATCGGAGCACAAGCTGATTCTCCTCACCTTAGCAAAGGGAAATCTGAGCAGTTCCCTGCTCTTCAATCTATCATTTATAAACTTGAGATTTTAATGCACCTGCTATCGGCACAGTCAGTCAGCCCATATGAATATATTCAACAACACAGAGACAGTGAACAGAGGGAGATCTGTTTTATGTTTTGAGTACAGGCGGAACTCTAGTTTAATATTTAAACTGTCTTTTCTACAGTCTGGAGATTTCAGTATACCACTCAGTGCGACTTGTCAATTCCTCTTTGTACTCCTCGTGTTAACAGAGCAATGGTGCCCACTAGGTTGAACGGTATGATGATATGACAATCAATTGCACAGAATTATAAAGCGCAGATGAGAGAGACTATCAACTTCCATACATAATGCATTGAAATTTTGTTTCAATTATCCAGACTTGAAATAAAATGCTTGTATGATAGTATAATATTCCTTTCTTCTAGTTTCGCTGCAACAGAACAGTGTAGATTTTACTCCAGTAAAAGAATAAATGTATACCATATGTTTTGGAGCACAATTCATTCTCTAGTGCTGTGGTGGAAGACTTGGTTTGTATTTCTAGGGGAAATCTGATGTTTGCAGAGAGTGATTTCATTGGCTGCCTCAATCTTTGCTGGGAGCTGGAGTCTCTGTTTAAAGCTGTATGGCCAGCAGGGCACACACCAAGCTTCGGAAAGAGCCACGAGCGATCCAGGTCAACAGAAGCACACCTGTGCCTAATTAACCTTTGTGTGTCAGCGTCTGTGTGTATGGAGTAGGAGTGGCGAGAAGACTGAGGACCAAACCAGGGACATGTGCCAGTACACAAGGCTGCTGCTACAAAATGTTAGACTTAACCCCACATGAGGAACATTTAGTTAAAAACAATTGAGTCAACCGAGGTAGAGGAGGAGTGATTTAAACACCAGTAGCCTGGGCTTAATACCCTCTAATCTACTACATTCATTTATAAATGAATACAGCAATTAAATGGCCAATTGAAGTGATGTTACAAGCAGTTTTATTGATTAGATGAAAAGGATAAATCTGTAGGTTCTGCAGGACGAGGGAGAAGAGAAGACAGACACTGACAGGAGATTTACCACAATGAATAAAAACACTCATCCACTGTGACCCAAATTCACCACCAAACACTTCTCCGGAGTAAATGCCATGTGCCACACCTAAATGGGAACTGTCCCCAGTGCACCCACAGTCTGCCACCAGGAAATCCAAGAGAAGAACTAGTCCTGAAATATTAAAAACCGACAGTGCTAAAAAACAATCTAGCAGATAATAGTCTGTGTTTGACTGGAAATAAAAGGCAGTGACAGTTAGACAGGAGTACAGAATAAAAGTAAATTATTTCACATGCCCGCCGGCTTGTACATACTGTCTGTTTCACAGATATTCACCCAGCACAGCTCTGGTCTTCACAAATCACTACACAAGCAACCGAACAATCAGCCAAGCAGTGCTTTACATTTGTAACATATTAACAACACTTTCATGACATGCCTCCACAAAATACTCAGAGATACAGACCTGTTCAGCTTTTTAACTGATTTCAAATTGTTGCTATATGTTGCTCACAGCCTCCTAACAAATTCAAATTCAGTGTATTTAGCAAATTTTTATCATGCAGATACATTTTAGGTTTAATTTAGATGCGTGTATTGACTGTCCAGATTAACATAGACACTTTTAGATGTCACTTTTTGTCACTTTTGTCAGTGCTGTGAGCACAAATGTAAAATCAGTTTGGGTGGACACTGTAAATATTTTGTACTGTTTAATTAAGTAGGTGGCAGTAATGCCAACCGCTATAAAACACCAAAGAATAATAAGAATTAAAAAAAGGCAACATTAAGCTAGCTAGCTAATGTTGATCCCATTAAGTGAGTAGGATGGAGGTGTAGTGTTGGGGGCTGTAGCTCATTCATCTGTGCTATATTCCTCTATTTATGTCCAAACACTATTAAAAACACATCAGTGAGCTACACCCTTGTATTGGATGACACGTGTCCTTATTACAATGAACATGAACACAAATTGTCAGTCAGTCCTAAATAAACCATCCTGGTGCCATAAATGTTTGGTAGTGCACCAAAGAAACTGATGAAAATATTAACCAATAGATCCACTGTTTACTGTAGTTTTAACAAAGTTAGCTAAAAACTATAGTTCCCAGCTGTTTTAGGACATTATTATTTTGTCCTGATTTTTGTCTTTATTGGGAACCAATGGGCCTGGGGATGAGAGCTACAGACACAGTTGAGAGACTGTGTTCCACTGTTGGTTTTGGTCTTTTCATGTGATTTGTTGACAATAACAAAAAATCACCAGCCTTATTCTGTAAGTGAGAAAAACATTTTAATTCATAATTTGAGTGAACCAACCCTTTAAAGTGCCTTTCAGTTTCTGTTTAGCGACAAGTCTACTTTGTACAAATACTCTAAGCAAATTTCTCCACTGTTGATTCCTACCTGTACACTCTGAGCACTGTCACAGCCTGTCACCACAAAAATCAAGCAGAGAAATCTCTTGTCAGCCCAAATCACTTTCTCTGATGCTCCCTCATGTGGTCTCTCTCTCTCTCTCTCTCTCTCTCTCTCTCTCTCTCTCTCTCTCTCGGTTGCACGGTTTCATAAAACTGCTGTGCACAGCTAGATACCATGTAATCTGTGTGGTTTGCTTAGGCTCTGTGGACACACTGTCAAGTGTGATGTGTTGAATCAAACTGACAATTCAGACATACAAAAAACACCCCCAAGATTTTGTGGATAAAGGACTGATCACCTTCAATACTAGCTGGTGTAGGTGTTGATAAGGCACTATAACCAGGCTGGAGGAATGGTTGTATAAACTCTTATCTGTTTGCCCACCAATCTTTTCTCTTGTCGCTTTCTGAAGAGCACACAAATCTTCTCAACACCACAAGACATTTCAAATAAATTCTTCATTGGCCTGTCAAAATGCTTTTCCTCTCCCTTCAACACCAGCAAGAGA
This sequence comes from Micropterus salmoides, assembly GCF_014851395.1. Classification (NCBI taxonomy): domain Eukaryota; kingdom Metazoa; phylum Chordata; class Actinopteri; order Centrarchiformes; family Centrarchidae; genus Micropterus; species Micropterus salmoides. Next base: position 16,198,102 of record NW_024040596.1, read on the forward strand.
CTACCGTGATCTGCTATGAAATGGCCTCATTGTGCAGGGCATCAAGGATTTCTATTGCTCCATCTCCGGGTGTGCTCTGAACTGTGAATTTCAGAATCAGACAGCCCAAGGCCCAAGGCCATGAGCCACTAGCGCCACTGAAGCACTCTGTTGCTTCACACATCTGAAATTGGCTGACATGTTTAAGTTTGCTGTACCTTTGCTCAATCTTTGTGTGATGCTCTCAGGAAACCATGCAAAGCCAAGTGACTCAAGACCTACATGTGTCAGGGCAATGAAGTTCTCCCTTCTCTAATTTTAGTCTGCATTTCCAGAACTGCCATATACGCACATTTTGATGAGATTTATGGTACACACAGAATGGCTGTTAGACACATCAGCATGTAACATGGTAATCTGAGAGAGGATATTTGACAGATAGTTTTCCATTCCCATGGTGCTGTAATCCCTTAATATTTTACCAATAACTATTAAGGATTTAATGTCACTCGTACTCTGTTGGGGTTTGACTTGACTCTCTCTCAATTTTCCTGGACCCAGGCCATGGCTGAGACTGACTGAGCCCATAAAATCTTTAAAGTCTCTACTCACAGTTCACAGAATCAGCTGTGCAGAGACCGGATGTTCAGGGGCTGTACAACAGGAAGTCAAGGTGACTATCTTGACCTGAGTCAGTCTATTCATGTCAAGTGAATCTCCTCTGACTTGCCTCTGCAGAATATGAAAACAAGACATGAGGTAATATCCAACTCCCATGTAGTAAATAACAAAGAAATGAACCTAATGTCTTGTCTGAAATAAAGAGTTTTTGAATTCACTTGTTCGAGCTGCTATTGAATGAAGCTTTGTCATCCAAATTGTTTGTATTCGAGCTCAGAGTTAATCAGTCACAGTCTGCAAAAAAATGTAGATCACACCAGCTGACATAGATGAAAAAACATACTCCACATTTTAAGTCTCCTCAAAAATCAGCCAGTTAATTTTTCATGGCTGTACCTTTTAAGAGACATGTCAGTTTGATTTAATGTTCGGCTGACAGTTATTGGTTTTTGGTGTTTACCTCTTATCACTTCAGAAAACTGGGAAGGCCAATTTATGCTCTGGATGCACATAAAGCGGCATCAAAAATTAAGATCTTGACGCGCTGGAAACATTAAAAAAGCTTTCTATAATGCAACTCTGTGTCTAACTGGTGGTGCTCTTTTTGAGTGTGTTTCTCTATTCTGTCTTTAGACTGACATCGCCCCACATATTGTTGAGCCATTTCTAGTGTTTTCTTCCTACTGCCACACACTGGATTTGAATGATGGAAGTGCAGACTGGATGTTGTTTTTTAACTCCCATTACTGATGCCCAGAGCTTGCGTTTGTCAAGTTAGAATTTTAAATAATAAACAACCAAGAAGCAATAAGTGTTCATTGACACATATGCTGGTGCATTTGATAAAGCAATTCTGTAAAAGGAGGCTTACAGTGAAGAAATTGTCTCAAGTGGTTCAAAGGATTTAAAGTGGAAGAAGAGAGGATTGATGTTTGCGCTGCAAGCCCCTGAGTAGAACTGGCCCAAGGTCTAATCAGAGACCAACAACACACCCCTCCCCACTCCCCCCCTCCCTCCACACAGCCATAGGATTTTCTCTCACTATTCAGGGGCTGATAGATGAGCCTCTCTTTGTATTTCAGCCATGCACTTTCTTAAATCTGAAAAGCCAATTCATCTTGGGCAAACGCAAAAGGGGGGGGAGTAAAAGAAAAACTTCAAAACTCTTTTTTTCCCCCTCCTTGCCAGTGCTCAAGTGTCATTCACAAGCTCCCTAAGCACATTTGTCTCTCCTTCATTAATTGTCTCATTGCTTCGCCCACGTCACGTGCCTTGACTACAACCGAAGCTGAGGATATCGTAACTCGGCTATTCCCCTGTCTTGTTCTCCGTGTTGCTAAGTTCACAATAGATAAGGAACAGTCTGCACAGAAGGTTCCATCAAGGGAAAGACATCACACAAAAAGGGAAAAAATGTGTTTACGTTTCCTGATGGACTGAATTAATCTTTGCTTTTCAGGTACAGTGGTTTTCAGACATTCAGGCACAGTATTTTATCTACGTTGCTGTCAAATAGAAATCAAGCATTTAGTGGGCTAGACAAATAACCAGTGTAATAAATCATCCGTTTTTATGTAGTAGGGAATCACAGAGGCTGCTATGTTGATAGGCTGCTTGAAGTTTAGGCACTTTCATTACACACATGTCAACAACATGTACAAAGTTTAATGGTCCTGTTCTGAACTCAGGGGCAAATATTTTACACTTCCAGTAGGAAAATGAAAGCCTATTTTTTAAAAGGATTATTTTTCAGCCAGCAATACAATATACACCACAATATTATTTTTAAATCCCACAGCGTTTCTCTGTGCCCATGTGAAAAACGGTGTCATGTTTAATTAGCAAATTCTCGCAGTGAATGTGGACACCTTGTTGACACATCCATTCCACATGAGCTATTGCTGATTCCTTTGAATGCAATTTACATAATTATACCTCAGTCAGTCCTGTGAAGCACATGCCTCAAACACCATGTTGCTCACAGCAAAACAGCATGAGGAGAAGCAGCCATATTAACGCTTGTGGCAAGAAAACACTAAATGTTGAAGCCGCCTCCTCCATCTGCATTGTATGAGGCACGGTGGTCTCGCTGCATTAAAGATATGACCCCCCAACCCACCATATGTGCACACATACACACATAACACCGCCTTTTATTAAACATACACACAAAGAGAGAATATTTCACTGCCTGAGAAAGATGACCTAAATTTCTACAATGCTTTGCACTTACTGTACATATTTGAGTTGATCTACCCTCAATATGCAAAACCCACTGTGTACAACACATTCCAAAGCATAAATTCTCATTTACATGCCCAATATTGCAAAACGAGACTCACCACCGGTGAGTCTATAAGCTCTATGGTAACATTCACAGTCAAACAACACCCATCTTCCCCAAAGAACAATGAAGCATGACAGTCTGAATTACCAGAACGTACTGTCAGAGGGCTCTTCCAAAGCTCCCAGCACTGAATATCCCTCTGAATCTTGTCTTGCTCATCCAATAACTTTGTTTATGTCTGCTGTGGGACATGTCTGGAGAGACACCTTGAACACTGGGACACAGCTCTCAGTCCAAGCATAAAGAGAGAAACGAAATATTCACCCGTCTGATTGTCTCCAAACTCCAGGAGAAGAATCAATAAAACATAACGCTGGCTTCTTTCTGAGTTTAAGACTTCCGATGGGGTTTGAAACCCCCATGTGACCTTGGAGGCTTAACTCTCGCATATGAAAACACCAGAGTTTTATTTTGATGTTTGAATTAATCAGCGGAGAGCATCTTCAGAACAAAAAGATCTGATGTTGCCTGTGGGATCTGTGGCCATCTGAGATTTCACAGCCTGTATTTAAAAGCATGTTTTGAAGAATGCATTTCAACAGCCCATAATAAGCTAAGACGATCCATAGTGCCTCTTAAATCTGGTCTACAAAACTCTGCCAATTTTTTTTCACCTCATATGCCCACAGATTTTTAATATCCTGATATTCGTATATCACTTGGTGAGTAAAATTTACTTCAAAGTGTGAAAATAACCTCACTGCATAGTATGTTTAAACACAGCTTTCATGTGAAGGTTAAACCCCTGTGAAGTGTGTCATTTACAGGGCAATATAATGGGGCAATTATGCGGACCAGGTCAACATATGTAGATACCAATGGAAGACAAAGGACACAGCTAAAGGGGAAAGTACTGTGACCCCATTACCATGCTATCTTAGAGGTCGAAGAAATCCTTTCAGCCCCAACTCTAAATAACAGCTTCACGAATACAGAAGCCATCAATACTCTGGCTTTGTTCTTATTATTATATCTACTGCAGAAATAGTAAATTTAACTGTGAAATGTCTTGACTATTTAATGTTAAAGGAATTGTTTGACATTTTGGGAAATACACATACTCTCTTTCTTGCCATTAATTATACAAAAAATAAATAAATACAACTCACAGATCTATAGGGGAAATATGAAGCTAGCGACTGCAGCCAGTTAGCTTAGCCCAAAGACTGGAAACAGGGGGACACAGGTAGCCTGGGTCTGTCCAAATGTAAGAAAATCCACCTATTGGAACCTCTAAAGCTCACTAATTAACATTTTATATCTTGTTTGTTTAATTCGTACAAAAGTGTGTTCATTATTTAGCTTTAGAGGTGCTGTTGAGCAGATTTTGTTACCTTTGGACAGAGCCAGAGCAGCTGTTTCCTCTCGTCTTTGTGCTAAGCTAAGCTAACCAGCTGCTGGTGGTAGCTTCATATTTAGCATACAAATATGACAGTGGTATCAATCTTCTCATCTACCTCTCGACAAGAGAGGAAATAAACACATTTCCCAAAATGACAAAGTGTAACAATTCCTCCTGAGCAGAAAGTACACTCGATCAAACTGTGACATAAAATTTAAGTACACATAATACAAGTCTGTACTTTGCTGATGTGTCAGAAGGCTCACTTAAACTCAAATGTCATATTTCAAGCTGAACATGGCCAGAATAACTGACATAAAAGAGTTGGAGTGCGAGTGAGTGAGAGACAGACAGACATAAAGATAGAAAGGAGAGAGTCTGGCGTCTCAAAGACATGGAATATTGGGTTCTTTAAGGCAAGCGATATCCCACCAGCGCGATATTCACTTGCGCTGAGCTCCACCACAGTATAATTTGCCTCTGATTTCTAATCTTTGTAAAAGAATGCAAAGTTAAGAGCCTTCCACAAATGCAGACTATCATGGCATTTCTTCAGGCACATTATGGACTAGAGTGATTAGAGAACTTAAAATGCAAAGGCATCCCTTGAAACTGAATGCATTTACAATCCCATTAAATATGGAATTGTGTCTGTGGGCCAACAGTAAATTTGAAATATCTTTCCCTGCAACAGATTTTTTTTCTATCATACATTTTCCGTTTGCTGCTTGCTTCCTTCACTCCCTTGCTGAATCTGTTTGAGGCTGTGAATAATATGCCAGTAACTTTCATGGAAATAGCTATACTGGACACAATCATATAACATTAATCATGAAAATGCTATTGTGATTTTCTATCAGCATCATGTCAACACTTGATGACTCTGACAGTTGGTTGCTTTCACTGTGAACCAAAAACAATTAAATAAAAGTTTCATGTAAAATGTAGCTTGAATTCAGAGCCTGGGATGCAGCATAAAGTCTTCCTGTGAATGTGACCTTGAGCTCATGTATCAGAATGTATTTTTTTTTTATTAGAAATCAAATTCTGTTCTCTGTGTTATTATAATTTTTAACTGTACAGCACTGCTTATATGAAACTCAGACATCCACCCATCTTTAATCTCTGACAGGTCATAATGAACAGAACATCTATCACAGAAAAAACATTCACATTCATTCATGTATTGTCGATCACCAAACAATATAATTAAATGTGATTTGTGAATTAAGCTACAACAAATGGTGGGATTTGCACACCACTATGAAAACAATCATCGGCTTAATAACCTTTCTCACATAAACAACAATTTACCCATTATAAATTCACATAAACTCCTCCAGGTCCTTGTTCAAACTAATGCTGTATTGCAGTATTATAATCCATCTATCACCACAGCCATTTCACCTGGTTTAATATAATCCAAAGAGAATTGCCCACGTTGAATATATGACCACCTCAGCCCATGTAAGGTGTGACTTTAAATTGAGCTGAAGACAAAAGAAGAAGAAGACAAAACTGTTTATCAAACTGTTTAATGAACCATACTCAATGGTTTCCACTCCACTTTGCTGTTTCCAGCCTTTGCGTTAAGCTAAGCTAACTGACAGCCTGTCCTTTTCATATTTTGATGAAGATAAGAGTAAGACAGCTTTTCTGCTCTGTTCTTCAACCATGATAGGAGAGTTGAGTTTGGATTTGTTGTTTTTGGCAATTTGGGACAGAGCAACACAAATACTGATATATTGTCACCATACAATGTTGATATGGCTAATGTCTTGGCAAACACTTGCCTACTTACACATCCAGTGGATATGGAGCAACATTGACCTCATTTGGATTCATGTTTGTGTCCATCTGATCAATATCCTAGTCCAATATTCACTTTCATTTTAGCTCTGTTTTGGGTCTTCGCCAAGTCCTGAGATGCAAAATGTGCCACAATGCTCATCAGCTAGTTACTAACTAATTTGTCTGCTGTTTGGTGTTTTTTGCTCTAAACAGCTGCCTGCTGCTGCTGGAAACAACATCAAAACAATGAGCTAAAAAATGCTAAAATGCTCCTTAAAGCTGATGGAGGTAAAGTCGGGGGATCATTTTCTGTGGGTTTGTCACTGCTCGCAAAAACTACAAACATTTTCATGGACCCAGGTGTGAATTGGGACCTTCACAGAAACACAATAAAGAAACAGTAACTGAATTTGTTCTTACCTTAGACTGAATAATTCTGTATTATATGATGGATACTATATACAAATACAATATGTCACAGTGGTTCTCTCCGTTAGTTGTAAAATTGCCCACCTACCTTTGTTGTTTACTGCAGCCTTTTCCCGTTCAATGTGTCTCTGTGGGCTTTTCACATTGTTTCAGATCATTACTGCTATTGTTAGCGTTATTGTTTCAGATTATTGTTAGTGCTTCAACCACAGCACACTGTGGACTGTATGACTGACTAATGAATCGTTCTAAACAAAAACACACACAAGCTGTCATTTTCCTCCACGCCCCATTAAGATATACAGTAAATGGAGGAGTTAAAAGTAACTGTCACAGAGATAAATTGTGAGCACAGGCCCCAAACAAGTCACTTCTATCCAGATGCTTAGTCGTATAACAGTTATACCCTGAGTTTCTCACTAATCATATGTAGTCTCCACAACAGCAGAGAAAACCAGCAGGTGCCTCCATCAAGAACCACATGTTTAAACAAGTGCAAAAAACAGAATTATACTTGAGAACAAAATTCAATCCATCAAATCTAATAAGCTCCGTTAGAGGATGCACAGAACATAAAAAGAATGAATGGGCATGCACACATTTTTGGTGGAAACTTAACCAGATCCTTCGTGAAGATTAACAGATTTCTTTTCAGTATTACTACTTAAATGGTGTTTATACAGACTATTCAGCTATCACGTTTAAAAAATAAATTGGGATATTGACTTAACAATTGACAAATACCTGTGCCAACACCATACAAACACAACAAAACAGGAGTGTTGCAATCCAATGCAGTATAGTCAAATGTGACAAAGGAGTATGGACTCAGAGGTGTGGTCGAAATTTTTGGCTACAAATCGTGATGACGTTGTATTATATCCAGCTTAAGAACATGTGTTTATATGAATATATATATATATATATCCTATATATATATAGGAATATCTGTTTATATATTTCCTGTGTGTAACTGAAGTAATGTAATGTAATGTTAACGTAACACCCTCTGCTCTCCTGGGAAGAATTTCCACAGGATTTTGGAACATGGCTGCAGAGATTTGCGCCTATCCAGCCACAAGAGCATTAGTGAGGTTGTCCACCAACTTTTTAGCCACTGAGGTCAGTTTTTCCACACCAAATTTTGAAAACCATGTCTTTATGGATTTTACTTTCTGCTCAGTGGTGATGCCATATTGAAACAGGAAGTCCCTGGCAGAATGTTGGAGGCACACTATTGTCTTAAATATTATTGTATGCAGTGTTAAGATGTCCCTCAACTGGATCTAGAGCATATAGGGGATGCAGCCCCAAACTAAAGGTGCACAAAAGTACTGTACATGTTTTGGCCATATTGTAGTTCTTGTTAAATTGTACATGTTAAATGAAATTGCTCATCCTTATCATAATGCATTGAGTGTACAAATGTATGATTTGGAAAGATAAAGGCGACTGGAAATATTGACAATCTCTTGATATCAAATTTGAGAAAAATTCCTTTAGGTAGTATCACTTTATTCATTTGCTGTTACATACAAGCTGAAAAGTGAGATGTATAGGCTACTGTTGATCATATTTTTTTACTGACCAGTGGGGTATGTCAGCTATTGCTATATAAAGTGGTCGTTCTAGCACCATTCCACCTTTGGAAGGGTTGTGACATGCTTTCAACGCGAATGTGTTTCCAGATAATGAGGCTGTTCTCAGATGAGCTGCACCCAGAACAAAACCTCGCTCAGCTCACCAAAAACAACTAAGCATGCACACCTACTCGCGCTCAGGCACGCTCAACAGACAACAAACTCAACATCAAAAGAAGAAGAAATAGCTTTTGCTAAATAAAACCATCACTCGGTAATGGCTGTAATAAGACGATAAACAGTGCAGAAACTATCTTCAAGCGGTGGCATATCTTTCTGCCCTTCTTTCTATTTTGCAACTTCCTTTACTGTCTACACTCTCAAAAGAGGCTTAGCTTTTTTTCACAGGGGGGTATTTTTAATTCTAAAGCGAGGGATTGGTCACACTTCGTCTCATTAGCATGAGGAGCTGTATAAACCCCGCCACTGCAGAATTTTGAGCTGTGTTGACGGCGAGGCAACAAGCGTATCTGACTGGCTGCGCGCAAGGAGCAAGTAACTTTCACTCCCAGCACAGTTGAGTTCATAAAAGCGGGAGCTGTATGGAGAGCCCACTCCAGAGGTGAACTGCTTTTATCAGTTCAGAACACAATGCGGCTGCTTACCGAGGGAAAGATTACTACGAAGATGATACGGGGCAAATGTATAACTTATTGGCACCGGTGGATTTTTCTGTTCTCAATCCATCAATTTTTATTTGCCTCACTGGCTCAGTCCGAGGGAAATACTATTCGATATCAGACCAATGAGGAGGACGCACCAGGAACAGTCATCGGAAACCTTGCCAAGGACATGTCCTTGAGTCTGTCTCATTCTTCCAAGACCAATTTCAGGATGATGAAACAATTCAATGATTCATTCATCAGGGTGAGAGAAAGCGACGGGGAACTCGCTGTCGGGGAACGAATTGACAGGGAAAGAATCTGCAGACACACTCTACAGTGTCTCATTACTTTTGACGTAGTAAATTTCTCCAAAGATCGCTACAAATTGATTCACGTCGAGGTTGAAATAAGGGACATCAATGACAACTCTCCGGAGTTTCCAAACAAGGAATCTATAGTGGAGATCTCAGAGAATGCAGCTGCGGGGTCCCGCATCCCTTTGGACCCAGCAGTGGACGCTGATGTCGGGTCAAACTACATCCAAAGCTATCAAATATCTGTCAACAGTCATTTTACCATTGATGTGCTCCTGAGAGCGGATGGGGTTAAATATGCGGAATTGGTGCTAATGAAAGAGCTAGACAGGGAGACTCAGTCTTCATACACTGTGGAGCTGGTCGCCACAGACGGAGGGAACCCTTTCAGATCGGGGTCAACAAAGATAACTATCAAAGTAACTGACTTTAATGACAATAGTCCTGTTTTTGACCAGAATAGTTTCTCAGTCAGTTTGCCAGAGGACGCACCGGTTGGCGCAGTTATACTGGACTTGAACGCAGTTGATGCTGATGAGGGTTTAAACGGAGAGGTCGTCTACGGGTTCGGAAAACAGGTTTCTCATGAGATCCGAGAACTTTTCCAAGTGGATAGTAAATCAGGTCGCCTGACGCTCAGGAGCACGGTGGATTTTGAGGACAAAAGCACCTATGAGCTAGACGTGCAGGCGACTGATCTGGGACCCAACCCGACACCCTCCGTGTGCAAAATCATAATTCACGTCACAGACGTTAATGACAATGCCCCAGAAATCAGCATCACCCCGATGACCTCCATCGCGACAGGCATTGCATACATCAGCGAGGCGGCAGACAAGGACAGTCTGGTGGCGCTGATCAGCACCTTGGACAGAGACTCGGGTGTTAACAGCCAGGTCCACTGCACATTATACGGCCACGACCATTTCAAACTCCGGCAGGCTTACGAGGACAGCTACATGATAGTTACAGCAGCAGCTCTAGACAGGGAGAGGATTAGTGAGTATAACTTAACGGTCATGGCTGAGGATTTTGGGTCGCCTCCGCTGAGAAAGATCACTCAGTACACCATTAGACTCAGCGACGAGAACGACAACGCCCCTCACTTTACTAAAGCTGTCTATGAAGTTTTAGTGGTGGAAAACAACGCCCCGGGCGCTTATATCACCACAGTTGAGGCTAGCGACGCAGATCTGGTCAATAATGGCAAAATCACCTACAGGCTTGTGGACAGTGTCATCATGGGGTCCCCGGTGAACACCTTTGTGTCTCTTAACTCAGTGTCTGGCTCTATATATGCCCTGAGGAGTTTCAATTATGAAGTAATGAAACAGCTAGACATACACATCCAAGCAAGTGATGGGGGGTCACCCCAGCTGCAGAGCACAGCTGTCATCAGACTAAAAATAGTTGATCAGAATGACAACCAACCTTCTATCATACAGCCACCTCTTTACAAAGGATCTGCTGAGGTTTTCCTGCCCAGAGATGCACCTGTAGGTTATGTGGTAACCCAGATAAAGGCCACAGATGCCGATGAAGGCATAAATGCACAGCTGTCCTATAAAATCACAGAGGGGGGACACCTGGGTTTCTCTATCAACAAAGACACAGGGAAGGTGCACGTGAGCAGACAGCTGACATATGATCTCACAGACAATGTCAAAGTCACAGTGTCGGTCAGTGACAATGGATCCCCGGCACTTACTTCAACAGCCATTATACACTTCAGTTTTATAGAGGGAACTCTACCCAGTATGCCTTCCTTGACTCAAAATGGCAGCGATGAGCTCTTTGAATGGGACATGTCTATTGCCATAATCATTGTCCTGGCAGGGAGCTGCTCTCTCCTCCTGCTGGCTATCATTCTCATCACAACCATTTGCAGCCGCCGGAAAAAAGAGACAAGGGAGGGGGGGTATGATGAAAAAGAAGACATACCAAATGTGGAAAAAGTGGAAAGCGGTCATATTGATTCATTGATTGCCAGCCACAAAAGCAAAGGGTTTGAATCCCATCCATTTCCAGAGAAACCTCCATTGGCCAGCAGCAACATAACAGAGACAGGCTGTGAGGATGGCAGGGAGACAGCAGGCATCTTTGAGTCAAACAGCAGGGTGATGGAGGGAAAATTAAAGGTGAGAAAATTATTTTTCAGAGATATTTAAAGTTTGTTTTACGGTAACTTTCCTTGTCTTTTGCATCTTGACTCAAAATTTGTGTTGAATATGTTTGTCTCTCTGCAGGGTTACTCTACACTACCAGGATATGGGAAAGAAACAGTCAGACCAATAACAATATGGAAGGGTAATTCATTCACAACAATCTCAGCAAGAGACCCCCACATCAGTGGCAAGGACAGTGGAAAGGGGGACAGTGACTTCAATGACAGTGACTCTGACATAAGTGGAGATGTGCACAAAAAAGAGTCACCACCAACAAACAGTGAGTGTCACAAAAAGAAACCCAAAATAATAATAAATTGGAAAATGAGTCATGAGACGAGGTAAAGATCAAACTGTGCAATGACGTGACATGCATTCCTTTTGCTTCTTATAGTGTGTTTTTTATTTGAATCTAAGCCCCATGCATCCTTGCAGATTGAACCGAGTTACAGCAAAACATTTTCTAATACACTGGACACATTATGATTGCTCTTACCTGGGCTCACTGGGGTCTTTCAACATCAAACACCCTCAACCAGACGAGCCAGCAAATGTATTCATATGACACCCTGACAGCACTGCTGTTTTCCACAGGTCTCTGGGCATGTACAAGCGAGTGCAAAGTGTTGGGACACTCAGACCGATGCTGGAGCCCTTCAGCTACAAGGCCCAACACGAGCATGGCCTGTGGACCGCATCTGTCTACTTTCTCCAAGACAGCTTCACTTCCCCGGGACGCCAGAAGGGAAAACTACTACCCAGCTCACATACCCAAAACCAACGGACTGCAAAGCGTGTATGAAAAAGTTCAACACCAGGAATTTGATTATATTCTTGTTGGCCCACCGACACCGGCCAGAATACAGGAAGCAGATGAGATATCCATCCCGGAGTACACAAACTCGTAAAGATCAAAAAGTCATCCAAATGGATTACGTCTTTGTACTGTATAGTACTTTTATCTTAATTGACTCAATGTTGAATTGTTGCAGTGTTTTGTAGTATGTCATGTGTCTTTTGGCTCATATAAGACTGTTCATTGTATCATGTGTAATATGCAAGATTTTGTACATTAATAATATATTTTTCATAATGATTCAGTGTAAAGAAGAATTTTATTATCGATTTTCAAGAGCATGTGTTAACTATTTAAGGGGCATGACCTATGGACATTTAGGCTGACAGGGGCCTTTCTGCCGTGGAAAACAATCAATATGAATGATTACCATGTTTGTGGTAGATTTTGTCACATTGTTGCACAAATAAACAATTAAAATCGAAATTGTATTCTGTTCAATGACAGCTTAAAAATTGAGCTATCTTGGCTTACAGGACTCAAATGTTATTTTATAGGAAGAGTAGAACCTATTGTCCTGAGGGAATATTAAGAAAGCACACAGAATAACCTCAATTAGCCAACTGAATGCATTTCATTTGCCTTAGAGGCTTATAAGCTGCACTAAAAAAAATGTGGTCCTCTACCGATCACAGCTAAATTGATAGCAAAAAGTCATATTCTTTTCAGGGTACACAATGCAGTTACTCTACTGCCTCAATTTGCATGCAAATACTGCATTGCTGATCAAATGCTTGTACAATTACGTATTTTTTTGGAGGTCAAAGAATCTACTCACCTTTTCTGATTGCCTCCCAGCTTACCAATTATCCAAAAAATGCGGTTCAATCTGTTTCCAAGCAACAGCTGCACTGCACATTTGAATCTCTTACTATGTGTCTTCTTTTAAGTTATGATAATGAAAGATTAACCTTGACCACAAAACTGCCTTTCTCCCATTGTCAAATCAGAAAATTCGTAATTAAGCAAAGGTTATGTCTGTGTGGGTCTGTGATTGAGTATGGTAGTGCCAGTCAGTGCAAGGAGGAATAAAATAGAATTGTCGCTCTTGCGTAAGAGTTTGACTGCAGGTAGTGCAATCTGGTCATTCTCACTGACACCTGTAACCAGCAAAGAACCAGAGGAAATCTGCACTATTTCATACATTTATATCACAAGTGACATCCAACTTTAACAGGTGAGGTGATAAAATAAAAGGCATAAAAATAGTCTCTGAAAGCTTAAATGTAAGTACTATGTTTTCCTCCTGACGATGACTGAAAGGTCAGTTAACAACTTTTCTACTGACCATTACATCACTGCTTCTTACACACCCAATTTCTGATGAGCTCAGAAAGAAACAGAAAAGTCTTGTTTTAGCTTGGTACCACAGGATGGCCACCTTGCTTTAGGCACCTGGACCTACAGGTAACAACCAGACGAAGAATTTAGCTCAAAGAATTTATATCAACCATACGTCATTCACACTCAAACGTCAGGAAGCCTCTTGGTGGATAACCTGATTCTCCGAAGAGAAGAAACAGTATTAGAAGAGGATTTACAGAGGACATCATGAGAGAGACTATGGAAAAAGTCCAAAATACCACCCATGGATCTGGCTTTTTGGAACACTGCGTGCCTCCGGTAAGACAGGCTTAATACGTTTTTGATTAGAAATATAATTGACATCCATGACATGTAAATAAAGCTGCAAACTCTTAAGGTTTCCAGGAATGTTATCAGTTATCTTTGTTATTGTTGAGTGTGCCTCATTTTTTAACTTTGCATCCTCTGAACCTTGTGAAGGAACAAAGCCCACCGACCTCTGCTGCAGTCGGTCGTCTCCTGAGATTTGGAGCTGTGGCTCTTATTGTTGGTGCAGTGTTAATGTTGTGTGCATCCATGGCTGCTCTCTACCTGTGGAAATTCAGTGATAAAAATGTAAGTGCCAACTGCGGTAGTGTGTAGATTGTCCCTTCAGTATCAGAAATGTAAGTTGAATGCAAGGAGGAGGTTTTTGGAGGAAAGTGGATCCAAAATCCTGTGATAATAAAAACTTTTATTAGAGGCATAGTTATATTTTCCTGAGACTGTCACTAGAGATATTTATGTTAATGACTGAAATGCCTGATCAATAATTATATTCATCATCACAATTCAGACTGTGTAACTGTATCTTTAATTCTATCTACAATGCATACAAACTGCATAAAGCCCTCATGTTACTCTACTCCATCTTACACGAGATAGTGTAATGTTCATTTGTGTTCCATTGAGCTCACCTGTAGGGAAATCATTCCCATCAAGGACTGCAAAAGCATTTCCTGCAGTGCTCTGCTAAATTCTCAGTGTGCTTAAACTACACAGGATTTCTGTTAGAGAAGCAACCACAACAATAACTGTGCAGGGGAATAGCAAGCGCCATGCAAAGCTTGTTTTTCTGTATCTCACTTCAATTGTGTTTGCTACAGTGTGATTTACATAACTTGACTAATCAGTCATTTTAACATTCCACTTTGAATGCTACCAGGTTTACAATGTTCGTTACAGTATGAACATCAATGGGGAGGTGAGGGAGGGTTCCGTGGAAATTGATTCTGACAAGAACCTGGAGCGATTTAATACTGGAAGTGGAGCTGAGGAAGCCGTGGAGATTCATGACTTTCAAATTGTGAGTGAGTTTGTCCTTGTTCTCGCTTGCTGAGGTAGTTCAGCAGAGACTTTCTGTGTGCTTAGCAAAGTAGCAAAGCTGTGAGTGTAAACATGGCATCTCTGTGATTTGGTGTAGGGAATAACTGGAATCCGCTTCTTTGGAGGAGACAAGTGCTATATAAAATCCCAAATCAAAGCGAACCTTCCACACATGGGAGCTCACAAGAAAGCGTCGCTGATGTTTGACCTGGTATATGTACACTACTTCATTCAGAACGTTGCAATTGGAGAAAAAAAAGTTGGAAATTACAGAGGATCTGCTTGCTTTTGACAGACATTTCTTTTTTCATTTTAGTAATTCAAGGACATTATCTTTTTCTTCTTGCCAGACAGATGAAATCATGCCAGTGAGGTTTGATGAGAAGTTTCTCATATGGGTTGCTGCAGAGCAGCCGCTGAAGGACACCAACTTTCTGAGCAACAAAATTCTGGGTCTTTGCAGGGAACTTCCCATTTACTGGCTCCAACCCGTCTATCCTAAAGGTTGACTTCTTCTCTTCTTTCTAGCTATGTATTGATTCACTCCATCCCACAGAGTCTATAAAACTGGACTGCCATTATAGACCATGGCATATTCCATTTGAATTATTGTGCATTCTTTCATAATTTATTAAAATCTTGGTTGCCCTGCTTATCTGCTGACACACTTGTAAAATGTACCGTCTCGGCTGAGAACACTGAGAACATCTTGAACATACACTACATTTAGAGTTGTACACCAAAAAAAGCTATGGTCTTGTATCAAAAAAGAATGATCTTGAAATATTAAGGACTGCCTGAAATCACGGCTGCTAATTTAATTATTCAGGACATCTGAGACAGCCCCAGCTATGTAGGATTGAGCTCTGAGGACATGTATGGCGTCTTGTGGATGTTGACCCAATACTCTTGCCTCTTGTGGCCGCTGTAACAGATGGGGAGAGGGGAAAGAGAGACACACAGCGAGCCAAACGGCAGTTTAACATGGAGGAGTTTGATGCAGCTGCTGAGGAGAGGGACCCGGTGAGTCACGCAGAGGACGACACCTCCAGAGTCATGGAGGAAGAGGAGGGGGCACAGTCTACTGCAGGGTCAGCGTACAATCCCGACAACCCCTATCATGTGAGTACCAACTTCATCAACAGCACTGTTTACAGTAAACAAGGCTCCAGTGCTGGTGAATTTCTAATTAACTATCAAGAGGCATATACTGCGCCCTGAGGCAACCCTTGAAGTAACATTATGAATTGAAGTTTCTCTGTTTTGTCAACACAGATGACTTCATAACACTATCCTTAAGACAGCAGCCTTGTTAAAAATGTAGTCTCATAGAAATAGCAGTACATGGTGTGAAAATGTGTTAACCTGGATTAAGTCCTTCTGTCAGATGTGGGTGTACTGCCAGTACTGTTGAGTGGGTGTTACATTAGTGCCCATAATTACAGGGCAGTGGGGTAACAGCTGCCATTCCAAGTTGATGAACTTATGAACTGAAGTGAAAAATTCCCATTGGTTATAAAAATTCATGTTGCCTAAGAGAACTGTAGTCACATGTTTGGGAGGAAGAGAAGTTTTTGAAAACATTTGAATTGCAAATGAGTATAAATTTAGAAAAAGATTCCTCTTCAAAATTAACTTTGCTTCCAAACTGCAGCGCAGCAGCGGGGCCGGAGAGAACGGCGCCATGACCTTTGACACCATGTTAGACCACCAGGGGATCTGTTGCTCAGAATGCCAACGCAGCTACACTCACTGTCAGAGAATATGCGAGCCTCTGCGCGGCTACTGGCCCTGGCCTTACAACTACAGAGGATGCCAGGTAGCTTGCACAGTCATTATGCCCTGTCGCTGGTGGGTGGCACGCATTTTAGGTGTTGTGTAAGAAAACATGCTACACTTGTGAGAGTACATATCTTTTTTTTTTTTAATGACCCTCAATGTCTCTAAACTTTCAGCTTCTACGCAGTCATGCATGTAGACATAAAGAAAAGAAAGTTACGCCTGTTCGCATGAAATGCAGATCATGATGTATGATTATCTATACTGCAATACACATCTTTAAATACAGTAAAACTGGATTACAAATATGCCACATTCTTTTTTGTAGCAACAGACTCACAAATAAACACATACATTTTTGTAATACCAAGGATTATTGCGCTGTACTGTGTGTAATAGAAGGTATGGGACTGAATCCAAAAGCTCGGCAGATCATGTACATTTTCTGACTGAGTAGGCTTCAATAAATTCTAATTACAGTATATGCTAGCTTTGATGTACATGTTGTTTTGTGTGTCACATCTTGTTTCCATGGTTCCACTGGTTGCTTTTCTGATAAAACTGAAGTGACAGCAATGGTTGTCATAACTTCCATTCACAGCTCAGAATCAGTTTGAGGGCATTGCAATTTGTGCACACTGACATCTGCATTGATGTGAACTAATGTGAGATGAGTGTCATGGCAATGATGGAAAATATTTCCATAAAAGTAATATTTTTATTAAATAAATAAATCTACATTTTTTTGCCATGAAAAGTGTGAATGCTAAGCTACAAAATAACATGATCACAGAGACAGGCTTTTTTTGCACAGCTGTTATTGGGGCTTGTGGTGTAGGCTATTCTGAATACCTCAAAATCAAAAGAAATCAGATTACTATCTCTAAAGCCATATGCCAACTTTCTAAATAATTGAAAGGAGCCATGTTGTGATCAAGACGATTTCACAGAGGGTGATCCAGGCACATCAAATTACAACAGATGTGAAATTGCACCATATCTGCCACTAAAGCCGCATTGCAACTCTGAAGCAGTGTGAGGAAACAACACAAAGAGATGCTTGTCTCTTTTCTTGGAGATCTTGCCTGTTTTCATGGGGGGTAGAGGTGCTTATCACATCTGCAGTGCTGATAAGACGGCTTCTGTGCTTCCGTAGGCTATATAATATTAATCCCTCTCCCACGACTGCAGATGCACTTAAAGGAAGGTGACAAGCATGACATATCCAGGACCTCCTGATGGCTCGTGCTCTGGAGTGCAGCGGCTAAAAGAGCCCCAAGTACCCTCAAGTGATGTAAATTTGCAGGGGGAGTCCAATTTCCATCACAGCACTGTCAGTGCCATGGTCATTAAACTAAATCATCCCGCTGTGTGTCACACAGCTCCCATTTTAAAGTCCCCTCAATAATGGAGTTATACTTGGACTGCAGATTGCAGCACAACAGTGAATGTCTGGCCTGACAGCAGCTGTAATAGTATCCTGCATATTTTTTCACCTTTATAAATCACAGGCAGACATGTATATATGGACATAAGCGATACCTTGAAATGATTCATTAATTGAGAGACCTTTTTGTATCTTAATTGCACCAGCTGCTGTGGACTATATATATATATATATATATATACTTGCCAAAGTTAGTGACTGCAGCTGAAATTTAAAGTTGATGTGTTATGTGCCTGTTGCTGTCGGCAGTTTCCTTGGGTTTCACTCAGAATATGTTGATACAGCAGCACAAGACAAAGAGCTCTGAGTCTAAGCTAGACAAAAGGAGATGAAAAACACAAAGCAAAAAGAAAAAAACATATCACCACAAGCAACAACTCAAAATGGCATTTAAACTGAGAAAAAAATACATAGCTCAGAACAACAGCAGTTTTGTTATCCTGAGGCCCTGTTTCTAAAAAACTTGTTTCCTTTTGCCATTCCTCCCCTAAGAAGAGAAATGTACCCCCATTGAGTAGAAACAACGAATGTGTTGGAGAGCAGCTTCAGTGTGTGAGACAGTGGTGCCTTTTTGTTTGTCTCCCCTCTGGAGCCAAGCTTACCCTGGGAGCCCTGCAGGCCAGGGAACAAACAGAGCTTTGTGAACACTGACCCACTGTGCCCAGCAGCCAGACTGCAAACTTCCACTCCTGTGCTAATAGGAAACCACAGAAAAGGCGTCCGCAGCAGCCGAAGGCAGGGGGAGCTTTCTCGCATCCACCTGTGCTTTCATCATTGCCCATCAAAACAAGCACAGTCAGGCAGGGTGCTGTGGTACGCTGGTGACCACCAAATCAAAAGCTTTTTCACCAACATCCTCTTGGCACCAACCCTCAGCACAATGCATTTGGGATATCTTAGCTAGTGATTTATTCTGTGGCATGGATTTGTGGTAATCAAGCCTGTGCACTCACTAGAGCTCCCAATAAATCTGTCAATAGCCTGTCATAAATTTGCTGTTGTTGCCCAAGAGGCATTAGAAGTGTGAATAGAAGTGTGAAGTGAACCACTCTAGCAAACGTGTCCTACATTTGATTGCATGTTTTCCATTACATCCAGACATGAATGAAATAAACAGTAGTGACAGTCCATTTTGCACCTTAACCAGAACACAGAAACCCTTTTAGGCTAGCTCATTATGTTTTTCTGCAAGAAGGCACTGCAATACGTTTATAGATGCTGGCATCATGAAAAACCTGTAACCCGCAGTTTTGTGCCGGCAATAACAACCGAGGCACCAAACATTTGTCTTTTCTTTTCTCCTGAATGGTCGGAAATAACATGGCTGGATTGGGGGGGGGGGGGGAGTTGATACAAGGCTTAAATGCTTTTTAATCCCATGGTTGAGTGACCACTTGCAGCTCTGCCCAGTAGTCTGACTCTGCCTGCCATTTGCAGGTCTCTCTGAAGTTTCTTTGCCATTGGCTGGAGTATCTGCTTGACTGCCCCTTTCTCTCACCCCCTCTCACCCTCCTATTTAGTATGCAAGCCTGACATGACCATTAATTAAATGCCTGCTGGTATTGTAAAAGGAAGTCTGCCTTGTTTGTTTTACTATGTTAAAACTATAAATATTGTCTATAGATGTATTTGCATTCAGTGAATTACACTTTCTATGTCATGAAACATTATTATTAGCGGATTTCCTAGGTGACTCAATTACTCTGCTCACACTGCATAGATTTCTTTTTGTGTGTATTGCACTTGGTTGCATGGTGTCCTTGTTACACTCAAATAGAAAACCTGTAGTGTGGTGTTGGTCTAAATTGGACACAGTGCTGGAATGCAACTGCCGGTAGCTCCTTCAAACTTTGCTACATTTTTTTCCTAGGGACACACTGTATATTTAACAGTTTATGTGGTGGAGGCACCCAATCTGCAGTGAATGTCAAGAGTTTCCCACAAGAGGTGGGCAGTTATCTGTCTAACACAGCATGCATGGGCTCTCTCAGAGGTCACTCTATGACCAACAATGTAATTATGCTACCTCACACATATCATCATTTCTTTACCCTGAAAATGTAATTTGGAAAGCCACCCCAATGGCATCAATATTAAAAGACTCTTTATCAAAATATGGCATTTGTCAAAACATCAGTCACGGTAGGATGTACCCCAGAACGTACACATCCTCTGGTGGGGTGCTTAAAAAGAGCTATAGATAGCTCAAAGCAGAATATATCAAGACTTCACATCTATACAAAAAAAACCCAGCTCCTCCACAAAGCAATGTCAAGAGGCTTGCCACATGAAAGCAGAAGTTGTCCAAAAGAGTTGTAGGAAGTACTGACAAAGTTTATGAGAAAAAAGTAAATGTGTTTTTAATCCTCAGCAGCACGTGCAACAATGAGGCAGCCTCAGCCCTTAGATATGCCACCCCGGGGGCAGGCTCTATACTTAAGGCTTACAACAGCCTCATTATCTCCCTCAACTCACATCAGATCCTAGCAGCAGTTTGTCACAGGCAGGCTCCTCTCTGCCAGTAGGCATCAGACCAATCCTCCTGCAACACTACTGTACATAATTGCCATATGGACAGCATTTTGAGCCAGACTGAAGACTAAAAAGCCCTCCAGGCAGATTCCCCAGATAACTAAATGAATATTTTATCTCATTTCCATCTAATTTGCACCACATTATTATACAGAACTGAAAATTTTAATTAATTGATAGAACAGATCAAACACAGGTTTACACTTTGATTTTCGGGAGCTGTTATTTTGATAATTTGCATGACTTTTTTCCCATGCCAAGCTTTTTAATCTCCCAAAATTTCAGCATCTCTATATAGAAACACTATAATAAAACATACAGCAAATTAATAACTGTCAGCGCACATGAAATGCTTGTCTTGGTTGTGTGAGCAGTTCCAGTGAGGAGTCCTTTTACCTGCCACCCCACTGATTAATTAATTTCACACTGTTTAATTAAATCCACAGTCTGGGGAGTCTGGGCAGCACCGTGGGGAGCCCTATCTGAGCCTTGTGTGTACAGAGATTACTAAAGAAGGTCTCATCCACCCGCACTCTCACTGATGTTGACACTGACGTCACCCTTCTCTGGATACCAGAGCATTATTGTTTCAGGGTCATCACGCAGTTGTGAGCTTTTACTGCTGGGGATACGATAGCACCATTTGTTGCTTATCTGCTGGCATTTACATAAAGAAAGGAGACTGAAGCATTTGACAGTATTTGACATAAATTTGCGCAGTGACAGAAGAATCTGATAAAGTGTGCTGCCGCAGGATGTAAACATTTGATTTCCAGTTAACAGTACGATTAAAAACTAATGACATCCAAAGTGGAATAAAAATGCAGTATGAAATTTAAAGGAGAGTCTTAAAACACAAAATAAGAAGAAATAGGAGAATTACAAAATACACATTCAAATGGATAAACGCGAAAAATACATGGACCATGTTGTGCCACTGTAGATCAAAAACAGTGAAAAAACGGGCTTCAGTGTAAATGAGCATATCCCACACTGTTGTATCCAACAGTCAAAGCATCAGAGACACAGAGACACTTTCTCTCTTATGTCAGAACAGAGAGAGGTGCACGAGTGTGTGGCACAGCAGGCAATATAACTGTGTGGGCTGGATAGGACGCATGTTACTTTCTCTGTTCTCTTGAAACATATTTTTGGCATCGCTAATCATAAACACATTTTTAGTATTAAATTTTTCTTTACAGTAAAATGACATTTAAATGATTTATGAAAAAACGACACTTTTGAGGACTACGATGTATCCACACGCTAAAATTTGAAAGGATTACATCAATTCTTGCTAATCCGTCATAATAACATGACAACCTGACTCTAACTGTAGTTTGCCCAATGTAGTGTTTATGTGTCGAGGAAAGCAAGGATAATCAATTGGGTACATAAAGATGGCAGCCTGCTGGTTTGATGCGATGCGATGTGGAACCAGCATCTCCTTGTGCTCTCTATTTGAAGTGCCAAGAGCTCTTAGAGCGAGAAACGCTTCGTACAATGGCACCGATATGAAAAAGTCATGACATAAAACAAAGTGGGCATTTTAATACAAATGTTTTCATTTCAAATTACAGTTTAACTGGATTGTTATCAGATTCCTTAATTGAAAAAATTAGAATGGGGTGTCAAAAAAG
The DNA here is from genome assembly GCF_014851395.1 of Micropterus salmoides. Lineage (NCBI taxonomy): Eukaryota > Metazoa > Chordata > Actinopteri > Centrarchiformes > Centrarchidae > Micropterus > Micropterus salmoides. The sequence goes on from NW_024040596.1 coordinate 16,220,259, forward strand.
TAGGGTGCCAATTATCTAAGGTTAAAATAAGCCATTTTATATGAACATGTGTTTACTGGAAAGCTTAATTAGCTTTAGAAATGATCAAAATGTCATGTCCTTATTCCACATCTCTTCTACTATAAGCACCACAAACATACACACGCTTTTATCCAAACTACTAAATCTATAAACAGTTGTGCTCTTTACTTAGACAAGATAAACTTTTAATAGGCATTCCAGCGCTACAGCATCAAGACAGTTTTGCCGACTGATACAGCATTAGCTGGAAGAACAACCCTCTATTTGTGCTTGCCTTGTCCTGTGACAGGAAGACCTATCAGGTGCTCATCTCTACCCAGCCCCCCCACCCCAACCCCATCCCTCTCTCCTCCTGACCTCATTCTGTCATCTTCGTTTTCCTTCTTCCCCACTCTCAGGTCTTTTATAAAGTGTCTCCATGCATTACACATTTAACAATGCATTAAAAATAGGCCACCATCAATCAGTCATTCAGTGGCGGAGACAGAATCTACTTGTGGCACCAATTTGATATGTTTCTCAAGGTTCAAGAATGAAAGGGATGCTATTAAAACTTAGGCTGCTGTGTATGGGAAACTTAACAGAGACGAAAAACACACATTTATGTGCTAGTAATACACCGTACCCCATAAAACCCACCGTAAAAATTTTGAATTCCCATTTGCTCGATTTCCTACGGCACAGTGTCTTTCCAGAATCCAGAAACAGAATCAAAATAATATATATGCAGTTGGTAAGCCGTGACAAGATTTCTGTTGATGGGTGCCAAGTTAACATTGTGCCGAAAACAGTGATTTGAGAACTATGATGCATGATACAGGATAGGTACTAGGTAAAATCTGATGTAATGGTTGGGAGTGAGTCAAGCCCCAGGGGCAAATAGTCTGAACAGTCTGACTCCAGGTTGCTCATACCAAAGCAGATGTTCAACTGATGACAGCAGTACAAAAGGCAGTGCTGCATGTTATTCACAAGGTATTTTACATTATTATGATGGCATGTCAAGGTTGCTGAGCAACCGATAGAGTCCCTTTGGTAGCCATATGTATATTTTAAAAAGAAACACTGAAGTATTTGCACCCTGCCACGTGGGTTTTGTTAAACCAGTAAGGTTTTTTCTTGCTCAGGTAGAGGTGTGGAAGTCTGCTTGTGAGCTTTGATGTTGCCGCTCTGCTCTGAGGCTTGATCCTGCGTTCTGGACTTCAAAACAGACTGCACCTCGTCATGGGCAACAGCTTGAAGAGGTTGACACCAACTGCACAGACATGCCTGAAGGACCACACACACAAAGACATTTGGTCAGAGGACAACACACATTTACCGTCAGTATGTAATCATGCAGTTTTGCCTATTTGTATGTCTCTTAACAATGACCAGTAAAAACGTTATCGCTAATCCAAAGAGGGAATAATTAAAGCAGTTTTATTCCTGTGTGTACATTTGTTGAAAGCAATCTTAAGTTTGGGTTGTATTTTAAAGAAAAAAAGGGAAATATAAAAAGATGGAAAAACATATATACATAAATGTAATAAAAAAAAAACATATACCTTTATACATACATTATACATAAACTGCAGAGGAAGAGAGAGTAGTTCTCCATGTACTGTGATGAGCCAAAACAAATCAAAGTATGTTTTAGATATGCCCTTCCGAGCTAGTAATTAGTAAAAGTAAAATTGCCTTGAAGCTATGTTTTCTTCTTCTTCATAACACATCACTCTGATTCAGTGATGAATTGTCTGGTAGATTGCCAAGTGTCTGGGTGTTTTTTTTTCTGACAATGTTTTTCCAGACCGTTTTCACTTATTACCCCCTCAGGTCATAGCCTACTCCAGTCTGGCTATTTTACAGACATGGCTCCATATGTCCTTGGTGACACACATGATAGCTCATCCACTGTGGATCAAAATGCTGTCACCCCCACCAGATGTGTCTACTTTTGTAGTGCCTTGAATATTGTAAAACAGTAAGTGCATGAAAGTATATCTTACCATGAAACATCTTTTAAATTTTTTGCTGACTATGTACAATGCAATAGGGTTGATGCACGAGTTGAGGGATGCCATATTAATGCCAAAATAATCCAGGACAAGAAAGACACTGAAAAAGAGGGATAAACATCAGGTATTAATTAGACAAAAGAGCACGGACCAGGTAATGAACAATGAAAAAAAGGTACTGAATACTTCATGCTCACCTCAGAAGCTGACATCTATTAGGATCTTTCTCATCGTATATGGTTAATTTCAAGATTCTGCTTAGGTATAGAGGTAACCAACAAAGTGCAAACACGATCACCAGGCAGAAGACAGTTTTTGCGACTTCTCGTCTCTTAAAAAAGAAAGATAAGATCCATATTAGAGTTGACATTGCACAAAAATTTGAGAAATGTGGGGGAAAAAGTTGCAAAATGTGTCTCAAAGTGTTAACTAATAACCTGCTTGGCATGGTCGCTTAATGTATTCTCAGTATTCCTCAGCATTTTCCTGGTCATGAGCGTGTAGAAGACGGCGGTCCAAGCCAGTGGCATGCAAAAGTAAAAGCCAAAGAGCCACCAGTCCTTAACTGATTTATAAAACTGTTGATTAAACATGACAGAGGCCCATAGTCAGTCGGTGCTGCAGATGACATGATGTTTGGTGGTTGCTACACCATGTATAAAACATCTGAGACACACACTTCTACAAGAATGTGCTGGGCATTTGTTGGATGAAGTTGATAGAAATAACATTAAAGCCATTATTCTTTTCATGCCCTATCAACGCTCATACATGTTGCTGTATGTTGGATATTAAAAGACAATCAAATCAAACACATGTTGATTTGTTTCTTTTATCCTGTTGCATTGGCTGGAGACAATTACATTACCTGCATGATCTGTGTGGTTTGCATGGGATGAAGCAGACATATTCTCAGATGCTTGTCTTTATAGTCCATTGTTATCATATCAAAGCCGACAACTTCAGGCACAGCCAGCAGGATAGAAATAACCCATATCAGAGTTATTTCGATTGCTGTCCACAGTGAAACCCCAATGCTTTTGATCCGATTCCAGGATACTACGGCTCGGTATCTGCAAAATCAATGGGAAAATGTTATGGCTTGGGGGACTTTTTGTCTGTAACAATAATACATTTTTCAGTTAAAGAACATTTCAAGGGCTAATGCTAAACAAATCTGTCTGCTTGATGAAATACAGATAGTAGCCAGCATACACATTTTCTTGTAGGGCACAGGACTGTGCTGCTTATCTCCTTACCTGTCAACACTCAAAGCACATAAGCTCAACACAGTAATTCCAACAGTGGTTTTCTGTATGAAAGGGACGAGTTTGCACAACACCAAACCGAACGGCCAATCTTCTGCAATGAGCTGAAGTAAAAGCAAAGAACATTTTCCGTAAAAAAAAAACACACACCCAAAATCAATTCAAGGTGAGATTGAAGTTTAAATGGATAAAAAAAAAGGGCAGAAACAGGATAAGGCGCAACATTGTTTTCTTTTTGCAATTGCACAGCATGAGGTGAATAACTTACTCTGTAGGCGTTGATTGGAATGTCTATCACAATGTGGATTAGATCCCCCAAAGCAAGACTTGCAATGACAATGTTTGGTCCGCTTCTCATGCATTTGTTTACATATATGATTTTCAGTAAGGCTGAATTTCCCACTATTCCAACAACAAACACAACAACAGAGACCGCAGTATTGACATATTTGAAGGCGTCTCTGATTCCAGCTGACTCCAAGCACATAGGAGGGTGTGGTGTTTTTGGTCCTGCTACATGGGGTGGATGGATTGAGCTGTTGGATTTCTGTTTTTCCAGTATTAAAAGACCAGGGGAGGCCGTTCCAGAGAGTTCAATTACAGGGAATGATCCTGAATGCTGATCACTGCCCTCGCCTCTGATGAGAATATTTCCCAAACAAAGAATGAGAGCCACGGTCCACATGGTTAATGATGTTCCTCAAAAGGCCCTGAAATGTTTTTGCCAGCAATGGACTGAAAATGAGAGTGAAAGTAATTAACACAGCATCTTAACTTTGAGATTTACAGTATGCAGCACAAGCATTTAGGTGAGGTATAAGATTCATTTAATTGCCATATCTGAAAGACACAATAAATATACAGCACTGATACAATATAATACACTGAATTATGCCAGCTTACCTTTAGATGAACACATACAAACTGCATAAATTAGTCTCTGTAGTACTTAAACAATAGGCTGTATTGTACACAAAGGACTACTGTACTATTGCTTTGTGGCTGTGCCTACTTTAAATGTTAGAACCCAGCAGAGGGAAATCAGGGTTTTATACACTAAGGTATTGTTGTCAGAGTTAGTCATCGATCTGTCAGTAGTGACTGTAATTACTTCCCTTGATGCATCATCCTCAATGAAAGGATGGTGTTGAAGTGTATTGTCTGTCATCACAGAGTGAGATCATTTTATAGGCTTCAGGAGGGATATTATGTTGCAGTTGTTTCCCCCTCTATCACTAAAAATGTGGTCGTTTTCTTGTTTGACATAAAAGCTCCACACAAATTCTAAATGTAGCAAAATGTCTGTGTTAGTGAAGAGACAATGTTTTTTTGCTTAAAGCCAAAGAGCTTCTATCACTAAACTTAGAAGTCATCATTAGTAAATGTAATGGGAACAGGAAAACTGTCTTCTGCGTGTTCTTTTTCTGATGTACATGAGCCTGATACAAAACTACTGCCGGGCAACGACACTTGAATAATAACAAAAATGATACAAATGGAACCGTGCAATATTCAGTGAGTGTCCTCTAGAGATTTTACTTCTGTTGACATATCACATTTTTAAAGACATGAGTCAGTCTTCATCCTACTGGAGAGATGGTGCCTGTGCATCTCCTGAGAGTCCTGAAGAAGGTGACTTCTCCCCTCAGCAGCTTTATCACAACCTGAAGAGCCTGGAGGAGCACGAGACATGTGAAGACCAGAAAGATCCCATTGTTAATATCATACCCGACAACTACTTCGGCTGTCTTTTGAACTCTCAAATCTGTGCTCCGCTAGCGACAAATGACCTTGGGAAACTATGTGCTGGCGTGCTTCCAGAAGAACAACTGCTTAAGAAAAGTGAGTTAGTTGAGTTTGAAATGAAAATGTGTAATAACTGTTCACAGCCAGGCTGTCTATGTACTCTTCATTATTTATTACATATAAACTTTTTTTCCCACAATAGGCCATTGGAGAGAACCATGGTGCTTCAGTACGTCGCCTATAAAAAAGAATCTGTAAGGAACAATTAACAGTAGCGTGACTAAAAGATCTATAAAATGTTCATTTAACATTCTCTTAAGAAGTATCTTTAGTGACTATGTCATTGACCTATTACAATTTAATCTCCGGCAGTATTTGTATTACTTCCTTTTACCCACATTTTGATGTGATATGCTGTAAAATTGATCTGAAACCATTTTGTGATGCTTGTTTTCACTAACGCCACCATTACTGCGATGGCATGGTCAAAGTGAGTGCAGGTTTCCTTTGAAAATATTGGATGGTTGCGTTGATTAAAGGTGTCAGTCACCCCCTTCCGATGAATAAAAGTGGTCCAAGAAGTGAACATTATTCAGACTGAAGTTGGGTTATGACGTTAGTTTTAGGAGGGGGAAAAACGTAACATTTTGTTATCAATCAGCAAACTTGCAATTCATGATTTCCACCCCAACAAGCATTGGGTATTTCAGTGTAATCAAGTGTATTTCAGGGCTGCAATGATGCATTAAAGCACCACTATTGAAATGTATCCCCCTCACTTCCCTTGTTAGCTATTTATATCTCAGCAGGCAGCTGTTTTTACCAATAAAGCTCTGATAAAATCACTGAATGCAACCAAGCCAGCACCAAATGGCAGACAGATAAAGTTAGTGACAAACACTAGCTTAACACCAAGATATTTTCTAAAGGATTGATAAAGAGAAAAACGGAGCTGACAGGAGAGTGAGCATTGGACTGGCATTCATCAGGTAAACAGAAGTAATACTTCAAATGTCCAAAGGAAGACTAAAATCAAAGGCAACTGGATCTTCAACCAAGTCCAGTTGGCCTTGATTTTAACCTTCATTTGGATAAGTATGACCTGGATGACTGAGAATCTTCACACACATTACTTCAAATGACGCCATATTATTGTTGCTCCATGTCTGCTGAATGTGTTAAGACGTGACTGTTTGCTAACAAACGTGAGACCAAAACAACTTTATGAGATGGTAATACATCAAATGTATGACTTTTCTTTTAGCTTTTTAAGGGGTTCCTCTGCCCCCAAAAAATCAATTATTATAGCTGTAAGATTAATAGACTTGTTCGGGTAAAGCATTGCTGTAATTCTTTGTCTCGTGTCTCTGTTCTTCTGAGCAGTTCGGTCTCACCAGAGTTCATAGAGGTACGTACGCTGGATGGAAGATTCATTACTTTGGTGAGCACTCAGACCCAGACAGATTGGGAGTGGGTGGAGCAGAGCCTCTCTTTCAGCTGTCAAGGTAAGCCATGTCATCAGTTTGGATGCAAAGGGGTCACCTCTTCCTGCCCCCTCTTGCCTCTCATGACTTAGACATCTGTCAAATTCCCAATTATTTCTCTCTTGTGCAGTTCAAAAGGAAATTGAAGCCCTCCTGTTGTTGCAAGCAGAGGTGGCAAGCACGGACACTGATTCTTCAGAGGTAACCTGCTCATGGAAGAAAGCATGTTTTAGTTATAGTCAAGTGAAGGTGAGGTACTTTACTTGAGTAATTCAATTATATGCTACTTTATTCTGCTACTCCACTACATTTTTCTATTTTTCCACTACTCTTAGTTACTGGTTACTTTGCAGATTCAGGTAGCAATGTAAATTAGTTAAAATCACCTTTACCAGGTGCAAGTGTAGGTGTAGATAAGTGATTCTTATAAATTATTGCATCAACAATAATACAATAATGTTATATGAAGCATTCTAAAATTGGCCGTTGTGCATAATGACATTTGGTACTTTCAGTTTATTTTAATAGTAACTCTTTTGTACTTTTACGTAAGTAAAATGTTGCCTACATGACTTCTACTTCTACCAGAGTATTTCTATACTGTGGTATTGTTACTTTTACAAAAGTAAAAGATTGGCGTATGTCTGCAGGAGTCAGAGGATGAAAAGATGCTAAATAAGGAGTATGATACACCCTGTGTGGGTCCACCTCGTCTCATAGCATTCAAGCCAGAGCCAAAACAAACTCCTCATGATGGAAAGGTACCGTCTACTTAGTCCTGTATCTCTATATTGCCCACAGTGCCTGGAAATGACAGTGATGGCCTTTTTTCATTTCCCCACAGTAATAGCAGCATGTGGAGGCTATAATATCAGAGGTGGAGAGGTGATTGTGAATCTGTTTTTTGCTGCACTGTAGGTTCCAGAGGTTGAATCTAAACAGGATGTGCATCTTGCAATGTGTGACTATTGCCAGCAGCTCTGTCAGCCCTTTATACACAGTGAACTGCTGGGAAATGAAACAGACTTTGAGAGGGTAAGTGCAGCTTGTTTACCTCCAACAAGAAACTGAAAATAATTCATTGACTAAATTACTGTTCAGATAACTTTTCCCGAATAACAAAATTGTCTCCATTTGTGGTGGGAAAGGCTTCACGAGGAGGAGCACAAGTATAAAAGAAAAAAAAGAGAAATGTTTATTGTTGTAAAATTTTCTTTTATTCAGCTCTTTTGTTGTGAGCAAGCTAAAAAAATCAGAGCGCTTATCCTGGAAGAGAAAGAAAAATTGGCACAGAAGGAGTCACATAGAAAGATTGATGTGAACCCTCATGCACCTGTCATGAGTGAGAAGGAGAGGAAAGCTGCTAAAGAGCAGGCAAGGAAGAGGTGAGTAATTGGCGTGCATTGTCCCTTCCGCATTTATTTTATTTGTTGAGGGTCGTGTGGAAGGCTGTTAAGGACCTGCATGTACAGTAACTGTACTGCATTGCATATATATTGATATTGTACTACATTGCACGCCATAAAAGCTCAAAAATCTTTACTGTAGCAGGAAATATTAGGCCGTATCTGAATTTGATTCTGAACAAGCCCTTCAAGTTTTGGCATTGAAGAAAATAACTGCAGAAAATAACTTTGTCAATTTCTAATATAGGTTGAGACATTTGCAACTCCAGAGAAAAATTAAAAATGACAACTTGAAGAAAGAATTAAGTAAGTATGCAACCTGGGGGCCTAGCCTACAGAAATAAGTACAAATGATGAAGCAGTCTTTCATGCTTCTCACTGACAAAACATCACACTATGGCTATTCTCCTTTGTCTGTTCAGGCCTCAGAAACAAAACCTCTGTCAGTCCATCAACAGAGATAGATATTAAAATTATTACTGGCCTGTCTGCACTACTTAAACCGACAGCTGGTGAGCCAAAGGTATGTCTTCATAATGGCACACTATCATCAGTGTATTTACCAGAAATGTATAAATAACCTGATTATTTTGTGTGTCACAATTCAAGGAAGTGATTAAGAAGTTCTACAAAAGTGGCCAATGCTTTCTCACCATGTGTCCAGACGGAACGGGTAATGTTTTGTATCCTTTTAAGCAGTGCACAAAGTGGAAGATCAAGGACAAGGTCAGAGTACTTAATGAGAGGATACACATTTGTTCCCTTTGATAAAAGGTTTGCACAGTGTTAATGATCCTTAATAGACAAAGTTATCCTTCTGGGAAAGCAGCCATTATAATATCCTCTGCAGAAGCTGCTGACTTCACTTACATAATCTTGGAGGACAAGGACGTGGCGCCCAGCATCAAAGGCATTTTCACAAATAAAGGCCACTCCACATGCTACCATCCCAATGGAATGATATGGTAATTGTTACTCCATAATAATTATTATTATAATAATTGAAGCAAAGTTCTTACCAAAATAAGGCCATCAAGGAATACTCTCATATCATATCTTATCAGTGCATCAGCTATAGCCAGCAGCTGGTGAGCTTAGCTTGGCATAAAGACTGGAACAGGGAACAGCCAGCCAAGCTGTGTCTGAAGGTATAAGAATGTGCCTACTAGCACCTTTAAGTTATTTTACATTCTTGATTGGGAGCAGTTGCCAGGTAATGAGCGAATACGCCAGGAAGTCTTTAAAATGGTCTATAACATGTTAATTGGTGAGCTTTAGAGATGATGGTAGGTGTATTTTGTTTCCTTCAGACACAGGACAGCTCTCTCCATATCTTATGGTAGCTAAGCTAACCGGCTACAGAAAGCAAATAAGCGAATAAGCATATTTCGGCAAATGACAAACTATTCTTTTAATTCAATTAGTCAATTAGGAATTGAATATAGATGTCAAAACCCAATTGTAAATGTACCTTTGTATCTTGGACACCAACTGGTTAAGACCTCTTAGGTTTCTGAAACAGCTTTTTTTGATTAACCTGCTGCTCTCATGCTACAGGCCAGGATGTGAGTGTTGCTGTCTCTGTGATGTGTCTGAAGGTTGAATCTGACCCCTGTTGGAGGTCTCTGCCTCAATGAGACAGGAGCAAAGAGAAGACGCTGGAATTGGTTGTATTTTGACCCGCATATACGTACCCTTCCCTTCAAGCCTCTAACCTTTGCCCTGGGCCCACATATCAGTGTGCGCATACACTCACAAGAATGCATGTACATCACCTTTGCACATCGGCAAAACAGCGTGCGCTTTAGTGTGGGTTCAAAGCTTAAGGTGGGTAATGATAAATGTACTAAAAATGCACATAGTGATTTACTAGAATTGTATCTCTTTGTAGAATCCACGAAAAATATAGCAGCCTTCATGTCAAACTGCAGGCAGAAAATTGTCATTAATGATTTGCCATATGTGCACAGAAAGAAAGGAGACATTTGAAAATGGACAACATGCTATTTTATCTTTTATTGCAGCTCATTTATCCAGAGGGCCATGACAAGCCGGGGCAAGATGTTCTGGAGAGATATGTCCAAATGAAGAGCTCAGAGATTTACTCTCTGCTTGGCCAGATGCAGACCTGCTTGTCCCACCGCTTTGCAACTCTGAGCAACATTAAGCCACATTACGGTTCCATTGCCCAGATGCAGCGGCTTAGCAGACAAATTGAAAAGGAGAAGTCACCCGAAAAGATAAAGGCCCATGTAAATTAAAAGAGAAATACAGAATTGGCAAAAGCTGATATCATTTATGGCAGTGTTACAGCTTCCAGCCTTATGTTTTAAACCTCTTCAGTATCTGGTGCTTATAGTCATTCACGGTTACATTCAGACTGCAGGGCTTGAGCTTTATATAAAAAGATTTATGGAAGATTGGTTCAATTGGTTTGGCAATGCAGACATTTCTGTGAACATCGGAAAGCAGTTCATAGTTGCAGTTTAATGAACTGAAGCAGAAAATAAAACAATTTAGGCAAGTGTGTGTGTTTGGGCCATATATACAGTATTTAAAAAGATCAACAGGAACAAATTAGTTTATACCTTCCATAAGATCTGCTGGGATGGATTCAGTGCTAAATTGATTGCTTTTATGAAATCGAATAGCTACACCACATAATTGAATGATGAATGAGACTGAAAAACCTGTGAAATCCAGTTAAATACCTCACTTAACAGAGTGACCTAGACCTTCAACAATTCAGGAGTCCAAGGTAATATTTCCAACACCTGACTTGTTATTGAAGCTAGTTCATCTTCATCATGAGCTGAACTCAAAGATCTAAGACTTTCACTATGTACACAAAAGGCCTATTTCTCTCAAATATTGTTCACAAATCTGTCAAAATCTGTGTTAGTGAGCACTTCTCCTTTGCCTAGATAATCCATCCACCTCACAGGTGTGGCATATCAAGATGCTGATCAGACAGCATGGATATTGCACAGGTGTGCCTTAGGCTGGCCACAATAAAAGGCCACTCGAAAAGGTGCAGTTTCACTGTGTTGGGGGGGTCCACAGGGGTCCAGAAACCAGTCAGTCTCTGATGTGACCATCATTTGCCTCACTCAATGCAACACATCTTCTTTGCATAGAGTTGATCAGGTTGTTGATTGTGGCCTGTGGAATGTTGGTCCGCTCCTCTTCAATGGCTGTGCGACGTTGCAGTCAGGTCCAGACCCCGATGAGGACAACAAGCATGCAGATGAGCTTCCCTGACAGTTTGTGCAGAAATTCTTTGGTTATGCAAACCAATTGTTGCAGCAGCTGTCCAGGTGGCTGGTCTCAGACGACCTTGGAGGTGAAGATGCTGGATGTGGAGGTCCTGGGCTGGTGTGGTTACATGTTGTCTGTGGTTGTGAGGCCGGCTGGATTTTCCAAATGCTCTGAAATGCCTTTGGAGAGGGCTTATGGTACAGTAATGAACATTCAATTTACAGGCAACAGCTCTGCAGGACATTCCTGCAGTCAGCATGCCAATTGCACGCTCCCTCAAAACTTGCAACATCTGTGGCATTGTGCTGTGTGATGGAACTGCACATGAGCCTAAGGCACAAGGCACACTTGTGCAATACCCTTGCTGTCTGATCAGCATCTTGATATGCCACAACTGGGAGGTGGATGAATTATCTCGGCAAAGGAGATGTGCTCACTAACAGATTTCGACAGATTTGGGAATAGGCATAGAGAAAGTCTTAATCTTTAACTTCAGCTCATGATGAATGGGGGCAAAAACAAAAGTATTCGTTTTATAATTTTGTTCAATGTAGATTACACAAGTTGTACATGTCTTCTACTTTATAAGAACACAAACAGGGCAGCAGCAACAATAAACAGACACTAAACCATAAACACATAGTTAAACATAAATCCCCCTCGTCCCTCTCTTCATCATCCATCTAATCCCACCACTCATCTCCCAAAATCATCACATGCCCATTATCACAGTTGAAACACCACTCTTCCCATCCTGCCTAACCAGTAATTACTTGGCGGATTTATTATAATAAATCCAACTACTGAAAAACACCAAACAATAATAATAACTGTTCATCTGCCCCCCATGCATGTTATGTTTGTCATACTGTATTGTCATACCATTGAGTCAGGCATGTCCCCAATACCGAACCTAATGCGATCCTGGTATTATGTTGCTAAGGATTTTTACAGGCAAAAAGCAAAGCTTCCTTTGGGCCCCTTGAGTAAAATGGCATGAGATTAAGTTTTTAATTGAATATTCAGATTCTGTATATTTTTCTAATTTATTTAGGAAGTAAACACAACATAATGTATTAGCAAATGCTAAATTACATGCATTAGAGAGCAATGCTTTGTGGTGTAAAGCGTATCAACATACAGCTATAGCAGGGGTATTCAATTAGATTTCAAAGAGGTCTAGTTAGAGAAAATTTCCTGAAGCAAAGGTCCGGAACATCAAAACGACGAACTTGCGTTATCATTCAGTACTATAACCTATAGTTGTATCAACACATGTTTTTAGTCAACAACGGACTGTCAAATCAAATAATATTTCAGTCAGTTTTCACATCAAACTGGAGGGATAATAAATAATAACTATTCAAATAATAAATTCTAAATTTAAGTAAACTAAAGTGCCTAATTTTTAGAAAAAATGTAATAAAAAGTGTAGCTTGAAGTGATGAAGTGTAGTCTTAACCAATTTTATAATAAACACTCAACACATCATAACAAATGAACAGCTGTAATGCCTCCTCTTCTCTTTCATTTCCTCTTACAGAGCTACCACTTTCCTACTTTCTGTTGTTCAGTGAGAAACGTGAGCTCCAGCTAGCATATTGGAGATCTATGAGATATTCTGATATTCTGGTTTTGAACTGCCCGTGGGAGGAATGTACATGTAAAAATCTGTACATTCTTGATTAAAAGTCATGTGAAATCTCTTTTATCTTTCGTCTCCTCAATTCGGGTGTGTTTCCAAAACGTCTCTGGTGAATCTCGCGGACTCGACTCGCAAGCATCGGTATGCACAGATTTGATTGGCTGAGCAGCGTCACATGAGACGATTGGAGCACATGCGATTGGTCTGTGAGTTTCCTGGTCCTCTAAACCAGTACAGTAAATGCTAGAAAAGCTGCGCGGGTTAAAATAGAAACGCTCCGTCACGAGGTAGTAAGTCTCAATAATAAATGGGCTGTAGGTCGGCGGTCCGGAGAGGACGGCGGCTGGGTCCGGATTCGGACCGCGGTCCGCCTATTAGTAACCTCTGAGCTATAGTATCGACAGAGTCTGAAGCAAATGTTGATGGGTGCTACTCTGCTTGGTCTATTGCAATGTCTTTTCATATTGCTGTCATAATGTTTTGTAAAAGTAAAACTACCATGCTGAACTGAGATGGTGAATGTGGTGAACACTATACCTGCTAAACATCAGTATGTTAACATTTCAATTTTGAGCATTTTAGTTAGCATTTAGAACAACTCAAACACATGATAGCATTCTTCACCAAAGGTTTAGTAGAAATTCAAGAAAAAAGTAAAGGCTGTGAGAGACAGACAGGGATGATGTATGACAAAAGCTGCAGTGCTTTCCTGGTCAAAATGAAACCCCAGGATTCCTGTGATAAATAAACCATGTCAGTAACATCCCTTATTAAAACAAAACAGATACATTGCTGTATACATTGCTGTATACAGTGCTTTCCAATCACCATATTCATGCTTTGTCAACAGGTACCTATAGCTGTACATTGAAAATAAACACAATGAGGTCTGATCTTCATTTGAATGCATTTTCAATTTACTTGTGGCTGATGGCGACATTATTTTGATCTGCTATAACTAGTCTAGTCTTCTAGACAATTGCAGACTTATGTAATGATTTATTTCCATTATCTAGTTACTATATATGGCTCACTGGAAGGCTGTTAATTAGTGTTATTCCCAGACCGCTAAATTATTAAGCTCATTCTGCTACTGAATGTGAGTAATATGGCAGATTTACACTTACACGTGCTGAAAACACACTACAGATATATAAATATTTTCTTTCTTTCCTTCTTTACTCTGGAATTTGCTGTTTGGCATGAGCATAAACACACAATAATTCTGATATTTTTAAGAAAATATACTATTCTGTCTGGGATAGGAAAGTGCCATTGAAAACAAAAAAATATACTGTATACATATGATAAGATGAGATGTAGTTTAACAATGTAATGTAATGACTTGAACAACCAAAAGTAATGGCAGGAACTATATAATTATAGAAGAAGAGAGATCAAGGAAGAGGACCTCAGTAGTTTTCTCTCATTGTTCTACCATAGAACCAGTTTCTTATTGTACTATGGTTGCTATGGTACACTAGAAGCAAAACATTGTTTTTATTTGGGAATTCTTATTTGATTCAAATTGTTTTGTTTTTTTGTGGATTCTCTGCTCACCTTTTTCACAATGAGTCAAGAACACCAGGAAGGTGAAGATGCAAACACTTGACCAGCCAGGCACATCATCTGAGATGGATTCAACAACAAATCCTGGGCTTGCAAACAAAAACAGGTTAGGAAATGAATGCCACAGATTGACAGACTCAAAAAACTGACTTCAAACATGAAGTTGAAATCAGGGCATCTGATTCAGTCTAAAACAATTAACATTATGCTTGCCACACAGTAGGTAGTACTTATTGCAGGGCAGATATTGGACTGTAATATATGGTACAGGTGCTTGAGATACCCCATGTACATGTTTGGGCTTACTAATTTTATAATAAAGAACTGGTTCCAGTGTAAGCTCATGTGAATATCTGACAATCCATGCATTTGATGGGAGAGTTGTCACCAGAGTCACAGTTGGTACACAGACTAACTGGAGAAACGAGGGAGAACACAGTCAAGGTACCGTTTCTTCACACTTCATGCTAATTATGAATCTCTGACCTTGGTTGGTAAATGGCTGTGAATGTCTTGAGATAATTATGAATAATTTATTTTTGTATCTGCAGACTATGAACACCCAAACCAAGAAACATCAAAAGCTCCCCACAAGAATTTGGGGTTGACATCTGGGCAAAAGAGTGGGTTAAGGCAGGGTAAATACCCACAAGATGGTTTACAACGACGAACTACGATGAAGGTTATTATAGCTTATAAAATCCCTCTCTCTCTCACATGCAGCAATGATGTCCTTGGCAAAGTAAAAGCTTTGCTAGGACACTCGGAATACAAGAGGTTTCTCTGAACTTGACTGAGTATTCTCATGTCATTAAACTAACATTTGAAATGCACTTTGTGGAGGGACCTTAGACAAATGGTGAATAGAAAACATTTGCATATATGAGCTTTTTGTGTGTTTTAGAGATGCATTTACAATTGGCAAAAAAAAAACTGAATTTGAGTTTTCATTGCCTTGTCTATCCTTGTCACAATGTAAGTCTTATCTTGTGAAAGATGATATGACATGGTATCCAGAGACATGGCGTTTCACAGTTTTTGATTTATTCATGAAGCACAAGTAAAAGACCTCAAAGAATTTAATAAATTATGAAGCGTCTTTGTTTTTTCTCCTCAGAGCGTTCCTAAAAACATGAAGTCTGAGTTGGAGATATCCCCAGATAATGAAGTGTTGGATTTGCTCAGCAAGGAAACTCCCCAAACTCCTGCAGCCTGCCAAGGAGAAACTGAGGAGTCTTTAACTAATCTGGACAAGGTATAGGGGGGAAATGACACTTTTAAACCGCTCCTTTTCCTCTTCTCGTAGAAATATGAATTCCTTCATGGGACATGCAATTAGTCTGCGTTTGTCTCATAGAAAAACTTACCTGTCACTACTGGTGCTTGTTTTAAAACATGCCCGACTCTAACATACGTTTAATGAATACCTCATTAACTGGAATATTTGGACACCTTTTGTTTATGTAGTTTTTATGTCTTGGCACTGGTAGAGATACAGGAACGCCTTAAGGGAATTTCTTCAACTTTGACACAAATGTGTACATGGACTTAAGGATGAACTTAGTAGAATTTGGTGGTCAAAGGTCATGACCTCACAAAACACATTTTTTGGCCATAACTCAATACAGTTGGTCCAACGCTGAATAGGGAACACTTAAAGGTCATTGTGACCTAAAAATATGTTGATTGAGATGACACAATGAATAAACAATAACTGGCACAGTAGCCTACAGGCTTGCCTCCATCTTGTCTATTCTGCTTTTCGTTTCCTGATTCATTCTGATCTGCGAGTGTCATCTGAATCACGCGACTGTATTGGAGCGCGCCTACCTGTACTGTGATCCTGTGAGTAAGTGAGTTTCACCTACAGCTCATAGAGAGGCTTTGCAATTAAAAACACAAAGGAGAAAACATTTTGTCTAGTTATTCCTGTTTCACCAATACATCTACGATATTGATCACTTCAACAATGTATATTCACAGGAATCATATGAATCATGAATATAGTTATAATTATAATTTGGGGTTAGGGTCAGATAAATCCTAATGACTTTGGTGATCTTCTGACTTTCCTTCTAATGCCAGCAGCAGGTATTTTGGTTTACTTGACTTACCTGAAATACAACAAAAAAATGTATCCTTGGTAGCCTAAATTTTCCAGTTAGATTTTTGAATTTTGGTGTTTGAATTTCAGATAATTTGACCTTACTTGATTTAGATCAGAGTTTGATAACAAACTTGTATATTAATTTATTTTTTTAATATTGGACACTTGAATGTTCTGTCTGCTTTTGTGATTATTTGTAAAAGTAACATTTTTCCAAGAATGACCTACTAAGGGAAATTCATACCACATGAATCCAGATTTCAAAGTAATCTAGTATACATCAATGCTATAAATTGTGATTTGTTTGTGAAAATTAAGTATTCATTGATGTTAATAGAGTTTACAATTTGCTTTGTTTCCATAAGAGATGAATAATAATAAATGTTAATAAACATTAATTGCATATTTGCAATCAGAATACTTGATTTTTTCCAGCATTTCTACATGTACACTAGTCTTTTTTTCTCTTGCTCTCTTTGTATCACTTTTTCTGCTGTGAGAAGGCATGGAAGCTATCAAAGATTTTGCTGAAGGGTGCAACAGTTATCACTGAAGAAACCATGACTGATACGCACCCAGCGATGCAGAAAGATCAAAGGTCAGGCTCGCTCTTGTCCATTATTGGCTTCCACCATTAAATGGTTTTCAAATTAAATTTCTATGCCATTGAACCTCTGCTACATTTTTCCGTGATACACCGCAGGTTGAAAGGTTTGGAATTTGAAAGGAGTTCAAATCATCAGACCCCTAAAGCAGGTTATACATCATCGAACACAGACAGTTATCTCATGCAGATAAAAAAAAAAGAAAGTTTAAACGTATCTTTCTCTTTGTTCATACATGCCGTTACATCTTACATTACAGGACTCAAACAACAAGCATCTGCCACCTTACACAATCAACTCTCAGATGACACAGAGAAGGACGTTTCCCTCCTCGACCTGGAAATCATGGATTCTGAAAACACATTCTCTTTTAAGGGACATGCTGGACAGAAGGTATTGTCATTAAGTTGAAATCACAATTGAAGGGAGGCCCTGTTATGAATACAGCTGAGAGTACAGAAGCTTGCATCAATTAATAAATCTGTCTGGTTCAACAGAGCATGACGCCCCTTGTCAAGCACTACAAAAATGGTCAAACATTTAGTATGATTTTACCAGATGGAACTGGGCATGTATGGTATCCTTGAAAGTGAATCTAAGTGACTACTCACTGACATGATAGCATAAATACTTCATGTTTGATTGCTCACCTTAACCCCATTTAAAAGCTATCCATCAGGACGGCTTGCTATCCTTGTATCTGCTGCACAATCAGCTGACTGGTCTTGTGCGGTGGTCCTGGAAGACAGTCAGCAGCCTCACATCCAGGCAGTATTCACCACCAGAGGACAGGGTACCTGTTATCACAACAATGGCTGTATTTGGTATGACTGGTTGTTTAATCATTCCTAATATTTCATAGCGTAAACACAACAGCATATTATTTTGTAATTAGAATGCATTTCATTATCCCCGCTCTCTGTAGCAGCATTTCAAGTTCATTTTATTTTAATTATTGATCAAATTGGCAGCAGACAAGACGTAATGACCTGTCTGGATGAGACAATAAAACCCTGGGGAGCTATTGTTCACAAGCTGCTTCTCTTTATTAGGGTGAATGTGACTCCATGGGGAGGCACCTACTGCAGTGACACAGGAGATTTGAAGAAACATTGGAGATGGCTGGACAATCAGCATCATGATCATGTTCCTCCCTGGCAGCCCCTCTGCCTGACACTAAGTCCTCACCTGAGCATCCGCATTCAATCCCAAGAGCACATCTGCATCGCTTTCACCTCTGGCAAATACAGTGTGCGGCTTAATGTAGGGGCAAAATTGAAAGTAAGTTTGTCTGGCTTGTTGTATTAGCTAAAAGGGCAGAGCCAATTTTAGGTTCAATCATTGCTTTGCTTTATATTTCCTTGCTGCCGTAGCTGAATCAAGGCAAAGGTCTAACGCTGCCGGGGCCTGACATGCTTCAGAGTTATCTGCAGCAGAAGAGTGCAGAGATCAATGTCCTGCTCCAGAACATCCAGTCCCTCATCACCTATCAAAAGACTGTCAGTCCACAGAAGGTCAAGCCCCAGCAAAGCCTCATCTCACAGATAGAAAGACGGCGGCTGCCAATGAAACAGCAACAGTCTGCCAAGAAGACCCCCTAAAGCCGATGATGTCCTTGAATGGCAGTTTCTCGTGTGTGAAGTGACTCCTACTGTAGAGTACCGACAATTTGAATTCAACGACAAAGTGCTTTCTAGAAAGAAAACCAAAAGATTGTCATTAACCTTTTTTTAATCAGAATGTTCATAAATATCTGTACACAGCATTTATATGGGACACACTAAAGCAAATGTTACACTGATTTTGTCCTCTTGCTTTTGTTACTCTGAGGACCACTAGGAAACATACCCATAAATCATTCAATATACAGCGAAAAACTGCCAAGGTCATCAGCCCATTATTTTACCAGAGTAAAATTATTAATTTCAAATCAACTTGTACAAAAAGAAAAAAGTATAAAACATAAGATTTCATTCTGGGGTTTTTTTTGTTTTGTTTTTTACATATTTGCAATAGAATAACAAAAGTGTGGTTTTGCTTTGATCAGAGAGAAAACCTGTTGGAACAGTGTCCTGTAGCACATCAGGCCAACAGAGAGTTCTACTGAATCTTACAAAAGCTGCTACATTTTAAAATAGAGGAATAAAATATCTTGCAGCATTTTTCTCTTGTTATTCTTCCAAATCATCGAGGGAATCCAGGCATCAGAATGCAAGCCCCCTTACTGGCCATTAGCTACCTGGCTGATGAACAACCCTTTAGTGCCTCCATTTGCACACCCCAAGTGTCCTTGTCTGAATACGCTAAATGCAATTCACCCCGCACCCTCGCAGTGTGAAAATAATTTTTACTCTAACCAATTTGGTGTTGAGAGATGCGACTGTGATCACAAATCCACCCTTGTCAAAATGGATTTCTCCTACATGAAAACAACCCTAAACACAACACCACCTTCAATTTTAGTCCAACAAAATGATCAACTCAGTACCCAAAATAATACCCTCCACTTTCCAGTTTGTTATGACTGCAAAATGAATTCCTGAACCTCGACATACTTGTAATTACTTGAGCCTCTGTCAGAGAATCTTTGGCCTAGTGCAGGATTTTGTTTTGTTTTTTGCTGTTAGTTCAGCACTCCCAGTCCAGCTAGCAGCTCAGGTGCAGTTCTCTGGTCATCTCGCCTAGCCAGCCTCACAGCTCCTGGTCATGGCTGGAGCTGCAACATCCCATTGCTATCCAGAGGGTGTTCACCCGCATTGCCACACCAAACTTGAACATTACTTATTCACAGACAGTAGCAGGTTAATCTGAAAGAGAGCCATAAAAACATGATGAGTGCTCACCGGGAGAGAGCTGGCACACGTTATCAAATGTTTCTCCACTGAAGTTGCTCTCAGCAGTTTTTCGATGTTGCAGCAGTATTATTAAAACTATGTTGTTAGGTGCCTATGGGTTGTGCTAATCCCACAGTACTGTACCTGCTCCATAGATGGACATGCTATGATTTGAAGATCTTCTCCGCTGTATTCCTCCTGAAGCAAAGCGTGCAGTCTTTGGAATACTTGCTGGATGTTATTCTGTGGGAAAAGCCATCCTATTACCGTGTGCTGGAGGGAAATTAATACCACATTTCCATTTGGCCTACGTTGCCTCACTATCTTGTTTCCATGTCAACTGCAGAATTTTGTTTCTTTCTTTCTCGCTCGCTCTCTCATTCAGCTTCACCTGGCACCTTGATGAACAGTACACAGGCAGCACAAAGATTTCTCTATTAAGAGTTCAATCACAGCTAAAGACACAATCTCCAAGCCAAAATTTAAACAAAAGGCTCAACCCAAGACTAGAATTCAAACACAAGACTGTTCTCTGTCTCTGTACAAAACTGACTGACAGGCCTTAACTGAAGTGACTAACCCTCGCTAATCAGTAAATATAAGTTTTGAATGACTTCTGATGCTGCGAGAGGTTTGTTTACATGAGTAGGGAGAAACAAAAAAAAAAAAAAACTTTCCATCTATGAGTTGGACTCTTCTGTGTGAATAACTCTCAAATTATATAACAAATTACTGATTGGACCTTTGAGTAAAAGCACATGGTATTCCTGCTTTGTAAATACTTTTAAAATAGAATAAAAGGACTCTCTGAGATTTAACAATGACTTGAAAAGAAATGGACTAGCAGCAGCACATGCTACACCCTAGCATTCCTGCCACCCACCCGGACAGGCTTGAAAAGGATGAATTCCGTGTCTCTATTGGCTAAGTACAAGGACATGCTCTGTAAAGTGCTTGGCAGCTTGCTCTTCATCACCCGGTAGGTAGCCATCACTATATCGTTGATCTTAGCTGAAAAGAGAGAAGAGAAAAAAAAAGTACTGAAGGGATAATAAGACACCCCCCCCCCCAAAAAAAAAAACATTGACATGCCCTCTAGCATTCGCTGTACAAGTTTTGATGAATTACAGTGTGACGCCAGTGGCATTTCCTGAGACAAATCTTACCAGGCTGTGCCCAAGGTTGCTGAGACAGACTGTATGTGGGACCACCTTGGATAGCCATAGTTTTAAGAGCTGCAACCTGAGTGCAGACACAGTCAAAACATTGAAAAGACTTAATTTGCATCGATGTTACTGTAAGTCATGCAAGCAGGCACAAAAAAAAGGTGTTGCCAACTGGGCTCAATTCAACTCAGTCTTGAATTAGACAAAGGCTAGTATTTACTTAAAACAACAATAGAAAACTAAGTAAGGTGGGTAGAGAAAAAAAAAGGCAACAAATTATTGCAGTACAATTACTGCTAGCTTTCAGAACACAATAAGATATCAAACCACTTTTGTGCGCACACGCACTCACAAATACCAATAACAGAATTAAATATCAGCCATTTTATCTTCAGTCGTCAGTAAAATGCTGAGACCTTCAGTGATCGGTTAATAAGTAAATCATTTTATAAAAGATTTATTTAAAGGTAAAAGTAGAAAAAAATGAAGGTCAGGATGAGCCGTCACTGCCTGAGGCTAACTCTGCCTTCACTCTAACAGTTACCTTGTTGAGAAACTCCTCAAGTGTCCCCACAAAGATCTGAGTCTGCTGCTGGATGAACTGCTCACAGCTGAACTTCAGGTGCCGGTCCACTTCCTTCTTAGAATCAATGTAGTGCTCCTTTATCTCTGGTGTTCCCTGGGGGCCACAGAGACAAAGGGGTTTAGCACTATCCAGTGGCGTTTCCCTACGGCAGGGTGCTATTAAAGTACATATGGTATGTTTCAAGAAGCAAAAAAAACAAACAACCTACCTCTAACAGGAATTCAAGTATGGCATTGTGGCTGTTTAGTCGGAAAAATTTGGGAACAGCCTTAGGGTTCAGGATTTTGAAGGCAGCATCTTAACACAAAGCAGAGATTAAATCTGGGCTGGTGTAGAATTAGAGTGCCCTCTAGTGCTACAAATTTAATATGACCTTGACTGAGATGAGGGTGATAGGAGGAGTAAGTCTGCCCTGTGAGCCATCGGTTAATGTACATTATGGTGTTGGATTACACTGTAATTTCCACATTAATTGTTGCCACTGGTGCATGTGATAGGCACAAGTTGCTTAATGAGCATGAGAATGTAATGACTGGCTTTATGGAGCTGAACACCAATGTTCCCCTCCACCTTTAATTATCTTACCTCGCGTTTTCTTCAGGTCCAGTGAGATTTCCTTGATGGCAAAATCGGTGTGAAATGGGGCAATCTGTTCACGCATTATCAGCAGGTGCTTGATCAGGAAAAGTTGCCCATCTATTTGTGTCTACAGAAAGTGATAGCACACTGTTAAATCCACACTGCAGGCTGCCAACACAAAAGGGCATCTGCTGACTAGCCAAGCTACAGAGAACATAAAAAGCACAAGCTCAGGCGATAAGGGAATATGTCTAATTAATAACTGCTGATTAACCATAGCTGGAAAGGGACGTTACCGAGACAAAAAAGGCAACTGACACCATTTATGCAAATCTAGTGACTAAAACATTAGAAAAACACATCATCAACATTGGGTGGGAACGCATCCTCTGAGATTGATGCTGCTGCTTTGATATGAAGTGTTAGGTTGAAACGGGCCAGTTAGCAATAGACAGACAGCAAATTTGAAGGTGAGAGAAGCCCATAAATAAAGGATGGTCTGCTGAACACTCTGTAGAGCATAATAAAGCACCCATTAAAATAAACTTTAAATGACATCGCAGCTGCTTTAGTTAAGGATCCTGCTACCGGAATTTGAATAACAGAGCATGTTTTCTAAGAGTGAGCTGATCTTATTTACTATATTAAAAGAAAGGCACATTTCCAGAAGTTTTGATAATAAAATAAAAATACAAAACCATATCCATATTCTTCTCTTAACCTTGTTTTTAAGGATGATATCTGAAGCTTTAAGCAGGGACTGGATGCAGGCAGATAAGGCTTCTTGAGATAAACCCTGGAAGACTGCTCTCTGGAAAAAGACCAAGTCACAGCAAGAAACACAGGAATAAGAAATTCGGGAAAATTATATACCACACATCCTGACATATTTTAGGATACCAGATAAATTAGTGACAAATAAAAATTTAAGACTCACATCTATGCATCTGTAGAGCTTGGACAGACAAACCAGCGTTCGTCTGACAGTAGGGTACCACATGCCGTGAAGATCAGCAGGAGAGATAGATGTCTGTAGGCTTGATGCTTCTACACTCCCTGGATTCATTGTACAAAGGAGGAAAAGCAATCAGGCAAATGACAGTCACACCAAAAATTGTAAAAAAGCAAGTGTCACACGGACCAGCATTACTGTTTCTTCTACCATCAGGATCCTCAAGCTGAACATCAGAAAACGTGGACTCTTGTGACATCTGCTTCATCTGCTCTTCCTTCAAGCTCTGAGCAATTCTCTTTTGAAGACATGAAAGGAGAGAGTTAGAAGATAAGACAGTGTTAAGTTCTAGGAAGTCATGTTTTTCCATTTGCTTCAACAACAGGTTTTTTTTAAAGATTTGTTTTGCCTTTTTGTCAAACAGGACAGAGGAGGAGAAAATGAGGGAGTGAGAGAGGGGAGGAGATGCAGCAAAGGGCTCTATTAATCTAATCTAATTAAGCTAATCGCACCCCAACAACAGGTTTTTTTTTTAGAAGAAGATTCAACTTGCAACACAATTCTTAAGATGAACAGAAAGCAGAATAAACATCTGATGAAATATCGAGAGCAGCAGGGAGATTTCATAGTAAATTAGTGTAGATGCAACACATTAAGGAGTTGTAAAATATAAGTTAAGACTCAGATAGATAGATAGATATGACCTTGAAGACAGACAAATGACAGATACACTGCCACACAGAGCATATGCCTGCACTATCAGGGAGATTTGATATTAGGAAAACAGTTTACCGGTACACGGAACACATTTGAGAGCTTTAAAACATTAGTTAAGACTCATAGGCATATTTAACTACACGTTAACAACATTCACAGGCCAGAAGACCTTGCAAGACTTACATTTACATACAATTCAACTTTAAACATCAAGGCTTTGCAAGGACCGGTACACAGTTATTCTTGTTATGTTAGACAAAACAAGCATTTTGATAACCATTATCTTTGGCT
Organism: Micropterus salmoides; assembly: GCF_014851395.1. NCBI lineage: Eukaryota > Metazoa > Chordata > Actinopteri > Centrarchiformes > Centrarchidae > Micropterus > Micropterus salmoides. Next base: position 16,244,493 of record NW_024040596.1, read on the forward strand.
CTGGAAACTTTTGATGGCCATTTTTTACCTATTTTTGACATTTTATAGACTAAACGATTAATCCAAAAAAAACAATCAATACATTAACAACTAATGAAATATTAATTTGTTAAAGTTGGTTGGGACAAACTGATAAAGAGGTTCTGTTTCTGAAGATGTTACAAAAGGAAAAAACTTTCAGCATCTAAGACTTACCTCCATCATCTCCAGTTTCTCAGGATAGGCCAGATCCCCTGGAGCTGGGTTGTAGCCTGTGATATCAGTCTGAATGTAAATGTGAGTCCTGTAGACCAGCCTCTCCTGGACATCCTCCAGCATCTGCTTCACTACTGCATCAAACGCCCCCAACTGAGCAGCTACATTAAAGCACACATAGGTCAGATTACAGCTGAACCAGTATGAAAATAACAACAAACTTCGCTCTCCAGTCCAACGCATTGTCGTGAATAGATACAATCAATGAGGCCTGTAGAGTCTTAAGCATAAAGTTGATGTTTAGTGATGGGAAACCAGAACGAACGAGGAGTGAATAAGTATGTCCACTAAAGTGCTTGTTTCTGATACTGACAAGCTCATACTTTTTTTTTAAGAGCAAGATACCTTTTGTTAAAGCTACAAAAAGTTGCTATGTCACTCTGTTGAAAGCCACTACACTCTGTTAACAAATCTGTTATTTCTTCTTGCGGAACACAAGTTGCTTGTGTATCGCTGCCTCGATCGGTTAGTTTGTGTTATTGTGTGATTTTAGTGTTTTAAAGGGTTAAAAACAGGACCAATTTCAAAATAATTTTGTCCCCATTAGTCACTTAAGACAAAAACATGTGGAAATAGTGTCCAGGTTAGAAAAATACTGAAGTTACCCTATAAGTGGACAGTCAACTTCACAAAACCCTGTAATTTTTGATAAACTCAAGTTTGTGTGCTAAATGTGTGTGGCTCTGTCCACCCGCACATCATCAATCCACCAACCAGCACATCTAAAACGCATTAATTAACACGCTCTTTCTCATTTGTTTAATCCATACAAAAAAGCATAAAACCACAATTGCCGTTTCCTGGGAGGTGATGTGACCAACTATTTCTTAGTCGACAGTAACTTCCTGTAGTCTCCGCTAGCTGCAGTCCGGAAGTCCGGACATTTAAATTTTTTTTATTTTTTTTTGGATACACGTCATATATATAATTTATTTCGTGCAAAATTGACAGATCATTTTGTAACACAAGAAACTTTTCTATGGTAATATATTAACATAGCTGTATCTTAGTGACTAAATATCTTACACCTCATGTGACAAGTTGAAAAAAGCTTTGAGGAGAACAAGAGCTCTAACCTACCATTGTTATAAACATGGTCTTCCAGCATCTCATTCTTGAGGATACTGCAGAGCTCTGACAGGGTTTCCAGATGTATGATGTGGATGATTAGAGGCCGGAGGACATCATAAAGGGACACACATAACTTCTCTAGCAGCTCGCTGTCAGAGATTAAATACCATTTAATTGCTTTGTACAACTGAGAGAAGTCTAAAATTACACTTCTGTTCCTTCAAGTTAAGGAATAAAGTAATGTCTAAAAATAATTATGCAAACTTGAACAAAAACATTTCAAGCAAAACTTTAAATGGCTCTCATTTTGAAGCATCACGCCTTAAACAAACACATACTGCCTGCAGGTGCGCTACAAAGCCGATGGCTCTGTGTACTCACTCTAGTTTTGGTGTAGGTTTAGAGAAGAACTCATTGTACAGTTGGTGTTCATCCTGGCACACGTGAACCATAAAGGCACAGCCACTGCGAACCTGTACAAATACACATGACCACCCTGCATCAGCGCCTAATAATACTTTGCTTTGGCTCCACTTCAAAAAAGCAAACACATCCTCCCACATAAATGAACATTACAGCAATCATTAACAAGACGCATAACCTTTCGAGTTTAATTAAAAGGAAAAAACTCATGGGCAGGTGTTGCGGCTGTTGTGACGTTTGTTGCGTGAAATTCTGACCTTTAATTATAGTACCCCCCCTCAAGCCAATTAGTGAAGTGCTTTTAAAATGCCACAACAGCGTCAAAATAAATGGTCTGTTCAAGTGCCAAACTTTGATCGGTTATGTCTGCAGTATCAAACTAGAATAAAAATGTTTAACCATGGATTACTGTGTCAACCTTGAGGTCAGTTACATTTTTTAACACTAGAGGAGGCATGACATGAATATGCAAACAAGGCTGCATATTAATTTGCTTGTGAATAAAACAAAAACAGTAAGCTTTGGATGTCCGCTCTACACAATCTCATGTTAAACTCATTTATCATGTGCACAGCTTTGTGTCTGTACCAAACACTCCAGAAAATACCCCAGAGGGGCCAAACCCTGCATTCGTCGCAAGCTCAAAAGGTCACCTTACTATATTTAAAGGGCAGTTCTGCTTTGAACTAGCCGTGCCTTACCAGAGCGCAGTGGTCTTTGCTGTTTTGGTTGGTCAGGTCTGTAATGGTGGATGTAATGCTGGGACTGAGGAGCTGCTCTCTCTGGTCGTGGTAGCACTGATGGATTTCATCTAAGAGCTGGTGGTATCTGCTCACATCAATATAAAGAGGGATGAGTTCATTTAGCCACAAGAACTGTCGCAATAATATACAGGAATGCTAATGCTGCTTTTTGGAGAAATGTTAATACTCACTCAGGAATCTTCTCTGCTCGCTGTTCTATCTGTTCAATCAGTGACTGAAAAATAATGGAAATGAAAATGTTAATTTTGTTACAGAAAAATGATCCATGCATTATTTCAGTGGGTATTAAAACACTATACTCACTCTAACTTTAGGTGCAACTGCTCTAAACTTAACATAGTAAAGAGTAAAGGCATTGTCTGCATTGGTCAAGCCCATTGGATCCTGGGGGAGACAAAAAAACCAAAACCAATCAAGTACTGATATTGGATTAGCCACATACAGTACCAATGCCTCTATACATGGTTGTTGACTGTGTTAGAGAAGAAATGTGACTTTTCCTTACCCTTTTCGTTAACTGGCTTGTGAGATTCTGCATAGTGTTTACAATGTGGATCTTCATGAAGTGCATAGCTTTAGATAGACATTGTTTAAACTTAGCCAAATAAACTGGATAGTCCTTGAAATTGGGCTGCAATCAACAGAGATAAGCAAGTGTTAGATCGCTTTAATTGTAATCACGTACCATGTGCTGCAATGCATAAATCATACTAGAAGGGTAGCGGTCCTGTAGTTACAACAAGTCAACAGTCTATTATCACAGTCCCACTAACTGAAAACTCTTTGTAGCACAGAAGGTATGAATATGCATTATTCCCATAGAAGGCATTCAGTCACACTTACTGCTTAAGAGCATAATTTAGTGTTTGATTATTCTATCACTGGTAATAAAATGAGATCTGCACAGACAGAACTGAAAAAACTGCAGAGGGTGCAAGCTACTTACATGTGAAGAAACATATTCAATGCAGTCATCCAATTTCGAAAGCATTGGTATAAAGCCTTCGCTATTTACAGACAAGGTTGGTGAGTTCAGTTTCTGCAAAGACAAAGAAAAAGATCTTCACCATTACAATCTTCAAGCTCTTGGTCTTCATAATTAAAAGACTGTTTCATTTGGCAAAGTCACCACTGCCAGAAATGTAGTACCAGTTTTACAGATTTTACTTTAATATTTTTATATTATGTTTAAGGTTGAGAAAGTGAAACAAAGATTTAATTTAATAAAACATTTTAGAAATAATTATGTAAGAAATGTAGCTGACATCCATGTTCTTCAGAACAATGTTTTTAATCTGGGACAACTGCTGGTCTTTAATAATTAAATATATTATCTAATAATTAGAAATTAATAAAGACATCATTTAAAATGTATACATTCAAATGTGTCAAGATGAAGAAACCAAACCAAAAAAACACCCAAAAAATATAAACAGCCTACCGTGTTAATGTTTTCTAACTCATTAAAATATGACAGTTTCTGCTGTATGCTCTCTGCCAGGTCAACAAGCTCGGACTGCAAAGAGAGAAAACAACAAACCACAGTTGACACAATGCGGCATGACAGTTTAATTTCAGTTCAAGTTCAGTTCAACTTGAATGGTCCAATCTACATATATTTGTGAACATAAGCAGCTATCTGAGGGGGGGGGAATGAAAACTGCAGCGTCAATAAGACATTAAGTATGCCACTGAAAGAATGAGCAGAGCAGAATGCTTGTTAGCAATTTATATTCAGACAAGCTTTTATCTATGTCATGCTGTTCTGAGCCAGATAGTGTAATAGCCATCTTCAGTGAGTCCTTTGGGTGTTACCACAGTTGTTTTTACCCAATTTCCCAGTTTAGAACAGCTCCAGTGTTTAGAGCATACAGACATTACAGTAGTTTATTGGTTTGAACATTATAAATACTTGGCCAGTCCAGGACTATACGAACAATACATTCAGTTGCGTTACAATTTTAACATTCTCTACTCATCAAATCTCAGCAATCAGCCTGGGTTAATAGATGCAGCTTACCTGCTCTTTTAGGAGCTGTTCACACGCCTCATGCAAGGTGCCAGTCTTATTGGACACAAACAGATACTGCTTCTGAAGAGAGTCCAAGTGCTCCAGAGCAGCACTGACATCTTTCAGAATAGCATCGCATTGTTCCTGGTAGCAGTTTAGATCATCTCTGGTTTTCCTGAAAGGAAGGCAGACACATTTTCAGTTTACTTACCCAAAGACTTGACGATGCAGTGAAGCTACCTGATGGTTTGCATAGCAATTTGACTATGTTTTAACACGAAACAGAAAAAACGCATTTTGCATTTTTTTTAAACACACAGCCTGGTGACTTGAGATCTGTCACAACTGTGGCCACTTTCAAAACTTGAAATTTCTCCGCTGGCATATGATTCGCTACTGTATGTCTGTAGCTGTCGGTTATGTCTAGCTAGCCGGATAATCATACTGAATTGGCATTTATTTCAACTTAATTTGAATCGAAAAATAAATGAGAGATATGGGCAGTGATTCAGAGCTCTGAAACCAGGTTAGATTATGATGTGTGGAGCGGATGTGGGATTTAACTGGCTTTGGGTGGGTAGGTGGGTGTGGTGAACAGGCATTTTAACATTAAGCATGTTAAGTTTATTTGTCATGAAATGTTGCTATCAACTGTGAACAACACTGCTTTGCCTTGTCTGAAAGTGGTTTGTTTCAGACTGATCCTTTCAAGAAACAATGTTCTACGCCGGCCCTCTACTGAACAATCATGTGGCCAATACATGCAGTATGACACCACAGAGTATGCATGAAAAGCACTTTGACTTTTACGCACCTGTATTTTACGTTTTCATCCTGGTCCATGTTTGACTGTAACTTGGCAAACCAAGCAAAAAACTGCAACACAAATTGGCATTGTATTAAAACCACACATCTTATTATGGTACCGTACAGCTCTGTTCCCTGCTGGCAAAGACAAGTCACCTGTTGTGCAGTCTCTATCCTGTCATTCTCCATCTCAAGCATCTGGAAACCCTTGAGCAGGACGTCCTCTGTTGAAGCAGGCACGGTCGCCGTGAAGGGGGACTGCAAGGACCGCGACGAAAGGCTGCACAAGTCCTCAATGGGCAACTGCAAAATAAAGCAGAGCTCTCTCTGTTTCTAAACATGCCCAACAACCCTTCATATGAAGCTAGCTGAACGGCTTGACGTGGCGTAAGTGCAAGCCCGCTCCATAGCCTACAACCTAACATTACGTCATATATTAATTTTAATGTCCGGTTTACATGGCAGAGAGGTGAACTAAGTTCATACAGAGGAAGCCTCGGGGTTTGGTTAACCTCACTGACGTTTAAAAAGTAAGTTAGCAACCCTGTTAGCTAGCTAGCTGGCTCCGAAGTCACAGCTCACCTCTGGCGGGATAGAGAGCGTTTCAGCTGCGGCTCGTATCTCCAGGACAGAGTCCGTTTGTTTCTCCGTGAGGGGAGCCATGGCGTCGGTGCGGCGATCCCATAATGACAGTTTCTCCCGGGTTTCCTTATCTGTTAAGTCCAGGAGAGACTGATCTGTGAACGCCATCATCACTTTGTATAGCACCAACGTCAGCAGCAACGCGCAGGTACTTCCTGTTCCGGGAGCGTGGGCGGGGCTTGGTGAAGCCAATGATCAAGTTACAGTGCTGAGTTTAATAATCCACAGTCTACGGTTCAATCATCATGGACTGGATAAAACCTTCCACTTAATCACATCTCAGAAATAGTTCAGTTTTAGGGATATGAAGGAGTAGACTACTACTATTTTTGTACCAATAACACAAAGAAAAAAAAATACTCTGTCATAAGTGAAAGTCCTGTTAATTATTAAAAATCCTACTAAAGTAAAATACACAAGTGTTAGCAGCAAATTGTACTTACATTATCAAAAATAAAAGTGCTAATTATGCATAATGGCTCCATTCCAAGTTTCACATTTCTGATAAATTTATTAATGGAATTTTTTATTCCTGCATTATTAAGCAACATGAACCTGTTGCTTAGACAAGGTAGAGCTAATTTCAATCATTGTTTACTGTTGGATAGTTTAATCTATAACAATGCATATTCTATAAACTGATCACATGTTTGACACACAAAATATTGGTCTGAAAAGTGACACACAAAATATTGGTCTGAAAAGTAACTAATAACTACAGCTGTCAGAAAAATGTAGTTAATAGTGTATTTCCCTCTGAAAAGTAATGTAGAATAAGTATAAAGTAGAGTAAGATAGAAATACCCAAGTACCTCAAATTTGTACTTAAGTAAACATACTTAGTACATTCCACCACTGCTTTTCATGGTGATGCTGAAAAACAGAAACTGCTTTATTTGTCTGTGTTTAGTGTTTTTATTCTGACATGCTTCATTCACACACCGTATTTGGTTTTCATTGTATTCATAATTTGATTTATTTCATTTAAAGTTTTTGTTTTTAGTCTCATGTTGGATTGAATTTGTGTTTTTGTTGTGTCTTTTTTCCCCCCTTTCTTTCTTTTCTTTTCTGTCATTATTATTCAGTTATTCAGATGTAAGTGTGTTATGTGTGTGTTGTTTCTAACACATTCATATCAAATCAGTCACTTTATAATTAATGGTCCATGCATAAATAGATTTAGGTTTAAATTGTAATACATGAATAAAAAGATCAAAACAAAATTGTGTTAACTAGTTTTATTATCTTTATTTATCATTCACATATTAGTACATTTTTATTTGAACTGCATTTGCCTCAGTTATCCACCTGGGGTTGAAGCCCATAATTTAACAATAAACTAACACCACAAAGAACATATAACAACATAAAAGATTGTTTGGATTTCTAGTTGGACAGATGTGGCTCTTTGCAGCATAATAATCACAGAAAATACAAATCCAGCAGGTGGAGCCCTGGGGCACATATTTAATACTTCAAATTGAGATTTTCAGTTCTTTTTAATTGTATCTGCAATTTAGTTTCTTTGTAAGTAGGGTACCCAGAGTAAAGCATTTGATCAGAGTTATTGTAATGTTGCAGTCACACATGCAAATATAATTTGTCTGTTCCCCAACATACAAAGTAAATTTTAATGCCAATTCTATTTTTATTTTGGTGTGTAGAGGATAAAGCACAGAAGAAAAGTCTTTGTCTAGATGTTTTCTTTACCAAAATGTATTTTTCTATCTAAATTATGGAAAGAAGACACTGGACAAATGTGTTTGTCCAGTGCTAATTTTTTTGTCCAGTGCTAATTTTTTTTTTCAATATGCTGTAAGTGAATAAATCTTTGCAAACACATCACAATCCATGCCTCACTGTCTTCAGAAAAACATTTATATGTTATACATTTTCAAATAATTTGCTTGCTATGTAAATCATTTTCGAAATTAGCTATAAAATTATAGTAAAAACAGAACTATAGTAAAATTCTGGTGGCATTACGAGGAAGAGGTCGTGTTTACGTATTACGGCTCTGTCTGCAGGGTGTCTCTTGGGGAGGTCACACTGAGTTCAGATGTTTTTTTCTTTTTGCTCTTGTCTACTTTAGTTGAAAGGAGATGCTGCAGAATTCAAGCCACATTACTCCAGAACAAAAAGAGATGTCAGAGCAAATCTTGTCAAAAGTCGTGTTTTGGCTCAGTGTGGGTGAGTCCTGTAATGCACTACTGACACGTTTCTCTATGGTGGTGATGTTTTCTTTTCACTGTGGTGTTGTGTGAGCTTGTTCATGCTTTAATGAGAGTATCAAGTATAAATTAGAGTAAACAACAAGTGTACAGTGCATTAAATTATCATCTCACTGAGACACATTTTTGGCATTCAGTACATCATAAAATGAGGACAAGTGACACAGATAATCAAATGAAGTCACTTTTATTGCATCTTGTCAGAGAGAAACGTAAATGTGAAAATTGTGATGAAGAGCTTTTTCAACTTTTGAAACTGCTACAATGAGGAGATTGATTGATCTCAATAATGCTGAACTGTACTCATTTACAGACAATAAATATTTGAAAATTGACTGAATTCACATTAAAATTTCTAAGTGAAACTGTTGTTGACTATCTGACCTATTTCAACACTTTTCCCTTACAAAACAATGAGAAGGAAACATTTGCATTATGGTACAATTGGCTTAGAAATACATTTTATAGTGACAACCTTGTCTTCTCAAAGTGCTATGACTTAAAAACATCTTTAAAAAAAACCCATTACATTTAAAATAGCCTATAATACGACCCTCCAAAAACATCGGAGTGAGAAAGTCCGCTTAACACTTGCACTTAAAGCTTTATTCTCACCTTCAACGACACATGAATATATGAATTTAGAAATAAAAAACGTCTGGAGCCTACTTGAAATTTTCTCCATGAATTTCAAACTGTTAGCAAACCCTTTAAACCACCCAGTTGTGTAATGTACGTACATGTGCGAAGCAAAGAAATACATCTACATATGCTTGTAAATAATTTCTTAAATAATTCCAATTCATTTCAACATAGGATTGACACCTGGGCCATTAACTGCATCTTGTTGCGTTACTCTTTTTATTTTGTCAACAGTGTGTGGACATCGGAGTCAATGGGGTGCAGTCTGGTCTCTTTTTGGGTACACACAGAAAATCGAGCAGGACAGGTTTTGTCAGTTGTTGTAGTCGGTCCCCTCTAAGTGGTCTGGGATGGGCAGTCCAGTGAGGATTGTTAAACACCTGTTCCACACGTTGAACACAGGGCAGACTGGCTGAGCAAAGGCGATGTCAAATGTATGCAAGTGCTGAGAGCCGACAGCGTCGTAGAAGGACAGAGATCCAGCGTCATAGTCCAACAATACTCCGAGGCGCCGCAGATGGGGTGAAGGCTCGATGGGCATCTCCTTACTGTTGTGACGCACCACCCATGAATTGTTGCATCGAGACAGTACCCAGGAAGCGGAATTTTTGCCGACCCACTCATGTTTTGGTGCTGACTTGTATGCAATTCCCACTGCAAACCTGCATGCCCAATGGGAAAAAAATCCATAAACACCAGTACACATTTAGTAAGCACCTAAAACATTATTAATAGAGAAATAAACAAGACCATAAACATGCTACTCTGTGAGTCTACTAAATGCTAACATGTGAAAATGCTCACAATGGCAATATCAACATCCTAATGTTTAGTCCAACGTGTTAGCATGCTAACATTTCCAAATTAGCACTAAACACATATATAGTTGAGGGTGATGGTAATGTGGAAATGTCAGTGGATCACCTACACTATTACAATTCATTCTGTGAGGAACATGAATGTCTGCACAAAATGGTTCTTCTTTAGTTGCTTAGAGAAGGTCTGATTGATCAAACTGTCAGACATACATTGCCATCCCAAGAGCCACGCCGCTAGCATGGCTGAAAACAGATAAATGTTTTTACCATGTGCTTCCTCCTATCAGAGCTTCCCAGTAATGGCGGCCGCTGTCGATGTAGACATTTCCTGTGACCCCGTAGCTGCTGTGGCTGGAGAAGCGGTCCTGACTATGGCTCTTCTTGGATGATGTCTCGTCCCGCTCCACTGTCAGGTTGTCATGGGACACCCGAAGCTTCCGGTGAGCTGACTTTGCGTCCAACTTGAATGGTTGACCTTAAAAAGGGGGGGGGGGGGGGGGATGGTTTCTTCAATACATTACAATTTTCACAAGATAATGAAGGACTTCTTTACAGTTGTTAAACGTGACATACTGTTGGTCTTGAGCTTCCCCGGTTCACTGCTGCGGTTTCCAGCCTGGTTTATGGCCTTCACTATGAAAACGTACTTGGTGCCACACTGGAGCCCATGCACAGTGTAGTGATTTTGCTTGATGTTTGGTACAATCATCCAGCTATCAGCAGAGTTACACAAACCTGCAGCCCAGACAGACAGAAAGTCACTGACAAAGAACAGCCTTGAAAACTGTAAGGCCTCATTTAGTGAAATCAAGAAGTATGACAATACAGCGTAATTGTATCGAGTGTTCAATCTACATGTTCTACTTTTGACTCATCAAATATAGACGCATTGCCGCTTATCCAAGTGTGCTTGAGCACTGAGGCAGATGAGAATAAATTGCTTGATCGAGCATGTTGTGACCTTGTTAGAGCAATCAATTCAAACAGTCTGCTGCTCATTTCAACCCCGAGATAATATCGATCATACGATGTGCATCTGGATGTAAATCCAGTCTGACTGAGCTGTTTATTTTTTCCACAAATCCCTTCCCAGACTGCAAAAATTACCCTGTATTTTGGTAACATCTCATTACCCGTAAGAGCCAGAACAGAGCTTTCCTCCCCAGCTGCTAAAATACAATATTATGTTTGGATATTGTAACATAGCCCTCAAACAATTTATAGTCCTTCAGTGAAATCCCTCTCAAATCCCTCCAGCATTGTCATGTTTCCCACCACAAACATGCTGTATATACTATACTACTCCCACCAGAGAGCTGCATATAGACTTACTGACAACATTAGATTGGCTGGTGAAGATGGCGTACTGAAGTTCATACGATACAACAGAGAATTCGTCATCTGATGTCCAGTGAACTGTGATCGTGTCATATGAAGCTGTACATAATTCCTCACGGATTACTGGTGGATTTGGTGCTGCAATTGGAACAAACAAAAGATAAATGTTGTTCTAAGACAGTAATGAAGAGCTGAAAGGATTCTATTCTGCACACAACACAACATTAAAAATAACAAACAAAAAAAACTAACAATATGTTGCAGGGACCAGTAGTGGTAAAAAGCACCATCCATTTATGTTTTAGTGTAATTAAGCTAGGTTGCGGTTCCTCCAGCAATTACAGCTGCAGCCCCCATGCAGAGCTAAATTGATGCTGCGCAACGGGCGCTGAGCATAAACAATCAAACCTGTTTCATTCAGCACAAAATAAAACCTAACTGTAACCTAACATTTGTGAGCTTTTTAGTTTTCTTGTTAACAGGGACATAGTTACAATATGAAGTCCCTGCTTCTATCCATGCCAAAGCTTTTAAATTGTATGAATTTATATATATATATATATATATATATATATATATATATATATTTGGAGGATAATTTAAATTCACTTTGGACAAAGGAACTCAACAAATCATCTAAAATGACCAGTTTTAGGAATTTGTGAAAAACTGGCCAAAAGTTGTAAGTTAACTAAACTAATTTGGCACTATAAACTGAGCGAGCAATAGATTATATTAATTAACAGATAGGCTTTGTGCCAAACAGTAAAACATTGTGTGCTTAACTTGCAAGACCCCACTCACCAGTGAGGTAATCCAAGCTTTCTAGCATTTTCTTCTCCCTTGTGAAGTCCAAAGCAAAAGTATCAAAGGTGTCGTTCAGGTTAATTTCTGGTAACAAGATTTGAGAGGATGCCGTTGCCATACAAACTCTGTAAAAAAGAAGTACACCATTAGATGGTGACAGTTTTATACATCATATCTATTGTTTGTCGATAGTGTTGGCTTCCTTTATTCCCTCACCGGTCACAGACGCTTTTAGCCGTTTGAAGGAAGCGAGTGTGGTCTGACTCTTTGAGCGTTTGGTCGGCCTGAGTGATGAGGGAGGAGGACCTCTCGATGCACTGCTTACAGCCGGCTATCTGCTGGGCTAGTTTCCTCAACCGCATAGACTGGGAAGAAAAAAACAGTACACGTTGATAGATGAAAAGCTTGGTAAATAACAAACTAATGCACTACCTATTGGATGAGCCACCAACCTGCAAGATGCTAAATTAGATTTTGCCTCGCCAATTAGAAAATCCTACTGGGGAAAATCTGATTTACACCTTTGACAATTCGATTTTTCAGTTGCGTAATACCCACAAGACTGAGAGCTTCAACCTGTTCTATATGAAACATCCCTCATAACACCATCATAATAACCAGACCCTCGTATTCCACATCTGTGCCTCTTTGGCTTAGTGGCTGAAAGCAACCTCAGAACCTGACATGAGGCACGGGGTGAGGAAGGAAAGAGTCCTCGATCAGAGAGGGCCATCACAGGAAGTAGGGCTGATCTTACTCTGACACTGAGCATGGCACAACATGCCATTGCCTCTCTAATGGCATCGAACAGGGGAAAAGGAAGGGAAGCGATGTAAGAGGCACAACATTATGCACATTGATTGTATAGACACTGTGCCAGAAGCATTCCAGAGTTGAGGACTAATACTGAAAACAAAACACAGCAATAAACTCTGCAGTCTGGTGAGTATTACAGTGCAGGTAGCTTGCAAGTATCTTGTAATAAGTGTACAATACAACATATGGTAATTTATACAAAGAGATCTGAGGACATGTTGCCACCAGCCGAGTTTTCGGTTCAGAATAAGAGGATGAGTGATTTAAATAAGCTGAGAAGCTGAGCATTCCTTTTTCATGCGACTGAGGCTATCTATGTATATATATCGTTTTTATCCCTATTTGACCAGCGGGTATTTATTTTTAGAAAAATCGGATGCTCGGCTTCGTGACTCGAATGTAATGATAATACTTGAGAGACACAAACTGGGGCTAATCTGGGACATGCTGAAATGTAGTGTAACAGTAGCGCAAGTGGAGAAGAGGGATAAATTTTGTAAAATGACCTCAGTAATGACAGTTACAGAGTGTACACAGTAACACGTCAGGTTTCGGGTCATATCAGACTAAATAAGGCTGTAGCAGCAAAACCCTTAATGAACTGAACTGAGTAAGAGTGTGTTTTTATTGCTTATAGATTAAACTTCTCCAAAAATGTAGGTAGAAAGCTTTTCCCCAAAAATTATAGTTATAGTTATTTGTTACTGCTGTATTTTAATAAGAACAGCATGTGTGGAAAGGTTATCAACACGCACAAGGTGATAAACAAACAAACAAAGGTTATCATGACACAATAGGTGATAAACTGTACCTTTCCTTCCTTTATCTTAGTAGCTATGATTTGTCTTCGCTGCTGTATGATATTAATCAGCAGGTCACACTCCTCAACCAGCTTGTTTTCTTGTCGCGATGCATTTACCTAGACAGAAGTATAGATAAGAGACAATCAATAACGGATTAATTAGCACAACTGCAGGTTCATTTGATTAAATAATTGTTAAACACGTTATTGACAGCACGTTATTTTCTGTAAACCCCATGTGACAAACCACATTAGAGGATAATTCTTCCTTCTCATGTTGCGCAGGGCAAAATAGCAATCACCTTTCTGTGTTTTCATCCCAAACACATGCATGGTCACAGCCAGTGTAATGAACACGCAGCACCCCCGCTGGGTTATTGAAGTGACACTCAAACTTACAAAAACAAGATTGCTTGCTGACTTTTTAAAATCTAAGTTAAGCAAGGGTCAGTTACAAATGCTTAGAGGTGAGATAATAAACAAAATACAATATACCATAAGCAAAATATGCTTTTTTATAATAATACTTTAAGTAGGTAAAGCTTTATTTAAAACACACAATAACAAAGTGCTTCACACACAGAAAAAAAAAGAAATTACACACAACCAAAACAAGATGGTTTTTAGAAGCTGCTTAAAACAGTCTGAAGATTCAGTAAATCTGATACATTGGGAAAGATTATTTCCAGAGGTTTGGGGCTAAAACATTAAAGGTGCAATCACCTTTTATTTTGCAGTTGGAGTTATTGTAGATGGATAAAAGGCAGAGATTTGAGGATCGGAGTGATCAAGAAGTATAATGAGGACAGGAGATGGGAAACTAGGGTAATGTGGGACCGATGATTAATTCTAGTAAGTTGCCTGGCATCTGCTTTTTGAACCAATTGTGAACAATTTAGAGAAGCTTGACTGAGGCATGCTTAGAGGGAATTACAATAATCTAGACAGGAGAAAATCAGTCTGTGAATTAGGGCTGCAATGATTAGTCAACGTAATCAACAACGTTGACTATAAAAATTTGTTGACTTGAAATTTCATTTTTGACGCGTCGTTACAGAGATGCCGTTTAAGACAGAGATAGTAATCTTGCTGACTTAGGTTTAGGCACACACCCCTGTGATGGTTAGTGTAAGGGTAAGGGGCTTTGGGAAGCTGTCAACGCCTTTTATACTAACATAGCTAGCTACCTAGCTAGCTACTAGCGCTCCCAGTCTAGACAGGGCGACTAATACCCACGCTGAAGGGTACCTTTGGCATCAAATACTATGATCAAATAATGCTTTGTCAGCCTTTCTGAAAGTGTCAGTATTTGACGCCCTGAGATGAGAACAGACAACACACCAGTAATTATGAACAGGCACATTTGTGGTAACCTTCTTTGACAGACAAGGACCACTTTTGCACATGGACAGAAAGGGATCCGGCAGGCAGAATGGATTTGTTACCTACAGATGGTTCCATGTAGGCCCAAAAATGACATCAAAACCCTGTGACATCACATTGCACATGAGAGATGTAACCATATTGCTTAGATTATAAACTTTCTGTGAATCTTAAAAAAACTATTCAGCCACCAGTGATGTTGCATAGGTGTTTGG
This sequence comes from Micropterus salmoides, assembly GCF_014851395.1. Taxonomy (NCBI): domain Eukaryota; kingdom Metazoa; phylum Chordata; class Actinopteri; order Centrarchiformes; family Centrarchidae; genus Micropterus; species Micropterus salmoides. The sequence goes on from NW_024040596.1 coordinate 16,259,518, forward strand.
CAGGTGAGCCTTGTGGGCTGATTAAACAGTGACGATCCGAGTCAGACAAACACACTGAGCCAAGGGAGTTTTTGTTGGTGCAGCTATGCAGCTACCAGAATTACGGTGTTTCTGCCGTTGCTTAAACCACGGTTATAACTCTGAGTGTAAACCTAAACAACATTACATTTTATAAAGCGTTGCTCATTCCTTATTTACCAGACTGGAATTTCCTTAATGAATGATAAAGAGCTGGAATTCTCCTACAGCCTGTTATTCATTTTAAATATGCTACAGGCCTGTTTATTCAGCTGTAACCTGACGGGATTAAATGCCGGTGGCAATAACTGAAGATGAAAATATTAATCGAACAGATTAGACATTTAGGCTACTCATGGACCAGTGATTAGTAGTTGTTATTAGTAAAATGTGTCTAGGTTCAAACTGACTGTTAAGTTTTAGACATCTATGTTACATTAATAAAATCGTAAATTGCCGGGGTTACAGACCTAGAGTTTATCTGATCTCGCTCTCTGAATCCAAAAACCCAGAGTTTCCATCATCACGGAAACTCATCATTCCATCATCACGGGCTCAACTTACTCACGCTTCATAACATAGCTATGTTTAGATTTCATCCTGATTTGCTCCACTGCTGTTGCAATGAAGTTCTGACCACAACAGCATTACGTTCAGAGAAGCAGCAGCCTCGGGGGGTTTGAGAGGAATCTTAATTAATTAACGGGAGGTTTTCTTAGATGTAGCCCATCTGCAGTCTATAATTGAATTCTCCTAAGTGTTTTCACATATTAAAAAAAATCCTAGATGAAAGTGTGAAATTTACAAGTAGAAAAATCGGAAAAATTCCCTGAAATTAATGTCATAAAAAATCGAAAATCACTCTGTTTTCTTCTGAATATGCCAAATCCAAGGCAAAGTCTCTAAGGTGCATGATAGTGATTGTGGGCTAAACTCAGGAGTATTTCCTCACTGCTAAATCCGATTGCAAAATTTAATATAACTTTCCAGTGCATGCATAATAGACGGCAGACATGTGTGTGGTGTTGCAGCCTTGCAAAGCGAAGTTTCTCTCAAATGTGTGACTATAATGTCAGTGAATATTCAAGTTTTTTACTTGTAGGCTAGATTAAATTAAATTTTCTCTCGGATTATTAGGACTACCCCTCCGCTGGCTCTTTTTTTTCTATTACAATGGACCTTATGTGCAGTTGTACCTTTACCTCATATTACACATAAAAGAAGAGCCCATAAAATACATAATAGAGATTTGAACTACAATAAGAACACTGGGAAGATACTAAAGCTACAAATTTAGTCCAACAAGCCTCCCTGGCTTTGTCGTCCGCCACGATATTAGATTTAGCCGTTCCCAGAGGAAAAATCTTTTTCTCAGAATAGTCTTTTCTTTAACTCTTGAGAAAACACTAAGATCTCAATAGTATATATTTTTGAGATAACTCCAATCTGAATTGTTGCTCCTAAAACCCCTTAGGAGAAAAGGATGAGATGAAGAGAGATTGAGGTTTTGAGACTTGGTTAAGACAAATGGATACTGAATTGAGATTACAATAGGAGATTGAAAGTCACAGATGAGATCTCATCATTGTATCTTTTTGAGATCACTCCAATCTGAATTGTTGCTCCTAAAACCCCTTAGGAGAAAAGGATGAGATGAAGAGAGATTGAGGTTTTGAGACTTAGGTAAGACAACTGGATACTGAATTGAGATTACAATAGGATAAATGAAAGTAACAGATGAGATCTCATCATTGTATCTTTTTGAGTTCATTAATGTCTTGCTTATTGCTCCTAAAAAGAAGTTGTGAGCTGTTTGTGAGCTTGATTGTATCACATTGCTGTCTATGCTTGGAGATCTGTGCTGGAAGCTTGCCCTGAGGTGGATTTGAATCCCGCTCCTGCTGTTCAAAGGGCAATTAAGTAAAATAACCCCTAAGACAAAACAGAGAAATATCTTGGAGCTTTTTTTCTGATCCACATTTTGACTGAAATTACAGTTATTTAAGATACTGTAGAGATCTCATCCTTTGATCAGAGTAAGACAGAGATGAGTTTTTGCTCCTGAGGCCAAGATGAGAAAACTGTAACATATTTGATAAGAATCATGAGATCCCAGGAGTCATAGCTGAGTTTTCTTTGAGCTCTTTCTCTGATCTCATGGTCCAATGTTCAGGAGACTTAAATTAGACTTATTTAAGATCAGTTAGAGATCTCTTGTTTTGATCAGTCAGATATAAATGAGATTTTATATGGTTGTTTCTCCTGACATGAATTTGAGAAGTGGGAGAAAAGGCCTTTGGTCTCATCTTAATATTAAAAGCAGCTCATTTGTGTCTAGGAGAAAAGAAGGAAACAACTATGAGATCTCATCTTGGATTTTGCTTTCCTATGGGTTAACTTGTCTTTACATTCATAATTTCCTGACACTACCAATGTGCATTCCTCTGGAGAAATACAGAGCATGCGCCGTTGCGAAAAAACTCTGCCTGCACGGCCGAACACACCCGTTTTATACGAACGCGCGCCAACTCCAATTAAATTAACACCGGGTTAACACGGACTCAATTTACCAACGTCTTATCCACCTTCGTAGTACCGTTTAACTCCAGTGTAGGCAGTCAGAGTTTGTCAACCCTGAGTTTGCCTGATAACCTCAAGTTAACTCTGAGTAGGTTGAACTCCCTTCGTAGTACAGGGGCCTTTCTCATTTCCCAAATTTCTGTCTCCTCGACTCTTCGATCCTCGATCCTCGAGCGTGTGACCCGGAAATCGATCTCAGCACGCCATCTTGAAGGAATCTCAATTCTTAAAATGCACATCAAAGAGTCCAGGAGACAGAAATTTGGGAAATGAGAAAGGCCCCAGGCCACTGGTGCCAACAGGAAGTAGCCCTGTAGTAGTATTTTATTGGCCCAAAACTGGCTTCTCTGCTCTCCATTCAATTCGGGGTGTGGCTTCGACCAGTAATATACTGGGCAAATTCAATCTCAAAACATTTTGCAATGTTTCCGGACTGAACTACATGTTTCCATGCAACGTTCCGCAAAGGGCTTTGACGTATGTTTTGTTTTGTTTGGTGGGCGTATCACAGGTGTTACCCAATCAGCTGTGACAAGTTTGTAAACACAATGGCATAAAAAAGGCAGGAAAATGCAGTGCGCTTGTGTACACAACAGGGTGTTCGAGGCAGCACTGTTTATGTTTTAAAAAAACATACTTTGCTACGTTTTGTCGGCGCTGAACTCGCCAACTGCATGCGAGAAGCGGAAAAGCAACAGATGAAAGAAAGTGTTTTTGGTTTTACAAGGTTTGTACACTATTTCATCACTAAATACACTTTTGAGCGGTTTGAGCAGAGAAATCAACTGTGTAGAATTTGAATATTGGCAGTTTTAGTTGATGGCGAATCCAAAATGTGCTCAAACGTTTTCGGGGTTGAGAAGCTCCACAAGCGCCTGCAAGGTTAGCAGTGCCAGCTGACCGGCAAGTCACGCCCGCCGAGCCCTCTGGTCCCACACAGACCACTGCAGCATAACAGAGGAAAGGCCACAACTGTAAGATGGTTTCAATGTTCGTACCTCTGTTATTGTGTCTTTACAATCTGAGTAATGGTTTAACATTTTAAAGTAAATCCAGAAACACCTGGTACGTGATATAGCCTAATTATTCCAAATAGACATTACATTGTTAGTGTACAGTTGCGGTTATAGTACTTGCTTTTAATGTGATTTTATTTTATATAGTTCCAAAGCAAAAATCTTTGTTAAAAAGTTAAGTTTTAAGTTAGTTTTTAAGTTTTAAAGTTTGTATAAATCAGTGAATTATAGGAGTAGCCTACGCTGTCTTGTCATCTTCCCTGGTTTCCCCCTGGCATTGATACTGTTGTTCATTCTGAATAGTAAACCTCATTCACTTAATGGTAACGTTTGCTAGTTAGGCTGTGTGTTGGAGACCAGTAATTCACTTGAAAGATATTTAATTAGTTAAATGGTTTAATTATGGTTAGGGGGTGTCAAAAATAATTGTGACTGGTCGACTAATCGAATAAATAATTAACAGATTAGTCAACTACGAAAATAATCATTAGTTGCAGCCCTAGTGTGAATTAATAGTTCACGATACATTTGATTTTAGTGATATTCTTTGTTGACGAAAACAGTTCTGGACAAGCTTAGTAACTTGATGGTCAAAAGTAATGTACAGGTCAAATATGATACCAAAATGCTTTGTGGTAGATTTAATATTAGAGTAAAATAAACAATAACTTTATATGTTAATTTCAAAGTTCATGCATACATATTTGGCATTGAGTATTTGCAGAAAAAGTCATAAATACCATACAAATGACTGATCTATAGACTAAGTCTATAGACTGAGCACTTAATGTTGTTGACATGATGAAAAGCAGTAATTCATCACCGTGTTAATAATTTAATGAGTTATTGCCGATGAACTGCCACAGAAGCAAGGACCCCGAAAGAGAACAGATAAACAACCTCACCTCCACATGTTGACAGGTTTGGATAAGTTTGCCCATCAGACTTTCCAACTCACTGGTCCTCTTGATTAGACTGCTGAGGTTGGAATCCAAGGCTTGCTGCAAAACACAATTGAAAAAGAGTATGTCATTATACATGGTCCCCCCCCCATCAAACTGTAAACAGCTGAATAAATCTTGTAGGAGGGTTAGGTGAATGGGAACATAAGGGCCATATCTGGCACGAGTGTAATGGGCACAGGAGAGGACACACAAGGCTGCCTCTGGATATGACTGGCCACATTTGGGCTCTGATCAGTATGGAGCCCCCAGTCCTCCCTGTGTGCCAGAGATCCCATCATGCTGCCTGTTGAGGCCACGGAGCTTAGCAGAGCATCTGCCAGTGATTTGGACAACTAAGCCCCGGCTGTGTTAATCACTGACTCTGATCAAAGGCTTATGTTTCAAACGTAATCTCCTACTGTAATTGGGTAGCATGATGACTGTGTACTGTGGTGGTACAAAATACTTTCTGACATAAAGTATTATTCTGCTTACATAAAAGATTAATGCATAATTCCATTTAAGCATGCTACCAATGATTTCAATGAAAACGCCCCAACCAAAATCGAATGTGTTGTAATAGACACACTAACGCCATAATAAAATCTATGTCATTAGTCTTGTTAGTAAAGATTTTATTGAAACTGAAGATATTTGTCTGCTGATTGTTTGAGTGGTTGTTTTATATCGGTTCACCCAGATTTTAATATAGGATGCCAAGTCTACTTATAGACCAGTGACACATTTTGAACCTAGAAACTTTGTTGTGTAGTTATTTTAGTTTATAGCAAAATAAGATCCAATTTAATGTGAATATGAACTAGTGAAATAATCATTCATCATACATAATTATGTATATATACACAAATATACATAATTATATATATATATATTTAATTTACCACAGTCATAAGGTGCTGGTAAAGCTTAAAAATGCACCTTGAAGATGCTGGAAAAAATGCCTGCAGGAACCCTGTATTTAGTTATATTCTTGAGCTGAGTCCCAAACTAGATAGCTCTCTGTTGGCAGATTCATAGTACACGTAGCAATTTTCAGGATGGCTGGCTCCAGATCACCTTCCCCCTTTCACATTTTGATCTTTATATTCTACATTTCCATTTATAGTGGAAAACAAGACAAGCATTTATGATTCAAAGTATAATATATATGAATGGATCTGTGATTTTCTATGGTTAAATAAATAATGACACAGCGTTTAAACTGTACTATGTACCCAGACAACACACACAAGAAAACTTGTGTTAATTAACTGATGTCTGATAGGTTCACATGGTAAATTGTGTATGATCCAAGATGTATTTAATATTCAATTCATTTCCATATGTTGAACACAAACATTATGAAACTTTCCCCTTTAAAACTGTTTCACAATTACCAAAATATAATTGTTAGCATAACAAAATACTGAAAATAACTAAAAGAAGAGACTGTTAAAAGGGGCCTGTAAAGTTCCAAAGAGTTCAGCAAATACTGAGTAGCCCTATTTCAAGTTTGATGTTTCGCATTGTGATTTCATAAGGTGGGTGCATCACTGTGTACTAAAATAGCAGAAGCTTTATTTTACCACTCTCACAAATATGATTTATTTATATGGAAGATAAGGTGATGAAAGCCATCTCAGACGCTGAGTTGCAGGTACAGGCGAGGTGAGTTCAAAACCTTTAGCATCATAGCTCATAGCATATTCGTCAAACTTGTGTTGAATATAGCCAAATGTATAAGCTTAAAACTGTCCCATCAATTTAGGTTTGCTTGAATAAGTCATCGCAGTAGAGCATACAGTGAAGACAGAAAGCCAGGAGAGACCATGTGAGTTCATCTCTGAACATTTTTGTTGTTCTGTATTTCTCATTGTGCCTGAAATATTGCTTCTCCTGCAACATTAATACAGTTCATGTGTTTAGGCAGCTCTCTCGAATGGAGGTCCCTTTCCTAGAATAATTTAAAGCTGATGAGAGGAAAGAATAGGAGCTTCCTTTTGAATGTGAATGCTTCTGGTCCCACACCTTTGCTTTGGCCAGTCTCACTTCCTTCCTCTCACAGGTCACTGTCAGGACTTGGAGTTTTATCCTGTGTCAACATTAGAAATTTTATCCATTGTCAGAGTTTGTCACTTCATCCTGTGAGCACCACAGGCCCTGAAGGAGGGCTGTTTGAGCTTTCATTCCATCAGAAACACGCATCATAGTGTGGTATTCCTGTGTACAATTATACACTCTGTTAACTCACCACTCTAAATGCATTTCATAATTTTTTTTTAATGTACAGCATATTATAGGTGTATCCACATTTATATATGAACTGTTTGATTTGCAGTGTATTCTTATCTGATCATATTTTTTATATGCTCTGTTTTCCAAACATTATTAATTTAACTTAGATATAAATTTATATTTTATACCGTATATTGTCTGTTATTATGCTGTGTAAGACATGTCACAGTACGAAAAGCACAGGTGTAAATAATAAAATGAATGACGGCTAAATTCCATTTAGCTGCTTCAGTTTTAGGGTCCTGCATGCTGGCTCACTGTCACACTGTATTGACTTAGTGGGATCCTTGAATAGAACAGAGCTACCGTTAATGATATTAGTAACACCTGTGCTTTACTTATTGTCTGCTGTGAAAAAGTGAAACCTGTTTCTAATTTAGTTGCCTAAATAACCACCATAGAGTCTGTTTCATACTGTATGTTTTAAATACCTCTTTAGAAAATGTAATACACAATACACAATGAAATGTATAATGTAATTTTTTACATCTGCCTTTCAACAGAAAACAATGGAGGACCTTCCACTGCTAACCTGTTTAACAGAAGGCCAGCCTTCTGTTAAACAGGTTAGTGTCCCCTATACAGTCTTTTTGAAAGTCTTTTTAAGAGAGGTTATTTATTTGGCATGACTACAACTAATTTTTTCAGTAGAGGTGCTATTAGATATGTCAGCTCCGTGGTTTAGTAATTAGCACTGTCGCCTCACTATAGGAATTTCATTGTGTGCATGTTCTCCCTGTGTTTACACAACTTTCTTCCCACTGCTCAAAGCCATTCCACCCACATTCAATTCAAACTTTAAATTGCCTGTGAGTATGAGTAATTTCTCTGTTTATATGTAAGTCTGCTACAGACTGAAAACATGCAATGGGCAATAGGTTCTTTCTGCCTTTTATCCATTGCATGTTGGGATATGCTCCGGCCACTCCTCTGACCCTAAAGAATAAGAATAAATTGACTTAAATAATGGATGATGGATAGATAATACCAGATACCAGACCAGACCGTGTCACATAATGACAAAAACCAGACTGAAAGAATTACTGCATTATACATTTTTGCACACTCTTTTACACACACACACACACACACACACACATGCACCTTTACAATGTCACAATATCCCTTTGTGTGGGAATTTCTGAGAAATGTGAGCCACTGTGGCTGTAAACATGTGTTTGGAAAAAACGGCAACTATAAACAAGCTCAGCTGCATGCCACCTGGGTCCTGTCCTGCGTGCCACGAGGAAAAAACGATTTCTCTCTAAGATGGGAATTGCTGTTTTCTCTGTCACTTGAGGCTTCTAACAATGCGCCTCTGAGCATTTAATATGAGGTCAACAAGGAGCATTTAATATGAGGTCACAAGACAAATAAAAACATGAATTGGTAAAATATGTCCGGCTGTAAAATTATATCAAGCAACTGAAGATGTTAAACTGCACAGAAAACAGATCATAACTGTTAAGTCTTTAAGAAGATAAAGGACTCATCTCAAGTCCAGCACCCTACTGTGTTTAACCACTTGGAGAATGTGCTTATTACAAGAGAAAGATATACGACACACAATACATTAACTACAACACTGAATAATGAAAACAAAAGCAGTGTACTTATTTTAATAATAATCACCAAGGCTACATTACAATGTCTCATCACTATGTGACTGACCCGTTATAATGTGCGCAGAATGTATTTCGCTCTCATTTTGTTAGTTTTCAAAGGACAAAGTCCCTGAAAAGCAACATTCAGGTTTAGGTTTGTCCGTAGAATAAATCTGCCCCTGAATGTGGAATTGAAGGAAATGATGCTGGTCACCTGGTGTGCCTCCTGGTGTGAACGATCACGCCCCACACAGAGAAAGCGGCCAGGAGATTTCTGCACAACGACAGCATGATCAAACAAAGGAGACAGGTTAAGACTGGCGCTCTGACCTATCTTGCCAAAATGTTGCAAAAGATTGCTTGCATCCCAGTTCCACCGTGACAAAGCATTGTGAAAGCGTGGAATGGGAATATATGGGTTTTGAGTTTGACTTGTGATGCAGTAAACCCCCCTTTTGTGAGTCATGCATGGACACTGTGAGTGTTTGTGAAAACAAAGCAGACCCTCATTTTTATTTCATGCAGTGGTGCATGCAATTCTCAGGAGACACTTTAGGATGAACTTTGACAGAACTGAAAAGCCCATTACAACTGAGCTAAAGACACATTCCTAAACTAAAATAGTAAATATTTTGATTATTGGAGAAAATGTACCTTGCTTAAATTTTGTTACATACTATAGGTCAAAGCTAACTTTCTATTTCCACGTCAAAAGCTTCACAATAAAGCTCCACTACATGATTGCGTTGATGTGGACTACAAAATCAATCAATATAATATGCCATGAGGTTGCTGCACATGACAGACCCACACTGTGCTAGCAAAAACACTGACTCACTAAGCTAAAATCTTACCCTTGGTCTACAAGCTGATTCACGTTTCTAATGGAAGGAATGCAGAGACGTCTTTTTATATGCCCCAGCTAACAGCATCTTCTCATGCGTTATTGATATTGGCCCATATGCTGAAAGTGAGCAGTTCCACTTAACCTAAAACTGTGAAAGCAGTCTCTTGCCTTGGATGTCATTACATTTAAGACTGAAGAAAGGCTAAGAAAGAGACAGCCTCACTTAATTTACCGTTTTTATAAGGCTTATGATACATTAGGTCTGAAACGATAATACTGGAAATATTCTATATTCTGTATCGCAAATAAATCCCAAGAAATAGTGTTGTTATCGGGGGCAATTTTCAGCACCAGATTTCGTACCGCAGAAGGACCGTACGTAGGATTGACTCAAATTAAACAACAATATCCATGTTCGTCATAATGTGGGATCCTGTTACCTAGGGCAATGGTGTGGCAAATTTTTGTGTTTTTGAACAAGGAGGTCTATGGCACAGAGAAATAAAACTATATCAGGCTTTGGCTACACAGACTGGTACAATTTAATACATTGAAACAAAATAATAGGGTGGGGTTCAATAGCATACTTTAGAATCCCTTATCATATCTCATTAAAAAACATTGAATTTCCCCTTGAGGGATTAAAAAAGTATGTCTTCTTCTTCTTAAGTTTAGCTTTAAATTACAATTTCATAATACACTACAACCCTAAGATTCAGTTTAAATCTGTGATGACCTGTGGTTGGGCAAGAAGCCAGATATACTACAGTTTGTAGTAGTATTTTCTGAATTAATCAATGTTCACATAAATTAAGCTAGCCTAGTTCGATTTCATAATAACAAGCTACAACCTAAAAATGAGATAAGCTGCAGAAGATATGAAGTGTTGATTGATACTGAATGTTGACTGACTTTCTGAAATAACAGCTGTAACATACTGACACCTGATTTTTTACAAACTACTTGATCCAAATAATGACATAACATTCAGATAAATAAAATATTGATCTGATGTGCACAAAGAGTGTAAATGGGAGACCCTCCTGTATCTAACGTGCCGCAATCAGCTAGATCATTTCTCTTGACAGGAGTTGGCACCCTGTTGAACTACAAAAACTCAGTTCACTCGCGGTGGTGTGTCTTTTCGCTCGCAAATAATGTTTGGCAGAGTACAGTCAGCTGCTTGGAGACAGCGCATTAACCAACAGTCAAATGTTTCAGTGAAGCTGTTATGGAATTAGTATTAATTAGCTACAGATTATATAATCTACCATCAGTGACTTTGGTCATTTTAACTAGCAAAAAGCAATGATCAGCACCGGCAATAACTAAGAACGTTACCTGAGCATTTTCAATGGTTTTTGTTAATAAAAAATTATGAGGAGAGATAAAAGGTTTGATAAGAGATTCAATAACACTTGAAACACGCTCTGAAAATGGAAGCGACTATCCGAACGAACGTTTTGTAAGACAACTGGTTCAGCTAAGTGGCAAAGCAGCCCAAGTGAAAGGCAACTTATGACATTTTATTTTAGACACCAATGATGCTGGTTGCCAATAAAATGAAATTTCTATATTATAAAATGTATGAAAAAAACATAATCAATACAACTTTTTTATAATTTGCCTATGAACTGTGGTTTATCTCAGAGTCTGCACACATTTCAGCACCACTAAAATCAAGCAGCTGAAAAGTTTTTATAAAACTGAAATCCAGCAAATGTATTAATAGCTTGTCTAACTGTCATTCTGTGATCCTGTATACGCTGAAAAGAGGTTTTGAAAAAACGCAGAAATCAGCTTTTCTGTGGGGCTACAATCAGTGCATCATGAATCTCTAAGCATTCCTCCAACTACAGATAATTTCTTACCTTGAGTTTGTCATATCTGTCACTGAGGGCTGCCACTTGGTGGTCCCGGTGTCGGCCAACCAGCTTACACAGTGCACAGATCAACTGTTCATCTGTCACACAGTACATGTTGACCTTCTCATCCTCGTGCTCCAGACACATGAGCCCTCGCAGATGAGAGTCCAGCAAGGGCTCGATTAGACGGTGGCCCGTGAAAGGCTTCTTGTTGGGGTGGGTGGCCTTGAGACACTCGTCGCAGTATGACACCTCGCAGGTGACGCAAGTCTTCACGGCATCCTGCGGAGGATCCTGCTCACAGAACTGACACTGCACCCGGTCACCGGGAGATGTCATGGCTTTGCTTTCGCGGATAGTGTGCTCACGCCGAGTTTCGTTAGGGGAGTTAGGTCCGCTTAGAGAAGCCTTCTGGTAGCGGTCAATGATGTTCTGTAATGTAACGTTGCGTTTCAGTCCCTCTAGGCCCCTCTGGTT